>NC_139723.1:43994134-44700518 GCF_964211835.1 Anser anser
TCTGTCCCCAGAAGTCTCCAGACTCCTTTTAAATTCTGAGTAGTTGTTCTATAAAAGGCAGGGGATCATCCTATATAATTAAAATTACAGCTGCAGAGAGATACTCTCTGAGATTTCATTGTGGAACAAAAGCTCCACTGCCACCTTGGGACGTGTGTTTCCTGCCACTCAAGGTTCCCACTGCTTGCAATGGAGAGCAAGACTAGACCAACACACCCAGACACCTACTAGAAATCAAGCAACTGATCTCAGTGCTGTTCAACCTGGTCCAGGCTCAGCAACAGAAGAAAGGATGAAAACAGTAAGTGAAATTTAAGGCAACATCCACTGGTCCCTTTCTAATAGAATACCCTTTATTCTAGGTGGTGCAGGGAAACAGGGAGTGAGACAGAAGTACTACTCACATTTTGAGAATAACAGATAGAGGTTTGCTTTATTACATCCTCTGCCATTCTGTCCAAGATGGGAATTAGCCTTTCTCCAGTTTAGCCATCTATTCTCAGGAAGACTTGCAGATGGGTGTTCTGATTGTCATAACAGTGCTGAACTGCTGCTAGCTTCATCATCAGATTGGGGATCTCCAGAACTTGAAAACTCCAGGCACTGGCTAAGGCTATAATGGTTTTGTGCTCTCTGTGAAAGTATTTTGGAGCAAAGCGAATAGAATGTAATGATGAGTGTGATGAATTTGCTATACATTAAAACTCTAGTGAGAACCTGGTATAAACCAGCATGGAAGCCCCCACTTGCATGCAAAACTATAACTTTTTGATCTAAGAAACCTTCACTGAACCAGCAAGGGTCATAGTAAACCTTGTCACAAACAGACATGCTACTCATGTTGTTGAGATGGCCATGGGCTGAAAAGATGGTAAGTTCAAGTTGTTGCCTTTCTTGAAAGAAACGAAGATGTGAAGAAAATAGAAGGAAGATATAGATGGAGTACAAGAAGAACTATTTGCTTGTATTCATCCTTTAATATCTTCTCCTGACTTATGTGACTCCTGACTGACTTCTCCCACCTTATGATAAACAGAGGACACTGGGAAAAGACAATGACAAATAAATATTTGCTCATCTTATGGTCAGACAAAAGCATCAGTGAAACTAGAACCCAACCTCCCTACAATTTTGAAGGTTAAAGTCTAATAAACACTGATCAAAGTAAAGTGAGGAGAGACTGCATGCAAAATTAAAAAATCATATTTTCGCTTGTTTGTAAGCATGTTTTCGCTTACTCCCAGCGTCCTTTGGGAGATGAAATCAGATAGTTCTGTCACCTATTGCTTTCTAACTCCTCTTCTGATTTAGGGACACAAATTCCAACTACTTTTTGCACTTTTTATTAAAGCAAATACACTTTTCCCCTCTACATAAATTGATCCTAACAACTAGTTCCCGCCTTTTCTCAGAGTTGACCCTCTGAAGCAGTAGACCAGTAAGAAAACAGGGACTTCCAAAATTTTGAGGTTATAATTATTCCAAAATTGGGAGTTCTGAGAATCTCAGATGGTTTTAAAATCCATCGTTACCTCTCTGAGCTTGCTGCTTTTTGTCTTAAAATGTATCTATTAAAGTGTTGTAAAATATTGCCATATTAAAAGGGGAAAAAAAGATAATCAGGAAATAAACATTAGATTTATGCACATATTTTTGCTTGTGTTAATTAACATGATGTTAATTTCCATATCCCTAATGACAAAACCAAGTACTTATAAACACAAGCCAACTATACAGCAGCTAACTTGGGCATTGTGAGTAGCACACACAGAGAAGTGTACGCCCCAGAAAAGGAGCATTCACTCTGCTTCTGGCTAGCTTTGCAGCCTGCATCAAGCTCATGTCACAGCTTTGGAGCCAGCAGTGTCTGCAGAGTAGGCATACCTTCAGTCTCAGGTTGTGTGGTGGAGCTGCATAAACCTGTCTGTGATACTCCTTTTTATTTCCTAGCTTATGCAATTTTAGCTATGCTTAAGCTATATTTGAAGGGCTTCTCACTGCATGTAGTACAGCTTTATCTACTGTGCAACCTTCAATTTCCTCCTCTCCTATTTTGTGTTTTATTCTACTAACAAAATCTGATCGAGACAGAAAACAAGAGGGTTAATATTGCATAACAGGGAAGCATATACAAGCTGGCTCAGATCCAAAACCACCACTTAGTCCCTCTCCAAACTGCCATGGAAACATTTGTTGTTCAAAACTGTATGTTCCTCCAGGCATGACTGATGTAAAATATCGCAACTGTGTGTCTATGCAAACAGGTAGGAGTTGTACAAGGT
The DNA here is from genome assembly GCF_964211835.1 of Anser anser. NCBI lineage: Eukaryota > Metazoa > Chordata > Aves > Anseriformes > Anatidae > Anser > Anser anser. The sequence goes on from NC_139723.1 coordinate 43,996,417, forward strand.
GCATCTTTCAATCACTTTCAACAGAATTCCCCCCTGCAGAAAATTACAATATTAGGCCTGTATATCTTAAATATCTTGTAAGCTTTATGTTGTAGATTCAAGTAGTATCTGTTGGCTTTCCGCTGAGGGGCAAATTCCACTCACTGTGCATTGGCACCGAGCTTTATTTTAACATGGTTATGTTTTTCCCACACAATTACTCAACGCTACATTCTTTTATCTGAAAAAGGCTGATATGGCATGAGACACGAGTCCTAGAATATGTGAGGATACTCAAGGAGCATGGAAAAATCATTTGACTGAAAAATGCTAAATTCCATTTTTCATTGGTGCTTTCAGTGCAGAAGACGACAAGACATGTTGCCAAAATTATGACATGAAATATTCAGCTCTATTTTGATCTCTCTTTTTTTCTCTGTGTCTTGTTTTGCTAAAGATGATTTAAAACTCTGCTTGCTGAATCCAAAAAACAAACAGCTCATGCATATGACAGGGTGCCAAGAATGCAGGACCCTGCCCTTCGCTTAGCTCACAAGCAAGAAAAATCTCCTACAATGATACTGCCAGCCAGCTATGCTGCACTAAATCTCACCATCAGAAAATAGCACTGGCAGCATAATCAGATGCAAAAGGACTGTATGCAAAGCAGTAACTTGCAAAGAGCCCAGCCTATCAGTTATCCTTTCAAAGTGACTTGGTGGTGACAGGCATCTGGTATATCAATTGGGAAAGAATCTATATTCTCCAGGTTAACAACACAGATTTATTTTGTGGGATAAACTGAGGCAGTGTAAGAAAGGTAGATGACAAAAACAATACGGCAAATGATTTGTAATCATCATGTCTGTCATTTGTTTCCTCTTTTTTTTTTTTTTTTTTTTGGCTGTATATTTATACTGGCAGCGAAACAATTGCAAGATTGATGTGTTATCAGAGAATAAAAGAGTATCTGGCAATATTTTTAATGAACAGTTCTTTATCTTCCCAACATCCTATCACAAAAAAAAGAAAAAGAAAGAAAGAAAGAAAGAAAGAAAGAAAGAAAGAAAGAAAGAAAGAAAGAAAGAAAAAGAAAGAAAGAAAGAAAGAAAGAAAGAAAGAAAGAAAGAAAGAAAGAAAGAAAGAAAGAAAGAAAGAAAGAAAGAAAGAACAGGAAAAGAAAATAAGAGCAAATTCTTTACCATGACAAAATTTCACCCTTTCTGTGTATAACATTAAATCTAGATTTATAGGAACTTAATCTTGCATGTTATAAAGTAGTTTGAAGGCGTCTCTTCATACCCGTACCTTGGAGTGGACAAAATGATGTTATAAAAAGATCTAATAAGGGAGAATAAGACTCCACCATATTTTACGTATCAGTTGAAAAACAAAACAAAACAAACACCCCCACCTCTCTTCCCCCAACCTATGTTTCCAGCAAATCATTTATTTGCTTCACATTGTGGCATGCATGGATTGGATCACAGCCTGATGTTGTGATTTTTTTCCCTTTTAGATATAACAATGAACAAAAAAGTAAACCAGATTTAATGCCATTAAAAAGTTACAGTTAGCAAGGATAAAGGTAAAAGTCCTTTCCCCAGTGATGTCAGTTCCAGTTTTCCCAGTGAACTGGAGCTGGACAAGTTTTCAGTCTCTGAATATGTATGAATATGTCTTTCTGTCTTCCATAAAAATTGTACGGGCTACAAAACTAACTACTTAGACCATATTCATTTTCAATAGCAACAACAACAACAAAAAAAAGTATTTTGTGGTTAAACGCATCTCAGTCTCAAGGTCCCTTTACTACATTTAATTTTCACTACGTACTCCTTTATTAAAGAGGCTCATTATTTTTGTAGATGTAGTTTTGCAGTCTTTTATTCTATTATCAAAAGTCTTGCACTACAGGTCTTCCTTATGGTCATGGCTTCTAATCATGTGATTATGTGACTAATTGAGGTGACATTTGTTCAAGAATGTACATTTCCAGGCCTTGCAGTTGTGGAGAAAATATTGAGTACAGCTATGTAGTACATGGGACTGAAGTAGGGTTTCATGAAACATCAGGACTCACATCAAGTGACTATACTTTTAGCTTTTTCCAAAGCGTATCCACCTCAACCTTGAAAGCAGCTGGGCTTTATGTTCCTGCTGAAAGGGTGCTTTCAGACTTAATTCTTATACTTACAAAATTTGCATTTATACTCTTAATCAAGCCAGTGCATACCTATTTGTTTCAGAGTCAGCAAAACAAACCTTTTGCTTGAATAGCTCTTTAACACCAATGAATATTTTACTCCAATATATTTCTCATTCACAATTCTTGCCCTTAGCAAAAGGGCCAAAAAAAAAAAAAAAAAAGATACTTTATGGATTTTAGCACTTGTTTATTTGTTTAAATGAAAGAATTTAAGTTGTTCTACTGACTTGGTGGATATGGAAGTAATTCTACTAATGTCTCTTCTAATAATTAGAGCTAGCAATATTTACCACTGCTGGTGTGGAAAAAAAATCCCAGAGCATGTATTTTCTGTAATAGTGCTTAAAATGGTTTTGTCTCATCTACTTCAGCAAGGATAAAGATTTATAAAGATTATTGCTGACGATTCATTAGTTGCCTTCAAAAATTGGGGCCACAACTTTACTGTTTTTCGTGACTCAATTCTGTATAAGGTGGCTTAGCCAAAATCCTCAGAAGCAAAATTAATCTCAAAAAGTATCCTGACTTCATATGGTTAGCTACCAATTTGGATCAGTTTCAACAAGTATTGGAGTTCCTGGTCACATTATGCAAATGAGAATACAGCTCCTTGAACAAAACCACACTCAAGTAGTCTTTCCTCATAATTGCCACAAAGGTGAAAAATTACCACAGCAAATTAAAAGTGTGATTATTCTAGGTCAAACTAAGTGTCAAAATACAATTTAAAGGCTAACTACATTCATCAGCAAAGAGAACAGATGCAACTCATGCCAAGTTATACATTTCCTTAGGCCCATCCACTCACCACATTAAACCTCTAACCAACATAAATACACATTGGGGAATAGCTTGAGAACAGACAAGATAACTTTTACGTATCACCAGAGAACAACACAAGGATGCAAGACTAAATAAGGATATGGTTTTCAAAACTTCACTCGTATCACCTCCTATGCAAGTCCAGACAGAGGTACCAAACTCTGTCTGACCAGAATCAATGGATCCAACTCTGCACCCAAACCACAGGCAGGAGATATTGCTGTTGCAAAATCAAGCCCAGGATGACATGTACAGGAAAAGAGGAATATGAACTTTTTGCGTATCAAATTTAATGCAAGCTCTTCAAATAAACAAAGGCTGGACAGCAGCTTTGCAAGGATACTGTTCACTGGCAAGTAAATAGTAACTTCTAGAAGTAAATTCAAAAGTATTGAAGTAGAAATTTTTCATGAAAGCATTTCTCTGCACTGGGAAGAACAAAGTTACTTCCCACTTGTGGCTTTTCTTCTGCAGATCTGTTTACCCATCTGATGGAGACACAAGCATTCCAGTCAACGTAAGCATTGCTAATTTATTTTTTTTTAAATCAACCCTTTATATCAGATGCATCTCCCCTCACTTATCATAAAGTAGGCCTTCATCTAATCCTAAAAGTTTTGTCAGACTAGAGGCTTGACAGCATTTTGTAAGTGTTTTGCTCCATATGTAAGAATATATTAATGCAAAGCCAAGTTATCGCTGAAGTTTAAGTACAAGTTCCTGGGCCTGCCAGATGCAAAATCATCTCAGTTTTGAGGTCCTCACCTTTTGGCAAACCTGGAAACTGTCCTGACAACCTCTCAAAAACTTCAAGACTCTTCATGATGTCTGATATTAAAACAGGCTTCAGAAAGGTACATGGGTTACAACTATATAAGAAACCTAGAGCATGCTCACATCACTTCTCTGTCACCAATGCCAACAGGCTCAGACTGACCTATTTCAAACAGCTGAGGGACCCAGAAGGTAGTGGAGACCTAAGCAACCTGCAGTACAACACACTGATTCCCTTCGCTATTTCCACTCGCCATCAGTTGCTCTTTCCTATGTGTGCACCGATCTACAGAGCCATATTTGCAGGCTCCACTCTGTATTACTAGCTGATACTGTCCTCATCTTCTTGATCCATCCTGTTACGTATAGTATTTCAGCCTAATTATCTAACTCTTCCTTTCTGTGCTTCCTGAGTTCTGTATGCCAAGAGAGTGCCAATTGTCCTCTGGACCCAGGAAAAAAATGCATGTTTAGGAAAACTGCCTAGCAACTGCTTTCCTTTCTGCAAGGAGGGAGCCTATTAGCATAAGAAAATCTTCCAGCTGGAAGCCAGCAAAGACTCTGCTGGGAGGCGAATCTGTGACCAGTCCTCAAAGGAGAACTCAGCTTAGCCCTGCTCCCTCTGGGTGGCCTTTCTGTGCTGACCCCACCATCAGCAGGGTCAGCGGCGCAGCCGCACAAGGTGCACCAGTGCTCTGCTGCAGCCAGGAGCTGCCGCTCCACTTTCTGGGTCTGCTCACAGTGTTCCCAGAGAGCTTTTTCTCATTTTGTTCCCACTTCTTCTCCTCACACTGTGTGCATCACACATCACAGTCAACAGCTTCAGCTGCTAACCTTTGGAGTTCTGTCATTTGCTTTGCAGATTTCCTGCCAAAAGTGACTATCTGTAGCACTGTTACTGTATCTCTTTTTCCAGATATTTACAAATGCTTCCTTACCACAATTGCAGAATGACATTAGTAGTCTGCACAAGGAGCTACCCCGTGAAGGAAGACTACAGAACTCACTTCATCATTTCTCTTGTTATTCTATGCCTGTTCTCTAGAAAATGCTGCCTGTAAACTCACTCTCTAAAACCCTGTGCTAAACACTGGCTCTTGGTAAAATCATAGGAGCAAGTCCCCACTAATCATCAAACTATGATCCGGCAAATTGTGAATGGGGTTGGGATTAAGGACATGGCCCTCTTATGTGATAAACATCTCAGCAGCAGCCAAATCTTTCCAGCACCTGCAAAGATGGCTTTGTAGGGCTGCACTGCTACTTAATGGATTACAGTTCTGCAAAGCTCTACAAATTGCAGTTCGTAAAGCTAATTTCAATGTGTGATTCAGTGCTTTCCTGCAATTTATATCCATATGTGTGGTTATTTTTAAGAATGATTCAGTTTTGTATATATAATTTTAAAAGGACTTTTAAAGTTAATGAGCATCTGTGCTAAGAGCCCCTTAACAGAAAAGCTTGTGTCAGCCACCAGTGATGCTGACTGTGTAAACTTCCTGCTGTTCTACAGGCATGCATATGGATCCTAAGGCTCTTACCTCCTGCATACATCAGGAATAACCCTCCTGAAATCCACAGAATAAAAATGACTTAGAAATGGAGTGGACAAAACCAGAATTTGCATCTATTTGAAAACTGTAATATCTGCTTTATAATCAAAGTGAGAGCAAACCATAAATTCTCAATGCTTTTAACAGAAGCAAACAGAGGGAAAATTTCTAAACACTTTGATTAAGATTTTGATTGGCATACACTCAGAACTTTAAGCAATAGTGTAGGTCAACAGAATTTCTGTAACTCATAGTGTAATTTTCTAGGTACTGGTTCCTGCCTGGATATCTTTTCTCAAGACAAACTAGTTTTTAATGACTATTTCTTGAACCATGTTGGTGTAAATCCATCAGGGACAGATTTCCAAAGGAAAGCACTGGTCACAAAAGCAAGCCCACTATGCTCTAGCTTTTCTTTCAGTCAGCTCCATTGTTTAGCCTTGTCATTATATTCTTCTGGTTTTGCCCTCGTTGATCTCACAGACTGAAGGACAATGTGCTCCAGGAATGGTGGAATTTGTTTCCTAGTTACACATTTCATGTGAGAGAGGCAAAATGTGGCAAAACAAAGTATACCAGAACCTCTCAGTGAAAAAACTCATTTTCTGTATTACTGTCTTGTCAATAATGCTGCAAGATGGAGCTTAGTAAGAACTTGCTGTTAAATGCATGATACTACACATGCTGGACATCTGATGTTTCTTCTCCTAACACTAATATGGAAAACTTTCTTGGACTCCCCTCTTAGGATCAGTGTCAGTGGAAACAGATGGAAACAGAATCATAAGCGAGACCAAGGACTCTGATGTGAAGATGATGAGAAAACCCCACTGGGAAGTGACTGCATCTATTGCCATGCTAAAAATGGCAATAAAAATGGAACTACACCTGCTTGAGACAAAGCTGCCTTTGGACACTCCGTGTAGCACTGAGCAGGTCATGAAGCTGCAGCTCAAGAAGAAGCACCAACAGTCAGGGATTTGTAAAAGCAAGCACCGTAAGAAGCTCGCTTCCTGCACATAGTAAAATACACTCTCACACGGCCACATCGCAACAGGCATTGTCCTTTAGCATCAGGATGTTGTGATGTATAAAAGTTTCTAAATGATGACATAGTAGTGACCTTTAGTAAGCCTCTGACAGCCCTGTAAAACCATTAGGCTTAATTCTGTTTGCAGTTATTTTAGTGTAAGTTCAGTTACTGCACTGACTTCAGGGAGAACTAGTTTAGAGTTACATCTCTGTAGCTGTCCCACCATTTCCTGTATTGTTTCCAGTTGCATGAAATCATCTGTGCACGTCCTCCAGGGCTGCTGGAACCCTCTGTCCTCCCCAGCACTACACATGATGCAATGAGCCTCTGACGGAGGAGGAGAGCCGAAAAGTCCATGTAGGGAAGCAGATAATTTCCTTTTGAGCAATGAATGCAAAAATAGCAGCTAATAAAAAGCCTTCAAACTGTGCCTTCAAACTGTGACAATTCAATACACACACCTACGAGGATGCCTTGACAAGCTGGTTGACTTCTCAGTAACTCTTTCTTGTTTTCTTTAGTGCAGCCTCCTCTAAACACCCCCACACAGGTATCCAGCTTTGTAGTGACAGCTGAAACCTGCAGGTGTTTGCCGCTACTGCCCTTTCGGAACAGACACTTGTTCCTCACTGTAAACATTTGCATGGTGGTGCTTGCCTGGCTAGTTATAGCCCAAATAATGATGAACCAGCCTTTTCTTTTTTTAGTCCCTTGCTGTCATGCATTAATTCTCCTTGCAAATAGGCATTTGGTACTGGAAATAGCTTAAGTGGTATCATTCTCTGATGGTTATTTTACTAGCATTATCTTTTAGCAAATGTTTCATATAAAGAGTCACCAGAAAGCTGTATTATGCAGTCGCCAGAAATACAGCACTCTACAATATTAAGTATTAGGCTTACATGTGAAGGAAGGACTGTGCTTAGCAGCCGAGCCACTCTTTGCCATTTCACTACTCTAATACCAATGTTGTTTCACTGTCTTCAAAACCAATATTCTGGTTTTGCTGAGTGACGGGGGAGATCAGAATCAGGCTTACTTGCCAAGGGCTGTAATACTACCAGAGTCAAAATGGTTTCTCAAATGGGTTTTTGACCTTTCTATGTAGAAAGAAGGTCTGGAAGCTGGGTATTTTTAAAGTTGGCGTAGAATATCAAATTGTGTAATTCTTAGTTTCTCTGGAAGTCTTCCTTGGAGTCTAAGAAGCATAACAACTTCTCATATCTTAAATGAAAGTTGCATGGGAACACTATGTTTCAAGAAGATATCCTTTTCCAAAATACTTATTTAACATTAACATTAACTAGAATTGATCAAGAAATAAAACACTAAGAAACAAAGACACAAAAATCTAGGAAACTTGCAAATCTTTCTCACTCCCTCAGCAGTTTACTTTTTGGTTCCACGATTCTGTTTCGTTAGTTCTTTACTCACCATCAACTTAGACAAGACCTGAATTTTAATAAAAATTAAAAAAATAAAAAGCAGCCCCCAAAGAAGCTAAAAATAAATGAAAAATGACAGTCTTTCTCAACCACCAGAGGTACAAGATGTGCCAGTCACTCACTTAGGGACTGAAACCAAAAACTTTAGAAAAGAGGATGTTCTTCATTTGGAAGCCACAGAATATGAGAGTGGCCCAGGGCACTGTTTGACAATACAGTGACTGCATGCCAATATCACACAGGCTACATGAGTGTAGGATGTATTGTGCAGTGCATTTTCATTAGAGGCAGGGAAGTATCTCTGGTCCAAGAAAAGGCAAAAACCTTATTTGGAAAATACTGCTCACAGCTCTAGTGATGTCTGAACCAGAAAGAGACACTTAAACTGTTGTTTCGCAGACTGAAAGATGTAAGAGAAGGCTACTAGGAGAAGAAAAAAGAACCTTTTCTCCTGATAGTTTGCCTTGTTTAACCATCCAAAACAGTCCAGGAGGGGCGAGCATTACTTTTTCTAAATACATTTGACATGTTAAAGCTAGGAAGGGAGAATAATGCTCTCTGTTGGAGAACAATGTGATCAACTGGGTGTACACTGGTCATGAGTTAATTTCGGCTACCGATTAAGATTTGCAACTGTGATGAGGGTGAGGTTCTGGAGCAGCCTTCCAAGCAAGGTCCCATCAGCAGGATCCTACTTATTTTCGATGTCCACCTTGGAAAATTAATGGGAGGGGCTGTGTAACAAAGCATTGGAATTGGACATTCAAACTTCAGAGACAGAAGATTGCTGCTGTCCAATCTTGTGCTCTACCTGAGACAGAGATCTGAAAACAAGTTTGTCAGCATTATGCAGGCTGCACCATATTTATGTATTTGACTAAACTGTTTCTTCAGGACTTGCACTGGTCTCCTGCATTTTTGTTTTACTTCTTGTTGCATGGTGTTTCTCTGTGGTAAGCTCTGTTCCCACACTTCTCTGAGACACTGAGGACAGATGACATTCATAAGTAGGACATTGGGCCAGATGTGCTCCAAGGGATGTTACTAAACCCCTGAAATACCTGGCTGGTGCAGCTGGCTTGAGCACTCATACCATTATGCAGCTTACTTGCCAAAAGGTAATTCTGACTGAGACAGACTTACAGGGATTGTTGTCACCATCTGTTGTATGTCAGGGGTGACTGACTTTGTAAGACACCTCAGAAATTTTTGTCAAAAGATTTCTTTTGAGGGACCTAGGACAGCATTGATACTCTTGACATCTCTTTCTCATGTCCCTTGGCAGATTGGAATTTTCATAGGATTTGGTGCTAAGGGCGTTAATGTGTGTTGAGGTTTTCCATGTGGCTTGAGGAGGTCTCAGGCTCTTGTCACTCCTCTTGCCCTTAACATCTAATGCATAGCTTTCTGAAATAGAGAAAGGCTTAGGCTAATTTGACTTCTAAACCTCTCTGTAGCTTTTGGACAAGTTGGGCCTAAAGAAACCTGGTTCCAGGTTTCTGATAGCTCCTTCTGTGGTTTGTACAAGCGGAGGCATGAAGTCCTTATTTTCTCTACTGTTCCTTGCACTGTTGCATAAAGGCAAGTTAGTTATACAATAGCTAAATAGGGATTACACAACTTAGCTCCATAAATCTAAATCAGAAACAGAGTTTCTGTTCTGCACTGGACAGACATAAAAACATGGAAGGGTGAAGTTCTGGTCCTAATGAAGTAAATGGCAAAGCTCTTGCTTACTTCAGTGAGATCACAGTTTCATGCAAAATCTTGGCTCGAGCTTGCAGCTGGCTGACCAGGCTGGATATTTAAAGCATATCCCTGTTAAGTTTTTCCAAGTACTGAGGTGAGATGACCTTCTTTTTTGTGTTTGTGTGTGTATGATAAGAAAATGTAGAAAAGTATTTTAAGACCAAGTACTGAGCAGCAGCTGCAAACTTCAACTGTGAGCCTAAAAAGGTCCTGAAGTGTTCTGAGTGCAAGGAAGTATACTAGCAATCTGGTCGTTCCCATGCTTCAGTGTCAGTACTTTAAGCCACTGAAGGCAGCTGATGAGTCACATTATTTGAGTATCAGAGAGAAAGAAGGGAAACTCTGACTTGTGAGTGTTGGGAGTCCAAGCAACAAAAAACAGACGTCAACAAAACAAGTAAAAGTCCCTAATGAACCTGAGACCTAAGCTCTGCAAATAAATAACGTCATGAAGTGATGCACTGTGCTACAAGGCCTGCAGTGCAGCAGTGTCACTGGAGGTGTTTGGCACATGGATGAAACTAATTATTTGACAGTTGCTTTAGTTTGACCTGAGGTGGATGGCAGTGCGGGAGAGGAAAAGGCACTGCAAATTCTTCGTGACCTCATGATCATCTGGGGTGACTTTTGAAAACTGTTGCTGTTTCACTGGATGTTAGCATGTATATCAGGGCTCTCTCCACCCCCAAGATTCCTGTCTGATGAAAAAGAAAGGAAAAAAGAAGGGAGGAGGAAAAGAAAACCTTGTGTAACCAGGGCCACACATAACATGCATTCCCAACCCAAGGATTATTTCTCTCCCTTTCTCTCTCAAATCTCGTTTAACTACTGAGCTGCTTCAATACAGAGTGTCATTAACAATCTGACAGCAAACAAGTACTGGTGACCATCCTTATCTTACAGAAACAAACTATGAATAATCATCTTGGGCAAACCTAGCATCCCGACAAGGTGGTAGGATCTCAGTAAACAGATTCCAGTGCCTTAATAAACACAAATACCAAACTATTTCTTGCAGAGCTTTTTGAAGCTGTATAAATCCTTCCAATGAGCATCAGAGAAAGCTGTCAAGGCTAGGGAAGAATTTCTTCTGTGTACACAGTTAAGTCTGAACAGTTAAAAGAGACTTACACTGCTACAAGCAATTAGTTATGGTGGGTCACTGCCATTCCAGTGTCATCAATAAATTTCATTGCTTAGGCCTGCCATAGACATAATTCTTAAGGCAACACTCTGGAAAGTCATCATAGGCTTGCTTATTTCGGTCAGACTCTGGCTAGCCCATATATGGCCCAAGCTGTGCAGTCGAAAACCTCAAAGACTCAGCTGTGGCTTCCAGCTTTTATCAGTGTGAAATATGGTAGCAAGGCAGTCTGTGGCTCTGTCTCTCCGCTATACCAGCTAAAAGACAGCTGGAATGTGGAGGGTTGGAGAAATGATCCGTCTCGATTTTCTCACTGTGCAAAACAAGTGACTACACAAGTTTAGGTTTCATACATTTCCATCATACTGCAAGCTTACTTCATCAATTTGGATGGAACCACGATACTTATATTTTCATTCCTCACCTCTGCCATGTGTCTACATCTTTCTCCTTCAGCCACATTTGTGTCTTTTACTAACACCTCTTTCCACTTTCCTTTTCCTTTTTCTTTTACATTCCTTAATGAATTGACTTATTCATTCCCTCTCTCACACCCATTATTGCATCCTCTTCACACACTGTCCTTTTCTTCCTTTCCTTCTCCCTCTCTCTTCTCATTTCTTTATTTCTTCCTGGACCACACTGATCCTCCCTTGGCCTCAAAAGAGTGATGGGAAGGAGTGAAGGGGCAATGGGAAGAAGAAGAAGAAGAAGGAGGAGGAAGCGGAAGAGGAAAGGAGAGAATCACTCTGGAGAAGAGGCAATGAGAAATGCAAAGAATCACTTGAACGAGGTACTTTGAAAAGCACCCCATGACTTTCCAGGCTACCAGAACCTTATGTTTCAGGCAGGACAAAATCCTAGTCTTGTTCTAAACTCCTCCTTCATTGGGTAAAAGCTTTGCTTGAGTGCTGATGCATAAGACTCAAGGATTAAAACCAGAAGTACATGAGCAGGTAAGATGACACTAAATTCATTACACCAATGCTTGCACCAAACCTAAGCTGTCCCCAGGAAGCCTGTATGATTACCTAGCTTCTACCTGCTTTTGTCTGCAGTTTTTCTGTAGCAAGAAGTCTTTTTTTTTTTTTTTTCAAAAATTAGAACAAAACAAAGAATTTATTGTTCAAAAATGCTGTCTTTGTCTGTCAAGACTTTTGCAAACACTTACTATTAAGCATGAACATTCATTCTTAATTGTAATGATGAACTGGTAAATGAATCCAGTCTCACTAAAATATGTAACAGAGATATGTCTCCAGTCCCAGCAAGTACTGTTCATTCATCAGATACAAAATCAAGAAAGCCTGGCCTTCGGTGCTCACTTGAGTCTTTGCAAACACAGAGTCACTGATTACTATCCTATGTATTTTTCCAAGTTCTGAAATGAAGTCATGCTTATTTTACATTGACAAAATTGCATGAAGTGCCAAGTCTCCAAAATAAAAAAATATAAGAGGAGTCTGTTTCATATGTTTACTAATTACTAGGTTTGCCTTGTAAAAGAAGATACAAAGAACAGAGGAAATGTATTTCTCAGCTGTTAAGAAAAACAACACTCAACAAAAAATTTTTGTGTGCACCTTCCTCTGCCCTGTCAGGCGTCAGCTGGATGTAAAGTCAATCCCTCTTCAGGCATCCCACAAACACTGGCACAGACGTGACACTGTCATTTTATGGACACTGCAACCCAGTTAGGACAGATAAGGAAGAGTCCTTCATTTTACCTAAAAAGAAGTCACTGATAACAAGTGATGTGAGAGGCACATACATAGAATGTGCTTTAAAGAGACCAAGTAGCTTATCTGACAAGATACAATTCCAGCATCCACAAACTAACAGCTTGCCCATGGATTGCCTTCGCAAGCCATAAAAACCTGATAGCCGCAGTTGCACTCATGAAGTTACACATGTGGTAACAAACAGCAAATGCTGTCAACTACCTGACTTGTCACAGAGTACAAAGACACCATAAATGACAATGATTAATGTACAAGGTCCCGTTAATCCTAGCAACTATAGGAGCCCTTTGCAAACTTCACACATCATTATACCACAACTGAGCCTAGGGAAAACAACCTGGGCCAGAATCTGAACATGCACCAAGGGCTACTCTTACCCACTACTGAATTATTGCCCTCACCAGAGTGATGCAAAACAGCTCTTCAATCATAAGCAGTAGAATTAAAGAATAGGCTTAAGGCAGGAGAAGCCTGCAGATAGCTTTTAATGCATTGAGAAGTTAATAATTTCTGACCTAGTCTTTCCCTGAGATAAATACCTCATTCAGCACGGCTGTCTGCTACTTACAGCTACTCAAATAAACATTATAATGAAACATTATAAAATACCTAAAAGTAACAATTTCCACTTGTCTGAGAAACATATGACAACATATTTTAATAACTCAGAAGTATTGGGCCAAATCTGATTACCCACTCTTCCTTTCCATCTGCTTCTTTTTCTTCTTCACTATAGCCAAGCAACCATGTAAAATTTCTGCCCAGAAAGACCTTCCTATCTTTTAGTATTAGAATTTAAAGTCATCATACATAAACAGGACATGCCAATCTTATTCTGATTAATTTGCTCCGTTGTAACCCAAAACCAGGATCTCCATATGCCAGCCTCTAAATTACCTGACAGTGTAAAACCAAAATCAGTCATATCAGTACTGAACCAGACCTCAGTTGTTAGCACTTACAGCAGTTCACTTACCCTATAGTAGTCCGTGCTGTACACATCTCTAGACATCCCAAAATCCCCAATCTTCACCAGTAGGTTCTCACCAACCAAGCAATTCCGCGTAGCAAGATCCCGATGCACAAAGTGCTGTGATGCCAGGTAAACCATACCAGCTGCAATTTGCTGGGCGATATGAAGCATCTGGGACTGTGTCAGCTCAGCTGGACGGTTGCCTTCTGCCATCAGTACTGCATCTGGACCATGTGCCCTGCATCAAAATATAAGCTGATAAAGTGACAGGCCACTTGTAAGCTACAGAGGTGAAAGGTATTAGTGAGCCTAAAACCACACAAGTGACTTACTCATATATAAAAACAAAAGGGCTATCGATTCATTGGTGAAATAGCAACAATTTGTCTCTTGGCTTTTTTCACTTACTGTTTTCCTTCACTGAGTGAAAGACAAGCGGTCTGAAGAGCATTATACAACAGGTACATATACTGCTCACAAGAATAAGGCAGCTGGGTTCATAATAATATCCCCCTATCCTAAAGCACCCCCCTTCTCCTGTTGAATCCTATTAACTCAAAGATATTGATATCAGCATTCCTATGTACACAATTTTATGATAAGCATTACTAGCCAATCCTTAGCCAACTAATAAGGTCAGCTAACAATCATTCCTCATTCCTCGTTCATACACCTTATAATATTTTGAAAAAGGACTTTCCATCCATTCTACTCTTCTAGGTTTTCAGAAGCCTTTTTACTTTATTCCTGCAAAGTATTTTTCCAAAGAGACTATCTCTGCCCTTCCCTTCTCAACTGTTTTTGAAAAATACTCTACAAGCAATTTTTGTTTTCTCTCAGAAAAGTCCTCTCAGAAGTCCTTCCTTCCTCCGAAGTAGAGTTTCAGAGAATCACCTTTCTAATCAATGAAGGCGAGGCCTTAATTCATCCCTAAGGAAAGGGCACAGGAGTTTGGAAAAGAGTTGTAAATTAATCAAAATCTGTGAGATCAAATCTGACATTACTTATTAGAAATATGATATTAAAATTGCCCCAAGGGAAGAACTTCATGAGCAAAGTGACAGATGTGAGAAAGAAATGAAAGAAGTTATGTAGCATTGCTGGGATTGCAGCTGGTACCAAGTAAAGAAGTTAACTGCACTTTCTCTGCTACAGGGTACAGCCAAACATTCAACTGGTCTGGGTGAAGCGGGATGTACAGGAGGATATGAAACCTCCAGCCAAGACTCAGAGGAAAATTCCTGTTGAAAAGCACTGTGCCTTTTCATTGCACTGATTTTTTTATTTTTATTTTTATTTTATTTTTATTATTTTTATTTTTATTTTTTTGGCTGCTCTCAGATATGAAGCTCCAAATCACTAAATTAGAGAATTCTTCTTTCACTGGTTTCCTTGACGAGATGATTTGTATCTAATGAAACTTTTGGATTATTTTTAACACTCCACCCATCTTGCACTTGTGGTGCTGTCTGTAAAAGAGGTGCTCCTCAGCATCTGCAACAGTCAGTAACATTGACAGAGATTTCCTTGGGTTCAAATTAGCCTCCACTGTCCAGAACAAGCACAGGGCAGGCATGGCTTTGAGGCTGTGGTCCTAGATCTGAAACAGCCTTTGGCTACACACAGACAGCAAGGCTCATTTGGGTTAAATTTCGGATTCATTTTTCCCGTCAGCCTTTGGTGGCGCTGCAGGGTAAGAAATTCAGGGTTTTACAGCCCACTTGCAGCTAACCTCTGATCTGCAGCACAAGCTGCGGCAAATGTGAGAGGAATGACAAATCGGAGCTTAGGTTAAACAGCTTGTCCCAGCATAATCATTTTATGTTCTAAAGACCAGGGCTGATTAATAATTAAAAAAAAGAAGAGAGAGAGAGAGAGAAGAGAGAGAGAAAGAGAACACCTAATGGAGGAAATATACTGTCTGCTAAACTACCTTTCTGTACAACAATTCAAAGTCAGAGTTAGGAGGTAAGAAAAGGCCAAACAAAAATAATCAAAGAATAAGTATTTCTTATCATGATAGTGAATCAGCTGCAAATCTGGCCTGTTCTAATGGAAATTCAGTGCTCTCAAAAAGTACTGGGACAGTGTCTTTGGAAACCACAGTTTTCTCCTGATCCACGGCAGAGGTCCAAGCAGGCAAATGTAAATGCCCCAACACTGCCCTGACAATACACTTAAATCCTTTGCCAAAGAGACAGTCAGTCTGGGAAAAGTAGTGTTTGCTCTGCATCCCCAGTTCAAGAGCTAGTCTCTCTGCCAGACCTGGCAGCCCTGCCAAAAAGGGAGGATGCTAGTTGATGTCATCTGCTTTTATGTGGTGGCTATTTGTTCACTAGAGATTAGAAGGACAGCAAACTCATTTCACAAAGGCAATAAAAATGCGTAAATGGTGACACTAGCAGTCACTAGCAATTTCAGGCAGATAGAAAATCTGAACCCATTTAAAGGGACATTAGTTTGATTATTTTACAGCTTTGTCAGTAGCATACATTGCACAGATATCTGTCCAGTGTGGTGATGCCCCCACTTATTTTTCAGCAGAAGAGATCTCGGTACATTGAAATGTTTTTTGTGATACTTTTTGATGGAAGTGACATAGAAGACATTGAAAGAACAGTCCCTTATGCAAATGTTTTTATGTAGGAGCAAAAGCTGTCTCTTAACTGCTTATTTTTATGTCAATGAATGTCCACTCGTGGAAATGGCACATAGATAAGGCCACTGTTCAAATCTTGCTGATTCATGAGTTATCTATTATTCTAAACCTTGAGTATCATCTATTTATTTATGACTACTTTACTGCCAAATTTCAATTTATAATGCACATTCATGAACAGCTTTATGAAATAGACCTCAAAATGTAGTGTTTTCCACCACACCGAAGTTTCCATAATTCAGTTTTCTTGCCACAGATTAATGGCACTCTTTCCAAAACAATCAGCGGAGGGAAGAGAAAAGGGGTTAGATTTCAGAAGCTTTTAGATGCCTACAGATAGCAATAGGTATTGAGTGGGATCTTCCAAAATGCTACCAGAAAGCCTGCAAGAAGACAGTTCTTACTGTAAACTTTATAACCAAATATTTCAGAATACCCTCAAATATACTAAAAAGTGTATTTCTTCAGTTTCCATTCCTTCTGAGGCTTAACTTAATGGTATTTCCAAATACACAAAGAAAATGAGTTCCACATCATAGGACACAAAATGAATGTTGCACAGATTTGCACTTTAGGGTGTCTGCATTTTTAAGGGATAGGAGTTAATTTGGCATTAAGTACCAATAGCTGCCAACCTTCATTGCCCACTTCTAGCTCTCCAGCACATGTTGGTGGGTTTACCTGAGGAACTTGTTAAGATCTCCATGCTTCATGTACTCAAAGACCATGATGAGCGGATCGCCCTCAACGCAGACGCCGTAGAACTTGACAATGTGCTCGTGTTGCAGGTTAGTCAGCAGCTCTGCCTCACGGTGGAAGTCCTTGCGGGCATTGTCACTGGCATCCTTCAGTGTCTGGCAGAGGAAAGGAGAATGTGAGGAAGAAGAGATGTTCACAGAAGGTAGCGAACATGTGAGAAGACATTGTAAGGGTAAGATAAGGACATTATACTGCATAAAGAATGGAAGTACATTTTTAGTAACTCTTTTAGAAATGCGGATGTGATGTTTAAGTGCAATTTAGTAAAGGCAGTAGAATTGTTGTTCCCCTGCCCCATGTCACAGTATAATCCCCACCAAATAATTTTTGTTATAAGAGGATGTAGGAATACTCATGATCTTGCTGTTTCAAGTGTTTTCCAAAACACAGAACAAACAATCTGATCTTATCCAAAAAACATACTAGTACACGGCTGGTTTGTATCCTTTAGCTTGTAACTCAGGAAAACCCCTAGTATCCTGTTGGTATTTACCTCTGTTTTTAAGTTCCTTAAAATAAAGCTTTGCTTGCTTAAAATACTTAGTGGAACATAGATGCATTTCTTATGTATTACTGATGTAATTACTGCTGATGTTGGTCCCTGTGGTGCACTATACATTCAGTAGATTTGTAGAAGGGCAGATCCTTGGACCAGACCTTACAAGCTGCGACTTCAGTCAGAAACTCTTTTGAAATAAAGTAAATTTACTTGCATGACTAAGATTAAGAAATGTGTAAGCAACTGAAGTATCAATCCCAAATTGATAGACAGAGCGTAAGTAGATGCAGGTCAGAATCTTGGGGTGGCAGTTTTTATTTTTCCCCATTTTATTTATATATAGATCTAAAATCCTGCTCATTTTCATTTTGTAGAAAATATATCAATGTTGGATCAAACAGGAGGCTTGAACTTTGTATAATGAAATAGTACTAATTTACCTGCCACTCATAAGCAGTTTCAGATCTCTTCTTAACTACATTTCATGAGCAAGGAAACACTTTCATGCATGAAACCAAAAGCAAATTCTGACACCAATTAAGTGAGGAATAATCATAATTGACAATAAACCACTACTGTGCTCTACCTTCAGAAGGTACAATGGTGGTACTGTATTAATTGAAAAAACATTTTTAAAACTGTAAGAGAATGATAGCAGGTTAACAATGTTCACAAGTTATTAATCACAGAAACTTACAGCTGGGCTTTGTACCTCCGTATTTTAAGTACCCCTAGACTTAAAACAAAAGACAATAAGACTCAAAACTAACAGCATTGCTTTAACTTAGGATGTTTTTTTCCTGGCTATTTCCTACTCTGAATTCATATAGACACCATGGGACCAACCACGCTCATCAGAGCAGACACAGAACAAGTTGATACAGTGCAATCATTCTGCCAACAAACCCAGTTTCTAGCTGTAATAGTCATGGTTTGTTCAGGGTTTTTCTTAAACAGAGAGAATTCAGTCCACTTTACTAGTATGATACCTATGCTTGTATGAATGAGGGACTAGGGACTAAAAGATGACTGTCAGAGAAAATGCTTTCTTCACTTATGAAACGGCAGACATAGACCTTAAAAATGAACAGCTGAGGTGAAAAGAAGCAGGGCTGAGTGAAAAGCCATTTATCAGACACAGGGGCTTTTCTCTGTAGATTTCAGGCTCTGTGGATACCAGAGGCAATAGAAACTTGTTGTGCCACAACGACACTTCCCTGAAGAACCCTTTATGAATCTCATGTGTCTTCAGACACAGAACCCTTCTTTCGCAAGTTTTACCAATAATGATGCAACAAGGATCTTACAAGCCTTCATAAGCCGTGACATATTAGTATACACAGCCATATCATCTAAGGTGGATATCAAATCAGCTCCCCATCTATGGTCCCCAGCAAAGCACATCTGAACCAAGCAAGGACTGAAACTGAAATATCTTCCAATGCATCCAGGCTCTGCGATGATGCCTTAACATGATGCAGGCACCAACTCACAGTCCGATCTATGCTATATAAAGAAAGCACCCGGAACAATTCTGTTGTCAATTGAGTCTCCTCTGTTGGTTTCATGTATAAAGCAATTGGACTGTAATTCTCCTCAGCAAGAGAATTAGAAAACAATTCATATAAAAAACATTTTTATATAATAGCAACCCAGGAAAAAAATGATAGACAGAAGCACAGGCTCATACTCTTTCCAACATGCTCTTTCCCTGGAAAGACAGTAAAAACGCTGACAGCTCTGCCCTGTGATGATGGCTTATTGTATATTTCAGGAGAAGCTTTTTATCTCACAGAAACAGCAAAATTATCATATGACAGAGCAGTTGCCATGGCAATTACACATTTTTCTGTCAAACAGCAAAATGCAAAAAGGTCTAAAACCCTGGCAAAACTCAGAAAGGGTTTCTATTACAAGGGCAACCTTAAGTTCTGTAACCCACCATTGCTGCAGCCCCCACTCCTCTAATTTTCATTACTTCATGCAGCACACAGCATAGACACAATGCATGAGAGATAGCCGACATAGGCAAGGAGGAGATTAGAAAGCGAAAAAATTAATAAGCACATAACATTTACATAGAAATGACAGGGAGTAATGCATTTAACTTCTTTTCAGTGTAAGGGGAAAAAAATAAAAACAAAATAAAACCATAAGAGCACAAGACGGGGAAAAGAACATATTCATTATTTTTATCAATACTGACAGGTAAGCCAAAGCTCTGCATGCAAAGCACTCTCACCAATCAATGGGAGGTTTTCCCAAGCAAGAACTGGTACACAACCACAAGTACTTTCCAACCAGTAGGCTGCTTGGCCAGCAGCTAAGGAGGAGGGGACATATTCCCTTAGGCAACAGAAGCATTCCCTGGCTGGTAGAGGAGTTCCTCATCTGCTGAGTTCAGCCCTGTGACAGGTGGACCGCCACCCCTTGTTTAATCTCCTTCACCAAGACCTTGCCCAGGTATCCATATAGAATCTGGACCCTGCAAACTTGCACTGCACAGCACTTGCTGTGCACAGCAAGTGCAAGTCACCAGCTTTTTAATCCACCCTGACACCACAGAGCTGTAACCCCAGCAGCAGGGGGATCTGGCTCTCACCAGCACCAGTATGACATGGTAATGAAACTCTCCTGACAGCCTTCCTTTACACTCTTTCAGCTTACTGCTCCCCAGCACCACAGAACACCTGAGAGTTGGAGAAGAGTTGGAAAGCTTTGGTTCTCCTCTGCAGTGCCATGGAAACATTGGTCACGTAGTACATACGTCAGTCTGCTAGACAAGCACAACCCTGGAGCAAGCAGCACAGGGTGAATCCTGCCTTTCCCACTCCCAGGTCAGCAAAAGGCAGCTGCTAACTTGTGTCCTGCAGGTCATCCTCACCTCCAGCTCCCAGCTACAGACAGTTTAAACGAGGGCAAAACTCTGACTGGGAAACCAGTCCTATGAGTAGACAGTACAGGAGTACTGGCCCTGAATCCGGGCCTGAACAACCACTGTGGCACAGCAAAAACAGCCAACAGGGAAATGAGAACCTTTCCTTCTCCCACCCTCTGTTCTCTAGAAGTGTCTGCAGCACACTGTGTACTGATCTGATCTGAAAAGTCACCTGGGGTGGGGGGAATCCCATGCCCAGACTGACCTGTGGTTAAACTCCGTGCTCGCAGGTCTTGATCCACAGTAAGCATTTCTGAACACTCAGTATTCCCCCCAAAAGTCCCGATGGTCAAAACAAATTTAACAGACTATGCTACTCCTCTTCCAATGAGGAAAAGCATTTGGGGTTGTTTATGCTAAGCCTGCTTTTGCATCTTCCCAGATTTCTCTGGAACTCATCTCCCACGCAATTTGCTGCAGCGTCAAGGTCTCAGATATCAGCCTGCTAGTGAGGAAAAGGATGAATGTTGAACTAGACATGGGATGTTTAGGCCAAAGTTTTAGCACACTTGCACAAGGCCATGCAGTTGCATAGCAGTCGGCAAGCCAGGAGACCAGCCACTGTCCTGAGGGTTGCAGGTGGATGAGGTCATGCTTCCTTGTTGCCCAGTACCCCTGGCACTTCCTTACTTCATACCAAACAGATGCTCCCTGGATCTATTTCACAGGGACAATTTTGCTGTGGCTTTGCTGAGGGGAGTGGAGGTGGTGGTGGTGGTGAAGCACTGTAAAACCTTTGCTGTTAGCCAGGAAAAGCAAACCTTGGCTGCTGGCATCCAGGTCTGCTCCTCGAAGAACAAAAATGAAACACTTTCAATGCCAAACCCTGTGGCAAATGTTGAGGCCTGGACACAGTCCAGTTCACCAAAATATTTCTCTTAAAGATGTGACTTTGGTCACTATCTAAGAACCAATATGAGAAACCTAAAATGGGCATACTCTGTCCACAGAGGTTATTCTTGTCATGGCTATCTGTGCAATAGCTTTTGATGCTAGGAAGAATTGATTTGGTAAAAAAGAATTTAAAAAAAAATAATAATACCAATCCAGAAAACTGACAGATTTATCACCTAAACCCATGGAGACACCTCTCCCTTTGAAGGCTGAATACTCTTGTGAATTACACTGAGAAAGTGCAGCAGAGAGAGAGGGCAGTACAGAAGTGCTAGGCTCAATTTGGTCAGGACTTTCAAAGGCAGTGAGTGAATGGAGAGACTTTTATTTTGCTATCCAGCACTTCTCTGAAGTGATAGAGAAATGGAAGTTTCCACTCTAGTTTCACCAAAATACAATAGAAAATTCATTCAGTTCTAGTTTTGTCATCTCTTGTCTCATGCTTTCTCCCATCTATGACATGTCCCTTCCAGGCTTCATTTCTCCTTACCAGTCAACATGGTGGAACAACTCCAACTATCAAAAAGCTTGTAACTTTGATAAACACACACACAAAAATGTTATTTTTGATGGAGCAAGACAGCACTCTACAAATCCATCCTCATTCTTATGTTTTTACTACCAGATCCAAAACTCTGTGCCTTGTTTCCATTTTCAAAAAGACGATCTACTTGGTTTCTTTTACTGTACAGCTTGATCCAGAACATACACATGGTTGACTAATTGCGGCTGGTCAGACAAGATTATTTTCTGATCCCTAAACACAGCCCAAATTCTAAATGTGTATTCACCCTGCATTTAATGAGATACCTCAAATGTTGAACACCTCGTTCAGCTTTCAGCAGAACAACAGATGGAGATAGGAGATGGTTGCCAGGGAGACTTTGCAAGCTCTTTGAGTGTAGTATCACTGATAATGTCTTCTAGTGTACATCCATAGCTGATGGTGATGACCAACCCTTAGGCCTTCCATTTTGGGGGACTAAAAGATTTGCTACCATGAAGCATGTTCAGTGTACAAACCCCAAGACCATGCTGGAAATTTCCCTTCTATTTTGGACTGTGTTTTGGAAGGGCTGACTGGAGCTGTATAATCAAGAATCACTCCTCCAGGTCTGAAATATCATGACTTCTGGATTTCCATATAGACAGTGTTTAACAGCACATGAAAATATTATCCACAATTTTGTGATTAATATAGCTGCCAGGAATGTTATGACCATTAACCACAGATAATTTCATTGGCCGATTAAGAGAATCACACAATCATGAAAAAAAATAAATAAAAAGCCTTATTTGACTGGCAATTACACACATAACCTATGCACTTAGCTGGTTATACATTATTTTGTTAGTCACATGCATTTTCAATGGCCTAGGCTTTATTTTTCACTAGTCATATTTTAAATAGATCAGAAAACATTTTAACCCTTTGTAACACTGTTTTCCCCCTTTTCCTTATGAAATTCAGCTCTCATTTTATAATCCACAGCAAGCTCACATATCACATTCTCTTAACACCCCATTAGCCCTGTGAACCTTTCCACACGATCATTTACAAATAAAGTAGCATTAGTTGCAACTACATATTAATGATTGAAACCCTAGACTCTTTTACCTTCACTGCCACCAAGATCTTGTCCTGCTCGGGACAGAGGTTGTAGCATTCTGCCAGAAAGACTTTCCCAAAGGCTCCTTCACCAAGTTCTCTTTTAAGAACAATATTGTGGCGCTTGATGTGCTGAACAACTGCAAAGAAAAGACAAAAAGGAGGAAAAAGTGAGCTGCAAGGCCTGGATGGGACAGGGTCCATGCTTCCAGCCACTTGGAGATGGGTTTGCCTGCAGAGCACGGTGTACATGGTAAAAAAAATCAAAGCACCCATATGTGATTCATTAGTGCCTTGCCCCCAAAAAAATGGAGTTATAAATATATTTATATTTGGAGAGTAGTCCATTTGCTGGATAAGAAGACGTGGAATTAAGAATCACCTGGGAAAAGGCTATCTATCATCATGTTTTGATGACTGCTGTAGAGCATACTTAAAAATGAATGCTGTTGCAATTTAAGGAAAAAAAAAAGAAAAAGAAAGAAACAGAATAAGAAAACATGAGCAACCATTCTCATATCACTTCTATTTTTGTACCTCTAACAATAGCTGAACTGTCTTGTCCAGAGACAAAAATGTTTGGAAGAAAAAGTTTTAAAATTAACCTAATCCAGGAAAACAAAATGTGCCCTCTTTCAACTAGATTCAACTTGCTCTCTGGTTCCCTTATCACTTGTTCATCTGCTTTCCCTCTGTGAGCTATATTGCAGTTACCTTAAGATAGAAATTTCATTCTTACAAACATGATTTACAATATTGCTCTGAAGTAAAAGAAATAAAAGATGGACAAAGGCTTTAGTCAGTGTCATGGACAGAGACTTAGCTGAATTGCTGCCCAGAAACAATTGATTCAGACATTAAAATCTTTGAGCATTTTTGTTCATCTCATTTTATGTTCTCCTTTCAGTGCAAGCTTCCATTAAAAGATTTAATATTTAAAAGACTATACCAAATTTTGTACAATGCACCATCAATTTGCAATGTTCTACCTAAATGAAGCAGCTGCAAGGTCAGTTTAACTGGCCAACTCGACAGGGTGGACTGCTTGTGTTGCTGAAATTGTACAAAACAGCCAGTATCTACTGGCACATTTAACCTAAGAGCATTTAGCTGCTTTTGCAAACACTGAAATTCAATCCTGCTCAGACAGAGCCTATTTGCAACTTAAATCTGAAATGCAATAGGCTAAATAGCGGTGCGTAGGCATCAGGCTGCCTTCTGCCAAGATACAAATCTCCACTGGACCACTTAGCTGCAGGGACCAGGGCTGAACCCTGTCAGCAATCTGGGATATATTCAGACACAGCCCACCCCCTGGCTCCATGCTTGGCCACACGCTTGTTCCAAACCGAGTGACCATTAACTTAGAAACTACCTTACCCCCATTACTAGGGGGTGGAAAATGGAGTCCTGCTAACATCAGCAGTGGGACAAAAGGACAGTGCTTGTCCCCACTGCTATCGCCAGCGTTTGGAGAGTGGGCCCACAGTCTGTGAGAGGGAAATCCCCACATCCCACACCCCCAGCTGTGGAGGACACCCGAGAGCACATGAGTACACGTTGCAGCAGTGGGCACGCATGATGGGAGCCTGGTGCTGAAGCAGTGCAACAATTGCTTGGCTCTTTCCCCACACCCAGGCCCCTTTTGCCCACCTGGAGATTGCAAGGCCCTTGGGCAGCCGTGCCTATGCCTGGCTGCTCCGAGGGGATCCAGTCACCATCATACCGGGCCTGCTGAGCCTGAGGTGATGGCTGCCTGGACGCTGTGTGAGACCAAGAGCAGAGACATTCAGCTCCCTGGTACCAGCATCATCACCTTAAAATGCCCACAAACCCCATCAGCTTTTGTAGCAGAGAACAGGGCTGAAGTCCTGCCCTATTGGAGTCAGCAAACCCCACATCTAAAGGGGGGGGCTTTCACTTTGCTGTCATTGCTGCTACCAGAGACTTGGCAGTGACCACAGCCAACTTCCTGAGCACTGATTGGGTCCTCTTCACTCTGAACACCAAACACTATTGATGTGTGCCCTGGAAGTAAGAAGACTTTTTACCATGTTCCTGGAGGATTGCACAAACAATGGTGTAAAAATAAATAAAACGTGTATCAAGTATTTCCCTATAGTATACTTACAGCTGCTGCTACATGCTCTGATATAAATCAAGCATTTGAATAAACAACCTGTCCCATACCAAACTGTCAAAAGCAAAACACTGCAAGCCACAGAAGAGCTCTGCACAGAGTATATTTGCAACTTGTTATGCTCTATCCATCCCTGTTACCTTTCTAAGCTGAGCAGAGTTGCTAAACAAATAAAAAATGACAGTAAATGTGACTAAATACATTCAGATTAAATACAAGAACAATGTAAGTAAATCAAACACATATGATGTGACAGAAATATGAGCTAAGGAAAAAATCCGTTTGGCACACTCAGGGCCCCTGACACCATACTGACACCATATTCAGTAGGAGGAGATTCCAGCAGGAGATACACTGAAAAATGCAAGTCAAAATCTGCTTTCAGTTAATATCAGGATAAAGCCAATTAACTCTGTAGAAGTCCAAGAGATTATCCTGGATTTACATCGAAGAAACAAAGCATAATTTGGCCAAAGAGGTGGCATAACTGAATTACCAAAGAAGTGGTCTCATAACGTTGTCTTACAGGCAAAGATACACAAATATTCAAAGGGTGGTTATGTATTTTCCTCCTTTTGACTCTAAATGGTGATTGCCCTTGAGCTGCCATTTGTGCTTTTAAAAGCATGTCATCCCTGGTTTAAAAGATCTTGTTTGATTACTGTAAAAAATACGTTACATTAAGCTAAGAGCTAAGTCAAGTTGAAACACTTAAGAGAAAAATGAAACCTAAAATATGAAGTGAGACTGAGCAAACTAAACAAGGGTAAATGCTGAATAGAAGCTGTGGTGTTGAATAATATCCATGAAAACCCTGCCTGTAGAAGCACAGGGCTCTTCTGGATGACTGCAGGGAACAGGCTGGCAACAAGAAAGTGGACTGCAGAAAAGGATTTTCTTCTCATCTTGTGATCCCAGAGGCCCTGCAGCAAGACAGCTGGACTGACAGTATTTCATACACTAACGAACAGCATGTCACATTGTCAGTGATGCATTGAGGCCTTATCCTGTAAACACTATCTGCAGGCATGGGATTTCACTCGAAGGTAACCTACCTTTGATGGTGAGGCTGAACAAAGGGGATCACTCCACATTCTGGAATGGGTTCCAAGAAAAACAGGCAGCTCAGGATCACCTCACCACATTGTATTCACTGAGCTGGATGTGACTGATTTTGGGCATGGACAGCAGGACACTCAGAAGCACAAATTATTAGAGTTTCTGCACGTAATTAAAAAATAAAACGCTGTGACCGAGTGAAAGTGTTTCCCCCTTGGTCACAAACAATACATCTGAACATTTTACCACGACATGTGACCATTACACCATCTAAGATAACCTTCTGCACAGCATGGAGCATAATACTGATTTAAATGACTTGTGCTTGGCAGGAAAATACCTCCTGAAAGGAGCTGTGTCAGTCTTTATTTGGAAGTCTGAGCTATTCTCTTGCCCTAATGTGTAATCATTTTCATTGCTAATAAAACTGCAGGCTTTCTTCTTTTCTCTTTTAATTTTTAGCTTGTCTGGCTTGCATCTTTCTTCCTTGGGTTTTAGTAGATTTCCTCTGCTAGCTCAAGCACCCTTTTAAGGTCTGGTGCAAAATACACATAATCTACGTCATTCTTGCTATCGGTAAAGCAAAGCCATGGAAGCTCATTGCAGGTAAGCATTTTGTCTAGTTTGCCTGTCACTTTTTGTGTCTCTTCTGTGGAAAAATATTCAATATCCTTTAAAAAATGTAGTTGTTTCCAGTTGTTTTTCCCAACTGGAAGTCACATCACTCTCTACCCCAGGTTGTGATATAAGCATAGAATCAGCTCCCTATACCCCTGCACATCCAAAGATCACACTAATCCTTTTAAGGCTAGTTTTACTAAAAAGCACAAAATTTACATACATACACATGAACACGTGGCATTCATGAGTGTCTCACCATGTGAACACCTTACCCAATTACAGTATTACAAATGCTGCAAGTTTCAGTTATGTTCTCACATACCTTATGGAAACAACAGAGCACAGGAGAAATCTCTGTACTTACAGAGAGGCTAAATCACAGGGACTTCCTGTCTGATGGACAGTAAGAGCCACAGCAATCAAGCTCCATCCTTACTGCTCACTGAACTGCCAACACTAAAAGACTCTGTTGTGTTGCATACCCACTTAAATTATCTTCTAATTCTCCTTTCCAGGATACTGTTCAAAATTTTGCTAGTGGTACACATGTGGAAGATTCTGATGAAATGTGTTTTACCAGGAGTCTAGAGAAGAGGATGAGGATCTTCAAGATGTCAAATAAGCAGACAAGGTAATATTATAGACAAATTTACAGTTGCATAAGAAAAAGCAGCAGCAGGTAAGACTCAGCTTATGATGTGACATGAGTTGTCACAGAAAGACATTTTGCAAAGTTTCTTCATTATCTTCTTCCATTATTTCTCTTGCAATCACTAAGACTCAGCTATTTCTAAGATCTTGCTAGAAAAAAAACAGGTGTAAATGGCTGAGTGATTGCTCAGATAGTATACCAAATTTGTACAGCATTTGTCATTCACATAAAAGGTAAGGTGGAATTTCAGAGAGAATCACATAGCAGGAGGATACAAAATCACTACAAACAGCAGACAGCAAGTCTAGCCCAATGACCTTCAAATTCTGCAGTAGCATCAGTGGCAGCAGCTCTACAGTCCTGCATGCTACTGACAGAGTAGAAATTCTGGCACACTAAGATATACTGTCTCTAACACGGCAATAATATGGCAGCAACAAAACCCACCAACTTTATAGAAACAAATAAATCGCACAACGTTAACAAAACTTGCTTTCAGAGTTGCCTGGATGCAGAAATAGGTCAGCTCAATTCTGAGAGTATATTTCTGATTATTTGATGTGTTCATCCCATACAACATTTATTACTTATTATTCTATATAAATTTTTGTGTAGTGATACTGTTGTTTAACTTTTACCATAGAGCAGCAACAAATCCTCATGCAAGACTGGTGCCCTGTTCTTATAAGTGCACATAAGGAAGCAGTCTGTTTTCAGGTTATAGTGCACACTTGAGACACCTCTTTCACTGGATTAAAATAAGCCAACAGAAAACCTGCTCCTCGGGTATTCTACTCCAAATCAGAGGTGCTGGTACAGGATATGGAAGACAGGACACAAAGGATCCACAAAAGAACTACTAGGTCAGAGAGACACTCGGGCCTTTTCACGTTATCAGTACAAGTATGGCTTCTGAATCAATTCTGAATTAATATATCAGTGACTTCTCTGCTTTTTCACAGGCATCACACTATACAAGGGGCCCTGAAGGAGATGTTTAATGGACAAGCTGAAGAAGGCACCTCCATGGGCCTAGGTCTTCCTGAAAGAAGAACTGGAGGTGTTTTATTAAAAATAAGTACTCACCAGAATGGCATAATTCCCAGGGACTTCCCAGCTGCCAAGAGCTACATCTGGTGATAAACCCGATAAATCTGTGACTTCCGTAGCTTTGCCTTTCATTTGCTTTGTTTACAACTTAAATCCTCACAGGATCTCTACTTTAAACTCCAGAGCTTCCATTGTCTTGATGGGGAATTAGGTTTCCCTTTGTGATACAGCACTGCAGCTCCTGGGAATGTGCCCTGGCAACAGTCCTTCCCAGGGCAGCTGGGGCACCACAGATCTTGTGCACTGAAAACTCACTTTGTTTTAACTGACATGGCCCTTCTCTGGCTGAAACTCAAGGGTTTGCTGGATTTTGCGGGTTTATATGTGATTTGTGGTCAAGATCTTATTTTCTTGTTTGGCCAAGGTCTTCTCAGTGTCCTACAGATAGGCATATTGCCACTCTCAATTACATCCTTATAATCAAACAAAAACTACTTCATAATAAGTTATAATAACAATGCTAACATAGTTTTAAATACATGAGTTTTATGAGCTAATTTCACCCAACAGGAAAACAAGAATTATGAAGTTGAATGAATTTTTCCAGGCATTAGTTTTACCTTGCATACACAAACAAGGCCCTCAAGCCTTAGTAATCTGAAATTGTTTTTGATTTCAATGATAAATATGTCCTAAATATGTACTTGTCCTGTAATGTGCTAAAAAAAAAAATGGGGATATATCAGAATAACTGAAAGCTGAATTTAGCTGACTACATTCAAAGTAGACAGTAGATATTATTCACTTTGTTTTTTCTCTGTATGCTGCTTCCTGCTTACCAACAGTTTTTT
Source organism: Anser anser (assembly GCF_964211835.1). Taxonomy (NCBI): domain Eukaryota; kingdom Metazoa; phylum Chordata; class Aves; order Anseriformes; family Anatidae; genus Anser; species Anser anser. The sequence continues at coordinate 44,025,571 of NC_139723.1, forward strand.
CAGCACTGTGCTGCAAATCAGCTTTAAGCAGAAAGCTGTGTTGCATTTTTGACCAAACTTTGCCTTTGCAGATGTGCATACACTTAATTTGTAAGTGCCAATCTCCATGCACTTCTTCCACATGGTTACTGAGTACAAAACTTGAAGGCTTTGTGCATGAGTTGCAGTATAAAACATCTGCTAATATTATTTTATTATGGCAAATCTGGTCCGTCTTATATGTCTAAGTAAACTGGAAACAATGATGTCACCACCACCACCCTTCTCTTAGCTCAGACCAGGAAATCCTTTCCCTCAGCATGACACTAATCTTTATGGATCTTCTGTGCCACAGAAACAGAAGGACTCAGGAAAGGATGGGGAATTAACATGGAAGAATATCCCTAGATGCTTGCAGGGGAGAAGGGCTAATAAACATTCTGCCTTCAGAGCATTAACTCTTTTTCTACCTTTTTTCAGAAACCAGCATAGTCTGAAAAGCATCCCAGGATGCCAGTCTGAGAAGTAGGACCTGAAAGAAACATCATACATTCAGAGACTGAGCCATATTCAAGCTTTGCCTAAGTGGATATAGAGGTGCAGTTAAAAGAAGATGACCCATTCTTGATGTAGGCTTCTCTGCTTTACTTTTTCTCTTCTTATTTTAGAAGGAAAAGAAATCAGGAAAAGAAATTATACTGCCTGAAAACCCCGCAGAATGGGTGAGATGAGTAGAACCATCTTAAAAGCTGAACAGAGCTGGAAGAGAAGTTATTTCCTCTTACAGATGTTTTGTCCTTCAGTGGTTCTTCTCCTTCCCTGGTGAGGCATTTGTTGTTCTGCTTTCTTTCACTGACAAGCTGGTACTCCTCTTTGCTGGGGTGTGCCATCTACAAAGGATTACTCCCCAAATAGCTTTCTCTCCTTGGCCTCTGTTACAGTTTCAGGATCCCAGTGCTTACTGATAACAAAGGCACTTGTAGCTAGCAGTGTATACATGCATAGTACACCCAGAACATTTATCTTTACTGCTGGGCTATGCCAGACAGCTCTGCTACAGCCACTAAACAGTCAAAAGATTATTACATTGAAATAGCTTCAAACAAAAGCCCTACAAATTCCCAAATGAAGTCACCAAGGGTTTACAAGACAGAACGTGCTTAGGGTTTTTCAGGATCAGGTCCTCAACAACTGCAAAGAAAATATCACATTTCTTTTGTCTTGTTGCACACTAAATGGGAAAAAATAGTGCTCTGTTTCCATGCAAATGCAGCATGTTTCATTTTTCAGAATTACAAGACCTACCTACCATAGACCATATGCTATCTCCTCTGCTTACCTGGCTCCTCCATTTTGTATCCTCTGAAAGGCTGAGACTGTAAAGTGCATTTTCATTGTATGACAACAACACAACCATTCTGTATGTAGAAGTCATGAGGTTTTTACAGCCTGTATGATGTCTCATCATTTTCCAGGGTCTGAAAACCTCTCCAAATCCTTAGGATGGATAAGAATAAGACTGTGGCATGCCTCTTGCATTAAGCTTTGCTAAAATTGACAGTGGTGCTCCTACTTGGAACTACTCTGCAAATTACACTAAACAATAGCCCAGCAGGATGTGAAAACACTTCAAAACCTCTTTCAATAGCAGTAGGATAGGTGCCTATTCTAATTGTCCTGGTGGAAAACTCAACCTGCCTCATGGTTACAGTGAGAAAAGAAAAGATGTCTTGACACTGGGAACACTAAGATTTCCCAGATAATTTCTCTTGAAAAAAAAAAAAAAAGTCATATTTTCTTTTCTCCCCTCTTGGATCTGCATGTTATTTTCTTGTAATATGAAAACTAGCAAATCTAACTAACAGGTCCAGCAGAGAATATGAGAAGTCTTCTTCCATTCACTTGAGCTCCGGATATTGTTATCTGTCAGCTGAAATAACATTTTACTACATTTCAGACAAATAAGAAAGAGTCCTCCTTCTTTGTTAAAATAAGTTTGATGAGGGAGCAAAGTCTCCTCTACACAGCCTCTTGCAAACAGCCTGCCCAACGTAGAACCCATTGCCCTGTTAGCAGATCCGAGGCAGTCTTACGCTCTGCACATCCCTGTAGCTGCAGACAGACAGGCACCAGTCATCCAGTCAGAACGCGTCCCCTCCGTCCAGCCAGTAATCCAATCACAAATAGGTAGGGGACATAAAATAGGAGCAGTGAGTGCCACAGTTTCACTACAGCCAACAGGTTGGCTTCTCAGCAAAGTTCCCTTCAGACAGCTGCTTAAATAAGAACTCTGTAAATTTTGACAAAATTGTATACATTCCCTCCCACATATCAATGAAACTTTATTTTAGAGACAGAAAATGAACACAGATGCAATAACCAAACAGCAACTATGTGATACATCAGAAGCTAATGAAAAACAAAGACCTGTACTCCTTTAGGGTAACAACAGCTTCCTAAAGGATCTAGTATGTTAATGAACTGTCAGAGCCCCAGTACCAACAGCAACAACACACTCAAACATCCACTAAATGGGATCTTTCAAAGCTGTGGCCCATGACGAGGCTGAGGACAAGTTCACTCTCTGCCATTATGCTTTCAGCACCTAAAAGCATCTTGTTTTTGAGTTGATAATTACAGTGTGCTGAGCCAAGCAGCTGTCACTAAGGAACAAGAGCTGCCCAAATGCAGCAAAATGCATAGAAGTTTACTGGCTGATTTATCACACAATAATGAACTCAGTTACAGCCTTTTTCTGTTTTTTACTTCCATGCATCAAGAGGGAGGAGAAGAAGAAAAAAAAAAGAAAAAGAAAAAGAAAAAGAAAAAGAAAAAGAAAAAGAAAAAGAAAAAGAAAAAGAAAAAGAAAAAGAAAAAGAAAAAGAAAAAGAAAAAGAAAAAGAAAAAGAAAAAGAAAAAGAAAAAGAAAAAGAAAAAGAAAAAGAAAAAGAAAAAGAAAAAGAAAAAGAAAAAGGAAAAGAGAAAGAAAAAGAAAAAGAAAAAGAAAAAGAAAAAGAAAAAGAAAAAGAAAAAGAAAAAGAAAAAGAAAAAGAAAAAGAAAAAGAAAAAGAAAAAGAAAAAGAAAAAGAAAAAGAAAAAGAAAAAGAAAAAGAAAAAGAAAAAGAAAAAGAAAAAGAAAAAGAAAAAGAAAAAGAAAAAGAAAAAGAAAAAGAAAAAAAAAAGAGGAAAGGGAGGAAGAAAGAGCTTTGAACATTTTGTTCCAGTCAGTTTCCAAGAAAGAGGAAAACACCAGGCGAGATTCAATTGAAGGATGCCCTCCCACAACCCACTGTTGCTGGAGAAGTAGCCACTGGGCAGATACCCGAGACGTGTATTTCCCAAAACACACAGACCCAGCCTTTGCAGAGATGTGAACTTTTGCTGATGGCAGCACACATACATAGCAGGGGAAACAAGAAGAAGAACAGCAGAAATGGCTGAATGAACTTTATTCAGGATCTGACACATTATGTCAGTATAATGAACATGACCTAAGGAAGAGTGTTACACTCATAAGCAGACTGAGTTGGCAATGCTGACCAATTAGTACCGGTTAATTTTGCGATGATAGGTAGTACACATGCGTGATATTCTATAAAAGCTGAATACGTGTCACCATAAATCAAACACTCTTTTCCCCCTGTACTCTTTATTCTTGGAAAGTACTTACAGTTGAATCTTCTGCAATACTTGTATGCTGAAGTGAATGCAAATGTTAATTCCGTGGGCCTCTGCTAGAAACAAAAAATGTTTTGGCCAGAGAAGTTCTTTTCTCACTTAGCATCTATGTGACTATTGCTTTTTTTAAAAAAAAAAAGAAAAAAAAAAAAGAAAAACAAGTCTGTTTTATTTCAACTACCATACACCACAATATTAGAGCACAGTTTAAAGAAACTGTAGTCTGCACAGGAAGAAGATAGGAAAAATGTAGTGTTGTGGTGTGTTTTTTTATTTGTTTTTTTGTTTGTTTGTTTGTTTGTTTGGGGTTTTTGTTTTTTTTTCTCCTGTTCCTTCTGAATTTCATGTTCTCTCACTGAGCAGTAAGTGCCAGCTGCCTACATATTCATTTACTCGGAAAACATTTTGAGCAGCAGTAACCAACAAAAATGGCTGCTACATTTGTTCAGCTGTAATGGCAGAATACCCCACATGCTTTTCACTAAAGGAAGTATTAAAAATTACCATCGTTTTCACTGTCACTAGTCAAACAGCTGGATTTTTCTCTCTAGTTGCTCAGAACTGGCACTTGCAGCTAAGGAAACAGGTGTTGTCCGTCGTTATCATGCTGTCTGTACTAAAATAAAACACTGAGAGGCGTGAGTTACTGCTCAGCCCTGTAGATGAGATGTCACCAGGGTACATTAACAGACTAGTTCACAACCACTGTTGATTAACTATTGCCTCTTGCGAGACAACCTCCAGGAGGAGGCTGAATAAGGTTTTGCTTTTAAGAAGGACTTGGTGTTAAGCCAGTTAAAGCTACTTTGCCTTTTGGTAGTCCAGAATCCACAAAATGGTCCAAATGCAATTTCCAGGATACTGTCTTTCTAGTCTGCCCTTCTGGTCAGAATTTTAGAGAAAAGAGGAAGGGTCAGAAGCTAACATGATCAGGTATAAACCACTTCCAAGATTTAGTGGGTAGTTTTTCCAGCATTTTCCCTTATACAGCTCACAACGAACTTACAGGGAAAGTATGGTGTTTTCACCATTGCTTCTGTCACATTTATTCTTCCCTTTTAACTCTCTCTTCATTATGAGAATTCAGCCACATGTTCCAAAAATATAACAAGCTCTAACTGCAAAAATAACCATACTGATTTGCATTTTCCCTTACAGAGAAACTACAGAGAGGCAACATTGTTTACTTCTGAGACCTAGACAGACACACAGAGATGGAAAGGTATTTGTCATCAGGACTTCAACAAACAACTTTTATGATGCTCCTTCTGAGTGAATCCCTTCATCACTGTTTTCCTCATCTAGAAAATAAGGCCAGAATTGTCTAGATGTCTTGTAATAGGTCTTTGTTTGTTTGTTGACTCTTTTTGTTTGTTTTTAAGATTAATTGCTTTCTATTTGGGCTGTGTCACAAAGCTATAAAGTGCTTTACATTCATCAAAGATCTTATCTGGTGTATTTTGAAAACAACGGTCCAAACTCCTCACTGCCATCTTAATTTCCAAATCTGAAGAAAAGACTCTTCAGATGTGCATTTGACCTCCTTATAGTTTAAGTATATTAAAACATAGTCAAAAATAAGAGCAACTGAAAAAAAATACATTCATAAAAAGGATTTTACAACAGCTCTATTTCCCTTCCACCGTCTTCATTGTTACCTTTTATGCCATGAAATTAATCCTGCTTTCACCCACAAAATGGAAACTGGGAAACTCAGTGGATCATTCTAGATTAACAGTCACAAAGAGAAGCTGCTGAAGAAAGCAATTAAGAAACCCACAACACCCTCTAATTAAAAACAAAACAAAAGAAAACCAAAAGAAGAACAACAGAAACAAATGACACACCATGAATGGAAGAAAATATGTGATGTCTGCTGCTCAGTTAACTGCCCTAATTCCTTGCTTACTCCAGTCTGTATGTCGTTAGTTTAGTCTTTTATGTGCTATCCCACATAAAAATAAACAGGCCCTCAGGGATTAACATACCACAACCAGCACTTCAAAACTACTTGATGCTGCTTCCTTTCCACACCTTCATAAATGTAAACAAATCAAGATTTCTGAACAGGAGCTACTGAAATGCTTTTCCTTCATATTGTGCCAAACAGGCATCAGAAATGCCAGTTGTGTAGATCAGGGAAAATGGCAAGTTGCATCTTACTAAGGGCTATTCTGGCTAAGCATCCAAATACTACCATTGGGAAAAAAAATATTTTTAAATCCAGAGCATTTTAAAAAGTATTTTTGATTATAATTAGCCCAGTTGTAAATTAGTTGCAATAGCTGGGGGCAAGTGGTTAGAGAACCTGCATTATCCCTGCTATTGCACAAAGTACTGTGATTTCACATATGGGCCATGGTGAAAGCTGTAGTTAAGAACAGCCATAATGACTTCTGCTTCAGTTCACAGTTTTTAGTTCAAGCCCAGCTCTACAGGACTCCTATTCAACTTGCTCAAATCAATGACAGGCTTGCCACTGCCATCAAGGGGAACCTGAAGCATGCACTCTCACAGAAAATAGGTACATCTTGCCTCAGAAACACCATCCTTCTAATTGGACAGGTAGGAACATGAATGTAAAGACAGTACATACATAACAAATTTGCTGCATGATGCAGCTTCCACCCAGTAATTTGTATCTGCATATACAGTAGAGAGGAGGATCATTCACATCATGGAGTTTATTGTCTCCAGTGAGAAGTGCAAGCCTGAATTGCTCATGGGCACAACTGAGAGACTAAGTATGGGCACAGTGAAGCATAAACTCTGAAAAAAGAGAAGGAAGATGACTAGACTGCTCTAACTCAAAAGAAAGGGAATGTTCAGACCTCAGCTTATTAGTAGTACTAATCAAATTTCCTCCCGTTTTTGCACTTAGGCATTTTAGGCCCTGTTAATTTAGATTTGTTCATCCTGAACAGCCTGTTACAGCTGCTCAGGAACAAGCCAAACATCTGCCCTGCAAAGACTTCTCTTAGAAATTTCATACAACATTTTGATAAAATCCTGTTCCTAGTACAGCAAGAGTTTGTCCGTATCCAAACCAATGTCACTTGTTTCCGTACAGCGATTCTTTTCTGTTACCCTAGACAATCTTATTTGGGATATGCTCAGAAAAAAAAAAAAAAAACAGACAAACTTTTGCTGGCTTATTTATCACTACTTCTTAGTGACTCAGCTTTATTTTGATGCTATGTATGGCACAGCTGCCAGCCTGTTGGAAATATTCTGCATCCTATTTGGTTAGTGATCCTGCAATTTCAAAAGCATGTGATCTCGTATGGAAGTTTGCAGATGTAGTTCCCTCACCCTCCCCAGCTATAGCATGACAATACATGCCAGAACACAGGCTCTGGCACAGACTTTGGAGACGGATGTGGAAAGGTTACACAATTTTGCAATAAATTCATTATGATCAAGCAGCACCAGTTAAAGCAATCACTCTCCTGGCCAAAGAAATAAATAAGAAAAAAAAAAAAAAAGAAACAAGTCTTCGCTTTTCTGATGTCCTGTTGCATCAAAGCACAGGTTGCAACAAGCAGAGAAAGTGTAATGTGCTTCAACGTCTTTGTCAGTTGCTATGGTACAGTTTCTTATGGAAAATTCCTTGTTCTGCATGATGTTTTTCCTGCCTCATTTGGGATGGCAGAACCGTTCCTTGTGTCACCTGAGAAACCGGGCTGTCAGTTTCCACCTATTGGTGAGAAAGAAACTCATCAACAGCAGAACTCAATGGAAAATTCCTCGGGCAGACGTGTCTGCGCTGGAGGCCAACATTACACTGGGGAGGACAAGTCAGGAGCCGAGGGGGCCGCGCTGCCACACAGGATATCTGGCTTCCACTTCAGGGTTGGCCACAGATTTCCTGCGTGAGCTGGGGCAAGGCATTAAACCTCTGGGACTGCCCACTCTCTGGCCAGTGCACAAGGGCCCCAGGTCTGCAGCCAGCCCACAGACCAACCAACTAGAGCCAGGGTATGGGAGCCTCAGCCCAAAAGCTCTTCAGACAGGGATTATTTGAGGCTGCGGAGTCCCACAGTGCTTTGCACAATGAGGTCTTGTCTGGGCCTCAGAGCTCTAAAGTAATGCATGCAAATAATAACAGATAATTGCATTGTTCTCTGCTCTTAAGGAAAAATAGCAATACAAGCAAGGTGGGAAAACTCCGGTGTTGTTGTATACAGCCGAGCAGGAAAAAACATTTGGCTTTTAGAGGAGATCTGCAATCTATTTTCTGCATAGATTATACCAAAAATTGCCAGAAATACAGTATAAATATGGTATTATAGCATCACACTGGTGATACAAAGCAATCAGGAACAGGGCTTTTTTCACTAGTGGAATTTCTTTTATAGATTAGTTGGAAGTAAACCGATTTTAATGTGATATTTTTCCTGCTGGAATGTTTCTCCTTCCAATCAAAAAATAATTAAATTCCACCACTTTTGATTCATGACAAAACCACAGCATGGTTAAAATAAAGAGTGTTAACATTTTAATGCAGTTGAATACCTGCCGTACTCCAGAACAGCAAAATTCCCCTGGGCTCCCTATGGTGATAAGAAGAGCTTTTGACCCCTCTGAGGAAATGGGTTTTGGAAAAAAAAAATGTGTAAGTGCTTGAAAAGAGACTCCTTCACTAACTTCTGTCATGAGAATGAAGAGCATTCAAGATGTGACAATGCGATTGCACTCTATGGGACAAATTTCTGTTGGCGCCAATATTTAAAGCTCCATTGACTTCAGTGGAGTTTCACCTTTTAATCCAAGAAGGTTCAGACTAGTTGGATATCTCTTTCAGTTACATACAACCATTTTTCTCTTTTAGAGTCCTTCCCTCTCCCAGATGATTTCAACATGAAAATTAATGGAAACACATGTAAGAATGAAATATACATGCTAAATATTAATTGCATACAAGTCAGAACATGCAAAATTTTGATTCCCACAGCACTGACTTCAGCATAAAGCAAATCAAAAAATTTGACTGAAAAATTTCAAAGGGCATAAAATAAAGTTTCAAAGACTCGGCAACAGGAAAATGATGATTTTGAGTTACCTTTGTGGCTTTCTAAAATAATCAAATTTAACATTGAAAGTGAAAAAAATGTTTATTTTGCCACAAAAGGAGATCAAAAAAGCTTAAAAACAATCTTGAAATATTTGCCAAAAAAAACTTTATATTTTAATACATCAAATTATTTCAATTTTATTGATGGTGCACAGTTTTCCCATTTCAAATTTTCAGCTAGAAACAAAACTGAATCAAGTGCCCTTAGCTTTAACTTTCATTCTGATTTTAAAGTAGAAAGTAATTTTGAAATGCTGAAATCTCACATGGGAGAAAAATTCTATTTTTGAACAGCTTTACTTCTGTACATTTAAAATCTCAGCTATTACCATGCTTTAGTATGGAGCTTTGGAGTAAGAGGAGATATACCAAAGATGGAATAATTCAATAAAGGTTGGATTATTCTGGTTGTACAGCACAGAAATGGTTCTACATGTTCTTCCTCTCTGACTTTGCATTACAGTGGAGGGACCAGTCATTCAAGCTATCACTGGACAAAGAACTGTATGCCAATCTCATATAGAATCCTATGCAGGATGTCAGCTCATCAGCTCGTTGCTCCACTGATCTTTTTTTTTTTTTTCCTCGTTCTTATCCAGAATTTATCAACTTTCACTTCCAAGAAACTTACCCAGCAAAAGTCATGGGCAAGTGGAGGAAACAATGTGGAGAACAGAAGTCAAAACTAAGCTTTAAGCACGGCAAAGTTATATGCAAGTTCTAATGAACATACAGAATTTTGAACCAGATCCCAAGATTTGAATGCATGTGACTTTTGATAAGCTTTACATCCTGATCTCAATGTGATGACATGAAAGTCATAGCTCAGAAAATCTCTCCAAGACTGAACAAAATGATAATCATCAAAGAAAAATTCTGCAATTTAATTCCTATGGTACTGAGAATAGTTGTCAATTTACAAGTACTTCAGAAGAGCAAAAGCTTTGCTTGCAGAAGTCATTTTTGTGCTAGAACCCACCATCACAACTATAATGGACAACCTCATCTTCAGTGAGGTAGGTGCTTTTACATGATTATTCGTAACACAAAGAGAACCTGCAGAACTGCTCCTATAGTTTTCCACAACCAATGCAAGTCATGATATCTTTTAAATATCCATTTAATTCAAGAGTCACAAGCACTGTTCTTACATTTCTTTTCCAACATTTCTCCTTGTATCTCCAACAGCAGAAATAGCAGCTGTGGGCGGGGGGGTTGGGGGGGGGGGGGTGGCAGGGGCAGGAAACAGGGACAGAAATAACCAGTGACCCAGAAGAGCTTTTTGTTCTTCAGCTGTCTTGTACTCTATTGATCCTTTCTTGCTCCCTAGAGACCAGAGACATTTTATAATTATGACCATAATTAAATGCCATCAGGGATTTGAGAGGACTTCCCTCCTGAACATCCATAAATGCAATAAACATCAGTTTAAAAGCTATGAAACCAAATCAACGAAGAGTTAAAGCTGCAGATACAAGGCCCTGCCATGCTGACCTCCAGTTCTCCTGACTGAGGCCAGAGCTGAGCCTCCATAGGAGCAAGGATAAAATTCCCTTCCCAAAACGATTCAGATATTCAGTTAGTTGGCTGCTTGGATGAAATGAAAGAAAGAGGAAAAGGTGGATTAACAGATTAGCCTAGTGAAAGGCAATTAAAAAGATCCTTAATCAAAGGTGACTGCTTCTATCAAGTTGGGTATCAAAAGCGAAGCCTACTTAACCAAATCATTCTGTTCCCTGAATCCAAATCCCACTGCAAGTCACACTGTCAAGGAGGGAAAACCTATATAGTGACTTTAATTCCTTGAACTTTGGAACAGTATAGCTGCAAAATATTGCCTTAATTGGAGTAAAGGACCAACAGGCCTGCCCTTTTGTCATTCTTATCTTTAATTTCCTTTACCTTCCCCCACCCTCTCCTTCCTTCTCTTTGTCTCAAAGAGGGAGATTTGTACTCATCATTGTCTCACAGGGTGCCACTTCTTATTGGACCCCTTTCTGATTATTGCTTAGATACATGCAAGTTGTGGGTTTTTGTACTTTCCCTGCATTTTCCCTATTGTCTGAGCATGATTTATCTGCTTCGTCTTTGTGATGTTGGTCCAGTTTTGTCCAGTCTAATGAGTTTTACTAGTAACTGCGTCTAGGACTTTATATTTATGACGACAACTGCCATAAGCAGAACAGTGGTCATCCTTAACAACATTCTTGTTGGCTTGAACAACACCTACAGATAAAAATATTTTCTCCATGTTTACAACATGAGAGGTATGCCCTGTAGCAAAGTCTGGGCATGCACAGTGAATTGTCTGCATATGGAGCAACTGTCTGTATAAGGTAACGAGCAAAACATTGAAGTCTACAATGCACTTGTTTCATTCTATAATCTTGCTGTAAGAGTATGATAAGGAACTGAGTGTATCTATATTCTTCATTTTCAGTTTGTGGGTACAGCACGAATTTTGAAAGCCTTTACACTGTTTTTCCCTGACAGCTTGCTCCACCACATTTCATTGGGTTGGAGAGGAGAGAAGAGGGTTTTTTCTTCTATGCATCAAGCCATCATCCATGGATCAGACTGAGAACTAGCTGATCTCAGAGTGTGATTTACATTCACACAGATTGCACAACTTAAACAAAAATGCACATCAAGAACCTCAATAATTCCAAGTTTATCAGGACACAGAACTGCTTAGCTTGCACAGTGTTGAACATCTTTTTGTTTAAAAACAGCGATGTCAAACCTAGTTCCAAATAAACTCTTGTCAGAAACAATGGGGTTTGTTGCTGATTTGGTTAGATAAAGCTTGTTCCATTACTGAATCTGAGATACAAAGAAAACAGTGCTCACTTGTCTTGACTCAAATGTGTTCAAATAGGCTTTTATCCCTGGATTTCTTAGCCTGATTACCCAGAGCGTTTACCTGCCATGCAAAGATCCAAGTTCAGCTCAGCAGTGCCACAGCTTCTGAGAATCTGCCAGCACAAAGTAGTGCAGGGAATGAGGGACAGCTCATGACTTGCAGCCACAGAGGGTTTATACCAGAGCTTGTAAATTAATATTCCCTTTTCTTATTACAAGAGCCTGAAGATCTAAAAAAGATTTAAACCCAGAATTGTTATCTTTCCTTAGACTGAATTTCCATTTAAAAACTTGCCTCTCTTTCTTAAAAAACAAAACAAAACAAAAAAAACTTCCAGCATCAAGGTGTGTTTCTCCAAGCAGTTTTGTTCTTATTGTTTCCCTGAATTTCTCTTGTCTTTCTGAGAGGACCACCTGAAAAAGACCTCAGTAAGACAAGAGAAATCCAGGGGACTATTCTGACACACGTTTTCTGCAGAGTGTTGAGGTACTTTTTTACTACAGGGCAGACGCTAGTTTTTGAGTTACCCAAATGTCTCACAGCACAGCCTCTGGCTGCAGTCATGGAAGAATACAAGTTTCAAGAAACAGGTCTTGAGATGGTTTAGCTAACAGTGTGGGTTTTGACATATATGCTTGTATACAGTATGATATACCCATAAACAGAGGTCAGATAGATCATAACAAAATGTTTCTTGAAAACTTTTATGGACATTTGGATGGAATGACTGGTCTGATGAGGCCAAGAATTCACTGTGGGTGGGCAGGGCCATTTATATACGATGAAAAATAAATATTGCATGCTCAGGCAGAGTCCGTCCCTAGATCAGACCAAACCAAATAAAAGTCAAAGTTTTATCTGTACTCTTTCTCTCCATTATTAAGAAAAACACCCGTAGCTTCTCTGTGCTTTTTCCATAGAAAACGTTGTAAATATTTCTTTGTATATATTCTGTCAACAAATACAAGCTGCAAAGTCAAGACAGCAAAGCTGTCTTCTGCAAGAGCAGTGAACACCTGTGTGCTTTGTTCTGTCTTGAAACCATTCTATCTTGCAGTCAGGAAAATTTACCTGAAAATTTATCTTACAGAAATGTACAGGCTCTCCTACATATAATATTATCTTTTTCATTGGAACACTACAGGTTGTTTAATGTTGCTGTTCACCACAGTCCTGTTTCACAGTAATAAATGGGCTTGAAAGACTCCCATTGATTTCAATGGAAAATCAATTCTTGATCAGGCCTCTCGAGAAAAGCTATCACTGAAAAAAAAAAAAAAGAAAGAAAAAAAAAAAGCTGAAACTTTTTTCTTCTTCCTCATTTGTGAAAGACATACTTCATTTTGCACTGCATTTATTCCTCAACATGGTACCATTTCAGAGTTCTCTAAAATGCTGCCTTCAAAAGGCAAAAAAATGTAGCCTTAAAATGCAATACAACATTGTGATAAAATTGCAAAACCAAATCTGAGACAATTCCAGTGAGGAAACATGCAAAATCAGAATACGTAGTGGAACAGACTTCATGAGTTGGGAAAGAGCTACCTTGCAGCAAGATAAGGTTTCTTGGCAATAGCTGAATTCAGATTAACTTTCAGAAGGGTTCACTATACCTGCAAAGAAAGCAAAGCCTTCCTCTCCAGCAGCACAAGCTAAGAGAAAAAAGGAAATACATTCTTCAAGCAGGCACACATGAATTTGAGGCTTCAGTCTGTGCTCCTATACCACATCTCCAGGGTGAGTACTGTGATTTACTGTGTCTGAAGCCATGCCTCGCTGAAAAAGTGCACCTAAAGTCTCCTCCCAGGGTGAAGCACAAGGCTGAAAGGATTCTGCCAACATGGCTAAGTTCAGCAAAGAGCATTTCAGCATCACTGCTGATGCCTGCTGGGGCTGCCAGTGGCAGCTGAAGGGGTCCAGCTCATGAATCCAGCATCTCCTGTGGTGGCTGGAGAATTGATGCAGCTTGAAGTTGAAGGCAGCTTCTACATGGGCTGGAGGCATTGAGGGATGGTGAACCTGCTTCCCAGCTGCAGAGGCACCTGGCAGTAGTCAATTCTCCAGGCACCACTGCTATTTCTGGCAAATTGAGGGAGTTTTTGGACACTGAGGGAATCAGAGACCAGCACGAGCCACTGCCACCAGCGCCTGCCACACTGCAACAGCAAGGATGTCAGCAAGCAACCTGCACCTTTTAACTGCTTCTGATCCCTCTTCTTTGCCCACCCAGTCCAGAGGGTTTTGGCCACAGGAAGACAGTATGTTGAGCTGGTGGTATGTTGATGATGTCTGGGAAGCTGGCTACCACTGCTATACCACTACAGGGAACCACACAGGGAATATCTACTGGTTTACTCAGAGTTAGCATTTAAAAAGGACATCAATCTTTGTGTTGCAAAGCTTAAGCCAAACTACAGGTGTTGGAAGATCTGGAAGAAACACACTGCTTAAGGATTATTAGACATTTATTTGATGAAGAGTTTCTAATCTATACAGAACCAGACACGTTTGGTTTCCAGAAAGTTACTACTGAGACCCACTGTAGCAATATGTCCATTCCCAAACTGTGCAGATATAGTAGGCAAAATAAGGTGAGAATTTGCCATCAACATAGACATCATGATAGCACAACTTATTTGACTCCCAGCTAAAGATACAGGACCTTTCTGCGCTGCTGGTGACACATGTGAGCTTCACAGACCCAAGCACCACAAGCACATTACAAAACTGACAGTCCTGGAGGGAGCGGCCCTGTCTAACCGGGTACTTCCATTTGTAAATCAGAGGATGAAAGACTGAGTCCATAAGCTTTTGCCTTGCTTTTTACCACCCAAGAAGGAGCTTTTCAAGTTTTCCCACATGGTGTTGGTCAATGCATTTCTGTCTGGAGGCAATCCTATTGCTATTCCAGTCTCAACAGCCTCTTGAGTGGAGACTGCAAACACAGCAAAGCAGTTGCTTTTCTTCTGATGAGAATAAAACAGGGACAAGACAAATCATGTCCTCCTGCATAGGCAGTCGGAGCAAATCAGTCATGTATTGTTATTTCTTTGCCAAAGGCTGAGACTGAGGTTCTTTTGTTTCTTTTCCATTTGTTTCACCCTTTTTCTGTTCCTCCCTACTTTGTGTGGGACATGTTCCCCTCGATGGGTATTGTTTTCGGCTATTTATTTATTTATTTATTTATTGTTAAGGCAGCCACAGGCCTTCAAGCTGTGGGCAAAAAGAAAAAAAATATGAGAGAACATCCTTGAAAGACAGCCTAAGAAACCAAATCTAAACAGATCCTAAGCAACACTCAGAAATGTGAAGAGCTGTGTGGGAATGGTTTCGTCATGGAAATATACTAACTGGAACTGTGGCTCAAAAAAGGTATTTGTAATGGCAGTTCAAAATTATGTCAGATCTGTATTTCCCTCAAAATGATACAAATTGGAGGTCATTTGAATTTAGATTTAGCTTCTAACTATCCAGTGCTGGGCACAAATAACCATACAATAGGCTGTCCAATGTTCTATTCTTTCTCTACAGTGCTGTGGGGAAAAAAAACAAGGTAGGGGGAAGGAAGAGGAGGAGGAAGTGCCTTCATGAAGAGAGCTTTCCATCTCCTAACTCTGGCTCTAAACCTTGGATACAACTGAATGCTGCTCAAGGGATTCTCCTGGAGACTGAAAGCCTTTTCCTGCACCCTGTGACCCATACAATCACTGACTTAAACAGAGTCTCCAACAAACAGATTTCAAAGGTATTGAGGTGTAAAAAGAAGAGTCAATCATTTACTGGAATTGTCCAAAGTACTAAGCTGATTTAGAACCTGATTCCTACTGACTAGACTTTATATTTCCAATCTGTTCAAGGGCTTTTCAGGAAACCAGTAAGTCATTGACTTGAATACTTTAGCACCTGAATACCTTTGAGATTCTCATTTCATGTGCCAAGCTGACATCTGAGAATGGAACTTGGATTTCCATAATACATAAATTAAAAAATAAAATCCCTAGAGATAAGATTGGCTTTACAGAGATACACTGAAATTTAGAGAAACAGTCAATAATTGGTATGCACATACCACGTATTTTTTCTAAATGCAAACAATACTCCCATGCAATATGTTTTTAATTAAAATGTTTCTGTTTAATTGCCCCCAAAAGCTAATGCACAAGTTGTTAGCTAAAGGTATTGCACAACTTTTCATCAATAGAACTTTAACTATTTCAGACCTCATTGCAGGGTCTTGACTCCAGTCACTTGACACTTTTTCCCCTGCAGGGGTCTTATACTTCAGTCATGGTGATTTCCCAGCAATGTGCAAATAATAGTGTTTAATTATTGTGGGCATTGATGGGCTAAAGATAAGACTTAGCGAGTGTTCACCCTATATCAGATCTGTATGCTTCTTGCCTTAAGTGACATATTGGCCTTTGAAGAGCAATAACCCATCCTCTCTGGAATGGCCTGCTCAACTACCTGGTCAGCTGCTAAGAAATTCATACCGACCCCCACAGCCTGGGAACTGCTGTGCTCAAGGGTTGCCTCCACCCCTCAGTCACAGCCCCAGTAAGCAGAAGTCCCTTCTACATCTTTGACAAAAAGAGAAGCTGGTACAGAGAGGCCCTTTTGCTTCTGTCCAACAAACCCAAATAAAGCTAGCTTAAGGGAAAGCGAGAAAGGGAGGGTTCTAAAGATGACCATAAAGATACATTTTAGACACAGGATTTTTATTTGTGCTAATTAATGATAGAAGCACGTTCCTAGACTTGTCTACCTGTGTAATCATGTTTTTTAAATGTGTCAGAAAATGGTGAGCTCAGGTATTCTACTATATAGATTATATGTCCAAGCTAACACTAGTATATTAACAACTCTTGGTGAATAAATAAATAAATAAATAAATAAATAAATAAATAAATAAATAAAAGTGGGGGAAAAAAAAAGCCTTATCATTTTTCCCCAACTGCTGTTATGAAAAATGAGAAGCCTGTTGAAAGGTTTAATTAAAATGTTAATGCTGAAAGACTGATTTGAAGAATATTACAGAATATTTCAGAGTATTAACGAAGTGTTTTTACCTCTGACAACATTTTAAAAGGCTGCTACATTTCCTTTGCTGCTGACCTACACTATGCCATAACACAAGTGCAGCTAACCCTGAGACAATGAGATGCTCCCCACCAACCCCCTGGCAAACGCAAACCGAACATACTCACTCATACAAACTTTGATGCCACTTTTGTTGGGAAAGTTTTCTCAAGACAGAATGTCAGTGAAGCTGCACAGACCTCAGACTAAGATAGTCTGGAGATCAGAAATCCCACAGCAGCTAGTGAGCCCTCCCTCTTGTAAGGGGGAATGGGGCAGGAGTACAGCTTTCCATGTCCCAGCTGCATGGATCCACCACTAATGGGATAGATACTGTGGGGAAAGCACCTCTAGTACTGAATCTGTTAACCATGATGTAGTAAAGGGAGGGACAGAGCAGGTGAAGCTCTGGCTGGGCACAAAGCCTGCTGTGCAAGCCAGTACACCCTCATGCATACACAGAAATGTAAATAGGGGGGTAAGCACACATTCAGAGCAGCCAGCAGACACTTCTGCAGTTCTGGCGGGTACGAGAAAATAATCTTTGAGTGAGCTTGTGCTCAGGGCTAACTACATTTTACACACTCATGATTTTTAATAATGATGCAACTACTTGGTGATGACCTCTAGAAAATAAAAGTAGGATTTATGATATTGTTTTGGCTACAAAGTTATTTGATTTAGTTCTGATTTTCTCGTACTTCAGTATTTATCAGAGCTAATATTTATACATATTTATATATTTGTATTTCTTATTTTATTGTATTTATTCTGATTTTATTCTTATTTGTACTATCTTGCTTCCCTGGTATCCATAGTTCTTATTTAGCCAAAGCTCTCACTGACACAAGGAATAAATCAAAGGCCTAATCCTGCTCCCATGCTTAGGCTCATGATAAAGAGGTTTTCACAATGGATTTTCCCATTCAGCTTAATTATAAGTACTACCCATTTAAGCTCTGTAATGTTTCTTTTTTTTTTTTTTCCTCCCATTATGCATTTAGATACTTATGCAGGTTTCTGCATACAAAAAGAACATACCTAGAACTTACTATGCAGCACAGAGTCTGAAGGCATAATTTAATCATTACAATATAAATAGTGCTCTTTGTCATCTATGTATTACTGATTTAGCTACATATTTTGGTGGCAAAACAGTGTATGTATTTCTAATACTGTTGTATTGTCAAATGACAGACTTAAGGTAGCAATGTTACCTACTAAAAAAGTGCCATGTGTTTTGTTGTTGTTGTTGTTGTTGTTGTTTTTTCATCTTGACTACTATCCCAATTGCAGAGAATGTTTATGTAAGTGTTTAATTTCACTTTATCTTTCATAGTGTCCTTAAGTGTGCATTTCACATGAAGACTGTGGTGGGGCTTGATGCTGAAAGTGAATTTCAGTGCTCTGCTGGAGAACAGCATGCTAAACTGAAGTTAACCTGACAAATTTACAAAACAACGTGCACACTCTTCCTGAATGTTGGCACCGGGCACTTTACTTTACTAAGAGTGCATGTCTCACTTCGTCTCCTCTCATTCTCTGTCTTTGTAATTGAAATGCATTCTTTGGGTCTTAGTTGCTCATATCTCCTTCCTAAATATCTGCTGTTTAGCCAGAACTATGTTTCATGTGCTGTATTTCTAGCTGATAATATAAATTACAGATCAGAGTCCAAGTTGTTGCTCTTGTAGTTGCATTTCCAGCAGTAGGACTCTCAGTGCAAGTCAGAGTTTACCAAATAATTCAGGTCATAGAACAACATTTTGTGTAATGAAATGCAAGCATTTTGCTGACGACATTACTGCTTGCCTTTTTTACCAGGTATAAAAGGACTTCACGGATGGATCATGACCGGAATGCAAGTAACTTTTGGCGACAATTTGATTCTATAGGTTCACGTCTATACTAAATGTGGAAATAGTCCCTTTCCTTCCAATTCTGAATCATTAAAGAGGTAAACTCCTCCACTGCTCAGGCTGAAGGGTTCAGCCTTTGGGAGAAATTTTTCCATCTGGTTGAAAAAGAAAAAAGAAACCATGTCTGCTGAGACTCAGAATGAGCAGCAGGTGTTAAAAAAAAAATCTAATTTCTCACAAATTTATTTATTCCCTGTTACATTTTATTTGTTAGGCAGAGGAAATATGAGACCAGACTATTGGGAAAATTATGTGAGACTCAATATGACATGATCTAGGGGACAAATCGATTGCCAAGCTAATAAAGGTCAAACACAGCTAAGGAAATATACCACCTATGCATGTGGTTGACATCTCTGACATACGCATGTCTTGATGAACAATTGCAAAGACACATAATTTAAGTGGTGACTGCAATCAGGGATTGAAAAATGCAACACAAAATACAAAAATATTTAGTCAAGCCAACAAAATACATCTTCATATATCCTTATGTCTCTATCTAGCCCATAAAATATCTTTAGAGTAAGGCACACAATGGGAACAGGACAAGCAGTACATTTGATATGCATATCCCTCCTCATAATCTCAAACTCATTCATTGTTATTTTTCAGCATTTAAAGTTCTTTGGTTTTCAGCATCTAAAGATTCTAATTTTGGTGAAGTGAGTGCCCTGTTAATCCTCCCAGCCTCTGAACCACGACTGCCAATGAATGTCAAGTCTGGCAAGTTCAGCTTGGGTAGCGAGGTGTTTCCTCTCAGTATGGATTTACAAAGATTGATTGTTTTTGCTCCTCTGTGCTCTGGCTGCTGAGGTCAGGCTGTCCTTTATAGGAAAATGAGCTGCTTATAAATTTTCAGCTCTGCAAACTTTGGGAGTTGATGGAAAATCCCCAGGCTTACAGTTTAGCTGTCTAAGAAACCACAACAGCAGCTTTTCTTTTGTGGTCACTGAGATGTAAAAGCCTTTCAAAAGAGATGAAAATGCTGACAGAGTCTTTCTCTTGGGAGACCCTTCTTCTGTGCATAGGGACATAGTCTATTTTTCACCCTGTAATGCATGTAAAAAATTACACCTATTCCTGAAAACTCTAGGAGAGTGTAAGGTGACAGATAAAACCTGGAACATGTCACATTTGTTACATGGGAGATAAAGTCAAGTAGAGATTGTCCAATGCTTGCAGTTGGCTCATTGAACCTTCTGGGATTTTTAAATGACACTGTGTAGGATGGGCACTACAGAGCAATGAACACATCTTCTGCTCTGGGTCAAACATTTGACAGATCCCTGCAGCACACAGGCTCTCTCCTGGTGAATTTTCCTTTTTGCCTGCCGTTTTCATGTCACCAGATTCTCATGTCCCCACTCTGCAGTGAGAGCCCATGCCCTGATAGAGAAGAAGGAGACGCTGCCATAGCAGAAGCACATATGCTGGGGACAGGTTCTCCTGTGGAGCTCCTGGGGCAAGGATGCCTGAGAAATACACCCCAGGTGACCACAAACCCTCTTTCTGTTAAACTTGCCCTGGCAATGTAGATAACCAGTTCTTCTTTTTCTGATCAAATGGCCCCTTGCTAGTGATCCAAGGACTAGGGAGAAGGTTGTCAGCCCAGCACCAGATCAAAGGCCTGTTGAGGCCTGAGTGATCAAAGCCACAGAAACAACTGGTCTGAGCCACAAGCAGCTGCACCCTTCCACCAGCCTCCTGGGAGAAGTAATGCACCTCTGAGAGTCCAGGAGTCTGCCCTGGCTGCCCTCTGCTCTGTACAGAGGCTGAGCCAGAGCCGCATCCCCTGGCTGGCAGAGGTGGCCAGCTCTGCATCCCAGAACGCTGCAGCCATGCTCAGTGCTACCAGATTGTGAAAGAAGCTTGGAAAGAATCACAATGTCATAAACAAAATAAACAGAAGGAACTCAAATTCAGACCTCTTTCTGTTTTCTCAGACTTCTGGGTTCTGGCTTACATTCTCAAGATCTTCTTCACAATTTTTCCTCTTTAAAATGAAATCTGAGATCATCACCAGACTCAAAAATGTGGCTTTAATGTCCAATACTACAGGAGTCATGATAAAATGACAAGAATAACACTCCTATTTCTTTTCTCTTATAAAAGTCATTCAAGTAGGTGGTGGACAAAAGCAGAGCATTTCTGCAACCTTCCTGACTAACAGAGATAACCACAGTCTGGCTTTCTATTCCTTTAAAAGAAATCTAGAGTCACAGAATAAGGTAAGTCAGAAAAAAATGAGATCACCACTAACTAAATTGTGTAAGAATCCCTGAAATGAAAATGAAAATGCCTGAAAGTAAGTTGGCAAGTTTGGTGCTCAGAATGGGATAGGAGAGGGGTTAAAAAAAAAAAAAAAGTTATTTTTTTCAGATCAGCAAAATAAATCAAAATTAAGTTACAAAAATTATTTTGATCAATTTATAAACAGCTGCTGACTTTACTTAACAGAGGCCAACAGAAGAAGCACATTAATTTTTCACAGTGGGTATGTAGACAGCATCTTGTCCACTAGCTCAAATGATTCAAATGCATTTTTCTATGTCTATCCACTAGAACCTGAACTAAGACACTCACAGCTGGTAAAATACTGAAAGAAGTCAAGCTAAGTACAATAATTGTTACTACTTTTCAATGGAGTCTAAATAACCACCTATTTCCTCAACACAGTATTGTAAGAATAGGGATGCTATTTGTGTGCTAATACAAGTGCAGGTGAAGCACAAAATATTACAGTGTGTCGGCACAACCTTTCATTTTTATAAAATAACAGAAGTAAATCTGAAGATTGCATGACATTTTTTTACCCAATGCATATATCTAGTGCACATTCACACCCTGGTTCATGAAGGAACACCCTGTACTGCAGAAGTATAGACCAAATATTAAGACTACCCATGAATACATACCAATTTCCCACTTGAAAGCCACAATCCACACCACATCATTTGAAACACAGAGGCCAAGGGTATGGCCAGTCACTGAAAACATCTTGTCACTGCCTCACACACTGACTAATTAACAAGCCTGCCCAGTATGCTGTTTTCTACCATCGGTATCTTAAGGCACAAAATCAAATGAAAGCATGGATATGCTGCGAAGGGCAAACTGACACTAGTGCAGTTGGTATTTATTCACCCTCGGGGGCCTGAAATCTGGAGCTTACAAACCTCTTCATGAAAGTTCCACCTTCTTTTCAGTTGCACCCAACAGCCGTGATGACTTCTTGGGGTGAGGGTGCAGGGTGGTTCCTATTGGAATGAGATTCAGAGAACAATTTGATTTGCCAAGTCCCAAAACCACTTGCAAAGAGCTTCTTATCCAAGGTCTGCCCTGAGACTCTCAACTTGGGCTCTTCCACTGGCATCTTTTGCATGCCTTCTTCTCAGGTTTTGCTTTTCACATTACTACCCAGCACAACAATGTTATTTACTGACTGCATTTCCAACATTAATCACTGAAATATAACAGTAATGGGCTGATATATTCTAAGACCTATGCAGCAAGCTAAGAGATGAATGAAGAAAGGCCAGAGCTGTACATGGGGTCAATTGCTTTTTTCCTTCCACCCTGTTTCAACAGGTCCATCAAGCTCAGTTGATAACTGTAGCAACTACAACTTCCATATAGGAATGTAGAAGACTATTTTTTGAAACGTCATGGTATTAATGGAAAGATCAAATAGATACAGTGCTGTGACATCTCATAGGATTAGTGAAGCCAACCTTTTAGCAATGGTTAGCCATCATGCCCCCAAGATACTAGATCAACCATTTGATTTCAGAGGAGAAAAATCTTTTCAAGGTTTGCCATCCATGAAAGGTCTCTGCACCTGAGAGTATTACTTCACTACAAAGTTATGGCCTGATTTTCAACAGCAACAACTGAATACTGTTGGTAATTCCTAGGCAAAAGGTTTGCAGGTTGATGCTAATATAACACAATGTGGTTTATAACGAATTAAGTGCAAAGAGTGTTTCACCATCTCCAGGTGGTAAACTCTCTCACATCTGAAATAACAGTTGTCACTGTTAGCTAAGTACCACCAAAAGGAATTACCAATTGATTTCACACACAAAGGAACCAAGAAGTCTGGTATGTGTCTGAAACATGTCAGTGCACCACAGACTGTAAACTTCCAAGGTAGAAATAGTCATGATACTGGAGCAGGATATGAGCAAGAAGCAAACAATGGTCCACAGCACATAAAAGAAGAGTTGGGAGTGTTGGGACAGGTTGGCAGATAGAGAAGTTCCAAAGCAGCATTAGTGAGTTTGCTAGCAAGGCAAATGGATAGTTAAGATGGTGGGCAGTTGGAACTGGAAATGTCAAACCGTACCAGTTGGAAGATGAAGGGTGATTTTCTACTGTTATGCCAATTACAGGTGCATATGAGCACTTGGGCTGAAACATGGGACAGAAATTCAGTCCTTCTGAGTGAGGACTGGAAGCCAGCCCCTGAAGTAACCAGGGCTTTGGTCTTCATCAGTTTGCATTTCCCACCTTGAAGGCTATGTCTCAGGAGCAGGGATGTGCTACAACTTTTAGCCTGAGACTTTGATTCCTTAGAAGCCATCACTTTTTAGGATTTAGTTACTCTGTAGCTAAAGTAGCAATTTACTGATCCAGTGATGGAATTTCAAATGAAATTGGTCACAAAACATTGTTTGATTTTCATTTAAACACATGCACTTTGAATACTTCCCAATGTACTTGGAAATGATTATCTGTAGAGAAGTCAAAATACCTGTTATGTTGATAAGGAAACTCTACTTGCTACTCAGAGCAGATGTACTCCTTCAATTTTTGTGAAAACTGCAATTCAATCTGCATACACCTTCATCTATCTCAAAGTCTCGCCTTCTTCCACAGAACAGCATACACTAAATACTTAAGAATTGTTTCCAGCATGACTGTCAGTGGTTGCTGTGTTTAATGCTAGCAGACAACGAAACTTAGACCAGATAGGAAATAACCATAAATGTTAATTATCTTGCTGACGGTGAAACCAGATGATATCTGGAGCTGGCATTATCGTAAACAGGAAAAAGGTATGAGAGGTACTTAACTTAGAGCTTTAAAAATACCAGATATGCACATCAGGAGGAAGCTGGCAGGCTAAGAAAGGACAAGTACAGCTCTGTACTAACAAGTGAGTGAGAGAGACAGAAGGAGAGAGTATGTGAAATCATTCATGGGAAGACCATTTTTATACCAGACAATTTATATTACCTTCTTTATTGGACAGATGCTCAGTGTGGTAGGAGAAATATGTCTTGGTTTATATACTGCCACAGTTTACCTTATTTTCTTTGCTACAACAATAAAACACAAAGAATGGGACCACCATGGCGATGTGGCAAAATGCAGAGCATCAGCCCCATATGTCTCCCTGAAGCACCAAAGCAAAGTCTTGAGCCACATCCTGCAAACATTTATGCACAAGCTGAACTTCATGTACTGTGATTAATTTCCCTGACACTGTGTGGGTTTCATTGTAGCACACAAAACCAAACACAGACTTAGGTATTTTTAGGATCAGGACCTACTTAGCACTACTCAGCTGTGATTTAATGCGATTGTACTTAATGTGCAGCTTACTAAATGTGAGAGAATTTTGTGTTTTGGTACAGTTTGTGTTATTTTTTCCTCAGAACAGCATGTATGTTGTTTCAGCATTAATGCTGAAAGTGAAATACTCTGTAGTCACTGATGTTTATTTAAACAATTATAACATTGTCTAATGCAGCTGGGAACGGAGGTACAGTAGCCTCATATTTAACAGCATGGCCTTTTATATAACATTAAAGAGCTCTAGTGGGCATGTTGCCCATTTCTGATTCCCTAGTGGCTTCTATTTTTCACAGGAATTAATGTTCTAATCACAATGCATCTGTATAACATTTTCCTTGTGCTGATCAAGTATCAGCAAATCAGTGATTATTTAATGCATCCCACCAAATATGCTAGGCCAAATTATACAAATATGCTCTGGTAGAAGAGATAATGGGGCACTTCTAATCACAAAATAGTACCACACACACACACACAACGTAGTAAGAGAACATCAGGGATGTGTGATAAAAGAAGAAAAATCCCTCATCTTGCGTGGCAGGATCATTTTTTGTAGATTGTGCTTAGCATAAAAATCAAGATGTAGATGAGTGTCAATATTCAGAATTAAGTAGTCCAGTATCAGTCTTTACAACCTTAGAGATCATGCATATGTATATGCATGCAAGCACTCATTCACAGGTCAAGCAAGATTCCTATCATGCAATGTAAACTTTGCAAAGTTGGAGGCAAAGTTTTCTGATCTAGGCAGTAGTCCCCTAAACAACAGTTTGTACTTTGAAGCTGTATCATTCTGGGTAGGATACAAATAGGCTGTAGCATCCCTTAGTTGCACACCCAATGCTCAACAGCTGCATTGGAAATCTCTGGACTGACTTCCCAGAGAAACACATCACATGGACACTCCACAAATGTATGTACATTCATACACACATACACACACAAAGACACACAAAGAAGTCTGATATACTTAGAAACCTAAATGTACTGATGAAAAAAAAAAAAAATCAGTACTGCAGTTGTTATTAATCACAATACCACTTAGGTGTTTTTTTCAGTTACCTGCTGCAACGCTAATAGCTGGTTCAAAAATCAACATTTCACATGTCCAGTTCTACAACTGAAGAGTAGTAGCTGCAGTTAGGGATACCCTTTTTTAACTATAAAGAGTTAATTATTTTTAACTCTTTGTACTTTTTCACATTTCATCTGCTTCTAACTGAACATGAAATAATTCGTATGTGACATCTACTGTCCACTGAGCAACCTCCCGCTCTGCTTTTCAACATCTTTTCCAGTTACAGAGATTGAATTATACAATTAAATTAAGATAATGGAATTTTTAATCCTTATTATTCTTATACCTTTACAAATACTCAGATTTCAAAATTAGGTTATGTTCATTACCAAAATGAAAGCAGTGAGTATGTAACAATACTGACTTTGTTTTTGACCCAGCATTTGTTTTGTCCCAGGAAAGCATTCAGTGCACAAGACTGGCTAAAGACCACTGAAATCAATGGAAAGGCTACCAGTGACTTTAATGGAATATGGACTGGGCTTTGAGCATAACACTGATGACTTAATTAACTCATTACAAGGGCCGAATTTGGCTTTGACAGATGTAAAGCAGTTCATCCCATGTATCTTTAACAAACTGCATACATTTTAACCCCACCCTTCCACTCCCAGGAATTTAGACTTTTTTTTTTTTTTCCTGTTAGCTCTGTTAAGGAGCCCCAGCACTTGCACAAAAAAATGAATGACTGGAAAACATATATTTGTTTGTACTTACAGGTGTCTGGCTTGAGCTGACTGTTGGTAATGCCAAAGTACTGAGGATTTTCGATGACGGGAATCTTTGTCATCCCAATGATGACTGCGTCAGGACCCCCCTCAGAAGAAGATGGAGTGTTACTGCCATTTGAGATGTGATGGAGAGGACTGGCTGAATCATCGTCATTGCTTATAACTGAAGAAGGACCTAGAATTATAAACAAAGATTTGCCTTAATTAGGAACATTTCTTTTCCCTCAGACCATTCCTTTTTTT
This sequence comes from Anser anser, assembly GCF_964211835.1. NCBI lineage: Eukaryota > Metazoa > Chordata > Aves > Anseriformes > Anatidae > Anser > Anser anser. The sequence goes on from NC_139723.1 coordinate 44,051,798, forward strand.
TTTTTTTTTCTCCAGTTTATCCTTCATCTTAATAGTCAAATGCTCTATTTATGTACCTTGTTGATCTTACCTCAGGAATTTTATATGTCTGGGTGGAGATGAAGAAATAGCAGGAAAAAAAAGAAAGGAAAAAAAAAAAAAGAACACAGTAGTAGGCCATTAGGAGTTGGAAAGTGAAGTAAATTTTTGCACTGGTAGATCACCTAGATTAAATATGTCAGGGTCCAGCATAGTCTGTTATTGAGAAATATCCCTAAATAAGGTATGAAATACACATAATAAATTTTTACCTTAAGACTTTCTCAGATCACAGAGCAATAATACCTTTTCCCACAAACCTGGGGAAACAGCTGCCTTCTCTTTGAGGTGGCATTATAACAAGACAAAAGACAGAGAGAAGATGGGCTCATCCTAAACTTGGAAACTGTCATTTCTGAAAGACAAAATGGCTGGGAGCCAAAATCAAGAGGAGAATGTAGACAGTCACAGAAGGTGCAGAGTATGTGCTCAGAGTAGTGGGAAAGACCTGTCTCACACTACTGTGAGATCTGGGGTCACTGCACAGGTGCTCCTCCAGAACAGGATAATATTCCTCTGGCTCCTGAGGCCCCATCCATACCTGAGACTAATCACATTCCAGAAAGAGGTTTATTTCGATCAGTAATTTAATGACTGTTTTTGTTGTTGTTGTTATTGTTGTTTTGTTTTGTTTTGTTTTCACTGTGTACTCTGTACTTTCAAAGAAAGCACTATGGTGTTAAAACCTCATAATAATAATTTAAAAAGTGCTTAGCAGCATGCTCCACTTCTGTGAGCTACAGGGGCTTTTGAACTAATGGCAAGATCAGTGCAGATACCATTTGAAATCATGTGATCTAACACTGCTATTTGAATTCTCCATTACATCTTCCAATATACAGCCAATATTCAAAGAAAACCAGAGTCACCATTTAGCAGTGACAACATGTTGCCTAATCTGCCCATTAAAGAACCAGCAGAGATCACGCATGCCACATGTCAGACCATTCTCCATCCACGTTAACCTGTGTTTTTGGTGTGGCATTCCCATCTTCTAATTTTAACAATTAATAGATGATGCTAGCAACAGATGGAATGGTTCACCCTCTTGATGTGCCTGTCCTGGAAAGGCATCCTTTGATGATACCTGTGTTTGCCGTACCAGCAGAACTCATAGGTGGGGCAATTGTCTCTCTAAAGAAGGGGGTAGCACAGATGATCTTGGCAAAGACAGCTGTTTACTCCAAGTCACCAGCCACTCCTCTGCAAAATGTCCCAAACTGAGCTTTAGGTTGGACGGAAGAGAACAGTGCAGAGGCAAGACAGATCCAAGTAACCCCAGCACACAGATGACATCTGTATTTGCGGGAGAGATGGGGGACATAGAGACAACAGCAGATCATGCAGAAACATCACGGAGGATGTAAGAGAAGATGAGGAGGATGCAACACAATATACACACAAATAATGAATGAGGGCAGGCCCAGACACAGCAGCCAAGAAAGGTCAGGTTTATAGAAAGGAAATTTAGACTCTCTTACTGTTTTGTGGTGCACTGTATCATAACAGGAACACTTTATCATTACATGGTATGGCTCACAGGAATAAAACTTAAATAATTTGGCATGTTGCTATTCAACTGTAGCTTTAGAGGCTCAAGCATACTCCCACCCCTGTCCCGCTTTCCCTTCTCCCCAGTTGGTTTAATGGTGCATGAGGGAAATGTTCTCATAGTTTGAAAAAGTACTTCCCCCCCTAGCCTGAAACATTAGAGGTAATTTTTCAAATGCCTTGCACTTCACTGGAAAGTCACTGTTGACAAATGTAAGTGAAGCCTAGATCTCTGCAATTTATCAAGTGAAATACTAATACCAAGGCTGTTTTTGTCATTACTGATCACTGAGATTGATTCTACTAGGAAAGCTGCCAGGATTAAGAGTTTTTGGTGAAGATTTCTCTAATGAAGTGCAGAACCCAGAACCTGTGGGAAAGGGTCCCTCAGATGGCACACAAGATACTTATGTGAAGTCACAACACATTTTTCAGGTGCATGGGAGTTGTGTGTGGTAGAGTTAGAGTGCAAACCCATTTAAAACTGCATTCAGTTTTTTTCTAGAGATCATCCTTAGGCCTCTCAAATTTCTGAATGTCAAGCTAATGGCACCAAAAAGCAGGCAGGAAAATACACATTTTCTTGAGAAAATAGAGTCCTTTTATACATATTATATAGTCCTAATATAGATTTTGTATGAGGGTCAAATCCCTTCTCTTACAGCAAACAGGCAAAATCTCTTGCCTCTGTAATTTAATAGACGCACATCTCTTAAGTCCTTTTCAGCCTTGTTGTTCTCTGCTGCACAGGAGGAGGCTCCTTTGTCATTTTTTGCTTCCACTATACATGTAGTGATGGCAAGGAAATACATCCATTACACATTTCTGGATGTTAGAGTGGTATAATGAATAGAAACTTATTCCATTCACCAAATCATTTCTTACTATTCTAAGACCCATTTTTGTGTGGTGAACTATTTTTTCAGTCAGTATAAGCTGCAAAGTGCTGCAGGTGAAAAGTAGACAATTGTTCTATAAATCTGTTCCCTCAATTAAGATAACTGGTAAAAGCTAGTCTTCCTTGTGGCATGAAATAGGTTCCAAGTATATTCAGCTCTCTGACGTAGCTGAGGAAAATGTGGAAAATGAGGTGATTCCTCAGTAAGTATGCAGTAGTCTAAGAAAAATTCAACTCTGGGAACTCTGTGCTGTGTCCCTTGGTGTCCTCTCTCATTTATTAGAAGCTAATCGGCTCACGCAATAGTCTTTGGAAACAGTTGTTCGGAGTCAAAAATCCTATTTCCTTTTACTGTGTATCTCTTCTCTAGTTAAGCCAAACAGAACTCAACAGATGGAAATTTTTGTGTATCAGAGGCAAGCTGAGCTCACATCCTTTTAAACAGCCTCTTTGCTGGGACCTTTTCGTGAATATGAGCAAACTGGTACACAAACTGTTTCCATATTTTCTTGTATGCCAGACTACACTTTCTGTGAAGTTGCATTTCATCTTTTGAATGCACTAAGTCACATTACAATTACGGGCCAGCATTGCAGCTCACTCCTCACAGCAGCAGCCTCTGACTGATATTCCAGTAATGCAAAACCATTTTCCAGAACGCAAGATGAGCCCATCATCTGTGCTGACAAGAAACTTGAGCAGCCCTGTTCTGAATTTGCACTAAGCTCAAATCGAAAGACAATTTCTTAAAGTACCTTAAAGTGTGGTTTCATGGAGATTAAATGGGGTCACTTCATTATTTTTCAAAGGCAGAATGAGTATGATAATTACACCTACTATAGATTCTGTTTTTTTATCAAATCTACTGTTGATTTCACATCCAAAATATGAAAATTTTGCACAAAATGTCTTTGGTGGAAGTGAAAATCATGGGTTGTCAGTAGCCATTAGCTATTGCCAATAGCAGATTCACAGTCAGCTTGACCTTTTAAGAAAACTGCAGAGGTTTTCTCTGCCTTCAAATGTGCTGCCCAACATCTTCACTAGATATCACTTTTAGACTGTGTTTCTTATCTTAAGAAGACAGAAGCTGGAGCCAGATGAGAAATGGTAGACTGCCTTGGAGAAGAAAGATGAGAGCTACACTCTGCAGGGCTGAATTTCTCCTCTCTCTGATGTTAAGCTAAAATCTGCCCATTCTGCATGGCCTAGACCTAAGAAAAATCAACTCTGCATACAAAAATAGCAACTATCAGAAAAAAAAAAAAAAAAAGAAAAAAAAACCACAGTGGCATGTAAGAAAAACAATTATATTCTAAACTGGCATGCTATGAAAAAGCCAAAATACTCCCCACTTCCTAGGCTGTGAATGAACCTCACGGAGATAGTATGAGGACGAGCAGAAAGAGTGCTGCTATTTCTGGCCAGAAGAAAGAGGTTCATGATCATAAAATACATCCTTTCCTGCTGCTCTTTTTGCCATCAGAGTTAATGCAGTTTTAGCATGCATGCTACCAAGATCTACCCACACTGTTATTTGCTGGGGCTAGGTTTTGCTCTGCCTTATTCCAGATTTCTGCAAATACTTAGGTAGCTGGCTGTGGCAACACATCTGACTACTGGCTGCCACTGAAATAATCCACATGACCTTCCTGTGTATGAAAGTACAGAAAGAGTCCCAAAGTGAATAATAGCGTGACTCAGCTAAGCAGGCTCAAAAAAAAAAAAAAAAAAAAAAAAAGAAAAAGGAAAGGTTCTCAAATGCAGAATCAGAAGGAACATATGGTTATGGTTTGCACCTGGCATGGCCTTGCAAGTACATATTTTCAGACTTTAGTTTAGATGGTCACAAACAATCACTGTGTGCATCTACTTCTCCCTTCACCTACTGTGTTGAAGATGTAAGCAATCTACTCTATGCATACTCTCTGAACTCTAACAAGAGCTCTTGAAGACAGCAATATCCTGCATGCCCCTTGCAACACCCTTCTCTGCGTCACACATCACTTGAATTATTCCTGAAGTTCACTACGAAAGGTTGAGCCAAGCTGGGAGACAATCGAGTAGTTAATTCTCAAAAAACCAGACAATTTTAACTTTATGATTGGAGCTGTGTAGTTACAGGGACACATCTGCTTAGCCGGGTGTTAGAAGGCAGCTCAAGTAGAGGATTGTTTACAGAGATGACTTTTGTGCTGTGATGCCTTAATGACAATAGCTCCTTCCATGACAAATGGCACTCAATGCAAGGAAGATTCTTCAATTGATGTTGCACTAGCATTGGCTCTTCTTGCTTCAGATCCTTGTTCCCATAGGCACAAGGAGCAGTCCATGCAGGGATGTAAGGTAATGGCACACCATCCAGTCAAAAGCAGGCCTGTAAGTGCATGTCATGTCAGTAAGCATCACCTCTGCTGGATTTTAAGGCCATACTGAATCTTCCCTCTTTCTCCTTTTGGGTGGGGTGTATTTTTTAAATAGTTAAATACCTTGTTCTAAAAAATCAATTATTTATGATTTCTTTCCCTATAAGAGTCCCATATTTGCTGTAGTTTTTTTTTCTTTTTCCAGGATTGAAAGGTAGTTTATTCTTTTCTGCTTCAGCAAGACCAGAGATGCAAATTCGCTTGCTATCAAGCTAAGATTCACGTCTCTTACCAGAAATGACATCTTTTAAGCTCAACCCTTGAATCCCTGTTTTATCTTTCATTCCCTCTAAAAGACAACTCATCATTCATGACTTGGTGCACTTTTTTTCTGACCAGTGCTACAAACATTACTTTGAATATTCCTTTGCATTCCTAAATTCAACAACTGTAGGTAACTGTGATACTGAATAATGTTTATGCAGTTCTATTAGACTGCATAAGGAGCCCAGCCTAATAGAAGGTAATGCAATTATTGCAACATTACTTTATATTATTGGTCTCTTAAAATGCTGCATGCTGAATACAGAGAATTGAATTAAGAGGCATAAATAGAACACAAGGAGAAAAAAAATCAAAGCCAGCTGAATAAGCTTCCCAAGGAGAAACCAGTTTAGTCTCACTTTGGTTGGTGGAGCTGTTCAAAGTAAACTCAGATTGTTCTGCAAATCCAGAGTGCGCTTGTTAAAATGATGCTCTTTGCTTTGCAGCTGCTGATAATTTTAATGAGGGAACACTCACAGCATGGTGCTCCTCTGCTTCCTCAGCAGTTCAGCTGTGCAGAGCAATAGCATTTCTTGCTTCTCCTCACCTTCCAGCCAACCCTTCTTGTCTCTTGCTCCCAGCCCTGCCATGTCCCCAGAACACAGCCATTAGTGTTAGCCTTATTGCTGTCATCTCAGTAGTCACTGCCATACTTAGTTTCCAAATTAGTATTATAGGGCTGATACTCCTCTGATTGTGGCGAAGGAAATACAAGAATAAGATCACCCCAAGCAGCATTGCACCCAAGTATAATGCTTCTTGCTTCTGCTACAGAAGCACATTGCTCTTCAGAGCTCAAACAGTGTATGCCCTTCTACCCTGGTGCAGCACGCTGAGCCAAATACTACATTGTAGGCATTACATTTGTGACTCAGAAAACTGAGACTTGCCAGGCTTGGGTGTTTAGAGGATAAATAATTTCACATCTTCTGACAGGTATCATTAATCTGTTTAACTGATGTGCACCCACCAATGCTTGTTTAAGCTTGCACTCTCTTGGTTCTTGATAAGTGAGGTAAGAAAAACTTTCTGATGCTGCCCAAAAAGGTCAGTTCCCATCCAAGAGCATGCCCCCAGGAAGTCAGGGGAACCAGAATGCATGTTGATCCAGAGAGCAAGAAAACTTCCCCATACCCAGCAGACTAATGCCTCCAGTCAGCACATGATCCAGAGACTCCCTTTCCAACAGTCTCTGAATTACAGAAGAAAGAGGGCTCCTCAGAGATCTCTTGCAGGAAAAACTGGCTGGAAATAGAGGTTTAAACTCAAGAAGCACCCCACAGGAATCGATTCACCTACAACAATTGCAGAACAAAGGGGAGACATTTGTTTGGAAATCATAATGGAGCCACAGTACTTTGACACAACATTTCACTTGGGTGATCAAGTCCCCTAAGTGTTTTGCATTTGTTTTCAAATGAAAATCAATGTTTTGTCTTTCCTTATTTGTTGCAGCTCCATGAGAAGACCAAATTGTTTAGTTCTCACTGTATCACATTCCTGCAGAGAAAGTAAATTAGTGACAGATTATTTTATTTCTTACACAGAATAGCTTAAGAAACACATACCCATGACTGTAATTAAATAAAAGGTGCATTAGAAAACTCTATAGTGCCAAATATTCAGTGTTGCTAGGTGTGAAAGGTCAGTCACAGTAACTTAAATGCTTTTCACCTAAAAAGCACGTTCTTCTTGCTGGAAAACTTATTTCAGATGCCTGACTCCTCTACAGAACATGTAATCTGGGTAATTTCCACTGAAATGGCTGTGCACAGATTTTAGCCACTCAGCTATTTCATCAGGCCTTTTTGTTGTGGCTTTACATCCAAGAGCCACAGCTGCTTATCTGTTTCATTCAGCTTTATTCTGGAGCATGATTGTGAAAGAGTCCCAGTCAGTGCCAATTAACTGCTTTTTTTTCTTTTTTTTTTTTTTCTCACAACCTCATCTACATTGTCATGTATACACACATTCACACATTTATTTATGCAAAGCCTAGAGCGTTCCAGAAGTCAAGCATTCCACAAGTCAAGTTCTGCAAGGGAGGTTTCCAGCTAAGGAATACACCCTAGGATCCCCTAAGGGACCACTTCATAAAGCAAGTGACTCCCCAGAAACCATGCAACCTATGGAACAAAGGGACAGATATACAGGTGTCCAGGTCTGGGACAGGCTGTCAAGGTCATTCACCCAAGAAACCTACTTTGTAGCTCTGCAAACCCATGTAGGAAGAAAGACAAGGTCTCTAATACATATATTTTTTTTCCGGGGTGGTCTGTTCAAGAGGGAAGGTGGGTAACCCCCTCTGTCCAATTCCACAGCTGACTGTTCCCACAGATGCCAGCAGCAAAGCCCCATCCCACAGCACAGAGGTTGCTGATTTCTTTCTCCTTTCAGCCAGTGAGGCACTTGAATAACAGATCTCACAGCTGCAATCTGGTACATACCTTCAAAATCTTAAGCACCATGACCAATAAATCCTCACACTTATCCTCTGCAAGGTACATGCTACTATTATTCCCATCTTGGAGGCAGCGGGAAGAGCTCTGTTTAGCTTGCTGATTTGCCCAGTGCTGCAGGCAGGATCTTTGTCAAAGTCATGGCCAGGACCAGGAAGGACAGCCAGCCCCTGGTGCCAAACCAGGGAGCACCTGGAGAATTATAGCTCTCCTTCAGCCATAGGATAAATGGTGGCTGTACAGCTGCCCACCACCCCATGGACATGTTCACAGTATCTGCAGCTCAGATGATGTGCCCTATCTTAAAGAATCAGGAATTTATGGCCTCTCATTATTGGTAGTCAAATGAAACACAGATCTGAGACAAAAATCTAGCAGGGATGTGGTGTATTAATCAATATAAGTATGTGAGCCAGAAAAGTAAGGATACAGGGCAGCAGAAAATGTGAAAGAAGGAAAGGAAAAATGATTTATCTTTTTTAATATAGATCACCAAGACCATTTATTATAGCCACCTGCAGGTTTAGATATCTAGGAAACGTGGGTAAAATTACAATCCTTCAAAAATACTACAGTGAAAAATCACTGCAATAAGAAACAAGATCAGCTGGAATGTGCTTGCTGTTGGCATCAAGTAAGAAAGAATAATTCACCCCAAATTAGATCCTTGTTGCTTTTCATTTCATTTAAAAACTATTTAATTAACATTTGCTTACTCAACACTTCTCATAAATAATCTAAGGGTTAACATTCCCATTCCTAGGACTGGGAATGGTCCTCTGTTGTCTAGAAGACAAATACAAAGCGTACAGAAGCAAGACAAATTTTTTCATGCTGCTTTGACGGTTAGTCTTTGAGAGAACTGCAAAGCCATCTGGAATAGTCAATTTGAATAATTTTGCAAAGTCTGTTTAGATAGATATAGCTAAACATGGTGAGAAAATATGGTGGATATACTAGATTGTGTTGAAATGTTCGCTGATATTTTTTTGTTTGTTTGGATTGTTTGTTTACTTATTTATTTATTTATTTATTTTTGCATTGCTAATTAACCTTATTCCCTTCTTTAAGCTCTCCCTGATTAGTTTCCTGGAGTACAGAGATACAATCTACAGGCCTTTCCTATCCAAGCAAATCAGCTGAAAACATTACATGGAAAATCTCTAGAAATACTCTAGAGAAACCTAACAAAAAATGAAGAATTTGAGGTGTTTTTTTATTCTAAAGAGATATCTGACGACATTCACAAGGACAGCCTTCAAGACTTTTGCAAATGGAAGGAAACAATATTTATATCATGCTAAATGGGATTCAGGAGTTGTGTGATAAAATTTTTTCAAATAAGACTGAGGTGAAAAGTTACAAAATTTCCCTCGGTCATTGGAATTGCTCATTAAAAAGTGTAGACATTTCTACCTCTGGAGATCTTAAAGCTATGCCAGGCAAACATCTGTTGAGAAAGATACAAGTATAGTAGATACACGCTTAGGACAGGGAAGGATGATTCCTTTCCAGCCCTAATTTTCCATGATACCATATAGGTAGACCTTGAATGGTCTTATGCAAAACACTTTGACACTTCAGATGTTGACTGATGCCTATTCAAAAGTGAACAGACATGCAGCTCAATAAACACATTGCTTATATAAATAAAATACATAGATCTCACTGCATTGGTAGTTTACTTTTCCAGGCTGCACAACTAAGATGTATAGACAGGTGAGAAACACACCATTAATGTAGGACTCCAAAGTCTACAGTGGGGTTATTCTACTAGAATATAACTTATATCATTGAATTCTTTACCTAAAATCCACCGTCACCCCCATACCCCTCCCCAGCCTCCCATCTTAATTGTTTCTGAAGTTTTCATTAGTGAAAGTATTAGTTACACGACACTGTAAAACAAAGTTTTGTATCATTTCACCTTTTTTTTTTTTTACAAGTTAAAGTTTCTTACAGGCTTCCAACATTTTGTGAATTATAAAGGCAACACTATATTACATTGAAGTATATCTTTCAGTTTGTTCTCAACAAACATCACAGCATAATAGCTTCCAATTCATTTTTCATTTACATCCACACTAGCTAACCTTAAACATGACAATCTTTACAGAAGCAAAACTAAATGATTGCATGCAATCAACCCAAACATCACACTCAAGTGATAAACAGTATCTGCAGAAATGCAGCATTGCTGTCTACTCGATTCTTACTGAAGATATCCTACAGCCCAACTAAATATTTTTTGGTATTGCACCAAGTCCCAGCCCAGCTCCTCTTCATCTCCAAACACTCCCCATCTTTGAAAACAGGCTTTGAAAACCAAATTCAAAGGACCATCTACACTTTACAAGGAGGGCATGGGAAGCTGGTGAAACAACTTACCAAGCTGGTGAAACAACTTACCAACAACCAAGTCCACCAATTTACTCTTTGTCAAGTACTCCACTGTCCACTTGGGTGAACAGACTTTGAGTACCAATGGCCCAAATACTGCATGTGTTCAGGAGGCAGTATCATTTGGAATAGAACTGCTAGAAGGACAGGAGGCTTCAGCCCAGGAGAGAGGCTGCCCAAAACTGGCCCTCCATGAGCACAAAACAAGTGGTAGCTTACTTTTCTTCCCAAGCATCAATGTCTGACTTTTATTTCAATTTACATTAAATTACTTAGGAACAATGAATGACTCCTTTTGTGTCTCTGTCATCACAGTGATATCATCGGTTTTCTATACAGCTTCTGTCCCTAGAGAACTCAGCAACTATACACTTCTCTGGTCTTCAAACAGAGATCCTAGCCTCTGTTCAGAAAACCTTGCTGGCTTTTGCAGACTAGCCAGAGTCTTCTGGGAAGATTTTTGGTGCTTGGCAATCATGTATCACTAGAAGTTCTTGTGATAGAGATTTGAAGCCTCTACCATGTTTTCCAACATGGAACAGCCTTAGCAACAGACTTACTCTAGCATCTGGTGGTTTTCTGCACCCCTAAGAAATCATACAGAGAAGAAAAGCAACCTCTTTCCATTATTTGCTTCATATCCACAGTTATAGCTTTCTGGATTATACTCAGCTAGATCTTTTGAGACATTGTCTAAAAAACAATTCAGCTTTGGAGACGGGAGGGAGCTAAATGAACTGTTTGGAAGAATATCCCTGCCAATACAGCTTCAGATCAAAGATGTAGATTCATTTCAGAACAACGCCCTTTCTTCCCAAAACACTATTCCTAAGGTTGTGAAGCCTCACATCCTCTTCAAATGCAAATCTCAAAATTCCTGCAGCAGAGCAAATGACACCTGTGTATATAGAAAGGCATCACTTCAAATTTCAGCCTGTCTCAGCACTGTCATTCACAAGCTGTGGAATCAGCTGCACGACTTGGCTGAATTGCCTCTAGATGTTGGTCTTCTACTGACACTCACAGCCACCTCCCCCCGCATGTCACAGCATGCATCCTGTCCTGCATATTTTCTCTCCCTTCCGTCTTTCCTTGAAATTGTCGCTATGGCAAGCAGGAAGCCACCATATGCAGAAAGCTGTTTGTACCATACCAACCAGCTCAGCCATCCCAGAGGTGGCCACACTACAAGCTAAGCTCTGTCTGTTTTGCTACTGCAGACTTGAAAAAGAATACATTAACTGTGAAATTGGTCATGAAAACACAGAGGGTTTGCCAAAATATTGGAAGGACCATTGTTTCTATTCTGCAGGGCTCTTTTTTTCAAGATGTTGCAGAGAATATTTTCACAAATAGCTCCTGCAATGCCTGAGACCTTTGCTAAGTACTCTCCACTATTTTATTTTTTCTGATGTGCCTTCTCTGCTTATTTACTTGCCTCCTTCTTTATGAAGAGTTTTGCCTCTATCTTTGTAATCATTTCTCTCTTGATCACCAGGTTCATCTGCACTGTCTTGTTTTGTCATCATCCTGATTGTTTAACTCTTTGCAGCTTCCTATCACTTTCTAAAACACTTAGTATATTCTGTTTGCAATTAACCGCATGGCCTCCTGTGTTGTTGTTATTTATATATTAGTACTTGTTATTAGTACTTGTTATACATTAGTACTTGTTATTGTCTAATTTTGGTTGATACTCATTTATTCTCAGAGTTTAACTTTCTTTTTTACCAAAAAAACAGCCATGGCTGTTTCTTAGCAACAGATTGATCAGAACAGATTTACATGGGAATCAAATACTCTCAAAAAGGAACTGCTAAAGGAAGCTAATAATATAGCCTTATTCCTGGCCATTAGCAGAAAATACTATAGTGTATAATATAATGGCTTTGTAATTCTGTATGAATCTAAAGAACACATGCAGAACATTAACACTAAATGAAGTAGAAGACGATATAAACTTTCCTTATTAGTGTATCTCTGAGTTGATCTGCAAGAATAATCTCTTGCCTGAAGAGACTGCAAAACAAAACAAATCACACACAGCCACAATCCTCCCTTGCGCTGGACTAGAATCAAAACTGCAGTCTGTAATGGTCACATACAAACAGGTCTCAAAGGACTAGACTACAAAAGGCAGACACATCCATTTCACAAAAAGTGCACGCCCTTACTTCATGCATACCGATCCTAAATAAACAAGCATTAGAGTTCAATGCAGGAACATGGCCATTTAGTACTTCATTCCTGAGATTTTCACAATTTCAGGAAACTGAAACTTTTTCATTCTTGTAGTCTTCAGAAAGGACCAGTTTTCCCTGAAGATTTTTCTACACCTCACTTTGCCAGACAAGGTTTTCCTCTTTTCCTTTTCCTCTTCCTCTTCCTTTCTTTTCATTTTCCTTTTCCTCTTTCTCTTCCTTCCTTTTTTTCCTTTTCCTTTTCCTTTTCCTTTTCCTTTTCCTTTTCCTTTTCCTTTTCCTTTTCCTTTTCCTTTTCCTTTTCCTTTTCCTTTTCCTTTTCCTTTTCCTTTTCCTTTTCCTTTTCCTTTTCCTTCCCTAAACAATGTGCTGAGCTCCAACTGGCTAGTTCATCAAAAGTGCAAATAAAATTAAATATGAGGATAGGGCGAAAGAATGAAGCCAAATATGAAGCATGAAATCCTATGAACAGAAAAAGTGAAACAGCAATACCAAAAGTCTAATTCTCTGAATTGTACTAGCAACAGAGATTAATTTATCAAATTGACAATGGTGCAAAGTCCTTATGAAAGACAGCAGAATCAGGACAGCTGTCTTTTTATTAAGAAAGATGACATCCTTTTTGGCAAATGAAGACTTGTGCTGCTGTGGCACTTAGTCCTGTCACTGAAAGGCAGCATCTATAATATATAGCTGCATATGAATTATGCTAGGAATGGGTTAAAGTAATAGATCTGTATTATTCCCAAGAGGCAATGCCAAAAAGGTAATTGCCCATATTTGTACCACTAGGTTATAGAGAATGACAGTTTCATGTCTTCCTAATGGTTAACTGAAAATCTATAAAATCCATTTCTCTTTCCTGCTGAGAAATTAATGCAGAACCAAAACCTGAATTCCAACTCCGGTCATACTCGCACAAAACTCCCAGGGAGAAGTGTAAAGACAGTACAATTTCTTTCATGCAAACAGAGATGTAGAGGCTACTTAGCTAGTTTTTCATAAGGGTGCTGCTGGGTTTATTAAAATCAGCAAGACCTACATCTTTCACCTTTCACTCATGCATTCACAAGGACTTAGAGAGGAGGGATGGATATGATGGGGACAAGTCAGGTTGCTGGAGAGTGTACACCTGGATGCCCCCTGCCTTGGGGGGCTTTCAGGTGGGCTGTGTGCAACAGAGGTAAGACACCTCCAAAGAGAGACGGCAGGAAGCAGCCCACACACAACAGCCTCACTGGGCTTCTCCTGGGGTGGCTGAGCTGCACAATATCCAGAGCCCGTTGTCCCTAGCGAGGCACCAGGCTCTGCAGGAAGGGGACACCACACAACTTCAGGGGTCTCCAGTTTGGCTGCCAGCTCCCACCACTCAGTCGTGGTATGCTTGGTAGGTACACAAACTCATTTAAAAGAGTGCATGGTTCATCAGCTGAGTGGTTTGAATGTCTGTGCTCCAATACAACTTCACAGAGGCATTAGAATTTGGTTTGATAAGTACCAACTTTTCTTGCTTTACCAGCCAATTTCTCCACATGGTAGTAAAATCCAAGGAACAAAGATATGACAACTTAAAACTGCTATCTAAACAGTCTGCAAAATAAAACAAATATTAAGTACTAATCTACAAGCAGCCTGTAAAATGATAACTCACCCTTTTAAGTTTTTATGAGAAAGTAAGAACAAGAACATCGGTACAAATGTCATTTTTAAAATGAAACTTCATTTTCAAGAGTAAGGTAGCAACAGATTTCTGATGTTTTATATCCCTAACAATGCCATCTAGCACCAATTTCATTTCAAATTGCCAACCAATTATTTCTAAGTTAACTGATATTTATACCCAGGGATATTTATTGTAATGCTTAAGAGAAAAATATATTATTTAGGAATCACCATCACATACAAAATAAAGATCAATACAGTACTAATTAGTGACTCAGGCACCAGCATAAAGATGTCAGTGTTACGAATTAGAAATAAGTCAGTCCTGCTGATTTAAAGTCATTGATCTGGGTTCAAAAGGAAGTTTCAAAGTAAATATCATACACAAATTCATTCAAACCTAGTAGTAAAAAATTAGATTACTTTATTCACTCTGTTCGTAACACATGACTAAAACTGCAATATAGCACTATTTTACACCTACATAATCTTCTAAATTATCATTTTGTAGAAAAAGTGAAACTACAAATAAATACAGCTCTTACAAGGAATCTGGCTATTATGGATTAAAAACCACAAAAATCTTACCATTTTGGAATTAAAATTTTATTGTTTCATTTTGTTAGCATTTCCTTTTTATGTTAAATGTCTGGCAAGACCTAAGATGTTTACTCCTACAAATGTTCACTGAAAGTGAATTTTAAGTTTTAAAATTTACCATTCCCACATAGTAGGGAGTAGTGGTACTTATGAATGGCAAGTATTTAATTTGACCTCTTAGCTGATTTGTATTGGTTAAAGGATCCGACTCATGTCTTTCATAGTCTGATTTTGAATTCCTTGTAGTTATGCATCCTATGCAGATATGTTCATTGCTGAACAGATAAGATCTGTTAGCATTTTACAGCCATGTACAGGCTGCACAATCTGTGCACTTGCAATTCCAACATATAGGTAGCAATGACAAGAAGTTACAGATGGCTATAAAAAAGCAGTTACATATTATTCAGGTACTATTTAACGTGGTACACTAACAGCCTCCCCTCCAATCCTGAAGCAGATTAAATGACTTGTATAAGAGAAGGATGTGACTTCAGGCAGGACCACACACGCGTGCACAATCTCTCCTGTTCATAACAGCAGTGATGACAAAAATCTCAGATGAATAAACGCTCCTGATTTATTTTATAGGGGAATACAGTGCTATGCTGTATCTGGGGTCAGAGCCAGGGCTCTGGTGCAACTGAATGAGCCAGGCAAGCATCTGCACAGACTCTTTGCATCCTGCAACATGCAGATGGAATTCCTTATGAATGCAGTGAGTTAAAGTTACATTTATATTCTGTATTAAACAAATAAATCTTACAGTAGCCTGATTTATGGCACCCAAAGCAAGACCTGGATGTCTCCAAATGGGGAAAAATTCTCAAAAGCTTTTCTGCATTTCCCCTCCCCTCCTAGGGATGATCAAACCCTTTGTAATTAGACTGATGACAGGATAACTCAGTCTCTCTGCCATCAATCCTCAGCTTCTCTGTTTAGTCTGCCAAAGGCTGCCCTTTCCTGGCATGAGTATCTGTCCCCTGGCAATCACTGATCAAACTGCTATCGTGTGGGCTATCTACAAATTACCAGTGGTTACAGCTGCTCTCAGCCTGGGCAAAGTTTAGGCCAGATGCCAGGAGCAAAAATGCTAGAACTCCACAGTGACGAGCAATAGCTTTCAGAGACAATGTCACCACCTCCCTGTGGCAGGTAACAGCCTCAGCTCGGTCCCTGGGCAGGATGCTTTAACAGCAGCAGGGCTGCACATTCGCTTGGATTCCAATGAACCCTGAAGCAGCAGCAGGAATGGAAACTTGCCATCCTCTTTAGAAAGGAAAAGCAGTGACAATAAATCTCTCTCCATTTCTCTTGAAGAGGCACACAGCCCTTTGCACTTTTCTGAACACAGTGATTTGAGGGTGATAAAGTGTGACTCCTTCTTTACCTGGAAAGAGATTATACCAGCTCCCAAGGGAAAGCCAATGCTAACACATGAGAAAGATTAACCCTGTCTTCCTCACAGAAAGCTGGCCTCTGAGCCTTCTGCTTTAAAAGTTATATCTAAAGTTCCTGGTGGTTATTCCAGAACGGAAATGCTCAGGTAGTTCACAGTCAATTTACCTGATTTTTGTTCATATTCTCAAAAGAAAACAAATGTAGGGTTGATGGTACGGGTCATATTTTAAAACCATTATTACATGCATTGAAAAATAATGAGAAAGCTCATCAATTAATAAAAACACATGAGAACCTGCTTGTGTGGCAGAATCCTTCTAGACCTACCAGGGACTGAGACTTCACTCAGCTGCTTGCTATCCAGAAAACAGACCTCATCAGGACAGGCAGGCAGGTATATTACAACACAGAAATTGTACCTCAGTCTGCCACAAAATTAGTTTTATCTTTTATAAGCCAAAAGTAAGAGAGAAACTAACTTCCTGCGGCTGCCATCTAATCAGCTGACATTAGCAGAAAAATCAGTGAGCAGGGCCTAGCATGCTCACTGGTACTCATTCCTACTTTAAATTTTGTCCCTTGGCCTTAAGGTAACACACACTGTTTTTTAAAATTTCATATCAAAGTAGGAGTCTCATGTAAATGTTTTCCTCTGCAAAATACAGACATATCAAGACTTCATTCTTTGTTCTAATTCTACCACTTAATCTTTACAGCTGTGTAGGATTTTATCAGGAGTCCTAAGACATTTAACAGAGATGAAGCAACTCATTATGACTCCATGAATTCATTATGTACAATTGCACGAGGAATCTGTGGTGCTGCTACCCCTACTGACCTTCAGCTTGGGACCACCTGGGGCAGGCAGAAAAGTGTGATCTAATTCATGGGCTCTGACCTCAACACCATGCAAGGCCTCATATGGAAGTATTAAAATTGGATGCATCTTTAGAAACAGAAGGAGGAACTCTGGCTTAGGCATCACAGTCTACGCCAAGACATCTACTGGAATAAAGACATGAGGAAAAATCAGCATGGACTGACAATGAACTGAAAGAAATATTACCTGGCCCTTGGACAAAAGGTTTATATAGAACCAGCTGTTTTCTTCAGTTGTGTCCCCTGAGGCATGAATGGAGCATTCATTACTGAGGCATTACCAACTTAAATTTTGTACACACTGAAATTATGCTAAAACCCTTCCATGGGAAAATGCAGTGACACCTCAGTAGGATGACACTAGTCATCAAGAAACTGCACAAAGAATTGCCCATCTGGCAATGGCAGATGCACAAAGAATGTCACCATTTTCTGTTTTTTACTTCTCATACCTAATATTAGCTACTAAGTTATTCAAGAAATATCACCTGTGCTGTCATCAGTATGTTGTTCCCAACACACGCTTGCATTATTTCCCTTCTGTATATCTGCTCTCTTGGGAAGGCGTCATGACTAAGAGCAGCCAGATGAATACTCTGCTTCTTTTGGATGTGTAAATAGCAGAGCACTTCTACATGGCAAGAGTAAATGAAGATATGAAAGACACTGTTCAGACTGGGCATCCGGGAAAATTTCTGTACCTTGAGGGTGGTCAAACACAAAAAGCTTTCTAGAGAGCTGATTGGTGCCTCATGCCTGTCAGTGTTCAGAAGGCATTTAGGCACTGCCCTCAATAACATGCTGTAACTTTTGGTTAGCCCTGAAGTGATCAGGAAGTAGAACTAGAGGATCTAGAAGGTCACTTGCAACTGAACTATTCTATCCTATCCTATCCTATCCTATCCTATCCTATCCTATCCTATCCTATCCTATCCTATCCTATTCCATTCCATTCCATTCTTTCTATTTCTATTATTTCTATTTCTATTCTATTCCATTCTATCCTATCCTATCCTATCCTACCCTACCCTACCCTATCCTATCCTATCCTATCCCATCCCATCCCATCCCATCCCATCCTAATCCTATCCTACCCTATCCTACCCTATCCTACCCTATCCTATCCTATCCTATCCTATCCTACCCTATCCTACCCTATCCTATCCTATCCTATCCTATCCTATCCTATCCTATCCTATCCTATCCTATCCTATCCTATCCTATCCTATCCTATCCTATCCTACCCCATCCCATCCCATCCCATTCCATTCCATTCCATTCCATTCTTAGGAAACCATACCTGAATCTATGATTCTATGATTCTAAGTCTGCCATGATGAAAAATGAATAATGGCATCATATGGACTATGGGAAAAAATGAATTTTCAAGATACAGTAGGGAAGCAAATTGCATACATAAAGCAAAGAAATGTTTTTAAGTTACTATTTTTCAACTACCAGAGAAAGCCATTTCTGTTAAACACAGCATCAACTTGTGCACCAGACAAGAACTTTAACCCAAATTCATTTTCGGCTCTCTTTCAAATATACCTTTCTACTGTCTTTATCTACTTTCTACTGTTGCCGCACACTCTGAACTGCAATTTTATTTTCTGAAGGGATTATTTAACTGAAACTCCATTCTCTGTTTATAGACCTTAATGACAGTCTGGCTTCTTTATTGCCAACTCTGCTCTGATGACGGAAGTCCTAGAGCTCTGGATAGTAACTTAGAAGCCAGACAAAACACTATCATTTAAACATAAAGTATCTGTCAGCTTCAACAAAGCAGCTACAAAACTATTAGTTTAGAAACCTGTACACTATTTCCTTTTCATAGGTAAAACACATTGCTAAAAAAGTGTTTTGATAGAATTATCTGAATATCAGAAATGAGATTTTTGTGACTTTTTGCAAATCATCCTCAAGAACCGCAATATTCAAAGACCTGCTATGTGCCAGGATTGTGTGCATGTTTGTTTTAGAGCCTGACTACTAACATATTATAGAAGAAACATCAATTGATGAATCTGAAAACTAAACTTTAAATTCATTTTACATTTAAAATAGTAACAGGATTATAAAGTAACCTATGAAATTAAATTTTTATATATAAATTATACAAATAAAAATATGCAATACATGTTGTTTGCATTTTTCTCACTAAAAAGAAAAAAAAAGCTTTACTTTTACAAAAATAGTGTTAAATCACAATTCATGTTTGTTAAAAAATGAATCCTTGTCTGCATTTTTACATTGATTTGGAGTACTAAACTCAGGAATATTAAGTCTCTATGTCACTACTTATTCTGCTTACTTCCTAAATTGCTGGTCACTGCAAATGGCTATTTTCACTTTTGCTTCTACTCAGCCTCATTTTTTGACTGTTTTTAGATAGTAACTTCTTGTTCTGTTGAGGATGCAAATTTTGTATTACAATGTCAATGGTATATTACAGTTCAATGGTAAGTTACATCACCACTCTAAAAATATCCAATAAATGTTCTTTGATTTAGTAAAGCTTTTGCATTAATCTAATATTTTATATTGTTTGAATACCTTCTTTAAAATAATTGTATATCTACCAGATTAATTAATATTATAATTTACCTTTAGTAGAAAGTGTTATTGAAAGCTTCTCATAAAATGGATCTTTACATCAAACTTCTTTGTTTTAGATAGTGACAATACATCATACCGGTTTCAAAAGCACATTTTACACAGATTATGATATGAAAACATATTGTAAAATATACTGTGTGACATTACAATTGTGACAAATACACGAAAATGTAGAAAGTCCCTATGGACATACAAAGCAGATTGGGTAAAATGCTCAAAGATACACTGTGATCCCAGTAGAGAAAAATGAGACCAAACACTTCACTAACAAGAAAAGGAACATGCAATGCAATATCCACATCTGCTACATTCCAAATACAGTAATAAAATCCATGGGAAAATATGACATTCCCTAGGAAAAAAAAAAAAGAAAAAGTAAAACTTGGGCTGAAACTGTGACACAACAGTTTCAACTGTTCAATTCTTAAATTATGTACTCTGTTTCATTACGTCCATCAAAAGACCCAGATGGTCCAGCCCAAAAAACAGAAGTTCCAAAGCAGAACACACCCTTCAAATCACAGTATTGATGTTTCCTCAAAATAGTTTGGAAAATCAGCATGTCATGCTTGAGTATTCAACCACCCAACTTTTTCTACTTAAAGTTCTGAGTAGATGAAACATTGCCTGAAATGTAAAACTTGCTGTCTTATGGCCAACAGCTGAATATGTACTCATTTGATCTGAATAAAAGCATGCCTGATTGAATGTACAAGTTAAACACACATATATTTAAATTAAATAGAAATAAAATTATCTCTCACAGTTTTGTTTTGTTTTGTTTTGTTTTGTTTTGGGGGGAGGGCAGGAAGGGAGAGAAGGTTCCTTTTTAAATAGGGTAGCCATTCAAGATGCCATAAAAAAACCGTTAGGGAGATGAGTCTTTCTGTGTATCAGAAAACAAAAGCAACAGTAAGCACATTTATAAAAACAGGTGAGGAACTCCAAGATTCACTTATTTTCCAGTACGTAGCAAAATGATTAATGAAATACTAGATGTGAGCACTTTACAGAGAGTGAAAAACACGATGATAATGAATTATAAAACTTTATTGTCCTGTTAAAAATAAGTTCATCAAGTATACTGTTTTTAAGTATAGATAGTCCAAATTGTTATGGTAGTACTTGGAAATAAGACCAATGATTGTCTTTTATTTACAAGAAATATAAAACAGTTTCACTGTGAAGAATTAGAGGGGGAAAAGAGAGAGAGGGAGAGCAAAGATGTACAGCTTGCTGATGAATTACAGCAAACTATTTTTATTTTATTTTTTAGGATTCTGTAATGGTAGAAGTCATTTCTGTGCTATCTTTTGATATATATATATATTTTAATTTTATACTTTGATAACAACAGAATAACTCTCTTCCTATTTTTAAATATAAGCTAAGCCTAAGAAACAGCTAATGAAGGGCTCTGAATGAAAGCAGAAGACATTTTAAATGTGTTTGCCAAAGCCTTTGGTCTCAGCAGCACAGCAGCTCATTTCTGCTCTTACACTAGCAAATTCACTAATATCAATGAAATAGCTGAGTTAAAAAAAAAAAAAAAAAACGGAAAAAAATCAGGATTTCTTTTCCTGTTTTATGGACGTGCCTGGGGAGTGAGCCAGACACTGCTTACATCAATGAAAAACCAAAACCATGAGAAGAAAGCCACAACCTCACCCTTTACTTTCTTGAATATCAGACAGTTCCCTGACATCTTACATGGTAGGTCTTATCATTCCAGCCAAGGAAAAGAAGTTACAGTGAAAATGCGTATGCAACAAGGGAAGTCTCCTCCTATATTAAGCCTAATCTGCTCAGTAACGCTGGTGTGAGTTGCTGCCTCTAGGGACTACAGGAAAATTGCCCTCTTCAAAGTGAAAGCAGTTTGGCTCTAAATTGCCTGCATCTCTGCTCCAAACCTGGGCACATGTGCTTATCCACCACACTCCTTGCAGCTGCAAAAATACAGCTAATCATGGAAGCATGCTACTAAAATTTGAAGGATAATGGCATCTCCTCATCAAAATAATACACCCCATAATGAGGACTCTTTCAATCTATCTTTTTTGATGAATAGTTCAATTTCTGAAGTCGATTTCTAATATAAAATTTGAATAACTTCCAGTTAATGTTGAGGTTTGATTAAAAGGCAGTAACCTCTTTTAAAAGTCCAATCAAATAATTTACATGCTTGTGGAATTAAATAACTATATTTATTTCCAATTAATAAACCATTTGTTATTTTAACACCTCATTTAATTTGTATGTACAAAAGATACACAGAACAAATGAAAGCCAGCTTCAAAACCTTGAACATACACATTTCCATGAAAGTGGGACAATGAAATGGGCAGTGAAACATGTCAAACACACTGTACCAATATCCTCTGTGCTGCCTATCATGCTGTATTTATAGTTCTCAATACATCCAACCATCCATGAACTCCTGCTGTAGAGATCAGATGACAAAATATCACACAATGTGGGACTACATTGTAATCTAGACCACTTTACACCATCACATTAAGATGGCAAATCCCTTCAAAAGGGTATTCAAAGACCCTGCACATTTATACTGTAAGGAGAAGAGAGTTTACAGCACATCAAGAAGGAAGATGTCAAGTCTCTCAAAAAGAGAAGAGAAAGAAAGAGAGAACTTTGCAGCTGAAAATTGTAAAGAGAAGAAACCAGAGAGTGCAATGAGGAAGAAGAAAATACTAAATATGTTCAGGTAAACTTTGGGTGTTTCCTTTTGAAAGGAAAATGAACATAATATTTACTTGCCCAATTCAAGAATAAATTCAAGATTATTGCAAATGTTGAATATGCAACAGGTAAAGAAGGGCTGAATTAAAAAGGTGTCAGAAGGGGTCCTTCTTCTATTTGTCTGATAATGGCCTCCAACTTTACAAACCACTTGAACATGTTCAAAACAGCTGCATAAGAAGTTCTGTCCTTCATGCTGATGATTAACAGTCAGCATGTCATGCACAGCCAGGTCTCAGAAACAGGACCTTTGTATGAATACCGTTGTCAAGAGAGCCAGTAGAAGTGCATTGGTCATTCCTACATGGCAGGCTTCCGTAAGTCTTTTAATCTTTGAAGAACGGTGCTTAGGGGAGTGTTTGCACCATAGGAAAGAAGTGGATTTTGAGTGCTTCAGCCCACAGTCAAAAAAGAAAGAGCAATTCCTGTGAGAGCTATTTGAAGTAGAATTGTTTCCAAGTAGTTGTCCACATATTTTCTTGGCATTGTCTGCTGCCCCCAGGGATCTTGCTCCTGCTGAAATGAATGGCTCTCTTCAGTGCTGTGTGGGACAGATCCAGCTGGTACTCAAAGGCAGTGGAAAGGCTGGGGAGTGCCTTGCTACCCAAACACATTACAAATGTGTCACAGCAACCTCCATAACTCCCATCAATAAAAGACACGGTCCCCAAGCACTTTTCTGCAGGAACAGCCATCCTGAGGTCCCCCACCCCATTTGACGTGACAGGCAACTGCAGCAAGTACATTACAGACCCCAGGCTCCGCCTGGGAACAATGCACTCGTGCAATATAGACCTGGCACTTCCCCCAGATTAATGGAATGGGTTTTTTTAACAGCCTTGGTTACATGCCCTGCCCCACACCAAAACTCACCCCTAGGACTGCTCCCTCTCCAGTCTCCCAACTAATCTGCCCATCAAACTGCTTAACAGCTTATCTCAGTATTTCTCTGAATATATTAAACCTCAATTTGAAGCAAAATTGAGCACAAATCCCTTCTAGCAGAACATTGGAAATATGCTTTTATTTTAGTTTCATGTCTGGCACATTGAAAAAAATAGAAACTCTGCCTTTAAACTTTTCATAGCCGTTTTTATTGCTCAGTGAAACAATATAAAAGCTTTTTAGTAACAAATCCTCAATGTTCAGCAATTTTTACCATGTTAATGGTTCCTGCATGATTCTTAGTTTGAGTCTCACTTTATTGTAAGGAGGTCAGGAATTTGTAATTAACTGAGCCCTTTGTAAACTAACACCATTTGAGCAGATCAGAATCTCAACAGTTACAAGCAACGTCACTTAAAATCAAGCTGAAAAACAGGAGCTAGTGGGTACTATAATTTCCAATATAGAAATTTAGCTCCCTTAGCTTTAAGGCACTCTGTCTACATACTGAAAAGAAACAATTTTAAGAACACAGTCTTTTTCCATCAAGCATTAAACATCTGTATTAAGACACAATTAGTAACAAATCATGTGCTGTAATTCATAAGGATCTGTGAATATCTGCATCAAGTAATAGTGCACTGAGTGGCTAATATAAAAGATAGAATACAAAATATGTAAGAAGGATATTCTACAATATATATAAATATATATTTCACTGGTGCATAAATCAGTTGTGGTTTATTAAAGTTACCTCCATGATTATATAAAATCCAACATATTGTGTCAGTACATGCTGAAATACTTGAAGGTCAAAACTACTCCTATGTCGTAAAGATGAACTGCAAAGTGCTACAAAATAAGTTACAACAAAAATATGCAAAATTCCAAATCAATAACTGTGCACATTTATGCATATAAATATTATGAATCAGAAAGAACTACCTTTTAAAATGAGATATTTCAAAAATTATCTGCTAAATTCCAACTCTCCAAGTCTGTATTTTCCCTGCCAAAAGAAAAAGGATCAGATTCTCACCTCATTTATTTGGCAATAAATTGTGAATACATAACTCAAATAAGCTGACTTTTCCCACATAACTTAAGACTGGAATCTGTGCTACTGGGTGAAGCTCTGCTTATGATCCAACTTATATCTGATGTAACTCCACTGACTTTAGTTCAAAAATCGCAGATCTAAATGATTCTCTGTTGGTTTACATTCAGCTCAATGGCATTGGTTGTTATTTCAAAGGAGAGAGAGATCCCCGGGTAAGCAAGAAATTTGAGAATAAAATAATTAAAAGAAAGTTAAAAGAGAATCAGTATCTAAAGAGAAGGTATCTCCCTGAACTAAGATTATTTCCACATAGACATAGGGAAGAAAAAAACAGATATTCCCAAGATTTTTTTCTGAGGAACAGCAGAACACTTGTTGACATCTAACTCCAAACAGGGAGTATGATGGATGTCTTTAATAGCTGCCATCCCTTCCCAAATCACCATGGTATGTGCAGGGTGACAAAGACACTACAATTCCTAGGTCATCAGTAGACTTCCAGCTCTACCATCTTCTTTAATGTGGGGAGAAGAACACATCTTTGGGACAGATTTTGGAGAAGGAAAAAAAAAAAAAAAACATAGCAACTGCAGCTCCCCTTCCATAGCCAGTGACAAGTGAAAGAAAGTATCTCAATACATAGACCCAGAAGAATGCAAATGTGGACATATTTCTTGACTAATGACACTATTTCCAGAATTTGACCATAACAGGAAGAAAGAACTTGGATGTCAGAGACTGATGAAAACATAAGAAAAAACTCAAAGGACTGAGTCTTAAAAGGCAAAAAGAGAGTAAAAAAAAAAAGATAAAATATACACTATCGGAGAAAGAAAGGGATAGTGTATGCTTTAGAAAGCCATTGATGTTGACAACAGTGTTTCAATGGAAGAATGAAAATGGTGAAAATGGCTGAAATTAAAAAGCAAACCCACCCACAGGAAAAAAAAAAAAAAAGAGAGACAAAATGTCATCTCATGTTTTATTGTTTGTTTTAAGGAATTAAAATCAAAAGCTGTGAAATGTAATCAAATCAAAATTCATAGAAATATATGCATCTATCTATTTCAGTCTTTTGCTGCTAATTTTCATAACAAACTTTCAGATAGAAAAAAACAGAAACTTCACCTTTCTTATAACGATTCCTTAAACTGAAAAGACCAAGTTATAAACTCAGGATTTCATAAGTAAATAGCACGAAAATGAGTGTCTACCATAATTCTCAAATGCATCCCTGTTCTTGCAAAATGCTTGTACCTTCACTAGTTTTTCTCATTCTAGTAAACTCTCCTCAGAGGACAGTATACTGAACAATTAAATGTACCTCTATAATGTAAACTATACAGTCTGAAAGACCAACTGTATAGTGTTGTTGTTCTTGCTATTGGTTCAGAATCAGCATTCCAGTCTACTAAAGAGTTACATTTGCCCAATCTTAAGGACTACATTGCATAATCATGGCCTATCTGAATATGTAAGTAATGGCACTTTTTCAAAACAAAAAAGCATTGATGAGCAGAATTGCCCCCTTAATCCATACAGCTTATGCTTATACTCTGCCTCTTCCTGCTAAAGTCAGTGGAACCACATGCATAAATATGATTTATATGGCCAACTCTGCAATTTAGTGCTTTAGCATTTAAGGCCATATCCAGTCATATGTCAGTATTCCCACTGAAATCAACAGATTTACACACTTAAATTGTTTGTGGAAGAGTTTTACGAGCCACTTATGCAATAAAATAAATGCAACTTTGCAGTTCACCTTTGATAAATATTATTTGTAAAAACAACATCTTTCCAGTTAAGTTCAAGCAGAAAAAAAATTGACATAGGACACAATGTAATGTAATTTCATCTCAATGTCATTTTGAAGACACAGCAAGGACAAAGCAATAGAAAAGAGTGTGATAGCTTATTTCTGGACTTTCTTGAGTTTTATAGCTGCCTCAGGGCTTGGCTTCACCCCGCTCTTGCAAAAACAGCTACTGACTTGAATGTACTTCTAGAATTCTCCAAACACAACCAATGTCTAAAAGAGAAGTCCAAGGGAGGTGGCACTTCACTGGGCAAGAACACTGTCCACTCCCTAGTGTGCAGCATACAGCTTCCACAACAAGCTCAACAGCCCCTCTCTCATCTTTTCCTTATTTCATTTACCCATCCAGTGGGATCTTATGAAATAAAACAAAACCTAAAAGAAACAAAATAAAATATGAGAAATCATGCTATGAGAAAAAGTCAGAGAAAAATTAATACAAAGTCCAAACAAATGAAAACTTGACAGTCAAGCACATAAACATTAAATGCATTTAAAGCATACATAAAATGTCAAATAAAAAGGGTTCATGAATGTATGAAAATGACAACATTAGCTCTATCTTGTGGCCAAGGATTTTGTTCATTAATTCAAAATGCATAAGGCATGTTACCCATTTGTCTTTAACACTTCCAAATGTTCATATCGAGCTGTAATATAATCAATCTAGCATTCTTCAACCAACGGCTGTAATTTGCATGGGCAGATAAACCTACTTTGCACAAAGGCCTATGGTGAACAAGCCTGGGTGCACAATTAAGTTCTCTGTCTTTGGCCTGCTCCATCAGCCAAGTGAAGAACACACCAATACCACAGAGTTACTGCAAGTGAACTACCAGGTTACTCTGTAATCTTTGTTTCATGCTTCAGGTCATGCAGATAATTTTCTCTGCCCACTCCAAACAGGTTCCTGCTCTTAATGACATCAAATAGCTCTATAATGGCTGAACAAAAAGCTGAACTGGGGGAAATATTATTTAGTTACCTTATAATCTGTTGTCTCTGAATAACAACAGGAATTTAAAAATCAACACCTAAATAAAATTGCACATTGAAGTGCAAAACCCCTCGGTAACATTCTAATATAGATGAAGGAAAAAACATATGCACCTAACCCCCAGACATTACCTTACCATCTAAGGCTACGAACCTTAAAGAAAATCATGTTTGGCCCTGTGTGAAATAAAACTATCTGACTCTATAACATAAACACTTCCTGAAGCAGCATTGTCTTACCCAGTCTGTTGTTATCTGATGCAGTTGGGTTATTATGTACATCATTGTTCACAGTCACCATTACTTGTTCTAATGACATTTGAAAAAAAAAAACACGTGAGTTGTACTATAATCCTGCAAATGTGAACTCCATAATATATATATATATATAGTGGTGTGGTTTTTTTTGTTTGTTTGTTTTTTAACCTTGTTTTAGTAAATTCTCAGTATTTTTAAAGAACTGAAAGCTTAAATATATCCCCCAGCACTTTAACAATTCAGGGCCAGATCTTGATTTGCCTCAAGTCAATATGACTTTTGCTATCATTTTCAAGAGAAGTTGAATTTGACTGTTAGCAATTAAGTAACAATGACTAACTCATTTACATTGCATTTCTTGCTTGTTTTAACCTTGAGGCACTCCTAGTACTTCCACCCTGGAATAAGGTAACGGCACATTCAGAAGCTGAACATGCTAGTTTTGAGCCACTGCACACTTCCAAAACGGTGTGTCAAAATTCCTTTTCTCTGACAATTGATAAGATTCAGTTTAAGTAATCAACAAAAAACAAAGAGACCTGGCTAATTCACAGACATAAATATAATAAAAGTCTACTATAATGTCAAGAAAAATGCACACTTGCAAAGTTGACCTGCATGGCATATACAAATGGCAAACTCTGTCTAACAGAGTTTGAGGAAGATTGAAGATCTATCCCTTGAGGTTGTACAAAGGTGGCCATTTTTTTCTGGGCTTTTCTGAAGTATTTTTACTAAGTCACTGTAGTTAATCGTTATGTCCATGGTATTTTTCTGAAGGAGGTAGGGAAGTTAAGGATTAGAGGGAAAAAGAATATCATCACAGTTTTGGCAGTATAGCACTGAAAGCTACTGCACGGCTGCTACCTTCCCTTCAAAGTTCCTAGGCCTTGCAGAATTCTCCTATGTGAAACTTTGGTTTCCTAAATCTGTGAGACTGTGTACATTCTTGAAAACTAAGTCAAAGGACAAAAATATGTATTTACATAAGCACACATATCTATGCCATACTTTTGACACCAAGGCAAATCATCGCAAATGAAAGTTTCCTCTACTTTTAGTTTGTTCCTTAGCTGGTCTGGTGCAATCACAGTGAAATCAGACTGTTGTGTTTAATTTCACTTCTGAATTTTCATTTGAGAAGTTCTTAATCGATGAACTATTACTAAGTACACAGCATTATGCAAAACACAGGTAGGCAAAAAGTCCACTTATATTCTTAACTGCATCTGTATATTAGTAACTCTTCAAGTCATCAGTGATGTTGAAAACAACTATTATGGAATGAGAGTCAGACCTAGGTCCTGAGCAGTCTGCAAGAGTCAACAAGGCCACAACGGAGTACTACAAGTCCTGCTGAAGGCATGAGGATTAATCAGAAGAAATAAACCTCTTAAAGGAAAGAAAGGATTCATAAGTTCATGCCTCAGTCTACAAATCTGACGCAATTAAAGTGTTCATGTGCACAAACACCTACTATCTACTCTATTCTAACATAGTGTCAAAAGTAACAGGACATTCCACATAGCAATAAATTATTTTTTCCAAGCCAGAATCAGTATAACTAGAACAACTTTTCACAGGGGCTTATTCATTTACATATAGGTAGTCAAACTCCACTTCAGGTCAAATGCAATGAATGTTATCCAATGGAAACCAAGGCAAAATTTACAAACACACAGAGTTACCACATTTGTTCTAAGTGTCTAGGACATGTGTCCAAGACGTAGGAGACCAGTTGAATTCCTTTCAAGTGCCCCAACCGAAACCCTCTAAAAACAAAAGTATTCTTCCAATTTTATATATCTGGCTCTTCTATTTCTTTCACGTTTCTTACATGTTCCCTGTCCCTGACCAAAAAAAAAAAAAATCTTCTTTAGGGTGTAATGAAACAATCTAAGGAAACTGAACTAAAGTTTCAGGCTTTCATTTTGGTGTAGAAAAAAAAAATAAAGGAAACGGGAAGGGGAAGGGGAAGGGGAAGGGGAAGGGGAAGGGGAAGGGGGAGGGGGAGGGGGAGGGGGAGGGGGAGGGGGAGGGGGAGGGGGAGGGGAGGAAACGGTATTGACTTAATCCACTGAAAGACAGAAAGCAAAAAGGTGAAGTGTGTAGAAAAGAAAAGAACACAGAAATACAGAATTTGGGGGTTGGGGTAGTGGTTCTGACAGGACACAAGTGAAATATAGCAAAGAAAAAGGACCGGGGAAAAACAACAACAACAAAAAAAATGTGGAAATTGAGCAGGAGTGCTTCAAAAATGGTTCCAGGGGAAGTAAAAAAGCTACAAACCCATTAAGCAGCAGGCAATATGGACTTAATTTGTACACTGTCTCTCTGACTATTTGGAGTAATTGAGCTAACAGAAGCAAAATATTATGGGCAGTGGGTATTTAGAAGATGATTTGCTGTGTCCTAACTGTCAGCCTCTCATCTGGCTTCTCAGAGTTCAAAGGAGTCTGTTAGGTTGAGGCAAAGCCTGATTTTGGCTTGAGTTGCTGTCGGGGCACTGGATTCTGAGTTTAATATTAGTGTTAAAAAACACTGTTGTTATGTAAGCTGCCACTCAGAGTTGCAGAGGAAAGTACACAGAAGAATAAAAATAAAAAAACTCAAAAGTGGAAAAGAGAAAAAAGCTATCCATCTTCCCTGTACAAAGAGTGACAGAACTTCATTCATCCTTTAAGGGAACATTATGTATCTGTCTCTCTCTCGAACATAATGAAGAAAATACAAAGTAGTTTAAAGCATAACACACTGATACTTTAGTTCAATATCAGATTACCATTCAGAGAGTTCTGAATTCATTATTAGTCTTAAAACAAATTTGTATTCATTATTAGTCCTAAAACAAACAGTGATTTTGCAATATACTATTTTGGGGACACAAAATTTAATTGCTCTCCCCCAAGAGCATGTGCTAAATAAAGGGTAGCATGGTTTATGTTATTAATATAGATCCAGCTGAGCCAACAATAAGGATTTTTTAATATATTTTTTATCCCACAATTTGCTTTCTGGAAGTATGACAGCCAACTATCTCATGAGCTTTGTAAATATGTCACTCAGATGCTAGCTGGTCTGTAACTTCCTAAGAGTTTACTCTCATTGAGAGCTGGATAAAACGCCTTTAAGACCATTTGGTTTTAGCTTTTCTATTCATTATACTAAAAATCACATGGTTCACAAAAAGAAAAGCATAACAGCAAAAAATCCATATATTTATACATACTCAACTCATTCTGAAAGAAGAACCAGTCATAAACACCTTGCTTTTTATATGCAAAGAAACCACTTCTTCCTCCTTTAACCAGCACACAATTTGAGAAGTTAATGGCATCAAAATATCTAACGCACTTCACTGTCAAATTTGGGAATATCACTGTTATGGAGATAGTCACACATCCATCAGCTCAATTTCTACCTGCCCTGAAAAACCTTGATCATGTCACAGGTCATGTTCTCTACAAGCCTTCACCTACATCAGTCGGAAAAAAAATGTTATGACATGGTCTTTTTTGAATTTCTCCACAAAGCAATAGTATAAATTTTAGTTGCCTAAGATTCTTTGTACTCTAATTGGATATGAAAAGATACATTCTGATAAGCTGTACATAAATTGGAGGTCTGCAGGCAAACTTTCTTGATCATTACAAACTTGATCTAAACTCTGCCAGAGTAAATAAAAGTTTCCTGTAATGATGACTTACCTGAATTTACAACCAAGTTTCATTTACTCATATCCCACTCTCCAAATATGCCTATAAATATCTGGAGTTGCATAAATTCAGAGATCACATATGTAAACCCAGGTGCTCAAGGGAAGGCACAAGTGAAAGAAAAGTTGTTCAATTAAAAGTTCCTATGTTTTGTTACAATTACTCTCTTCACCAAGTACATATGGTTTATCCGAAGCAGAATGTTACCTGAGGCTTTGATCCAAACAGAGTATTTTGAAAAAAAAATCTATTACTTTTACTTTTCCCATCTTGGAGGCAATCAAGAATAACATGACATATATCTCTGGTCTTTTAAAATGAACAGTGATTTATAGGGAGAAAACTCAAATTGCTGAGTGTAAATAAGAAAGTAAAGAGAGGATGTAGCTGGATTACCTAAAAAGGTGTTCTTATCAAGTATGTCAGTTTCTGATTTCAAATAGAAAATTAAATGAAATAATTAATTCCTAGTCTTATTTGCTTTCTTGGATCCGAGCCACTGCTTCAAACAGCCGCGAGGTAAATGCAGTGGCAAAATGAGGACAAAATGTCACCTCATTTTTATTGGAAAACAAGGAAAGGCTTCTGGAGAGATTTCTGTAGAATGTTTATTGCACAGAGAAGAATAGTCTTGCCTCATTAGAGTAATGCCTGTGCAGCAGCAGAAGATAAAATACTTTGAAGAAATCCATACTTTTCCTTCAGAATTTTGTATGCACTACGCTCAATACTACCTTGTGTTTCAGAGCACAGCTGTAACATAAATGTATAACACAACTTTTTCTTTATTTCTAAACACCGCTTTTACTCCATGAGACACTAAAATAGTACTTTTCACTTACATCATTAAGAGCTGTAATGATGTACCTATCTATTATTCTTTTTACCTAAAGATAAAAGCGTGAATAGAAGACAAACAAAGGAAAACCTAAAAGCTAAACATACAGAGAGGGACACACTCTATCTTACTAGAGGGCCAGGAATTCCAGAAAATGAGGATCTCAATCTCACATTAGTACTTTTTTCCAGGTAATATTTTCCAGTGACTTATTTTACTTAATAATTGGCAAAACCAGGACCAGAAGAGATTAATCAGCCTACCCCATGAAGTTGTACGTCAAGATAAAGAGTCTTGACACTCTTACTCTGTCTGCTTACAAAAATAGGAAGTCAGTATGCAATAATCACAGAATCACAGAATCATCTAGGTTGGAAGAGACCTCCAAGATCACCTAGTCCAACCTCTGACCTAACACTAACAAGTCCTCCACTAAACCATATCACTAAGCTTTAAATCTAAACGTCTTTTGAAGATCTCCAGGGATAGTGACTCAACCACTTCCCTGGGCAACCTATTCCAATG
Organism: Anser anser; assembly: GCF_964211835.1. Taxonomy (NCBI): domain Eukaryota; kingdom Metazoa; phylum Chordata; class Aves; order Anseriformes; family Anatidae; genus Anser; species Anser anser. The sequence continues at coordinate 44,084,093 of NC_139723.1, forward strand.
CCTAACAACCCTTTCGGAAAAGAAGTTTTTCCTAATATCCAACATAAATCTCCCCTGGCACAACTTTAGACCATTCCCCCTCATCCTATCACTGGGCACATGAGAGAATAGATCAATCCCCACCTCACTACAGCCTCCTTTAAGGTACCTATAGAGACCGATACGGTCGCCCCTGAGCCTCCTCTTCTCCAGGCTGAACAATCCCAGCTCCCTCAGCTGCTCTTCATAAGACTTGTTCTCCAGACCCCTCACCATCTTTTTTGCCCTTCTCTGGACATGCTCGAGCACCTCGATGACCTTCTTGTAGTGAGGGGCCCAAAACTGAACACAGTACTCGAGGTGCGGCCTCACCGATATATCAATATATCATATTAACATCAGGAATATTTATAGTAAACCAAAACTTAAAGAGTGTTTGCTCTCCTTTGTAATTCTTCAAATAACTACAATGTTATGAAAAGATTTCTTTTCCTCTATCACTAGCTTTTCTACAATGTAAATCTACATAAATCTACAATTTATGCTCCACAGATAAGGATATATAGTTTGTCATTTTATGGATGCTGCCACCTGTATAAGATTTTTAAATGGGCTTAATAAAATTGGAGCCATTAACATTAGTGTTGTAGGCAGCATTCAATCTACTTAATTAATCTACTTAATTAATCTACAAGTTCATAAAATGAGTAAGGGGGTCAAACAGAATTATATGTACTTTACTAAAGGACCCTATAAAGCTGTTCTGTGTGAAATGAGTTAGGACCAAGAGATGGTAAAACTTGACTTGTCTACTCCAAATTTTAGAGCCCAAAAATATTTGGGGCTAAGATTCTTCTACATTGCCAACAAGGATCAGTTAATATTTTAATCTGTTTTTCCCTTTATCTGAATTGGAATTTTTATTTTATTTCCTTGTATGATACATTGGAAGGTGTGCTTATTTTCCAAGCAGCCAGTAGAAAATGAAACATTTGCAGTCAGCACTCTTAAGAAGAAAATACTGCATCTTTCTCAAAGAGAATCATTACCCTTATGTCTTCCAGCACAATATCTAACAGGCATCTCCTTTTACATCTCTGCTTCTGATGCTGTGGTTGCTTTGCTTGCTATTGATTAGTGACAGTCACGGACATTAAAACCTGAGGCTCAAAACACCAGTGCTCAGAGCTAGTCAGTGCATTTATTTTGCTCAGCTTTTAATTCAGGTGCAGGTTAAACTAAAAAGAGAATGTGAATAAGCAACCTTTCAGACTCAAAAACTCTGCAGAAACAGCAGCTCCCCAAAGAACCTCAGAAAATGCACATTAATAGAAACCCACTTCTCAGGAAAGGGCGTAACAATTACTATCTGCACATGTTTTAAAACATAGATGTCTGTAGGTTATTTTACACTTCATTTGCACGAAACACTGCATGCCTGAGAGATCAATCAATACATCAAGGAACATTTTCTCCAAGCTTCCTGCAAGTACTTGAAAAGTCAAAGCTGTTAAGAAAAAAGGCTGTTTATGTTATGACATCCCCTGCATTTCTGTTTAATATACTCATTGGTATGCATATAAAATACAGAAATGCTACTACACAGATGCACTTTTGACAAGTGTCAGTGTACAGCCACAAAAAAGAAAGATCAGAGAACATGAAGGACACAACATAATGATGTCTTACCCCTTTGAAAAACAGAATCAGTCAACTTCAAAACCATTGTCTGACTCTACCTGAATACTGAAGCCAACTCTACCATCACTTAAGTTTGCATAATTCCAAGGATAAATAGATATTCCACATTTTCACTACACGGCCTTTTGACTTAAACTGGCAAGGCAGGTTATATATAGAATAAGGGAAAAATGTTGCTTATTCTAGTACAGTAAGAGTTACGGAACTCTATCATGTATATTCATTTATAACGGGATTATTTTGCTTACTGTTGCCTTACAATAATTTCAACTTCTTTGATCATTACAGGCCTCAGAGTTGTTATTGAACAATTCTCCAGTTTCCTTTCTATGATATTTTAGCTTGAGACTGAAGTCTGAATGCTTCTTACAAGACATATATGCTAATCACTGGCTGCATCTAGTAAAACAGTTCTCTTTCTTTTACTCCATTAATCTCAACTATCTCTCCTTACATTTATTACCATTCAGGAACTTCCATGAGGCAGTTAATGATCTTCCTTATAAAATCTGATCTGTGCAAATGCTATTGAGAAGTAGCACGGTCAATGATTAGGATAATGGACTGAGAGCAAACAGCCAAATTCTAGCTAGCCTAGTCATTGTTTTGCTTCACGAACACTTCTACATCATTTCTGTGCATCTTTTCTTCCTTCATCCCTTGCAGACCTGAAGGCCTCAGGGCAAGAGATTACTGCCACGCTTTGATACAACCTTGGTTCAAGAATTCCACCCCACAAATCCTCTCCTGGTAGAAAAATGAAGACACAGTTCCCACAAGGAGAAAACAAATATCTTTAACTCTTATCACAAATCCTTATGCTACAGGGCAGGGAGGAGACAAACTGACAGTCGTTTTCCACTGAACCTTATGCACATTTGTCCTCCTCCAAGCATCACAGGGGCTTTGAGGGCAGAGAAGGATAACATACAGGACTGTTCCTTGTGAACCTCAGTCTGTATTTATAGCCCAGAAAAGCCATCCCAAAGTCTGGCACACATTTCTCAAGCATATACATTAAGGTCCTGCACCACTTATAATGCTACAGGAACTTTCCTGTCTCCACAGGTACCGCATTAAGTTGGAATCACACTTAAGGACGCTGCTTGTCTGTGACTGTTCAGGTCACAGGACTGTTCAGGACAGTTCCTCCCAGACACTGAAGGTGGAGAGTATTTTAAAGGAAAAACACTGCACAGCTCAGTACTACATAAAGCAGTCCGAGCCTCCTGAAGAACGGTTGCTTGGAACCAAAGTGAAAATAATGTGTTCTTACACCTGTTTGTCCTTTGTTTGCTTTGTTCTGTTCTCAGCTTTACATGGGCACAAAATGGGTCTCCATTCAAAGGAGCACTCTTCACAAGATGCAACAAAGAACAAAGGGGAGAATGGTACTGCAAGATTGTCTTGGGGAAAAAGGGAAGCTCCTACTCTTTGTATTTATAAATACTACCTCTGGCACCTTTCTGACAGAATTAAATACTTACTGTATTTACCAGGCTAATTGCACCTAAAGTAAAGCAAAAAAGCCCCATCTGAAGACTCAGCCACTTTTGTATGGGAGAAAGTAAACAGCTTTACTAACTGATACAATGTAATTATAAACTTAGTTAACATGAAATAAATTAGACATGAGTCTATAATGGTACCTTATTGCCTTAACTGCCAGCAGAGTCTATTAGCAAGTAAGTGAATAAGACTGTCTTTTTTTGATGTTCTGTTCCTGCAACTGGACCTGTTGGGTTTCTCATCCACATTCGCTACACATCGTGCTATACATGCTATATATCCTTTTTGGATCCTATTTATCTGCTACCGCTGATGCGCCATGAACCTAACTTTCCAAGCTGTGGAAACAGCAACAAAATCAGTCTTTCTGCACATGTGGACCAGCCTTGTGTCCTGCTACCCAACCAAAGAAACCCACTCCAAGAGGTATTTCTATCATAAATTTTGTAGGGAAAGGCTGGTATAAATTAGAACACAACTGACTCCACTAGAACAGAGTAATCAAGTGAATTCAGATGGGGAGCCAACACAAAAAAAAAAGATCCAAACAGCAGTTACAAGCCAAAAACTTGCTCAGGACATATCTATGTTTGTAAATAAGAAAAATAACAAAAGGCCTAAAATCTTCTTTTAGTGTGTATCTTCTTTTTTAGCCACAATTATTTCATCTATACTTAATTACAGCACCTTTTTGGCCTAAGATAAATAGAACTCTCCTAGTCAATGTCCCACTATGGTTCAAAGCATGGATCAGGAATTATTGACAATACAGAGTATGGATGAGGCCACCTTTTTGAGGGAGTATGGAGAAAAGACTCTTAAATATATGAGCATTATGTACACCTTTCCCTCTGGGCGAAAGAATACCCTCGTCCTATTTGCTTTGATGGCACATTCATAGTCTCAAATGCTGCTGTACTTTGCCACAGACGTGACGAAATTATACAGTACACACAAACTACATACTATACCTACTTTCCAGGGAGACTACGTAACAGATAATACAGAATTGAATTATTTCTGATTACCTGAAGTACAATGGAATGGAAGGGGTGAGTCAGTTACGTGAAATGCACTTGTATTGCAACCAGTTAATTAACTTTCAAAATAGTCGTACCAATTTTGTTAATGGAGGACACAAAATCTTGGTATTTGGCCTGTTCTAATTATTTAGGCTTGGTGCCATGAACCAATACTGATGGAACAGAAAACAGTTTTTGACATTATCTCTGAAAAACGTATTAACAGCTACTTGAGAGCTCTTGTGATTTTATTCTTGTCTGGACTGGAAAAGAAGACGATGATTGAAAACATGTTAGCAAACTAAAAAAAAAAAAAAAAAAAAAAAACCACTCATCTAAAGACACTAGTCTTAAACGTGGTATTTCGGCCTTTTCCCCAGATATAGAAGCTGGGTTTGCTTACACCAAATGGATTCTTATCAAGCTCTACTTCAAAATGTATTTCTAATGAACATAAGAAATGAAAATGAAAAATAATGATAATGAAAAAAGACAGCAAGTCACATTCTCATCCTACTATTTAATCCATCCCAATTTATCAAATATTTCAATAGAATAAAACCTTTTTCAAGGCCTGTTAAAAATCCTGGCATTTAAACAAAAAGAATTTCCCAAATTCAGAAGGAATTCAGAACTAACGATTCATCAATAATTCTTTACAATTTTGACTTCATGTATATTTTGTACACCAAAAATGTATAGATTATATAAATACAGGGCATATATATCCTGAAAATTAAACTCAGAACAACTGCAGTATTTTACAATCACATCTGTTCTAAGAAGAAATAATTCTGTAAATTCACTAGGTGTATGTAGAAACAATATAGTCTTTGACGTTTATAGATTAGGAGTCTAAATAGCTTTATCATCTCACCTTCATTGTCGCAGTCTTGCAACGAAAGCCATATTTGATCTACCAGACCAACTCCTTTTACTTCACCATGAACTGGAATGGAATGCATTACCATTAATGCAATTGTCAAGGGCTTGGTTTGCAATTGCCAATTCTACTATATTTTATATTCACATTTCTTCACCAATTGCATTATTTTCCATCCTACTCTGCAGCAAAATATCCACTGCATGATACTTCTAGCTGTTCCCCATTCACATTTTTCACTGTTAATGGTCTATACAATGAGAAGGACTGTCACTATTAACTGGTATTTTTTTGGAATGGATTCTACTTGACACAGCTTGTGCATGTGTTTTAGAGCATTAGAAAACTGCATAGCTTAAAAATATGTATAAAAGCACTATAGTATCATGCATTATGATCAGTAGCGAGGACATATTCCTCAGTCACTGGCCATATTCTTCTTGGTGCATATCTCTGGTCTGCAAAAATGAACATAACATTCAGATAGCTCCTACTGAAGTCAAGGGTCAATCCTTAGTCATATTGCATAGATCACATTTTTGCTTACATTTTATGGTTTTCCACTGGGGCTTTTGCTTGAGCTGGGGATCATATGCAGAACTAATCTGATTCATTAATAGCCAAGTCAGTAATTCACTGCATTAAAGAATTCTCAAAAGATCTATCACCAACTTGTTTAGTACCTGGCCCTACTCCTAGCACTGAAATTAATGTCTAACCAACTTGCATTGCCTAAAGTTTCTCTCAGGTCTGTAGTGCCAGAGGACCTGGATTTCTCTTTCTGTTCCTATAATTCAGCATAACAGGTGTTCTCTGTCTGTTATAGTCATTGGTAGCTCAAAATTCAAGCCTTTCTGTCCCAATTTTTCAGATACCTGTGCTAAGTATTCTTTGCAACATGAAAACATGTATTTCATATGCAAAGACTACACATCTGCAGCCAGTAGACCTGGACATATGTTATGAATTCAATGCAGGGACAGACATACAAAAATAAAATAAATAAATTAAAAAAAAAGGAATCACCAGCCAAATGGCAGGACTCAATTTTAATCATCCATTTAAATTATATTGCTTGAAAATTTGTGTAGTTGCACAATTATATATGCATGTATACAGAAATACCTTCCAACATGCTTCACATGAGTCACTGAACAGCTTTCTCCTTGGAAATTATATTAACTTTAAGTTACTAGTCCCACACAAAAATGCAATAGAAATAGATTTTCTATTACCAGCATTTTATGAACAGCATAAAATCAATAGGGTATGTATAAAACTGATTTGAGCGACATTAAATACGATGTCAGTAGAATGAGTAAAATGAACTATGTACATTCTTTGACTGATTAGGGATTACAACACACAGCAAATTTGGAAACATTGTGTTCAACAAGTATGATTAATTGCGTTCATAATGTTTTACAATACAGTTGACCTCTAGGAGCTCACTCCCGAAATTATTATGATACCTCAGGAGTTGTCTCTTGACTGCAGACCTTTACCCTGTCTAGATTTTCCTAAAAAGCTGAAGATTGAAGAGATGATGCCTTACATTTTATCTGCTATTTTTCAGCCAACATAAAAATTATACTGGACCAACTTTTTTGGTCCAGAGAGCAGCAACAGAAGGCCTTAGAAACATCTACTCCAATCTTGTTGCTGCAGAAAGTGCCACCATTATCTCCATGAGTTTTAATGTCCAGGTAACAGTTGCCAGATCGTGTATCAATACAGCCAACGCAGGTAGGATTCAGCTCAAAATCTGGAGGACACTCACAGATGTAACTACCAGCATTAGTGCCACTGATGCAGGTTGTGGGATCTTCACATTCATTAACATCTGTGCAGTTACCAGAATGAGCTGGATGTATTTGTAGTGGTACAGTACACTGTAGTAGTACACTGTACTACTACAGATACATCCAGCTCATTCTGATCAAGTCAACAGATCTTAAATATCACTTTCACACCACAGAATTTATTTTTTAAAAAGCAGATAATGTTTAGCAATATGATGTCTACCTGCAAACTGAAGTATATAAGGATAGGCAGCCCTGCTTGCCTCTTGACAAAGTATCAAATCCGTATTTTAGCAGCCTATTCAGAAAGCTCTAATGAGATTTCAAACAAAAGTACAATTAAGATATTCTGCTGTATTTGTGGGTGACTGTTTATGGTATTTTTTTAAACAGGCAAGGTATGTTACAGGGAGAAAGCTTTCCACCCCCCATTAGAGGAACACTGTGGCCTTTCTTGCAATTAAAATAATGAACCTGGGACTCCCCTCAGGATTTACAACATCACTTTAGGATGTGAGGTTAGTTACTCAGTAGGTCTATTTAGTCTACACTGAACCATTTTCTAAAGAAGAAAAAAAATAATGAACTAATAATATGTTTTTAAACATACTTTTCACACGTTGTTCTGGAAAACAAATTGCCAAAATACATTACGAAGGATATCACCAATGTAGTGGAAGCACCCTTCCCCTCACATAAAGAGAAACATTATTTTCTCAAACTCAGCCCAATTTTGCAAATCTTGCAGAATCAAATACCTGAAATAAGTTATACCATTGTTTCACAGATGTACATACTTTCCTGTCCATAACACAACCATAGGGTTACTGTGGACAAGAAGAGAAGGGAAAAGCATCATTCATGACTGCCAACCGGTGTGACCCAAAGCTATTCATCAGCACAGCTCCCCTGTACTTTCATCAGAGCTGAGCCCTCTCCTGTAATAATACGGCTTTATGTCTGAGCTTGACAATGCTAAGAGTTATTGATGACAACCTCGATTACACTAGTAATTAAATCCTCCAGAACACTCATATGGCTGGGGAAGGGTTATAAGAAGGACAGAGACCAAGCAGCAGTTATGACCTTGAAAGGAAAGTATTGATCAGATTTTGCCTTGTGAAAGGAAGGAGGAAAAACTGAAACCAACCATCCTGAATCATTAATGAACACCCACTGCATGCTCCTAATTCCAGTTTTTTACATATCCAAGTAAATCTTTCTTTAGGCATCCTCAAAAATAGAGCATTTACAAACTATTCATAAAGAGAAACTGCAAATTCATTACAGACAATACGAAATACATCCAGACAACAACTCAGAAGGTGTCCTTTTTTTCTGTATGTTACACTATGTGTGCTGTATAACATATGCTACGTATGTTTTATATGTATACATATATGTGTGTGTATTTGTATTATGTTTATTACTGTGAGCAACCAAAAAATGCTATTGATTGCCAGTGCCACTACCTACGCTTTCCTCAGTACCCACTGATGTAGAATAGGATTATTCAGTCTTTGGATCTTTCCTAGAATTGAAAGGCATTTGAGCCCACTTTTTATAAGGAATATCCATATGGCCCTTAAAAAAGGTGTTGGTTTTGGTTTTGTTTTGCTTTGTTTTTTAAATGTTCTCCACACAATAGAATGGAATAATATTACATGAAAAATAGTGATTTATATGGCAGGAAAAATCCTTGCAACTTTATGGTCCATCCATCAGGAGCAAACTGATCCTGCGTGGGCTCCTCTCCACGGGCTGCAGCTCCGGCCCGGGGCCTGCTCCTGCGGGGGCTCTCCATGGGCCGCAGCCTCCTCCAGGCCACCTCCACCTGCTCCACCGGGGGCTCCTCCACGGGGGGGCTGCAGCGTGGAGATCTGCTCCGTGTGGGACCCATGGGCTGCAGGGGGACAGCTTGCTCCACCAGGGGCCTCTCCACAGGCTGCAGGGGAACTGCTGCTACATGCCTGGAGCACCTCCTGCCCTCCTGCTGCACTGACCTTGGGGGCTGCAGGGCTGTTTCGGATGCCTGACTCTCTCAGCTGCTGTTATGCAGCAGGTTTTGTTTTTTTTTTTCCCCTTTCTTAAATCTGCTCTCACAGAGGTGCAAACAACATTGCTTATTGGCTTGGCTCTGGCCAGAGGTTGGTTCCTTTTGGAGCCAGCTGAAACCAGCCCTTATCTGACATGGGGCAGCTGCTGTATTCTTCGCACAGAGACCACCCCTGCAGCCCGCCGCTATCAAAACCTTGCCACATAAACCTAACAGAGAAGATAAAAATTTTCACTACGTCCTCCTTCTGACTATTTCCACCTCAATACACTGTGTGATTTTTCTGCTAAGGCCTCCTTTCCTACAAGTTATCTCCATCATCTTTCATTTGGGTAGGTCCAGCTACTTACTGCAACGCAGGGGAAGCCTCCTCTTTCCTTCTTGGCTCAACTAGCAGTCCTACCGCAAATCACTCTCTATCTATTGATGTACTTCTTCAGAGAAGTAATAACTTCTGTTATTAAGGTTACAGAACTGCTTTTTTGATTTCAAAAAGCCTTTATTCAACAAATCTACCATGTTAAGAGTCTGGAAAAATATTAAGCCAAGAAATTTTTTAATGTGATCGAGCAAAGAGAACTTGAAGAGAGCCACCAAACAACTTAATGATCATTGATTATAGACATTTTCTCAGAGATAGGTACTCAGCAGAGGTAGGTACACAAACAAGGTCCAAAGATGAAAAGATTTTTCTGTTTACCACCCAACATAGGAAGGAATAAATGCAACAACTTCCTTCCCCACTGCCATGCAGCAATGCACTGGCAGAAGTCTATAGGTTGTATCTGCACAGAGGAGTGCCTAGTGCCATTTAAGACAGTGAGCTCGTGGGTGTAGGAAGTGGGCTGGTTTCAAAATGTCCATGTGATTAGTTTCTCTTTTAGCTGCCCACTTAATTACCAGCATTTACGCTTTCTAGAGATCAGATATCTTCCTTAACTTTAACCATCTAATACCCTCTTTTTCAAGAACAATATTGGAGCATTTTCAAAAGCTGAGAATTACTACTACCAGTATTAAAGTCAGGTATCTTCTATAGTAATAGGATAGCAAAACCCACTAGCGTAATACTGAAACATCAATACTTAATGATTACTGTTGTAAAATAAAATGTTAACAATTGCCTTATACAAAATATATAGGTCACTAAAACTTCAGTATTGCAAAATCACAGTCAAAAGCAGATTATATGCTTTGCCCTAAACTCTGAAATATAACAGGTCTGCTCACAATGGAAATTTATATTTTTTTATGCTAATGAACAAACATCCAAAAAAGATTAAAAGTTTACAGGTAAAGAACAGGTGAGCTGGGGAATAAGGACACTCATTTAAGAAGGAGAGAAAGACATAAACTGTGGATTGCAATGACAGACTATACAGATCAAAAGAAAATGTGAAAACCTACACTATAACAAAACCAGAAACCCATGTATCTTCAGTCTTGCTACAAAATTGCAGTGTGACCACACAACAATTTTAGCAAGAATCTGGCAATGGACAGTTTTACACCAGAAATTACATGGTGCTATGCAGACAGAGAATTGTTCAGTTTATGTTTTCCCCCTACCATTGTCTGATCTATAAAAATATAGGCAATGAAAAATGACATGTTTCAGTATCATGAATTGGCCAGAATACAAATGCCATATCCACTGGTCTTTAGGACCTAAGAATTAATTCTTTCTGATAAAAACAGAATCTTATTCCCTTTACATTTCAAAAACACCACAAACCTTCCAACTGTTGGTTACACAGTCGTGTTCAGTCCCATGGCTCGGGCATAGACTTAATAAAAAATCAAGGAGGAATAAAATGCAGTGAGATGGTCCCTTGTCAAAAAAAGTTCACAATCTTGGCTATAACTTCCAGAGTCACTTAACATCAGAGTAGACCTCTAATGATTTTTTAGAAAACAATTGCATACCATTCTACACATTAGTCTGCAATGTACAGACCAAGGGCAAAATTCTCATTCTCCTCCATGTATGCTACAAGTGTGAGAAGTTGATCACAATGGTTATTCTGCAATAACCTGGTGCTTCTGTTTCCAACTATGGTGCTTCCCATGCTGAAAAAGCAATAGAATGTGGCAGCCAGGCTACAACAATGTAGTTGTGATTTTACTTGCAAACTTCAGTTGTGATTTTACTTGCACACCCTAAAAGTCACTGTATTGCCTGAAATATCCAGAGAAAGCCTGGCCACTGACTGAATTTGTTACTGTATTCTTTGATGTGTTCACATCTGATCTTGTGACCACATGGGAGTAGCACAGGTCAGATTAAGTAAGCCTTTGCCAACAGAGGTGTCCTGGCTAGGGGCCAGGCAGACTGCCACTGTACTGTTTAGAGAGTTTTGCAGAATAATCTTTCTCATCTTACCTGCAGTGGCTGTGACATGAGAAAACTTATTTCTTGGCCCTGCCTGTCCAATTTTCAGTGCCACTGGTCTGGGCCCAGTTCATCTCAAACTGAGGTTTAATGTTTTGTTTTGTTTTGTCTTCTTTAAAGTGTGCAGGAATTCATGATCACATGGACACACAGTGGGGCAGAGCAGAAGACAGCTGACTGCAAGACACTGTTAGCTAAGGAGCAGGACATCTGCCCCAATAGAAGGACAGCTCTTTTCCCCTGGTCCCATGATATTATTCTGAAACATACATACCTTCAGGTATCACGTTTCCAATTAACAAACCAACCTCTCAGCCATACAATTTCACTAATTGCTAGATCTTGATTTCAGGTTGGCAGCAGTTTGAGAGGGGAGAAAATCCAGCTTGCCAGGCTTTCACTGTGGTGCTACAGAGCTCAGAAAAGCTTCTGGCACCAGCTGGACAGTTACTGTGACTGAACTAGGTTTGGTAGCCTTTGCAAGATACCTGTAAAGGATGCATTCCCAATACTAACCTGACCTGGAACAAGCTCTTACACTGTTGTGATAGGACACATCCTCTGCCCTTTCTCTGACTGAGAACTCATCAGAGATGATACTCTCCACAGGTCTCTATTCTCCCCCTTTACTGCCTTTTCTCTTCCTTTCATTGGATAGGATTATCAGTTCTTTTCTTTCTGCATCCACTTTCCCACCTTTTTTATTCCCTCTCAATGATGTCACAGGCCACCCTTGCAAAGCCAGGTTGAGAACACCCACAACCTTCCAGATGGACAAGAACTCACACTACCCATTTCTGCCATTTTTCCTGACAATGGAAGTTAGTCCCACTTTCTGCATCATAATTAAATACTGCTTCTTCAGTCTTTACAACTTTCCCACAACTTCTGACACCCATGTTAATCCTTTCCCCCTCTTCTTTCTACTCAGGATATAATCAATCCTTCTAGTATGAAAATGAAAAAGGTTGTGATTTTTCACTTCTCTGCTTGTTTTCCCTTGGTTATACTACAATGTTAACTAAACAAACTGTTCTTTTTTTCCCCTACCAGTTTAAGAAACATACTATCTGCTCAGCATTTCTAGTCTTCTCACTTGCCCCAGAGATCTCCCCTCCTAGATTCCCTTACGCCTGTTTTCAGCTCCTCCTCTGCTCTTCTCTATCATTTCTCACTTCAAGAAGATAGGCTTTGATCTTGCCTTTCTTTTTCTTTTTCTTTTTTTTAATAATTTCCTCTGTCCCTCAGACTACTACCTATATTTCTCATTGATCTCAGTGTAGGAACTGCAGAAGGTTCAGCTAGTCTGTTTGCGTGGTTTATCAGCCCTCTGGCAACAATCTTCCTGGTCTGGATTGAGGACCTTACTCTAGGGTAGTCCTGATCCATAACTGCATTTCTTGCTAGCCTTACCTAACATATCATTCACCTTCTGTGCTAGGAGTTTTGCATGAGCTATTTGTTCTGATTTGTTCTGCCACACATTGTATTTCTTTATAAAACAACCCTTGAATTTCTTTATAAAACAAGCCTTGAATTCCTTACAGTAAGTCTCATAAAGAAGAAAATGTAATTATTTTCATAAAATTAATGGTCAAGGTGATGCTAGTACAAAGAACCTCCAACCAACTGTACTTCTGCTGAAGACAGACTAAAATATACACAGAGAACTTCAAAACGTTATTTTGCAGAAAAGGTAAAACAAATCTGTTCAGTTTGGCTGCAGGAGTTATGCAAATTTATGCAAAATTCATTCTAATTCACTTTGTTTTTCCATCTTTAACATTTTAGATATGTTTATCAAGATTAGCAGCCTTTTTAATTAAATGAAACAACAGAAATGTGTCAGACATACGACTACATTTTAAAAGGTGAATCTTGGGCAGTGAAGCCCTGAGTTATTTCAAAATTTGATGTATTTGTGTTTTAAGTGACTAACCTATGAGTATACTGGAAGCAAAAAAATATTCAAACACCGTAAACTTCTGTTAAAGAAAGCAGAAAATTATCTTCAGCCACATTTAGGAAGAAATTTATGTGTGTCTAGCTGACAGGTTATATACCAAACTAGGAATGTGTAGGCATATATGAACACGAACATGAATATACATGGATGCCTCAGTATGTATAAAAAGGATTCATCAGTTCAGGCTACTACCTGTGTTCATACTTACCACTAGACACTTGAAGTTTTCTCACTGGCATCAGCAAAATACCTTTGCTGTACCTTTTATACTTTCTACACACACGAGCCAACGCAGCCAGGCACAACTGAAGTGCAGTGGAGGGCACCCTCTGAAACTTCCATTCCTCAAACTCCCTCCTCCATAACTGTTTTGTAGCCAAGGCTCAAGAAGGAGAGTTGGTCCCGGTCCATATCTTGTCCAGAGCAGGTTCAGTAGAGACCTTATTAGCTAGGTCTCTTTCCTATTACTTCCTTTGTCAGTTCTGCCATGTTGGCTGGAAGCAGTGCTCCAGCATAACATTGATATTTTATCCCTGATTTAATAAGCTATTTCAGAACCACTCTAAGATGCCTCCCTCATCCAGAGCCCAGTGTGTTACAGTGCCAAGGTTAATTGAGGAGCTAAAGGCCAAGATTAAGTTCCACCTATTCTCTGGGAGGATTTAGTTTCCCATGTTACTACAAAGATACTTTCCTAGATGCACATGGAAGCTGACACAGCCAACCGCAGGACCTCTGCCTGCTGCACTTCTCTCCCTAAAGAAATACTAACCCCCATCAATATAAATGAGCCCAATTCCCATCTACATTCAGTTACTGGCAGGCTAGTATAATGGGGTCATTGTGTAAAAAAGAGCCAGGCTCACTGACCTTTTTTTTTTTTTTTTTTTTAAAGAAGGATGCTGTCAGCATACCAACATCTTTAGATACCAATCATGCATTCTGTGCAGCCCATTTCCTCTCCTCCTTCACTGAGTCCACCCCCTCCCCCCCTAAAAAAAGAACAAGGACAGGACTTCAGTTTTAAACATTAACAAGACAGCTCTTTGACTAGGTGACAGTAAAAAACAATAAACTCTGAAGTCTCCACTGTAACACTGAGGTTTCTTTTTTTTTCCCCTTGCACTAAAACAAAACAAACTAGTGACCAAGTTGTTGAACTGAAAGAAAACATTTAAAATGAAGCATTTCCACAACATTGCTCACTATCCTGAAGGATTTTTCAGTACTGTGACAGAGGAGAAAGGTTATCAGTAGTCAGCTGCAATGGAATGGCTTGGAAAAACATAGGGTATGCAACTAGCTGACTTTGAAATATCTAATTTTAACTAAACTTGAAGGTTAGGACAGCTGGAAGAGGTACTAGGAAATTCTCAGAAGCTCTATGCCTTGTAGTTAAAAGGCAAGTAATAAATGACAGGAATGAATTTAGTGTGCACAAAATAGGAGATTGCTGTTCCATTGCCAGTTGGTGTATGCAGTAGTGCACATAAAAAAAACCACATTTTCGTACATGTAGTGGTCAGTGAGAACAGTGCTCAGACTTACGCCATGAAAGCACCTGTTTGTGGAAGCATAGCTTGTACTTAGCAAAAGTGTTGTCTTGCCTTCTGGGAGCAAATCAAGGTTTGCAAAAGTTACCATCATTGTTGTATCTAAGCACTTAAATGCTAGGCAATGTCATTGTGATTAATAATGAATGTATATTGTGGCATGAACATTTTTGAAAGTACACAGATGGGTCAGCCAATTGCATAAATGACTGCAAACACATGGTAGAAATTCCTCTCCCTTTGGCACCAGAGGGTAAGGCTGTGAGCCCAGAGTGCCACAGGCAACATCAGTGTGCTCTGGATTGCTGCTGGAGAAGGAAGGTACTGGAAGGCAGAATAAGACAGTCCTGTACTTCTCTCGGGAATATCAACTCCTCATATGAATTTGGTATTTTGGGGCCAGAACCATGCCACTGATGCTTCCAGGCTATGCGCGTCTTGCAGGAACACACAGACTCTGACCTAAGCTCAGGAGCTGTCTTAACGCACCACAGGGAAAAAACAGGGGATTCAAACTTTCGCAAGTAGCCTCAGGAGAGCATGGTCCAACAGCCTGAAGGAACAAATGCTCCTCATTTTCTCTGTGGGTTGCTATTTGCTATTGTGCTCCTCTTGTGCATCCCACCTGCCCTGTGGCATATGCCATGTGCAAGACTCAGGTACAGGCTGCTTTTCCAAGAACAGAAAGAAAAAATGTTTCCTCCAGTTCCTCTCACTCATGCTAGATCTTCTGGTTAAGTACAAGGGGATTTTACCCTAAATCAAGTCTAAGAAATTCCAAACTATACCTTTGCCAAAATAAAGTCAGGTGTACCTACTATATACTTTACTTCACGAGACCAACAGGATGCTTAAGAGACAGAGATAAGGAAAGTTTTTTTCCCTTGCCAACCTGCCTGGGTGAGACAAATATAACTAAGAACGCAAGAACAGCCATGTCAGTCCAACCAAATGAACTTCTATTGCCCTGCCTCCAACAGGGGCCAAAAATGCATGCCTAAGAGACCACATAAACACAAAGCAAGTGCACAGACACATTTATGCAGAATACCTTTGCAGCCCAAAACCTTCACGTGCCAGAGGTGATGACTTCCTGCTTAATATTTGTGTCACTCAAACTCACATCCTCTGTGCCATTTGGCTGTCTCACAACCTGCCCCCACAGAGCCCTTGGGGTTAACTGTATCAGTGGCAGGTTGCATGGATTCTTCAGATGGCAGTAGCAGAGCCTGCATTGATATTTGCCTGGAGCATGCAGGCAGAGGCCAATGCAAGAGCAGCTGCAAATCACAAGTTTCAGACACCACGAGAAGCAGCTACAACCTGCTTAGCCAGCAAGCTGGCACTCAGAAGCACAGAAAGAGAGAAATGTAGCAGGACACTATCTACTAGTCTCTGAAGTGATTGAGGGCTGTGAGAGCTCTCAGGAATCTCCCAAGAGGAGGGCTCTGGTCAGAAATATTTACTGGTGTAGACACAAACACAGAAGTTGGCTGCCCATTTAGTTTGATGCTCAGGTAGCTATGGTGTGAGAGATACTCAAAAAATAAACAACTGCAATCAGAGCCAGCTGAGGACTTAAAACACAGGCTGCTTTTAGCACTCATCTCCACATGTCGTAGGGAAAGGGCAGGTAACAGTGCAGCTCCAGAGAATGCAGAAGGGAACACTACAATGGTCCTCTCTACATAAACTAACTGAAGCCAAGAAATTCTGGTTCAGACATCAGTGTGGAAAAAGGAGTATTTCTGTGAGGTACATTCCTGCTGCTGCCTATTGCTGCAAATCACAGCAGTGCAACTTTTTTAAACAGCACAAACATACAGAGACTAGGCCGCAAAACATTCTCGAAAGCCCTTAGCCATCCCAGGTTTCAGCCATGGCCACCAGCTCATGTGTCTGAGCACTGCCAGCTGAAACAGAAGGCTCTTGTAACTCAACTCACTGATTTTAAGAGTTTTTCTCTCCAAGTTTACATTCCTCACCATGTTTTCTGACCAGAAACAAAGTTAAAATTTCTCGTACCTAAAAGTGCCATAGAGGGTTAAGTCTTCATGATGCGGCTGGAGACTAATTTAGGGGCACTAGTGTTACTCACTAAAGTGATGGAGAAATCCATGGGGAAGATGTGTTTAAAATACAAAACAAATATGAGAAAAAAAGGTTCAGTTCCAAGTTCTTATCCATGCCAGCTCTGTATTATTACACATTCAATATTCAGAGTGGACAAGAAAGAGAAGAGCGGGTGGAGGCAGGAGGACCCCAGTCAGATGAGCTGGCCAAAGTGCCAGGAAGAAGTCATGACAAATGCTCTGTAATCCGTCAGGGATGCCTGCAGGACTTTTTACGAATACTTCTTCCATGTGCATTATTCCACTTTGTGCCCCAGGGCATACAGCTATACCATGCAGTTAAAGAAATAACAGTGGTATTAACCTTTAATGCTAAGAATAAAACTAATCTAAAACTAGTAATTGTTCCTAAACAGTTACTTTGTCCATTTTACTTCATGATGAAGGACTCATTACTTTCCTCACTCCCACCACTGCTTTCTTTAGGAAGCTCCAAAAATCAAACAGAATAATGCAAAACAGAAAAAATCCCAACTCCTCCTTTTGTTTTTAAAAAATCTCAGAGAAATAAGACTAATCTCATTTTGCTAGATCCAGCTTTTCATTTCCATACTGGAAGTGTCAGTTCTTCCTGGTTTCTGACTCTGGCAGCATGAACAGTGTTAAAAGGGACAAAGCAGGGCAGAGGGCAAAAAGAAGGGTGAATGAGGGACACTTGTTTAAAAAGGCAATTCTGATTTTTAGGTAGGATACAGAGAAGGAGTTAGGATAAAATGGGTTTTGGGGGCAGCACAAAAATCTACTTGGAAATAGGAAAACCATTCCTATTTGACCTCATCATTCATTTATGGAGGGAAAAAAAAGGCATTATGTATAAAGATTTTTCTGATCCCTGAAGTGGAATATCATCCATACTGGTGACGGCATATAGCCCTAACGTCTTAAGTAAATAAATGTGAAGGGCTAAAACAGTACCCATGTGAAGCAAGGAGGCATACCTACGTCACACAAGTGAAGAAGCACTGGGGAGGTATAGTATCCCCAGGAAGAGAACAACTGAGAATGGCTGTGAGTCACTTGGAGAACATGTGTTCAGCTACCCATAAAGAAAACACCTTGGGGAATTCACAGGTTGCAGTAGTGGGGCTGTGTAAACAGCTAATACACAGAGCTGCTCCTAGGCTGTAGATATCCTTGGTGAAGATAAACATGCATGGGTGGGTGGGTGTGGGGGGTGAGTGTGCGTTTGTGAAAAAGAGATATAAAAAGGAGCCATTCATTCAAATAAAGCAATCTTATTTGAACTTTTGCCCAGAACTGAAACAAAACCTAAAGTGTTCTTTTTGCTACATATTTGAGTAGCTTGACTACCTTTTGTCTTCATTTTTCTTAATTCCTGTGAACTTTTGTACTTCTTGATTTTTTCCTAAGCAGCCACAGCACTGCTGCAACAATGGTTTTGCATTGTTTCTTATTCATTCCAAAAAAAGAAGTCACAAATATTGAAAAAAAAATCTATTTTTGATGCTTTTTCCAAATATTCTGGTCCAAGGAGTGCAATGCAATGAGAATGTACAAACAAAACAAAGGCATTTTCAGATGCATTAAAGGAAGCTGTTGATAAAAGACTACTCCTGTGTTTTTGCAAAATCAGACAAGAAAGAACAAGCAGTTTTCCTGGTTTGGAGAAAGTTCAAATAACAATCAGAAAACTTTAAAAATCTCATGTAATCTCTGAGCAGTTTTAGCTTGCAGGGCTTTTCTAGACACACATTTACCTGGAAGATACTTCTATGAGACTCAATTTTTTGTGATTTCATCCATGCTACTTTTCCACTGCAGGAAGAAGAACAACAACAGCTGTGAGGAGAACTACAGCACAGTGCTCTGTGCTAGACAGACTCTGAGACCATGGTGAATCTTTCCCTGTGGTGTGAAACTCAATACTGAAAGCTTTTACAGGAACAAAACAAAAAAGGGCCCTCCAACTGTACTAAGATTTCAGCATCCGTTAACAGAATTCATAAGTAGTTAACATAGCCAGGCATTTAAAAACACAACATTATGAACCAGATAATTAGAACATTTTCTACTATTCAGGACAAGCACAAGGTTTCCCAAGCGAAAAAAAAAAAAAAAAAAAAAAAAAAGAGAGAGAAAAAGAAAAAAAAAAGAAAGGGAAAAAAAAAAGTTCAAACTTAGAACCTGAAACAGAAATTAATGCAGCTCTATCACAGAAGGAATCCTACATCAGTCTTTGAAAGCTGAGGAATGCAAACGGATGGAAACTTACATAAAATCTCACAGGTACTGTAAAAACTGTGTAACTAATTCCTAAGCAACATAAATTTGTAATCGCCACTGGCAATTACAAGTGGTGATCTCAGGGGAGACTCACATACATGACTCAAGTAATTCTGATGAAAAAGATGTCACTGTACTGGAAAAAGCATGCATTCTACCGTAAATGTTTGGTATTTCCCTGTCTTCAGTTCAATTAAGCCAACACAACACCACTTGGAAGTGGTTTTGTCCACATGCCACCTTTATTTTCCCCTTTTTTTGTTCCTCAGCAGTGAGTCAGCACGGCTAGTGACAGAACAAGTAGCAATGGGCACAAACTGAAACAGAGGAAATTTCATTTAAAAATAAGGGAAAAAAAAGTGTACTGTAAGGGTGACTAGACACTCGCACATGTTGACCAGAGATGTGGAGTTTCCATCCTGAGAGATCTTCAATCCCAGCTGGACACAGCCCTTAGCACCCTGCTGTAGCTCACTCTGCTTTGAGGATGGGGGGTGTTGGACCAGACACTCTCAAGAGTGACTGTCAGTGCCAGCTGTTCCAAGATGTGTCAGTACAAGGTGGATCAGCCACCAGGAGCAGCAAAAGAACTGCTCTAACAACACCTATGCCAGCAGCCCCTCCAAAATTAGCCTTTTTCCCAGATTGAGATGACACAAAGGATCTCATTTCTACCAGGAATACTTTATATTTATCTGCTTTTCATGTTCCCACCTATGTTGTTTAAGAACTTCTTGGATTTTTAGCATCTAGTTTTCTATCATCGTATATTCGCAGCATTTCTCAAATGGTGATCTCCATGAAGCACGTATGAAATTTGTACTACATAGAACTTAAAGTATTGGAGACTTGGGGCCACTCAAAATAAAATAAAATAAATAAAATAAAATAGGCTGGCTTTGCTGTTCTTTGCTCCTTTTCTTTCTTTCTGATCTCTCAAAATATCTGGATACTTCTTCCAATCTATTTTTGTGCCTGCTCTCAATCTGATTACAGATAAACATTCAATTATTAAGATTAAGAACAACATTCTCTCCTACCTCCCATTCCTCTCATCCTCTTATTTCCTCCTACATCCAGTCTTCTTTCTCTCTAAAATTCTTCATGGGCTAGACCACAATTTCCCCTCACAAACCAATGCACTTCTGAAACAGCATGATCTGCATATAGTCAAAAGTTCATAAAGGCGCATGAAAGTGTTCACCCTTTGCACAAAAGAAACTGAAAGAAAAACCCCAGCTCTGTAAAGTAAGGACTTATGTGGCAACATGGATGCACACTGAACACAGGGTCAAAACACTCTTCAATTTACACCATTGAGTCTGACTCTTCTCTTTGGCCGTTGCCTTGATCAAGCTTTCTTTTAGGAGCTGTGCTATCCTTATAGGCCTCAGTCCACATCAAGATAGATAGAGCCCTGTATATTATGACTTTTAGCTCTGTTCACTTCCACTGCATCCATTATTAGTCTAATTTCTCTTTGGTATCTTTCCATTTCTTTCCTAACTTGTCCTTTTTGTATTCAGCATCTCCCTAGTTCTCCAGTTCATCTTACTTCTCTCTTACCATATACATGTGTAGTTCTTCATCGCACCACCCGTTCATATGCTTCTTTTTGGGAGAGGGAGAGAGGGGAATACAGCAAGCACTTGTTTAAACTTACTTTACATGTATATTTTATTAGTAAGAAATATGAGACCCCAGATAATTTTCCTGTGTTAACAAGATCCATAGCAGTCTGAACCATTAAAAGCTGCCAAAAAGTTAACAACTCATTTTCTGCCTCAGTCATTATAACTAAGTGTGAATTTTGTAACCAAAGGCAATCATAGTCAAATGCCCCATCTTATCATTAAAAATGTCCCACCTTCAGATTTGAGATGACTCCCTGAGTCCTTTTTTATGTATTTGGTATGTCACTCACTGGCTTGTTCCTGCTTCACAACTGGAACTATGTTCCTCTTTTAAATCCTGCACTTTAGCATCAGACTCAGAAAAACTAGTAGCAGACAGAAATAGAAATCTGATATCTAGAGACCAAATTTTATATAAATAAACAATGGATAGCTAGAAATGCCTTATAGTATGTTCTGAAAGGGTGACACGGCCCCAGAGCAATGTTTTAAGAGACTACTCTTTTCCTTATTGGAACAAAGAGAATGAAGGCTTAAATGTTTTCAGATCTTCATAAAACCCTTTATACAGAATGACTTGCATGGATCAGTTCATAAGAACTCTCAGTCTTTGAAGTGCTTGCAGTACTTACAGCTGCTTGTAAGGTAATTTGCTTAACATAAGACACTCACAAACAATAACAAATTTATCTTCCAAATGTCCACGTGATACATAAATACTACTGCCCCCATTAAACAAGTGATGCACCTGATACAGACAGTTTGTGTCATTTGCCCATGACTATAGTGATTGGAATGCCAATGTCAAACAATTAAAATAACTTCTTGTGTCTGGTTCAGATGAGCAATATCACCATTATCTTTACATGTCTACACACTAAAAATATTGCATATTTGAGCACATTCATTTTTTTCTACATCTTATCATACAACACTGATGCACATGAGTTAATAGCTCTTTTATATTCTACTCACTGACTAAATAATGAAATGTTGTAAAGACATTAAAGGATTGACACCCACCAAACTGGCATTAGGGTATGTACAACACAATACTTCTACAGGTACAAATGGAAAGCCAAAAAGTTCAGTATTCAGTGACTCGATGAAGGTCAAGCAGTAAGTGTGCCCCCATGCTACAAACTGATCCTACCTTTTCAGCAAAGCTCCTCTTAGTTGTCTGGCAAACAAGGTAAAAATGTCAAGGAAGCCCTCATAGGAACCTTATTACCTATTTGAATAGTAGATCAAGTCTGCCAAACTGCAGGCCATTGTTGAAGAAGCAAAGCTTTTATTTTGCATTTAGTTTAGAACTAAAAGGCATAAAGGGTTTTCTATTCTAATTGTATGTCATTCTTCTCTTTGTAAGCAACCCAATTGTTTAAGCAAGACATGCAGAAATGCATGAATTAAATAGAATATCTCTCCCTTTTCCCATACCGGTACTTCAAACCACTTGCTGGGACTGATCTGAACTCTCCAAAATCTGAGCTGTTCAACACTCCAGTCTGAATGAAGAGGGTTTGTTTCAAAATCTCATGCAATCACCTTATTTGCCATAACAACATGGAGCAAAATAAAAATGTATTAAAGCAGAGAACATACTGACCATTTGGTATATGCCTACAGACAAATAAGAGAGAAAAAATAAGACAAATTTATCCTGCTGGCAGTAAGTTGCATCCAAAAAAAAATATGCAGAAGCCTCAACAAATCATTATGTTCAAACTGAACAAGATACCACTCTACTCTAACTCGGACAGCATTATATTTAAAGTCATATGAATACAATTACTAGGGCACACAATGATTAAAGACTTTAAGGCATCGTGGACACATTCATGGACACAGAAACTGTTACCACAAGAGCAGAGTGACAATATTACTAAACACAAAGGCAATATTACTAAGCACAAAGGCATTTCTTACCTAAACGATAATACTGTAAGACAATTGAAAAATATTCTACAATCGAAGACGAGTTCCAGTCTGCCTTCTCCTACACTGCCTTTAGCAACAAAGCTCATACTTAATAAGATTTTACAAACAAAAACAATATAGTGAATGACACACAAAGAAAACAAATCCACCACTATGGAACGTGCTCATATTGGAATAACCAGTTTAGTTTAATTACAAAGTTTTCAAGGAGCTTCACGGTCTAGAACAAAGTTACTGAAATCAATTGAAAGAAAAGGCTATCTAGAAGTAGGAGGAAATATCTGGGTTTGACTTTGGCAGGCAAGATCCATGGGTTTGTTCCTAACTTTTAATCAGCTTGGTTAAAAAGTACTGCATCCTGACTGATAGTCCTAGTTGTAAACTTCCACACAAAAGTCATAACAAGCAGCTATGAAGGGCCTGAGGGTACAGTAGTATTTTGGGGTCATTTGTCCCAAAAGGAATACTTTTTTTTTTTTTTTTTAATCAACCCACTTGATGTCTGGTCAGAGAAAGACAGATTTCTGTATTGCGAGCTGCACACTCTCAAAAGACTGCAAAAGGGGCAAATCATCGACAGCCAGCAGCTCCATTTAGGGCATGGTAGGCAGTTCAGAGAGAGTTTAAGGAAAGGCAAGCACCATTCAAAGGGTGATCCTTAAACTCACAGATGGGAGAAGACAGCTGGCACTGGCCAAGCATGATGGGAACTTCAGACTTAGTTTGTTATATTACTTTGCATTGCACTACCACACAAAGCTCAAAGCATTGACAGAAGCTTCATACAAACATTCAAAAAAGCCTCACTAGCCCCAGTGGGATTAAGTACACATTTGTTTCCCTCTTCTTCTGTCAGATTCTATTTGTTAGTTTGTTATGGGGCTGCTTTGGGGAGGAGTGAGTTCTCCCTCCTTTCTGGTTTTGGTAAAACCTACAGAAACTCTACAGTTTCTAAAAACAGCTGTGATAACATTCTGGTCTGCAACCACCCACTTGCAGTGCTCCTAGCATGTTAGTTGCACTATAAATGTTGTCCTTTTGCTGGAATATGAACACCTTGTGCTAAAATTTTATGCAGTTCAAATTGACAGAAATATATTCACCCTTTTAACTGAATTATGCTGTTTCAAACTTTATCCACTGATCTACCTTACATGAGTTTGCTCTGTATTTCCATCCATGCACAGTGGCATGTTGCTGTGTTAACATTTGCAAAATATAAAGTTGTTTATTTTGCAATTAGCTGTTATTTACATTCACATTTTTTTCAACAGTGGAAATAGAATAAAACAAGACTAGAATTATTCTTCTGGAAATACTCTAAGGGAAATCAAAAACTTTCTCCTGCCCTCTCCTCTCCTGTTCCCCTGTTAGTTTGCAGTTTCATAAACTGGTTAGATGGAGTCAGACATATACACAAAATGATAAGAGATGTCTTGGCAGCCTTCAGTGAACTCCCACCATAAGCACTTTCATATCCTCCAGCAGGCAAGCAACCCAAGGTGTTTCATAAGAGCAACCCACAAATCTTAATGAATACACTTAAGAAATTAACTGAAGAATTCACCATTTATGTTTCTGCATCTTGCAAGAGTCTAAAAACCTCACCTCCAGATTGAAGAAACCAAGAGGATTTTTTCACACAAAGCCGTTAACAACAGACCCCATATAAAAAGTGATTAAAACACACACAAGCAGAGCAAAAGAGAGAAATAGGTTTCACCAGTTACTTCAATGAATTTTGCAATACTGTCTGGAAGTCTAGCACAACATGAGAGCTTACCCACAGAACAGTATCTTTATTCATACTAACCCTATTTTAAGTCTGTTTGTGCACAGCTCACAGACCAGCTCTATACTGATACTGTTCCTGAAATTAATCATCAGAACATGCTACTTCACTGAGCTCTAAAAGACAAGTGAAAAGGAGCAAGGCAAGCATTAAAAGAATTGCCTCATATGGTGCTACCCGACGCCAGCTAGAATCCAGAACACCACAAACAAAATATTTTAGTTTTATTACTGGTGGTGAATGGGTGAGCTGACTTCCTTGTCATCTTTATCTGCAAAAGCACTCTACTACTACAGCTTAGGAATGAACATATCCCAGACTGTCACCTTACCCTAGATATACAAAATGAAGAGAAGCCAAAGAGAGGGTAAGTTATTTCCACACAGCTCTTCAACTTCTTTTGGTAAGAAACTGATCGGTACAGCCAATGTACTGGAAGCCTCCAGAGGACCTGTCACATAAACTGGATTCTTTTCTGCACATGTATAGTCATGGGGAGAAGGCAAGGGGGGCACGTGAGCTCTGTGGCAGTCTCTGTGTCTGCTCAGCATGCATAGAGCTTCCAGGTACAGCCAGTGCTTACGCAGCATAGCTCAAACAACAATCACCTGCTCGACATCTCTTTCTGGGGGGACTAGACACTGTTAGTCCCAAACTCCAAACATTTTCAAGCTCTGTAAGCAACAGAATTATTCAGCCAGGACACAGTCCAAGTAGGGGATAGATAATGCCCATGCAAAAGATGGGATAAACTACCATTAAAAAATATGAGGCATAAAACAAAGTCTTCAAGACAATGCAGTTGCCCGCCATGAACCCAAAAGGGATGAAAATTTCATCCCTTACATAAAGATATTTCCTACTGGACATACAGCACTGATGCCTATTTGCACACTTCTTTTTCTGATTTTCATTGGAATGTTTTTTCCCTCGTCATGTACATGGTTACATGAGAAACACCACTGAGTGCCAGTTTAAGTTCTCCATTTACTGAGTGATCGGGGCTTTTTTTGTTGTTGGTGGTTTGTTTTCTTTTTTTCTAAAGTAGTTTCTGAAGAAGGGTGGGGAGATATTTAATGAGAGGGTGTCTGAGGTGGCCATATTGTGTTTTCACAAGGCAACAGAAAAATGAAGCACTGCCTTTTCTACATCTCTGCCTGAAGGCAACTCAGGAATTTCCTTCTTATGAATGCAAAATATTCATTCACCTTTTGGGGAAGATTTGACAAGATTTTTTAATCATGTTTTATAGATATTTTCCAAAGCAATCTGGATTTTTATTCTCTCCCACTTCCCTACTAAGAGTGTTTATTAAATTTCAATTATAAAATAATGTCTATATGCTAAGTTGAGGCTAATTTTGCTGTCACTTAATTCAAAGGCATATGACAATATATATTTATGCTGCAGACTTTTCAAAGCAGGTAATATTTTATTATTAGTCTAGGTCTTACATATTGATATGGCGTTCTAATCTCAAGTTTTAAATATGGCTTTAGTATCAATTCAATAATTCAATTCTAATGATGATAAATCGAGAGAGTGTTTCTGGGACTTTGGACTATGGATAGATCCATACGTGAATGCTCACATGTAAATGCAAACTTTGGAGAAGTTTGAGGTTCACATCAGGCACAACTGAAGGTCATTCCTTTCTAACGAAATATTTATTTGTAGCTCACCACTACCAGACATACCATGCCTGTGATTTGTTTTTGAAGGACTGTATGTGAACTGTGATCTCGTATCACTGCTATTGATAACCATCACTAGTCATATTTAGAGAATAAATAAACTCTGTACTGGTTGCTGCCCTTTCAGAATTTTATGTAGTCATTATCCCAAAAGCATACCCTTAATAAAATATGAGCTAGATAGACAATTTTGCAACTAAAAACCTACTGAAGTCAAACTTACTGATTATGCAGTATGATAACCCCTTCCCAAAAGGGACACACACACTTGCCACTCTCTCCTGCTGCCACTTACCAAGATATGCACAGAAGCTCAAGAAAATGCATCCGTCAGAAAGTGCCAGTAAGACAGGAGGCACTGCAATTGCACCTTCCATTCTTGCTATTGTTTTCCTTGCATCTATCACCCTAAAGCAACATTTGAAGTATGGTCTGAAGTACCTCTGATGTACAGCATAGATTCTCATCAAATATTTGTAATCTAATTCATTTCAAAATAAATTTTAAGTTCCTATCTTCTTTCTCCCTACACTGAACAACACACTACACTCAGTATTTTAGTCCAGGAAGTTTCCCACTGGGCTGTGCAAGCAGGAGGGAAAGAAATGGGATTTGTCATAAGAGAGAAAAAAAAGAGGCCCAGAAGGACTTGATCCAAAATTCTGTATTACCACCCACATTTGTCTCTGCCCTTACTTACCTGATGAATAAATGAAACACTAACTGTGATGGCTCTTTATCTGGTTATCTCAAATGCTCTTGGTGCAGAAGCCTAATGTATAAGTTTGTTCAACCCGCAACAATTATGACATATTTAAGACATAAAAAGCAACCCTGCTTACCTTTCATTCCAAACTTAGAGTGTCTTCCAAACTTCAGAATAATAAGCATTATTACTAAGCCAGTGCACACCAGTGCTGCAATTCCCACCACAACATACACCTAAAAAAGAGTACACGAATAGATGTGTTTGTATTGTTCTCATGATCTATCTTCCAAAATATTTAACGTACATTCAGATTAAAACAGTTAGGTAAAGAAATTCATTTCAACCAGGAAACATTTGCACCCAGTTCAAAGAGTAGAGAAAACAGCCACTTCTTGAAGTTTCTTCCTTCCTTCTATCTTACAGAGGACAGAGATGCAGACACCTCTGAGAATCACTTTTTCAACATCCTACTTGTTCAAGGCAGGGAGGGAATGTACATCTCTTCCTTCCCTTCCAACAGAGTGGCATGTTACAGGAAAGCATGTAAGGAAAGCATATAAGAAAAAACTTTTTTACTGTGTGGGTGATCAAACACAGGCACAGGTTGCCCAGAGTGGCTGTGGAGCCTCCATCCCTGGAGATACTAAAAACCAGACTGGACACAGTCCTGTGAAACCTGCCCTGATTTAGCTGACCCCAGTTTGAGTCAGGAGGGGAAGAGGGGCAGAAAATTTCCAGAGGTCCCTTTCATCCTCAGCCATTCAGTTATTCTGTTATCAGAGAAGAGTGGCTGGTGGGATCCTCGAGATGGGGGACTAGAGCCTTGTCAGTGTTATGGCATTTAACAGACAGGAACAGAAAAAACCAGAAGTTTCAGGAGCCCATCCACTGCTCTCTCAGGACTTCTCACCCCCCAGCCATCAGCACTGGAAGGAGACGCTGGTCGGGTTTCCTCTGATTCCTGTGCCATAGGAGAATGTCTCCTGAATGCCTCCTTTCCCCCTCCTCCCTAGCTCTCAGCCCGTGCACTGGTTCATAACGCACACACTCTGCATGCATTGCCTGCTGCTGTGCCAGGGAACTGAAGCTGCGGGGGCAGTAATATTAACCAGGCTAGCCACCCAATGCCAGTTTCCAGCAATTCAGCTCAGGACAGTGTGAGAGGCAAGGCAGCAAAGAAGGAGACCCACCAATTTAGCTACCTATGCTAAAGTTCTCCTGCACATGATCAAAGCACTAGACAAAAACATGTTTTAGAAGCATAGGTAAAGAGTCTGAAAGTTTGTTACAGCACATCCTCTCTGTTAGGAGCAGCTGACTTCAAGACTGGAATTCAAACAGCAATCTTTAAATTACCTTGGATGCCTTTGTTTTGTAAATATAGAGTTGCTCTCCTTGCCTAAAATTAGAAGCAGAGTCTTGGCCTGAAAAATTACAGCTAGTTGTTCAGAAAAACACAAAACCAATTAAATAGCAATTTTACTTGGTCAGAGAAGTGATTCTCTCTTTCAAAAAACTGGGCAATGGAAGGGTAGGAGTGGGGTGCACTGCTCTAATTTTTCTTTTTTTTTTTTCTTTTTTTTTTTCTTCTGTTTTGATCACAACATGGTAATAGCTCTGGTGTTCTAGTAGCTTAGGGTCCCATTACAATCTCTGCAGTTTCATTAGTTGCATAGTCAGAAAGTCTGCCAAGATTACAGATCAGGAAACAATGTATATACTTACAGTGATGCTATCTTCATTCTCTTTGTTGGAAACATCCGTAGAAGTGATTTGATTACTGTTATTTGTGGTGTCTCCAAGATCATTAGGTGTGGTTTCATACTCTTAGGAAATGAAAAAAAAAAAAAAAAAAGGTTGCTTTTATAATTTCGTAACCTCAGAAGGGAAATGCTTGTCTTTATTATTTCAGCTCTGTAGCACAGCAAGGTCAGCAACACCTCTTGGGACTCTTTGAAAACTGCACATACTTGCTATTGTACCTGGTACACTTGGTGGGAGATCTCTGTGACAGGTAATTTTAAACAAATGTGTTGTGACTGAGAGACTTGACAACAGAAGCTGCTTCTCTCTGCGGCTTAACAGAGAAGCAATCTACACCATAATCTCTCTCTCTATTGGGAAACCTAGAGTTAAAAAGAACTCCATCCATAAAGCTATTTTTATGTGTTTCTGACTTCTCATTAAAAATGAAAGATGGTCCTCTATACTGAACTTCTCTAGCCTTGTATTCAGCCAAATATAGGACTGTCTTAGAAAACTAGCTTGGGGACTTTTGTTTAGCTGAGGTGAATTTAGCATATGGCTTTTGAGCTGGCTTATTACTCTAAAACGTGAAGTAGCTGTTTTTCTTAGTTTAAAAAATATTTTAAAAATACCGTTGTGTGCATAGAGGTTAAAGTTTAGCATGATAAAGTCATAAAGGTAAAACTTTAGAAAGTTACATGCCTAAGATAGTATGAAGAAATTTGATTTATCAAAATAATGATAACTGACCGGTCTACAGGGTGAATTTGGAACTACTCCATCAAAAGAATGAACAGGCTTTAATTATTTATAATTATTTAAAAATGAAACATATTTACAGTCCATGATTTTTTGTCGAATTTATTCAAATGAGATAAAAAAAATTGAAGTGTGCATATGAACTTAGAGATACATATATTAAAATAAAAAACTGAATGTATTTTATGATTACATCTGAAAATATACATAATGTTTCAATTTTATGACTGTAATGTGTGCAGATCAAAGAAACAAATAAGGGCAATAACTGCATCTATTACTCATGCACCTCTAGCATTTTAATTTAAATTAGCAATTAATCCTGTATTTCTTTGCACATTTTGATTAAAAACAATGCTATAAGCCTACTGATGAAACTGAAGCCATAAATATGAAAAAGCAAAATGCAGAGGCATAGTTCTCACTAACCACAGAGGCACTAACCCTTGCTACTTAGAAAGGCGAGGAAGGGAGGGCTGCACCTTGGTAGAATTTGCCTTCTCTAGCTCCCAAGGCCATTTTGGAGAGCTCAGCTGGCAACGCTAGCAACAAGCTGCACCAGGTTTTTGATCTTCATGCATGCACAAACACATTTTCTTTTGCAAAGCACTCAGCAGGCTGGAGATTTTTGGTATATGAACCCACACAGCTACCTCTGCCACCAGTGCTACAGTCAGTACAGTCAGGTTGTCTAATCAGCTCATGTAGTCTATTCTGGCTCTATACCACACATGCTGAAGGACAGGATTTTTTTCAAGCCAAAATACATACAGAGCTTTCATGGGAAACAAAATTTAATTTCCTGGTCTTTTACCATTTGAACTCTCCAACTCAGCTTTGTATCTCTACGCCTATAGCTTCCTATGCAGCAAGGTCAAAATAGTAATGAAAAGCAAACAGCATTCCTTACTACAGGCAGCATAAACGTTACCCAAATGACTCACCTGCACAAGCAGCCTGGACACTGAGGCAGAGTGCTGTGCAGACCAGCCGCTACTCTGACTACAGGTTTTGCCACAGCAAAAGAGGAAACTTTTTCATTTGTAGGCAGCACATGAGCTCTTCACCAGTGCAGAATTCAGCTTTTAACAAGTATCTCAGCCTACAAGAATGGGTTTCCTTTACAACTACCTTCACTAAGTACTCACTAAGAGTTTTGACCAACCCTATTTGCAATAGCTTTATAACAAGACCAATAAACAAAACATATTGAGAACCTTCATTGCTCTCTGTAGTACAAAGTTTCTAGAGGGATTTTTTTTGCTCTTAAATTTACCTGTAAATAGTGGAGGGCAAAAGCAGTTGCTCTTTGCAATTCTGTTTACGTCCACATCTGTACTAAGCTACTGGGAAGCATACCCTGAAGGACTAATGAGAACTATGCAGAATATTTCATGTCTAGCTTTTGAGTCCTCCGAATGCAGTTTTATATTAAAATGGGCAAGAGAAAAAGTAGGTCACTTCGGTACACTGGTGTTGCATTGCCATTTCCCACCGTGTAACTGTGAAACATTTACATTTGAATGAGTGCCAGATTTTCAAAGCCTCTTGAAATGGGTGAGCCAGGCAAGGAAAACATGCACAACAGCCATCCAGCCAAAACCAGGCAATTCTGAATTAAAAAAATTCTTGTTCACTTTATTATGCAATCATGCTATAGACACATAGCATTCTGATACAGACAGGGTCACGCCTCTTGACTCACACTATGTGGGACTCGTATTGCTTCAGGGCCAGATTCCCTGGTGCCTAGCACCTTATGCAGTTACCTATAACTGTGCCAACTGAGGTAAAGCACATCTCTAGCTGGATAGTATCCTGTAGCTGCTTTAAAAACAAGGTGCAAAGCAGCTGGGATACAGATGAGAACACCGCAATAAACACTGGGGCGTCATTGTGCACAGTCCTCCTGTGGGCTCAGTGCTACGGGGCACGTTGTCTCTGCCATGTTCATGACCACATTAGAAGAAGCAGGGTGGCATGGAAACATGAACTAGCAGCCAAGGAATCTGGCTCTGTATTTGGTTTCCTGCACAACCCTGGGCAGGTTGCTCTGTCTCCACCAGTACCTCCTGCACAGGACCACTCCAGCCTCTCCTCCTTGCCTTTTCCAGCCACGAGGGACCAGTGACGGCTCCACGCCACCAGCAGGTAAGTCTCTACGTGCAGGGAACCCCCCAATGAACCTAACATCATGCAGACTTCTGCTGCCTCCCCAGTTCTTCTGTTTCCCACAGTATTTTTAAAACACTTAATGGGAAGCCTTTGGAAACCACCTCACAGGGAGTGCAAGACACAGAAGGGTCAAGTCCCAAGGGACAGCTGGGGAGCGAGTGGGCTTTAAACCTCCCTTCCAACATCATCTGAGTTGTGGATAAACATTAGCACAGAGATCAAGTGGTCTGAAAAGGAGTCGTGGAAAAGGCTTGGTCTCCAGGGGGAGCTAATCCCAGCGGGTTCCCCTGTCAGCTATGCAGGCTGTGGTTCTCCACAGAAGTGAAAGAGCTTCTCGGCTTTCCAGCCTGCCTCATATATTCATCTCACCAACTGGACTTGTGAATTTGGAATAATTTAGGGAAACACTCTGGAAAGTGTTTCTCAAAGCAAGCACTGAGTCACTGAAGCAAAGATCAAAGACAGCAATTTCAAAAAGCAGGAAGAAAAGCCAGAAATAACAAGGAATACTGCTTTCATCAGGATGAGATCTTGCTGGTTGTGATTCACTTGCACAACTTTGGGCACACATTTTGACAGAATCAACCAAAGTCACTTGAAGCACAGTGCTCACATGGTTAAAGCCATACACATGCACCAGGACCTTGGCAAACAGCTCAGAATCAAAAGCTTCATGTACTTATGTATATATGCTTATATAAATACAACAGAATTAAGAAATTGTGCAAACCACCATCACCTTCTGCAACTCCTATCCCCCTCAAAAATAATAATTTGGAAAGAGAGGGAGGGGAAGCTGTGCTTTAGTATTTCTAAGCACTTAAACCAAAATGGTGCTTCAGTTGCACATTTGCTAAAGTTTAATGACATGGAATGGAATCAAAGCAATAACATTTAAATCAGCTTAAAGAAAACTTGACTTATGGGCCATTTCATCCTAATGAAAGTATTCCAAACTGGATCAAGCTTCCACTGGAAGCTAAAGGGTGTTGGGGTATGTTGGTTAGAATGGACTTTTCATGCTCACCAGAAGTGTACCAGAAGTACTACATAAAACTAGTTGGTTGTTTTGCTGTTCACAGATTCTATTCTAATGCATGCTGGCTTCCACTAGGTACAGCCTAAAACATTTTGCCTAACTAAAAACTAATGTGAACACCATGTCATCAAATCTTCTGGCACTCACTCAGATATCACTGAGCTGATGCTTTGCTTATGTAAGAGAGATTAAAGGAAGGTACAAATGAGAGGACAGAGAAGAATAAATTGCCTACAGGAAAACTTACTTGTGCCAACCTCATTTCTAAGTGGGATTTAGGGGTACATTTTTGGTGACTAAACAAGTATGAAAACATTCCTGAAAAAATAAATTAAGTTATATAAGGAGAAATCATGAACTTCCTTTCCTCCAAGAAATGCCTCTGAAAGGTTCACAAAATCTCATGCCTGTGAGCTACATCAGACTACTGTTATCCCACAGAACCAATTGCAACCATTCGTAGCAGCGGATTTATGCCTCTCCTAATGTGAATCAAAAGCAGCAGGGTAAGTAAAGCATCACATTGCCCTTACCGATCTTAAATAATATAAGGCAGGAGAAGAACCGACAACACAAAGTACCTTTAGAATTGTATTGTAACATGTGCCATTTCAGTTTAACTGAGCCTGACATTCAATCTTTTAGTGGTTTGAGTTCCTTCATTTCTATCATTAAAAGAAAAGAAAAAGAAAATCAAATATATACCATAAACGTCTGGATCCACAATTGGGCCACTACCTGTACATGGAGAAGAGAAAAAAAATAAATAAATAAAAGAAAAAAAAGAAGAAAAAAAAAAGAAAAAGAAAAAGCCTTTGTAAATAGATTGTAAATGCTGAAAGAATAAGACTTTCTTTAGGATTTTTTTAAGGGTTGACATGTTATTTGCAATAGCATTTATCAGTACCTACACAAACACAAAACAACATCAATATATTACACTACCTGTTAATCAGATTACATTTCCAATTATTTTACAGGTATCCCAAGTTAGAACTTGGTTTCATGTACTCTCTGCTGTTAATGTGTATCTGAAAAAAGTGCAACAATAACTATTCTTGTTGAGAATCAATGATAAGATTCACCCTGACCTTAAGCAGACTTCAGTGGGAGTTATCATCACTGACTTTTACCTGGACAAAAAATTTTGCAATTTAAGCACTACGAGAGCAAAGTGGTTTACAGCTAGAACACTGTGAGCTGTCAAGTTAAGGGCTAGAGGTAGCAATGACCTACACAGCCCGATCTCACTCACTCTGTGAAAGGATGCTTCCCAAAAAGCAGATGCACAGCTGAAACACAGAGTTCTTTGTACCAAAAGAGTCTCCCATAAGCCAGCCTTTACAGAGGCAAATGGACACATCTAGTCTACACTTTTCTAAATTTTACTAGTTCCACTTTGCAGCTCTTTCTATTTATCACACATATGTAAGGCTGAGCACATATGTGAGTATAATGCACGGAACGCCCACTGAAATTAGCATGATATTAGACTATACACATCCTGAAAGATACTTGTGTTATATTTCAACATACCCATTCATCTTGGTTTATAATGTATTTATAGCATAGTATAGCTTATCTAGTAGACTCCTAACCATCTTTTCCTTATATTTACTCTTTTTTTTTAAATAAAATTAGCAGATAGTTAAAACCTTTAAAGATGAATTAAACTTCAAAAAGCATAACTCTAGTACTGTGTAGTAATTCCACACCAGTGGCATTACATTGGAATAAAGCCACTGACAAGTATGACCAGAACACAGTTGTTTCTGCTTATGTCAACAGCGTGAGAATCTGTGCTGAAAATACAAAACAAAGAGTTGCAAACTATCTGCAGAATGGCAGCAGATAATTAGGTTTGCTTTTAAATGCATTTGAAGATATTCTGGTATCCAGAGATATAGGCTAATAGACCCCATGGGAATTGTCAATCTGCAGAAATAAGTAACAAGTGAAAACAGCCTGTACTACTACTGTCTGTCCTCAAGCAACTTCTGACCAGGGTTTTCAGTTCACAAACTTTCATGGATTCAGTTTTTCCACTATAAAACATCCATTTGATGAAAGATGGTATTTCAAATTTACCTTCTGTAATCTGAAGGAAAAATAACGTCAACAAAACTCCCAGGCCTCTATTTCCTGCTAACATGGCAATATTTTTGTTACTGTTTACTGGAATGGGCTAAAGTCATCAAACTAGTTTAACCCTTAATTCCTGTCAGGGGCATTTAAACTAGGAAGTCATTGACTCCATTCAAATACCTTTTGCATAACTAAATACTTCACTTCAAATGAAGTGGCAAAAGTCATGTTTTTGAAATTTGGACCAAACCCAAATTTCTATTTAGAATTGCCTTCATAAAAGCGTATCTGCTCAATCATCAAAACGTCACTTGAAGCTATTTTAACATTAAACTTCACCACAGTAATTTTACATGTTTACATGCAATTATTTTTTAAGGCAAACAAAGAGTAGCGTAGTTGTTTTGGTCCCTGTTAGAACAGGTTGCTGTGTAAATAAACTATTAAGAATCTTATCCCATTCACTCATCTTTATAAAGTACATCAACTTGATTTGCTTACTTCTTTCTTTATAAAGTTGACATTTCCAAAATAAAGCAGCAGCAGCAAAAGACTCAATCCAAAAACATACTTTTCCAAAACAGACCCATGTTGTTATGCCACATTAGCAAGATACTACTTTTAAGGCATATTTAACATTTTCTTTTACTTTTGCAATATACTATGTGACTTGAATTCCTTCAGCTGAATTTTAGAGTACAGCGCTGGTAGATGACAGAGCTTGCTTAGTTATTATTGGTAAAAATCTCTCCAGCACTCATTAGTTGTTTTGGATCAACTTTGGGAACAGCTCCCAGAATGTAACTTGGATGTTTCTTGCCTAGTGTTTGTTGTAGTGTAATCTCAAATAAGCATATAATCGTCAGCCGGAACAGCTTCACTGGAATTCAAGAATTTTAGCAGACTAAAACTGGTTTAAAATCTACCTCGCAGAATCTGAACTTTCTTCTTCTAGACTTTAGCATCTAAAAGAGACTTTTATTTTATGATACTAACAATAATATCATTAACTCAATCCAAATCCCACTATGGTATATGTTTTCCTCTCATTTATGTCTGCAAAAAATGATCTGCAAGAAGCATGCTGGAAGTTGAGAATATCTTAGCACAAATTCTGTCTTTGTCATCATGTTTGATGCAACTTTGAAAGTAAAGTATTACTCTGTTGATGACAGAACACGTTTCAGACTTAGCTGTATTTTAGACAGATGTATAACTTATAGGTGAGGGTTTATATATATATGTGTTTTTTTTTTTTGTTTTGTTTTGTTTTGTTTTGTTTTTTACATTCAGTTCATTTGCTCATAAGTGATGCAATAACCAGAGAATGCAAAGCCTAGTGAGGATACCCCACCCCATGAAACATCAGGACAGGTATTTAATTCAGTTATGAAGGCATGGAAATGAACATAATACCAGGGTGTGGACCTTAATCTTTATGCTTCATTGTACAATATGTGGGCCAAAAGAAGAAACTACACAGTAACGACAGCACTGAAGAAGCCTTTCGAGTGTTTAGAAGAATCCTAACCGTGTTTTAAATTATAATACTAAATAATAATAATAATAATAATAACAATAATAATAATAATAATAATAATGGAGGATTCTGTTTTTTTAACATTTGCTTTTATGTCACCTTCAGTGGAAGAGAGAAAAATGTTTTGAAATATTCTAAAGCTCAGTGTCATGACTCTTATAGGAAAAAGCTCCACTAATAAGAACAACACTGAGAAGGCTAACTAGATGAGCAATTTCCCCTGTTGTTAATTTTTAAGACTAGTTTGGTGCCATCCTCTATGCATGAACTGATTTCTGATGCAGTTACATCCTGCCTGTATGTAGTTCTGTTTCCTCTATACTGTTTTTGTGAAGCTTAATCCACCGCAGAACTTGGGAAATGTTTAAAGAACACAGCATAGATTATCTGCAAACTTAAATTCCTTATGAATATAAAAATGATGGAGCAAATAATAACTTTGTCTGCCTGATTGGGAGGATGCCTTCTGTTCTATTTAGTGATTTAAAAGGCCACAACTGGAAAATTTTCAGTGTAAAGGCAAAAAGAATAAAAGAAAAACAGAACAGAAAGAGGATTTTGGATCAAAGACAACAAATGATAAATTCTTATAAATGTATTAGGGAAACTGTTACTCTGCTGAGAAAATGAAGCCAGGTTCATGTTAAATACCCAGAGTGTAGCAGAGCTTCCATTGCATAGAAAACATGGACGAGGTGAACTGTATTGCTGAGCTGCTATAACACAGTATCAGAGGATGCCAGTAGCTGAAATCATGGCATGTTCCTGTAATGAGTCTATTTAAGGAAGAACTGCAGAGAAGAAAGAGGAGAGGAACACTAAGGACAGCAGGAGTAAATACAGCCTGGCTGTAACAGCTCTTCACCTTCTCTTTCTAAGTGTGGGAAAGAGAAAGACCTGCCATCTTTCTCCCTATAGCAGACTGAGCTGTTAGGAGCAAATGTTAAATACAGACCATATTTTTACTGTCTCTAGCCTGCAATGCAGGAGAGAGAATTTAAATATTCACTTTTTTTTTTTTTTTTCTCTCAGATAACACTGGCAATGCACATTGCTGTTTCAGAAAAGACGGCTTTTTATATCCTGTGATTAAAAAGCCAAACGTAGATATATGCTCATATTTTCAAATACAATTGTGCAATTATTTGCACCAAAACATGCCTGTATTTCCACTCTTGCTGTGCAAGGTACACTCAGAGGTTTTTCTACATGAAACAATACATTTGCAAGTATACTTTCTTACCCTTACAGTCACTTCACACATGGTTTTGACGATGTGGTGAACTACCACACCACAGTGAACATCAATCACTGACAGGAGTCCCTGCAGTTCACTGAGTTAGTCTACCTTGAGTCTGCTCTCATACATTCAGAATGGCTGAGGCAGAGCCTCTAGAGCAGAAGATGCAGATATTTAACAGCAACCATCTTGAGCATGGATATTCCTAGGCATGTAGATCCCCAGCCTTAACTGAAATGAATGGTAATTGGACATCAAAATGCCTGAGAGGGCCTGAGACTTTGACCATCCTACCTCTGGACTACCTGTTTTCTCTCCAGCTCCCTCTGGTGTCCTAGACAAGGTATTATCGTCAACTCGCTGGACTGCATTACTGATTTTGCCACAAGGCACTAGGTGCTAATGTAGGCATCCCCGTGTCCTTGGATACACTACCTAGCTGCATTCACACATAGTGTAGAAAACCTGTGGAGTGATTGAACGGGCACTCGTTGCTTTCTAGATCAGAACTGAGGCTTGAGGAAACATTTCAGAAGCAGCCACCTTTCACTAGCCTTAGCTGACACTGAGAACAATTACCCAAAAGAAGGATTTAGAGAGCAGTAGCATGGCCTGCCTTGAGATGCAATAAACAAGAAGAAAATGTTAAAGGAAAGCATTATTTTAAAACTGATTTTGACAACACTCATTCAGAGGAAAAAAAAAAAATAAAAGCATATAAAACATTTCCTGAAAATCTGTTAAGCTGGCCAGGTGCACTGTCTCCACAATCCCATCAATTTGCAACTACTAACACTGGAAAAAAAAAAATAAATTATACTCACCATCTCCAGGCACTGACATGAAATGAGCATCAACCCGCTTTTCATCTTCTCCATACTCATTCTTTGCCAGTAAGGTATAAGCACCGTTATTCAGGTGTGTAGGGTTGTCCAGCTGAAGGCAGCCATGGTATTCACTTTGATTGATAACATGTATTTTAGTACAGATGTATTCAGACTCATTCAGTATAGCCCCTTCATAGAACCACTGCAATGTGGGCTTAGGGTTCCCTTTCACAGTGAATGGAATACACCAGTGGTGGTCCGGGGTTGGAGATTCAATAAATGTGATATTTGGTGCAACTATATTGGAAAAAAGAGTGAAGAACATCAGAATATCCTGAACAAGCCATTTTCCCCAGCCCTTCAAGTTATCAGGGAAGTATTTTTCATTCAAAGGTACAAAAGCATGTTATTTGTAGGAATTATTACAGGACACTCACTGGCTCTGCCTTGGGTACTACATTCACAACTGAAATTAAGCCATTCTTCAGAAAGAAACAAAACAAACCAGTTTCAGACAAAAACTGAACACCACTTAAATCCCACACCCTGCAAGGTGTGGGAAGTTCAGTTACTGAATCACTGAGAAGGGAGAGAGAGTGATTTTAGCTTTACTTTTTACTTTTAGCTGAAAAAAATGGTGCAGAGGAGTGCTGAAAGAACAGAACAGTATTGAAAATATTTAAAAGTTGGCCCAAAGCAAGCAGTACTGGAAATATCCTCAGCCAGGAATCCAAACTTTCAGATGATTTTCTTCACAGAATCAAAGCCAGAACAGATGACTTCATTCCCTGGATTCTTCTGACAGGGAAGGACCATTTTCTACTATACATTTTCTCATTATTTGTTCAAAACTGCTAAATGCCTCAAGTTTACAGACTTGTTCTGTTTCCCTCAGGAGACTATTACAACACCTTGCCCATTATTTCACTATTGGGAAATTTTCCTTGATATTTTTTCTTAACTGCATCCAATTTTGTCTATTTACACTCCCTTTTATCACTCATAACAGTGCCAAGCTCAGAATCTCATTTACACTGTTCAAACATTTCTAGTTTATGTTCTTTCCCATAGCTATTACATATCCAATTTCAACCTACAAACCATTTGAGGTACATCTATAGTGTTTTTTCTAGTTTTCTCTGTCATGAGCACATGCTGAACAAAGTTTGCCATCTACAAAGCGTTCCATTCCCATCTTCAGTTGAACAGAGGACTGCAACTTGTGAAAACATGCTGTCTTGTTCACACAAAATGAATTCAGGCTGGAATCTTAGATCTAAGAAGCCAGTGTCTCCATATTACATGTCCGTTCCCCCTTCCTTGGCCCTGACAAATAAGTACATTATTCAAAGCTATGACAAATAAATTTATATCTGGCAGTACAAATGTCGCAAGTGTGTTATTTTTTGAACAAACCAGTTGTTTATTTAGATAATAAAACCTTTAATATTTGTAGTCTCTTTATAACTAACTCTATGACCCTTTTGATGCATTCACACTTCTTAATTCCTAAGATAGTGTGTACATATATGCACACCATCACAAACCTTCCCACACTGACAGTGCCACTGAGTACTTTGGCTCTCAGACTGTTGCTTACAGGTTGTTCTAACTGGAAGATGAAGCATTTAGAAAAGTATTTTTTTACAGAACTTGGAGCAGAAGATAAATTCAGCAATTGCTGATTGAGCTATTCCCGTTATTAACAGCAGTAGATAGTTCACGTGCTTAAAAGATGTTTCTGTTTCTGCAACCTGTGCACCCTCAAAATATTTGTAACCAAAATAGCTGTTACTAATGTAGTTTGGCCTCATGAGCTGCATGGAGGCCTGTGTACGTACAGAATACCGTGAGCTCAGCAGAGGCTTGGTCCTCTCCCACAATGTTCTCTGCCACACATGAAATCCACAGCCCACTGTCCATGGATGAGACGTTCTTTATTGTTAGCGAAGCAGGATTCTTACTTGTGTCACTCTACAAATGATCAGAAAAACATAAATGTGTCAACTGAAGCCTAAAGAAACGAGGGAGAGGCAGGGAATCATTGGCCACGGCTCAACAGCATTTTTCGTTTTCCCTTCCCTTTAGCTCCATCGGTCTGTAATTAATCAAAATGTTACTTTGGCACCTTACCCAACAGACACAAAAGACAGAACCATCGGTGGTCGAAGTTCCAAAAGTGTAGTCCTGCTGCAAACACTGCACTTGTCCATTTCTCTGTCCTGTTCCTTTCAGTTTCTGCCTTTTCTAAACACTTCCCCTCTAGAAAAAAATGTCTTCTTACTCATCTACACCCTTGCTTATCCCTTTCTTCCATTTCATGACTTACTTATATGGTCCATCTCTAGTCCGCTTGAATTTTTCCTCCTCCCGTATATTCTGTTCAGTCCTTCTTTATTGCCCTTTGTCTCTTTGCTATTAAGCATGATATCTCTTCCACTGCTACCTTCTGAGCTGTACTGCATTGTGACAACTGTGTGTCTTCTCCCTCCTCCTTAGCCAAATTTCTCTTGAAAGCTTCTTCCTCTTGTAAACAATTTATGAGAAATTACATCCCTTCTAATACCTATAAGCTACTGTCCAAGAAATGTTTTATGTGTTCGAGCACTAAGGCTAATTAAGGTAAGAATTATGAATCTTAGAACTCTTGATTCTTGTGATTCTTAGAAAGCTCACGGCATATTTACAACCTTAAATGCCATATTAAATATGCAGCTATGCTACACTGCATAAAGTGAATAGGGCAGAATCATTAAAAAACAAAACAAAACAAAACAGAAAAAAAAAAACCAGCTAGCAAAGCTAGTTGTTAAAGACACTGTTTTCTTAAACCAGGTCGTTCATGTGATCTCCAAATAACTACTATTTCCATACTTGAATTTTTCATAAAATGCAAGACTACATTCTTAAAATGAAAAAGAACCAAAACATATTTAGAAAACATACAATGATTAGTATCCTTTTTAAAAAAACTCCTTTTGAAATACTTTTCTTAAATACTTTTTAACTTATGCTTCACTGTTGCACAGTAGAGAAAAAGATAATGCCCTGCAAGTATAAAACCACAGTGACTTTCAGCAGCAGTCAGTGGGGATATGTGGGGACACTCCTGCATACAGGACCAGAAGTTTGAACCTCGAGGTCCCATCTAAACCCCACTTGACTTAAATGCCCCATCGATATCAGTGTGACATTGATATCAGTGTGACACTGATATCAATCTGTGATATCAATCAGGCAGTGTGGAAAAGCCAAAAAGCCCACTGCATATTTCTCTATATGCAGCTCTCAGAGGTGAGAAGTGCTTAAAGCTGGATTCAGAGCAGAGGCCTTCAGTAGTGGATTAAGGGCTGAAACCTATAGCAAGAAAAATCTAACTGACATAAACAAATTTATATACCAGCATAAAAAATAATCATATGGTGAAATGTAGGACTAGAGTATAGTTTTAACTTCTGTTAACATTTCTCTTTGTAAAACGGGAAAGAGAGAAAAAGCAGGCAAAAGCAGCATAGGAGGTGAAGAAAAGGGAGTCAGCAACACAGATATGAAAGTGAGAGAAAGGAAACCAAAAAAACAACACTCATGGAGAAGGGAAGGATAGTTGTGAATGAGGCTTAAAAAGCACTCATTCTTCTGCTACCGAAAAGACTACCATGCTCCACAGCTAAGGTTGTAGCCAGCCTATATTACGAGACCCACCGAAATCTCACACATGAAGTTATGCCAGGACAGAGTATTTCTGGAAAGCCTGAAGAAAACTGAACATGGCATTTGAAAGATAGGAGGGTTAAAAAATGAAGTGATCTCACTTTTTGAACAGCATCCCACATTTGTTTTGGCTCATAACTAAAAAAAGGAAAAGAAGAAGAAAAAGAAAAAGCACAACTTGGCATAAGTTCCCCAAACTGTTTTAATTTCTTGTTCTTTATGACTGTGCCTTTGGGTAGTTTTCCTGACTAGAGAAAATTTTAAAAATAAAACTAGAGCTGTCTAGAATTCTTTCTTATGGAAGCTGAGAGACACACTAATCAAATCCTATCTATACGGCCCAATATAATGACCTCAGGACGGAAAGTACAAAGGTAAAGACACCCCAGAGGTCCTTGCATTCTCACACTGCAGGAATAGTTTTAGAAGTACACATCCCACACTTTGTACAGACCAGAAAGCTTTAGGTTGTCTGCACCCTCATGAATACAGGGTAGCCAATGCCATGAAATTGTAAATAACAGAAGGCGTTGCACCATGAAAATTATGGCAATTTAAGGGGTCAGCAGCTGCACCTGGTTAAACACTTCTTCTTATCAACAACTCCATCAGAATGAACTGTCTATCTCCATTGTGCATACAGTCCAAGGAAAGGGCATATAACACAAAGTTCTCAGAAAATAAAATTCTCACTCTCTTTGGCTTTGTTGAGGTAACACCTACATACTTCATTAAAAAAAAAAATCTTTTTAATAAAACCTTCACCTTAACTTTCTTGACTCTCTGTAGTTACTTTGTTTTCTTGA
The DNA here is from genome assembly GCF_964211835.1 of Anser anser. Taxonomy (NCBI): domain Eukaryota; kingdom Metazoa; phylum Chordata; class Aves; order Anseriformes; family Anatidae; genus Anser; species Anser anser. Next base: position 44,127,030 of record NC_139723.1, read on the forward strand.
AAGAAAGTGAAACAAAACACAAAACAATTAATACTGACAAACAAAATTGTCCAACCAACAGTTAATATGGACATGAAGGTTTTGGCTTGAAAATATAATAAATTAACAACTTAAAGCTTTTTTCATGCCTTGGGTAGGTAAGAGATATTCTTTCTGTATAGGTATATGTCATACTGAGAAAGGACTTTTGCTTCAGTATCTTTATTCACCATGTTAACCCCAAGAAATGACTGCACTCTCATTTACAAATCTGAAGTAACAAGTGTTTGCCATTTTCCAAAAGCACTGCAGTAGCTGCCCTGGATTGAAAGAAACTGGTAAATAAATTAAAGTCCAAAATCAATCTTCTATTTCATCTTTTTGATAAGAAGTTAACTAAAGCTGGACATGAACTTTGTTCCATCCATCAGCAGATATTTGTATAGGAATTATCACTTCTTTGAATATGAAACTTACCTCATGGTTTGAAACAAAATTAGTGAGCACCCAGGACACATTAGGGGGTGGCCCTCCAGTAGTATCACAGTACAATGTGATGCTCTTTCCTTCTACCACGGTGATGTTGTAATTGCTTAAGTTTGCTGAGGGTAAGTCTGTGATAGAAACAACAACAACAAAAAACACATGCTTTTGTACGTGTCAGAAATGGACACTGCTCAGTTCTAAGCAAACTGCATAAATACAAGCCAAAACAACACTAAATTAGATATTCACTGTGGTCAGTTACTGTTGAATTAGAGAGTACAAACACCATCTTCGGAAACTACAATCTTTAAGCTGCTACATAACATTTTTCTGCGCCACCTCTGCTTCACATCTTCAGAATAAACATTACTGCAAATGAAAACACATTAAGCTAATTATATAGGAAACTGTTGCAGGTGGGCAAACAGAATTTATCCTAACTTCAGCTTTTAACTTAAAAAAAAAAAAAAAAAAAACACTAAAACCTTCCCCTCATTCTTTAAACCTGGAAATTTAAGCTGTCTCTGTTACAGTTGCAAAGAAATCTTAATTTTCCAGAAAGTAACTGACACTGTGGTATTCTCACTGTTGTCCACAACACTAACGGGAAATTACCATTAGCCCCCAGCACCACACAAGAGATTACAGCCCTCCCTCTCACACAGAGACATGGCTCACAGAGAGCACAAAACCCAAACCTTCAAGTACAAAATGAGGGAAACAAAGCACTGAACATATCAAAACAGAGGAGAGAAAGGGCAGAAGAGCGGGTTGGCTATTGCACAGAGCTGCTTTCCAAGGCTTCCCAGCAGGCTTAGCTATTGCTCTCAGTAAAGCCAGGGTACCTGGTGAAATGGTACCACTCACCAGGAAAACAACCCAAATTTTGCAGAAGACAGGACTCCCCCTCCAACTCATAGAGTTATAAACCACTCTGCACCTCAGTCTTCAGCACCCAAAGCAATGTGAGCTTCCAGAAGAATAAATATACAAGTGCTTCCAAATGCACAAGGAATTATAGACTGACCCTCCTCAATAAAATGTAAGCAATACCAATAGACACCTAGTACACAGGGCCACACGCCACATTTCTTTACAAAGCAAATAATGATGCAGCATGCTAGAAATATCAATTCTTTCTTAAGTCATTCTGCAGCTTCAGGTGGAGCTGCTATGTACTGTAAAAAGCCTTGCCCTCTTTTATGATGAATTTATGCTGGAGGGTAGGAAGGCCCTGCAGAGGGACCTGGATAGGATGGGTCAATGGGCAGAAGCCAATTGGATGAGGTTCAACGTGGCTGAGTGCCGGGTCCTGCACTTTAGTCACAACAACCCTATGCAGCTCTACAGGCTTGGGGCAGAGTGGCTGGAAAGCTGTACAGAGGAAAAGGATCTGGGGGTGTTGGTCAATGCCTGCCTGAACGTGAGCCAGCAGTGTGCCCAGGTGGCCAAGAAGGCCAACAGCATCCTGGCTTGTATCAGGAATAGTGTAGCCAGCAGGACCAGGGAGGTGATCGTCCCCCTGTACTCTGCTCTGGTGAGACTGCACCTCGACTACTGTGTTCAGCTTTGGGCCCTGCAGTACAAGAAGGACATCAAGGCCCTGGAACATGTCCAGAGAAGGGCTACAAAGCTGGTGAAGAAGTTGAAACACAAGTCCTATGAGGAGCAGCTGAGGGTACGGGGGTTGTTTAGTCCAGAGAAGAGGAGGCTCAGGGGATGCCTTATTGCTCTCTGCAGCTAACTGAAAGGAAGCTGTGGAAGCTGGGGGTCAGTCTCTTCTCACAGGTAACTAGTGATAGGACTAGAGGGAATGGCCTCAAGTTGCTCCAGGGGAGGTTTAGGTTGGAAATTAGGAGACATTTCTTCTCAGAAAGAGTAGTCAGGTGTTAGAACGGGTTGCCCAGGGAGCTGGTGGAGTCACTGTCCCTGGGGGTGTTCAAGGAAAGGTTGGATGTGGTGCTTAGGGACATGGTTTGGTGGTAGGGTGATGGTTGGACCAGATGATCTTGGAGGTCTTTTCCAACCTTAATGATTCTATGATTCTATTTCTCATCAGCAGTTCTATGCAAGTTTTACTTGCAATTTATGATCTCAAATAACCTAGTTTATCTCCTATGCTGGATGTGTATGCATGATCCTGCAACTACTTTTCCTTTCCTGAAACAATGTTTTTTGTTTGTTTGTTTGTTTGTTTGTTTTTGTTTGACTGGCTGGTTGGCTTTCTTTTTTTGTTTGTTTGTTTGTTTTAATACATATATATACAAGTTACAAGTACAGAATTTGCATTATGGACTTGCAAGTATGAAACTTTACAGAGGGACTTCTTTACTTATGTAAAAAGCCCCTAACAAACAAGTAACCGCCTTGTTACTGTGAAGTACAACACTTTAATATGTTTGCCAGAAGTTCAATAGAAGCTATATGTATTGGAAATCTCTATTTAAGTTTTATTAGTTCAATAAAAATGAAATGAGAGGAACTAATAGCAAAGAGAAGACTAATCATTTTCCAGGCAATGCTTTCTTGCCTGATAAGATTTGAAGATCAGCACAAGTACATGATAACTGTTTAGGCAATTCTAGTGCTTTAAGCAGAGCTGTAATATGATTCTCATTATAGGCATCATGGATTTATTCTATTATTTTCACTTTATAAATCATATGTGGAAGTTTATCGAGACAAAGCTGGACAGTTTGTACGCCTTGATGCAGTAATCTGTTACCGAAGGTAGCCATCTGCTCTCGCCTGCTGTGAATTCAAATCTCAGCAGTGTCTGTCAACTAGTTGGGCAGGAAATAAAACTAATCTTAGGGAACATTTGGATATTAATTACACTGGTTAAGGAACAAGGAGAGAAGTAATGAGATCATTTGCTTTATAAAGTTACCCTTTCACACCACCTCTGAAAAGCTTTCCAATTGCTTTTGCCAGACCTGGATATGCAAAGACTATCAGGCTCCCTTCTTCCTGGCACAAGTACTACAGACAAGGTCTACATGATAGATCAATGCTTCACTGTTCAAGCCTACATGGTTCCTAATAGCATATCATTTCACATGAAACCTGTCATTTAAGCAAAAATTAAGGTAACTTTGGTCTCTTAGATCCCAGCTTTAATAGCTGTTAAGTTCTGAGACAGCTTCGTCCTGCTGTGTGTTATTCACAGGATAGACAACAGAAGTTGAATTCCTCTGGTACTGGTTCTTGTTCCCACTTCCCAAAAGTCTGCACGTACCATGCTCATGTTATATCTCTGAGGAAGACAGCTATATCATGCTTGAATCCTGCTAGATTAAAAAATAAAAATGCTTTTTATTCTGTAGATTCTTATTGTTACACTAAAAACCAGTTACAGGGTCTTGCAGAAAACATCACAGCAAAAAAATAAGACTATAACAGCTATATTATATTAATTATATTGTATTGTATTATATTTTATAGTGTAATCACATAATTGTACGTGTTTTCTTTTATTCCTTTCCCAGTCATGAAAGGGTGGGGAAACACAAAAAAATTGCCTTTGGATACATTTTTGTTGGTTGCATATCTTGAGCTACTGAACTTTTGTTCACCAATGTCATTCTGTCTTTTTTTTCAGGTGGCACTCAGACTACTCCACAGGCAAATACACATTAGTTGAGAGAGATGGCTCTGTTTAGAGAAAACAGACAGCAACATAAGACCTCAGATCTAGAAAAGGTGATATATTGGACTTGCCAGTAAAGCAGTGAGACCAAGGAGCAAAATCTGTACTTACAAATAAATGCATACAAAAAGATATAATACTCCCTAACAGATACATATGCTCAGTATGTGTACTCAGAGTAGTGTGAGACCATTTATAAGAGTCAGTAGCATTTTGACACCTACAGTACTACAAAGATATTCAGCCATGCTGCACTTATTCCTAACTTACTTTGGCTAAACACGGTGTTTTAGATGAATATCACTTATGTTAATAGATGCACATTTAAAAGGACTTTGTATATAGCAATCAATGCAAGCAACCACATGACAGGTTCAAATGGTTTTGTATACTGCCAGCACAGTGAGTTTAGACTGTACCACAACAACCCACACAAGGTAGACATGACATCATCTTCCCACAAGTCTCATCCTGATATCTGTCAGACGGAGATTAGCCTATGCCCCAAAGCTTGACACATAGTATTTCTTTCAAACTTTGATAGCATTAATTATTATAATTCTGGATATCAGTAATAACCTTGCTAGTATCTGATTTATTTTTTTAAGTTTGCTCTGTTCTTAGCCTTAATAGCTTTCTACAGCAATGAGTTTCACAGATGTACTGTCCAGACTGTATGCAAAAGCATTCCCTTTTACCATATCTGAAATTTGTTTCTGAATTTCAAATTCATTGTGTGCTGTCCTAAGTTTAAGTGTAAAACTTCTCTTAAAGTGTTCTAAGAGGACAGAAAAGAAGTTTGTGAATGATCTTCTTAAGATCACTCTATTTTATTTGTTTTTCTCATGCCCTTTTTCTTTTTAATATCTATTCAAAGCTTTCCATTCTCTCAAAAAATAGGAGAACAGAACTTGCTATTGAGGATTTAAAATTGTAATGTTGAGTTTAATGGATGGATAGCAAGGGTACACTAAAATCTATGTGTTTCATTATGTATAGGCATACAATAGCCAGAGAAAATCTGTTTTCATATTGAAATTGATAACATTTTATTCCAGGGAATAAGTAACCGGATTTGAATAAGTAGTTACTTCCACTCACCCCAGACCAATGGGGCAAAACAGAGGCAAGCAGGAGGGACTCATTTATGCCCAGTGAGTCTCCCTAAGTATCATGTCAGGCTTCAGAGGGAACAAACCCTCCCTTAAGAAAGGGGGACCTAGTTACCTTCAAATCAGTGCAAATCAATGGCCTGAGGCCCTGTTATAGTGGAACTGTGAAGAATAACTAGGGAATAACTCATATATTCAGAGTGCACAGCTGGGACTTCAACAATCACAAAACCAAATATTTTGGCTAAAATCTTATAAGGTTACAACAACATTTGACTACACAACTGTTAATGGCAATTAATAAAAAGAACATGTCTAAATTCCTACAGCTTTCAAGGACCTCATGCTGCTACTTACTACTTTCTACAGAAAAGTTACACTAGTTTTGGTAGAGCCAAACAGTCACTGCATCTGTGAAAGGAAGTGTATGACCTAATTAAGAAGCAACTGAGTATTAATGCAGATTATGGTCAGCAGCTCAACTCTCAGCACCAAGTTCATATTCTAGCCAATGTACTACAGCAACTTCTAGAAGAACAGTGTTGTAAGCAAGGAGAAATGATTTTACCATTACACCCAAGATGTTGCTTCATTGTTTAACTATCTTAACAGTTACAAAAATTTTTACAAAATTATTTCCAGATTGAGTTTTTCAGTTTCCTTTTTCATCCATTCAATTCTGAGATTTCTTCAGCTGCCTGAAAACCTTAATCAAAAAGTTTTCTCAATATGGTCAGTTACCATCACTAATACCTAAAAAATGACATGATGAAGAAATGAGTACCTGAGAGAACACTATAAATTCAATATTACATTCATTTATGCCCTCCTCTGCACATTAAACCCCTGATTTTCATCAGCCTGTCGACAAACTCCCACGAGTCTAGCCATAATGCCTTGTCACTAAGTGGTTTTTAATGTGGCCCATGACATCTCTTTTTAGTTTGGCACATTTTTGCAGGTCAACCTGTTCTGTGGTAAGAACAAAGAGTTTTCAAGAAAAAAAAGACATTTTTTCCTCATAACTAGTCAACTGCATCTGAATTTCCATAAGGCCACATTAATCCTTATCTTAAATCCCTAATCATTTTTTTTAATAAATGTATCAGACCCAGAATGATTAAATTAATGCTAAGGCCAGCAACCATCTATCAAACTGAAGCATGTAAAGGCAGAAACACTGATTTATAATATATCTTCTATGATTCATAAGATACAGTGTCCCAAATCCAGTCTGCTTACTTCACATAAGTTTTAAACACAGTTCAAGTTTCTTGGCTCCCCTGCTTTTGCTTTTTCCCTCTAGGGAGAAAGTATTCAACTAATTACAGCACTACACTACAGCTTAGTAACACCCACTACTTGTGCTGTCTAGAACCTGAAAAAAGGATGGTTGACAATGCAATTTGTTAAGAACTGTGCACATGGATCTGCAAGTTTCAGAGACTTTACTGTCTCTAAACACGTTTTTATCAATACATGATATAAGAAAAATAAGGTTTTCTCATATAATTCCATTAAAATTCTGCCTTGTTTGAAAATACAGGAATGTCTACAAATTCTAAAAGTCTTTTCCTATGGCCTTTTATGGGTTTAAAAAAAACAACACAAAAAGTTGTCTAGTAATTCCAGCTATAAAGCTAGGAGCTGTTGGGTATGTGATTCACCTCCTGTGTTTCACTTAGCAGCTATCTGCAGCCAACAAACTCCAAGCCAAATTTCAGCCATGGGGTAAGTGGGCACATTTCCACCAAAGTCTGCAGAATCATAGGGCCAAAAATCAGCCTGACTGCATCTTTAGAGCACTGTAAAAAGGACAGTCCAAAAGGTTATATGCAAAACATGAAGAAACATAAATCATTGTTTCAATTTCCTGTTGCATTACAACCCCAGAATCAAAATGTTCAATACATAGAAATAATTGCAGAAATCTCACAGAAGCTATTCTAAGATGACCCCAGCCATTTTCAGTGAAATATATATATATAAGTCAAACAAAATACAGAATCAGAAGAAATGAGAAACACATACAAAACATTATTTTAGCAACCAGAGGATAGAGAAGCCTGCATCTTTCTGCTTCGCTGCTCTAACCATCACGCACTACTCTGCATTTCTCCACCGTAATTTTGCTATGGTGCAGAACACAATTCAGAACTTCTATCAGATTAAAATGAAGAGTAAAGGCACTAATCTAAAAGGTAAGGTGAAAGAAGGAGAAGGAATTCTGGCTTATGGCCCTTTTCACTATTTTATTTCCACAGTATATGCACTGAGTGTCAATGTAAACTAAAGAAACTGTCCCAGACAAAAACCTCTTTAGCTCTTGAGGAGAATATACAACCACTAAATAAAGCACTGAACAGAGATATGCTCTCCAAGAAGCACAGCAAATCTTGGTAGGTATTTTCCATATTGACTATGGTATTTTGCACAGGTCTGACAGGGTTAAGCTAGAATAGTCTCAAATACTATACAGGTTGGTGGTGAGAACATTATCCCTGAATTTGTAGGTTAGATTCTGCTGAATCCAGAGAAGGGTTACAAAATCCCCTCAAATAGCCACTAATTTCTTTTTTTCTTTTTCTTTTTCTTTTTCTTTTTCTTTTTCTTTTTCTTTTTCTTTTTCTTTTTCTTTTTCTTTTTCTTTTTCTTTTTCTTTTTCTTTTTCTTTTTCTTTTTCTTTTTCTTTTTCTTTTTCTTTTTCTTTTTCTTTTTTTGTCTTTTTCTTTTTCTTTAAAGTAAAATCAAATAAAAGGAGGAACTCTTGTTATGTCCTTTTGAAAGGAAAGGCATGAATTCCTACCGTTGAGAGAGACTGGGTCCAAACGTAGAGGATCCTTGACAATGCCTTGAGAAGAGTCCTTCTGCTCTGAGTTTAGGACTTTCCCATGCCTTTAGCCTTTCCTAATGAGCAGCTGGAAGGCATGTGCACAGTGAACAAGCTCATTTCAGACTACCTCTCACTAGATGTGCTTGCTGCCTCAGTATACCTTCTTAAAAGTCCTGCTCTCTTCCGTACCGCGACAGATCTGATACTCACAACACACACCTCGTCAGCCTATGGAGGAATGTCTTTCTGCAGGGAAGCAGAATGAGTGATGTGGCAGCTCACTGAGCCACCCAAATATGTTAAAATATTAAAAGACATCTGCCTCCAATCATGACATGCCTGATTGTCACATTCAGCTGGGAACTTTTACAGAAAATAATTAAACAAGTACAGCCTCTACCGGAAGACGATGATTATTTAAAGTATGCTTTCCCAGAGCCAACACACCCTTATTTTGCCTTTATGCACTCCATCACTCCCTGGTTAACTGAAATTATCACTAGAAGCAAAATTCTGCAAGTAGAGCCTGCCTGTGCCACCACGAAGAACACAAAACTTGCTAACCCATCTTCACGATTACAGAAGCAAACACAACCTCCGCAGAATGTTCAGGGTGCACAGCCGTGCTGTCTGTACATTTCAGACAGCGCTTCAAATGCCATCGTGAAAGCTAGGCAGGCAAAAAACCACCTGCTCTGTACCAGAACACGTTCACATGGATAGAGACCCATCTTCTGCACTCAACCTGTACAGACGCTTTGAAGCTTGCCGCTGAGTTTTCAGACCAGATGGAAGGCCTATGAGCTATGTGTCCAAGGCTTCTTTCCCTAGCTATTTCAGTTCTGGAACTTCTGCCCAGGCCCTTCCGTGTCACTAGGTCTGGTGTGGGTTCTAGCAGAACGATACTCATTAAGAAAGGATCTTGCAGCACCCGAACCCTTTAACTGACCTTGTCCCCAGTATTAATATCAAGTTTGCCTGCAAGAATTTTCAGATTATATAATTCTGTAGAGGCTGCTAATCTCATCACCACTTCCCTTGCTAACCGTCTCCAGCCATGTTTTCTCACAAAATTCCCTGAAAGATTAAGGAAATTAAATTACGTCCAGAAAAATTGTTCTCAACTGGTATTTAAGCTTCAGTTTATCCACATCAACTTTCAAAAGAAAACCAAATACATTCAGTGTAGTTGGGGTGAATACAGCAGCCACAAGTTTAATAGATGAACTGAGCTAAACGGCCTTTGTAATGCAAGTTAATCAGGTTTAAACTAGCTTATGCAAACCTTTAACAAACAGCTTCTTATTCGCTCAGTGCAAGGAACGTGGTTGCAATTCCTGTAGGTTTATCTGGAGAATTCCATGTGTGTCTAGAAAATAATGCTAATGTGTCAAATATTGCAACATGATGAACGCAGGACCCTGAAACAGAAACATTTTCAGAGAATGACATAAATAAGTAAAATTATGGGTTTCACTTTGATACCAAGTTTGCATATGACTGAAGTGATGTCTTCATGAATTGTCTCAATTTTTAAAGTGAGAAAGTCTTTTCTGTGGAATATGGCTGTCAGTCTTCATCACAAGTTACATCACAAGAGCAAAGTAGGAATACCTACAGCCAATAGCCATATTGCTGTTCTCCCTCGTTAGATCAGTACTCCACACTTATGCAGATGTGCCAAGTTAGGCACAGCGAATAACTTGGCAAATGTGTACAATGCATTGAGTTCAGGATCAATACCTGAATGGTCAAGAAACATTTCTTTTCTTTAGGTATTGTTCTACCACTTTATATTTCTAACCAGCTTTGTATTATAAACTTACTTCATTCAAGTTCATGAAGAAATTAAATCAGTATTACAAAATGAAATTCTGCTTTTTTTGAAAATGACATGTTCACATACACTGCATATATTCAACTAACATCATTCAGAAGCCCTGATTTGCATAGCATATGTCTAGACATCTGTATGAAAGTTAATGGTCACTTCATGAGCAGATCAAAGTCTGCACGCTCGCAAGTAAGTTATGTACATGTCTTTGAAAATGAGATTCCTGTTGCCTTTTCAAATACCCATAAATCATTGCTTATTTTCCCTGAAAAGCTAGAATAAGGAAAATTATTTTAATTAAGTTAGGAAAATTCTAACTTAACTTTGGAGCAACAGTGAAACCCTACTACTGTCAAAACACTTATAAAAAAAAATGCAGTCCATGATCATAGATAAGAATTAAAACTCTTACAGAGAAAATAAGAACAGTTTGCCACCATACATCATGCATAACATCTACTTCTTGAGCCAAAATAAACAACACAGGCTGGAGAGCCCATGAATATTCTAAAAGGTAAACATGGAGAATGTTTAAGGCTTTTTTTAAACTCACTTCATTCTGCCTGTAATGTTCTCTTCCTGGTACTCTTATCTGTGAATTCTGGCTGATAATGGAAAAAGATGTCAACACCCACTGGATTATGCCTTTGCTTGTGGTTTTAGACTGCATTGTACTGTGACTGCCTAAGAACTAATGCTTATTTTATTGACTCACAAATACTACAAATCTTTTCTGTAAATTCAAAGAAATAAACCTGTCAATCCTTCAGTTTGCCTTTTTCCCCCCTTAGAATTTATAACTGCCTGCCTCCAATCTGATATTTCTTTTACTTATTTACCTCTAGGACAAAAATCTACCCCCAGAAAGAGGCTGAAATGAAGCCAGACCCAGTCCAGTCCATTTATAATCATCCGAAGAGTTGCCTGTAAAAATGTCATGGCTTTCCCAACAGAGCAAGAAATGGACAACCCATTTCTGTATGTTGTAACTCTATATTACAGCAATGACTTCTAAAATTCTGTTAGTTACTTACAAGAAGCAGCACTAAACTAAGATCAACACCCACCCCTTACAGTACCTCATGCACAAGGGAAGAGACAGAAAAAAATTTAGCAGTCATAAAAGCATGTCTTAGGTCAGACGAAATTTCTGCATATATAAACAAATAGCCAGTCTGCACATGTTTGCTATATGTACAACAAATTGGTACATGAGAATAATTTGCCACTTCGTTCGGTATACTTTAGCTAGCATGTATGACCAATGACAGACAGAAAACATCTGCAGAGACAACATATGATAAATAAGCACACAATGCTGGTAGAATAAACAAAACTGAAAGCCAGATCAAGCCCCACACCAGCATATATAAAACAATCTATCTGATTAACTAAACTGGCCACATAAGGCAAAATAACATAACCAGACTGAGATACAGAGCAACAAAAAATCCATATGGGAATGCAAATACAGCTGTAGAAGCCATGCCTCCCCCAAAAACAGAAGAAAAAAAAAGACATCTCCAGTGTCAGTGAATTCAACAGTAATAGCCAAATGATTGAATGATTTACCAGCAAGAGCAACCAACACCTTAATAATCAGTCTCAAAGAACCTGTTTTTGTCTCCCTAGCATTCAGTGAGCTCCAGGTGATGTGCAAACTGATAGACTTTCAAGTGAGTTTACCCTACACATAGAACATGTCTTGTTTCTACAGACTTAACACACCAGTGGCAACTGCAACCATCACTTACAGAACTAGTAATGAGACCCAAATATTTACTTATTTACTTCGCATTCTAGATTTTCTAACACAATTTACCAGGTGGAAACAACCCAACCCAAAACAAAACAAAACTAAAGGATGGTCTAGGCAGCAATGCTGTCAATGTTATATGGACAACCAGCAAATGCAGCAAAAACGGAAGAACTAATCACTACCCAATCTCTACACCAAAAGCTTTACTAAAACTACTGTGGTAGTAGTAGATAAAAACTTTCCATATAGTAATTAAGTCTGACTTTAAAACTGAAAAGTATCCAAACATTTTCATCATACATAACCATATTTCAAATGCAGTTGAAAAAATAATGCTGTGAACATCACAACAACTGATGGACACTTAATACTGCAGCTGGAAATGATCTTCTAGTGAGTCAGCATACCTGATTTGAAACCTCAAGAAAAGAAATCAAAAACTTGATGGCATCTAAATTGCAACCAACCTTTAATCAGCACGTTAATGAACATTTCCACCATATAAACAATAAGTAAAGTACCACAGAACTTTGCTAATTTTCACATCAATTATCTACAAACCAGAGCCTTGTGATCAAGAAACCACAGTGGTCTCTTCCAACTTCCCAGCAAGAGGTTTATTAACAGCCCACAGTGGCGAGATGTCCTATCAGTTCCTAAATCAAAAAAAAATTAACAAACCAGAGCAAAGGGATGAAATCCTTTTATTAGTGGAGAAAACTAGAAAATGTTTTATTAACAAAATTCAAAATCTACATGCCTAAAAAAAATTCTCTTGACATCAAAGGAGCTAGAAGGGTCATGTAGTTCACAGGGAAAAAAAGAAAAAAGAAAAAGAAAAAAAAGCAATGACTGTAAGTAACATATGTCAAAAGCTCAATTCTTCGTCTATTTCAGTTTTACTTACTAGCATCTCAAACAGTGCTAGAAATTAAATAAACTAACTACACCAGTAGCTTTATTTTTTTTTAATTGTCTTGTGCTTTTAAACACAAAAAAATTATCTGCAGAGATACTGAAACCAACAGCCATGCAGTGGACCTTTCAGAGCACAGGCCATGGTCATGAAGATGGTCATTGCTCCTCACCTGGGATTCCCTATTCTCTGCCTGAGAAATGGCAGTGTTGTCACCTTTACTAAAAACCTATGTCCTGCATTTGTTCATATTGGAAAAAAAAAAGGTAAATTAAGTTGTTTTTTTTTTAAAAAAAAAGAGAAAGGAAAATAAAGGAAAAATACAGGTGTATAAGATCTAGCGAAATTCACACCCTGCAAACCAACATTAAGCCAAGAGTGTGAATCATTTGCAGGCCTCTGTGGATATCCATACAAATCTTCAGCAGAATGCAAAATTTGCCATATGCAAATTTCACATCTGAATGTCATATATTCTCACATTTCCTTCTCTTTTCCTCCTCTGTTTGGAAGTACTACATTTCCTTCTCATGTCAGGTATTTTAGTCAAGATGTGCCCACATGATGTGCACATGTGCATACATACGTCTACAGAGTATCAACAGGTCAGTGCCAAATCTATTGTGACTGCAGATGGTCAAGAACCAGGAGAAAGAAATAATGTCTAATAGGCTTAATCCTGGGTATTTACCACCAAAGTTTTCAGAGGAAAATCCTATCTGCCTGGCAGCTTCTAGATATGCCAGCCAACGATGTTATGAGAGACTATGCTGGGGTTCCTATTTCATACCAATTGATTTCAATCCACCAGGAGACCTTTCTATATCCAGCAGATTAATCTACCTTCTGTTCCATCCAACTGAGACTGGGGCTTGGTTCTATTTAGCTGGAGTTGGTATCATCTCCCATTTCAGGTAAAGCAGACCCTGTAGCACACAAGACCCCCTGAACAAGTTGCATGTTATTTTTCATCCCATCAGACACTATCATGATTTTTGTCCTGAATATGCCAAGACACCTGGCCCTAGCAGGATGCAGGACACAAGATTAATGGAATGGTATACGTCCATGACACACATTACCACCACTGAAGGCAGCATGTGTTAAGGTCTGCAGCACGTCTCTGCCATAGCTGTTCCTTGCTGGTGGCTGCTATCAGAGGGTGCTGTACCCTCCAAACACACAGTCAAGAAAAGGATGCTCAATGGATAGTGGAAAGCAAAAACTCCAGACTTCAGCAGGTCCCATGTCGTGTCAGAAACACCCAGACTCTGTCCCTCACCCACAGAAGAAAAGATATCTCTTCATATGGTGGGTGAAACCACTTTCCAGCTGTCCCATATACAGGAAGCAAAACACAGGGAAGGCCTTGTTGTGACATTTTCCCACTATCTCAAAATCCACATAAGCTAACTGAAAACAATATGTTGCAAAATATTACAGACCTAAGCTTGCAATGACTCTTGCATAAGTTATATGAGTGAACTCAGTAGACTTTTATCTGTGTAGCAGAGCTATTCCCTAATTTGTTGCTGTTAGCAGTCAGTTTTTCTGAATTTTCCTCTTCTGTCTAGTACAAGAGTTTGTAATTTTGAAGAAAAGTAAAGATTACATTAACCTCAAATAGCTTAAAAAATGAAGGAAGAAGAATTTTGTGTCTGTTCAGCTTGGAAGCATTATTATTTAGTTTAACAAAGGCACATACTTTTTATATAATTCTTGTGTGTTATCTATAATTCATGTTCTGTTTTCCTGCACTTGAATAATAGTACATTTTTAAAGGATCAAGGGAAAAAAAAAGCTGTAAGTGAAGCTCCCAGAGTTATTCCATATGGGATGAAAGACAGTCACCGACTGGTTAATAACTCCCCTAAAGCCTTTTCCTTTAGTAGTGCTGTCATCATCCTGAATGTTATCTTGTAAAAGAAGTTTGTTTTTCCTGTCTTACAATTACTTAGCAGTAAATTTATTTTAAAAGAATATTACCGCAGTTTGGGACCTTCATATCCATCAAAGCTGTCCTCTTGTTGTTGTCATCTAAACAATATAAATCCTGAGTTTCTGTGTAAAACTTGGTCTCTTGAAATTTCTTGATCCACATAATTTCACAGGAACACTTGAATGGATTGTCCACCAATATCCTACAGAAAAAGAAAAAAAAATAAGAAAAAAGAAAAAAAATGTATATATATATATTTAGAAAGCAGAATGTATCATGCATGTAGAAAAAACTGAGAGGCAAGAGAGCTCAAAGCTCTCAGCTGGGTCAAAGTAGAAATTGAACTTATTAGTTAAGAAAAGTAAGGACCAAAGACCTCACTGCAATGCAAACTTCAAGTAGGTAACTGTTGTCTTGCAGAGAATGAAGCCCTAATTGCACTGAGAATCCAGACTGCCATAGATCTGAGAGATCACACAGGGGGTTCAACTACTATCTCCAATCCACCGGTGAAAATCAGGAGCACATAGAGAATTAGACTTTCCATCAAAAGTTCCATTTTATTTCATAACACTTAAGCAGAGACCAGAATTTCTTTGACTTGATGATCTTAGAGGTCTTTTTCAACCCAAGTGATTCTAGGGTTGGCACTCCACTCAGCTACCTCAGAAAGACCACATCAGACAGGGTTTAATGCTCTTAGGTGAAGTAGGTAAATTCCTTGGAGAGTCAGTCATGTATTAGAGGCAAACTATAAAGAACTCTAATCATAACAAAGCAATTTACCTAACCTTAAAGGTACATCCATTACACCACCAGAAAAACTCACAGTAAAAACCCTAAGAGATGTTATGATGAAACACTAACTGAAAAATAGCCCTGAAACAGAAATGTTTAGAATAATCTAGGTATGAAGTATGCTGTACAGAAATAAAACCACAGGTTAGCAAACTTACTAAATTCTACACAACAATATAATGCAATACAGCCAAACTGAAATATGAACAGAAACATCTCAATAACTACAGAAGAAGTGACCTGGTATGATTTTTTCTCCTACAGGCACAGATCACAGATGACAGTCACAGTGATCTCACAGATGAGATCCAATAAAGTCTCTGTGAGTGACTGTTTGAGGTATCTCATTAAAAGGAGCACAATTGTTCTTAACAGAATTTCACAGGTATTTCTGATGTACAGAAACGACCTCAAGTTGTTCACCATATCTGTGCTTGTAAATACAGGAGGGTGTCTCCTGAGGATGTGAAGTGTGCAAATCATGAAAAGCTCAGGTTCTCAGAGCTGTAACCTGTTACCCCAGAAGTCATCTGTACTTCTTTGAGGATAAAAAGCTGCAGGGATCATCTTTGCAAATCTTTTAAGAGTAATTTTTATTCACAGCAGTCATCAGCTGGACTTCCACAGCACTACTGTATGGATAAGGGTTGCTTGCGCAACACAAGAATATGAGTATTAGGATCCCTTGAGCCAAAACCTACAATATGCATTTTCCAAACAGCAAGATTTACTTCTCATCTTCTGTTTCATCGTTTAACTTTTCTTTAAAAGAAAATTTTCCCTTAACCAGTGGCTGAGCAGTCCTTTTCTTCCACTGTTTTATTTTGTACTAAACCCATCAGAGGAGCTAGGCATATCATAGGCAGCATGCTGGACAGAGTTATGGTGACCCTCCACATATGCTTGTATGAAAGAAAGAATCTGACCCAGTAGAGGGAAATTACGTCTTTATCTTGTTTGCTGTAATTTTACAGCTGCAGCTACAGCTTGTTCTAAAAGAAGAAGCCTTTCAAAGCAGCATCTCCTTCTCTACAGTATCTGGTGAATATCTCCTTCTTCACCCTAGCCTGAACTTTTCATCCATTTATGTTTTTATTTACAAGTGTGCTAACAACAGGATACTTGTTTTCCAGATTTAGAGCCAGCTCCTCAGTGGCTATTTATGGCATCATTCCCTCTCATATTCCCCTTCCAACGCTCTTAACCCTCCTCATTCTGACTTTCCACCTGTGTATTACCTATTTATCAACAGAATAGTTCAACTGATAATAGTCTTACCACTGCTTTTCCATCTTTCATACTCTACTTTTTCCCCCCTTTTTCTTTGCCTTACATTTCTTGCATCATCTCACTTAACAGTTACAAACAAAGCAACACTGACTTTGTTCTCCTTCAAAATCTCTGCAAGCTCTCACTTCACTGACAACCTAAAAGAAACTGTTCAGCTGAGATGGAGAGGTTCAAGCATGGTTTGATCTGTGCTTTGGAATAAACTTGTTAATGGCAGCAGACTAAGTCCAAGGAAGCACCTTGGACTGGGATCAGAGTATGCCTTCAAAATTGTAGTCACTTCCTTTTTTGCATACTTCCTAAGCTACAGAATACCCACCCTTACAGTTCCACACACGGAGTGGGGCAAAGATGACCCCATTTCTTCACTAGCTGATTAGATACATTAGGAAAAGCCTAATCAATGCACACTGTACATTAGTCTAAGTCTTTCATTCTTTTTCTTTGAGGTCATGACAACTACAAAACATAGAAGTTACAGACAAACACACACTAACAGTGGCTTCTGGCAGAGATTAGATAAGGGACTTCAGCAACAACAGGCCTATGCAGGATATACAGCATTGGGAGTGCTCTGCAACTGCCTAGTCTTTCCATCAGTGTATGCAGCAACAGCCAAGTTACGAAAGAAAATTCCAGCCAGCAATGTTCCCTGGGCTGTAAAGAAAGCGATTATACAAACTTAATTATCAACAAAACATACCTAAGGGGCATAACCTCTTTTTGATGCTCTGGGATTTACTTACTTCATTTCTTACAGGCTGAAATCCACCAGAAGAGGTTCAGAATTCCTAGGCTGGTGCTGCAATTCTTGGACTGGCATTCAGGCAAATTCTTGACCCTGCTTTGAGCTCCAGGAGAGCAGCCTCTCTCTGTTCTGCAGCCTCAACCCTGCCCCAGATTCTGCATGCTCTCTGCAGTCCCATGTGTTAGCAAAGACTGCACAAGATGACTTTTTTTTTCATAGAAACACAACTCCAGGCCTTAGAAATTTTCTCAGAGAAATCGCTGAGGAGAACCATTAATCAAAGCATTATACAAAAGACAGCTTCTGCCTTCCTTATGATCTGTGTCAATATCCCCAGTTGCAAAGTCTTTTGTAGACTCTACCTTTTCTGCAATCCCCAAATTTAACAAAAGAAACAAATACAACAATACCTGCCATATAGGCGTGTTACATCCTTTTCTCCCTTTTTTTTATTCTTTAAGTACAAAATTGTGGAGTGTACACTAATACAGAATATCTGCTTGAAATAGCAGAGAATAAAAATATAATACTGAAACAATCAAAAATTATATGTTTGTCAATGCTTCATTACCAAATGATTTTATAAGGTACAATGTAACTCAAAGAGAAAGTAAAAATATTCTTCAATAGCCTACCACAATGATAGCCAACTGTGGGGCCAATACAATATAAGAATTTAAGACAGAGACTTCATTTGAAGATTTGGAGATAGCAGTGTTTTTACTAGCTTAAATATTTAATACAAACACCAGTCATTTTGTGTGAAGCAATCTCATAATAAGAATATTTTAAAGCTGAAGGGAAGAGGCTATTTGAACCTGAAAATTTGTTTTAAAACATACACCTGACCTCCCTGAAGCCCTGGAATGAATCTCTGTATTTACGTCTCTGGCATTGCTGCTTTCTTTGAATCTCAACTTCATTCCTGATCATTGATGGATGTCTACCTTCAACAGAGCAAACTTCAAAGCCTTGTTTTTTCATTCTAGCCACAAATAAGCTTTATTTTAAGAAGCGGTAACTTACAGATCAGACAAACCAAGATGGCGAAAAGGTTTCTTGGACAAACTTGAGAGCTTGTTTCTGGATAAATTGCTACGGGAAAAGAGAAAGATTGCATTAATTAGGATTGCTTCTTCTTAAACTGGAGTTTGTGTCTCTTTAAATGACCAAGAACTCAAACCAGCTCTAAAAAGCCCTTACTTCTTTGACTACAGTTGGAAAGAAATGGTGCTAAGTCTCTTTGGTTCGATTGGTTTCAAGCATTTGAATTTAGTCTGTATCTGAAGTCAAATACATTCAAAATCAAACTCAGCAGGGGTCAATATTTTCACTTTTAGCACTTCTGTTCATTGCAGAAAAGCAGCAGATTTAATTGTGTTTCAAAAGTATTTTGTCAAGTCCAGGTGTTAATTACATGCTCAATTTATTCATAAGTGAAATGGGTGTATCCCTTTCTTTGATGCTGCACCATACTCTGTACTCACATAAGCCCTTCTCACATGCTAGCACACATCCACGTCTGAGCCTTTTAGTTATTCTTTTCAAATTGCATGTACAATATGCACCCACATGGAAGATCAAAAGGAAAACTGTAAAATGCCTATATTGGGCTTTTTTTATGTCAATTAAGCACTTACGGTTTCCAGTGGTAATTAAGTGAAAGGTCCTCTCCCATTATGCAAAGAAATGTTCATCTGAATCAGAAATACTCCTCCCCTCCCAGGCTTACAAAATTGCTTTCTCCACCCCAACCCAAAATAATGTTGTTTTTCTATAGTCTTATCAGTCCATCAATTAAAGACAGTAAGAGCAGTAAGCTGTAAAACTGCCAGCACTACAGTGTAAATCAGTGTTCTGAGCCAAAATACCACGAGTTTTATGTGGTATTATAAAGGCGCCAAAGGGGCTTCATAGTTATAGTTGCATTACATTTAAAACCAAAGATTAGACCTTTTTTTTTTTCCTGACTAAAGAACACAGTGTTTACTTCCCAAACTTTCAGTTCTTGATTTCTGAGTACAAGATAATTTTCTGAGAAATTACAAGGACACGAGAATGTTTGTAGAATGTTCAACAAACATTCAGAAGAGAATTTTTATGAGATTTTATTTACCATACTTCTTTGTTGATTCCTTCTAGCAAACAACAGCCTGAAGTTTAGAAATTGTGTGGTTCTAATGTCAAACAACAAAATAGGTGAGCTATTATTTCTTTGTCATGTGAATTTGCCTGTCCTACGGCAGATGCAGGTGGACTCTTATCAGGTATATCAAAATTAATGTACAATTTGCACATATGACGGAAGTCATGTTTAAGTAAAAAATGTCACTATGATCTTTTCCCTAGTAAGCAGAAACTTTAAGTTTTGAGGCTGAAAGAAAAAAAGTTAAATCTTCATGTGGCCTTGAGCTTTCTCTCTAGCACTGAGGCAACATGAACCACATTAAATCTCACCATTCCATGGGCAGCTCTTCACTCGGCATGCAGGAAAACCCTTCTAGTTCTGGCACTGCTAAGCAGCACATGCCTTTCCAACAGGCAGGTGCACAGGCAGTTCACTGCTTTAGTGGGAGGCAATATATTCTAGATCACATGAGGACCAGGTTTGACTCTGGGTTCACACAAAGCAGACGATCCTGTACATCCATACCAAGAGGATCCATCCATCATACAATGGATTCCTCAGGAAAATCTCTAGCTGAAGCCATTTCATGTCGTACAAACTGTTTAACAAATCCAGTTTTGAAAAAAAAAAAAAAAAGTATCTCAATAGCTTTAGTTGTATTTTCAGACTTTTACCAGTTGTACTTGATACATACCAGAAAAAAAAACGTAAGAAGCGGTACAAAGAGTAACAAAAGTAAACCTTGTGCCCCTATTATTGGTCATGGCTTGATACATTTAGTAATTCCAAGACTGTAGTCTTTTCTTCCATGTAGTTTAGTGTCTTAAATTGACAAGTAATTCAACAGAAATTGTTCAGACACCATTATAGATTTAGCATTTTAAATAACACTTTGACAGTAAATTTACTGTTTTAGGGTTGGTTCTTTTTTTCGTAATCTGAGCACTTTATATTGATTATAAAGATACCTTCTGTGGTCTCTTTAATTCATGTTAAGTAAAAAAATCAGTACCAGGCTTATTATGGAGCAGTTAAGGACTTCACTCCACTTCCATGGAAGGAGAATATAAATTAGTTCCCCAGTTCAGCTACACACAAAAAGATCATCATGAGCAGCCCAGAGAAGGTCTGTCTGGGGTCCTAAAGACTCAAAAAAAAAAAAAAAAAAAAAAAAAAAAAAAAGTCCTCTGGAGTGCAGAGTCTGGCTACACCTAAAAACAGGACCAGAGTTCAGTCAAAAGCACAACTGTATTTTACATACAAATATCAAGCTCACTTCAGACTAGCTAGCCCTTATACAATTAAAGAAAAGTTGTGGCAATTCAGGCAATGCAAGAGCAGCCTGAGAAGCTGCATAAATATCCACACAGCTGGCAACACTGGTGCAGATCTTCATTGCAATGTCATTGAGCCACTATACTGCCTATAACACTCCTGGCAAGGTGAGACAAGAAGGAGAGGGAACAGACAAAAGGAAAACCAGGGAGAAGACGTGAAGAAACGGCCATTCTGCTACACTCAGTCTCCCTCCACAGGCAGCTGTATGATCTGCCTATGGCTGGAGCCAACCCTGCTTTGTGCACACTTGGGAAAATCTGCAGCTAGGTCTCAAACGGTTTCATTTGTCTGCTTTTCCTAAAATTTGTAGACATACAAACATATCTTAACACCTAGAGTTGTATGTATACATTGCACGCAAATCTATGATTCATCAATGCAATTATAGACAGTCGGGCACATAATTATTGCTCTTTTTTAACATTTTAGGAAAAAGACACTTTCTGTGAAACCTGTTTCTATGTTTTAAAGGCACTGACAGAACACAATGTATATGTGTTAAACAAGTCCATTAAAATTACCGTTAGCAGCAGATAAACTTATAAACTACTGCACTACCAAACTAGGACTGTTTAATAGCTTGTTAAATGTGACTGTTGACTAATTTGAGTCTAAGGTCAATGAGAATACCAGACTTAGATGAGCAAGACTATTAATTCCATTTAAGTAACACCTATTAAAGCATTCTCTTCCTGTTTTTTATATTATAACTCAAGTCTTTTCATCATACATAACTCTAGAAAGATATTTGGGCTACAGAAGTTTGGCCAAGAAAATAATATAATGACAAAAAAGGGCTTAGGGAAACGTGTGTTAATAAGTTCCTTACAATCTGATATTTTTATATGATTCAGAATATAAATGGTACTTTTATATCATAAAGCTCCTTAGCTATATCAAAAGACTTTTCATCTAAGAAAGAGAAAACTGCAATAGTGTCACCAGAAAAATTAAAGTTTATAGAGCTACCTCTTTCTTTAGGAAAATGTTTGTAGTTTTTGTTTTCTTTATAGGAAATAACATACTACTGTTTTAAAATAAAGTGCAAGACTTCTCAAAGACCTGTACAGGTTACTCTTGCAAAGTAAAATGATTGCAGATCTTAATAGTCTTCACTGTCCCAACCAAAATGGGGGCTACGCCTCATTCTCAGTGCTGTCAACAGAAGTTTTAAGGCTGATGACAACAAGCACTTATTCACTGGGGCTTTTACAAACATTTTAGTGTGCATCATGACATCCCAGAGAAAATAAACTAATGATTTTTTTGCAGGGATAATAGATCAGCCTCAATAAAAAATGTCTGCACACTTACTGCTTTGTCACGTGTATATAAAGCAGGTGGTAAAGAAATCCTGTGGTGTTGTCACTTAATATTTTCCGTCTTATCAGGACTTATCTTGTTTCTGCTAACATTACTAATTTCCCACCAAAACAGAAAATAATATGAGACTGAATAAGTTCCTGGTTCACAATGTAATCATTCTGAATCAGGATTCCACATACATCACTCTAACAGATATCAGTCAGCCTAATTTTTTTCCAACAGGCAGTTCCATGATCTAATAAATTGTGATTACCAATAGAAATGCATTCCATGTTTGCCTGTGTGAAGAGCTGAAGCTCTTCCTGTGTCTGAAGCATTGTAAAGACACCTTGTTCACATGCCTTCTCCATTACCTTTTGCAGTACCTACTTGCCCATACAGCTGGGAAGGTCTTTGAAACATCCATCTCCCTTGCTGCAAATTAAACTCATTATTTATCATCCTACACTCATGGTCATGGAGCAAACTGATTGCTCTGTTCATCATAATCACTCTCTTTTTAAAGATATGAAGATGTATATTCCCTTACAATCTTCTCCTATTGTACTGAACATGCTCTGTTTCTTAGTTTTCTTAAATGATTTGCTTTACAAAGTCCTCTGCTGCTCTTCCCTGTAATATCTTTCTAGACAGGTAGATTTAGTGTCCTAATCTCTACACAGTATTTGGATACATGCCTTCCCAGCAGCTAAAGTAATGGGAAAAATCTAACAAAAAATTCCTTTTGATCCCAGACTGTTCTGGTGCATAAAGCTGAGATTCTGTCCCAGCATAGCCACTAAACCTTTGTCTGCAGCTGTACCTCTTGGCCAGTAAGTTTTCATTCCATATTTCCTCAGTCAGTGCACATGCATTTGGCTTTATGGAATTTTATCTTTTACAATCATAATCCACTGAGTAATTGTCACACAACTAAACAAACGAATTTGCTCCTGGAAGATATTTCTTTATATCACCAACTGATTATAGTAAAAGCTCTTTACTTTATTCATGACTCTATGAAGTAATATGTAAGCGTCATAGGCCAGCAATGTCTGTTTCACTCTCTTCTACTGACTGTTCCACATTAAGGGCAGCAATTACTGTTTAGGCAGATACAGATATTCACATCCACTTCCCTCCATAAATTAATTGCTATTCTTTGGAAAACACAGGTGCAGAAAGTGATTCTATTTTATTAACAAAGCCCTGAGCTCAGTTCAAAAGTCCTTCCATATAACAAGGAAGCATCTTGGAAGCCTGAGGCTTGGCCTTATGTCGTCTTGATCTCATTAGGACCTAACAAAAACAAAGGTTTAAGTAAATGCTAAACATATCTAACGAAGATGGATTGACTGAAATATACACTTGCATATTTGGCTAAAACAGACTACCCATGAGGAACTGAGTCCTACACATGATCTCAACATCTTGTAGGACCAGATCCACAAAATGTAAGTAGCAAAGTGAACTACTCTGTGTCTGTCTCACCAAACAGAACTACAGTCCTTCAGGGACATCTACTTACACACACATACAAAGACAAAAAAAAAAATCTTTCTTTTTAGGTGATCATTTTTCTCTGTAGTTTTATATATTAAAAAAAAAAGCCGAATTCAGCCTTTGCCAAATCTGAAGTGTAAGTAAACTAGAAAAACACAGTTGAAAAGCTGCACAGACACCAGCTCTGTTTCCTGAACTGCAAATTGCAGTTGGCTGTGAAAGTAACCTCATTCTTATATTCTGCTTTAGATGTACTTGTTCAGATCATGAGTGAACTTCTGAAGTGAATCTTCTGTCACTTACAGGACTTTAGCGCACAGTCTCTGAGCATACACGCTGGTCAAGTCACACTTGAAGATATGCCCCATGCATGCACTTACTGCACTGCAGCTGCTAAAACACAAAACACATTCAGCCCATTGAATCAGACTAAAACCAGTCAAACCCACATCACTGAGTGTGATGCATTTAATGTGGACATCATGCCCTCAGCACTACTTCAGTTCAGGACATTGCTATGCTGCTCCCCAAAAAAGACACAGCCAGAGACCTTTGTTAGTGACAGGATAATGAGCTAGACAGTCTTTTTACCAGCCCACATTATGTTCTTGTGATCTGCCAGTTCCTTATCATACATGTCGAATGCTCTGCCAGTTCCTTACCCTATTTGAGGTTGATTAATGACAGAAGGCCATTATAAGTCTGTTTTGTTAAAACATTTTATATTAAGGAAATGGTAAAAGAGAGAAAAAAATTAACAAGAGTTGGGCACTTTTGATTTAAAATGTAGATGCTCTCCTTACTCACATGTATTGTAGGTTGACGTTTTTCGTAAATGCCTGACGGGACACAAACCGTAAGCCTGAATTCACCACAGTCCTATAAAAATAGATAAAACTGTTAGAACAGTTTGTTTACAATACATTGCTAAGAATAATGACAATAATGGCAAAAATAAGAATGTGGATGAAATCTCTACATGGATGAACTGTAATGTCTACAATTGTCCTTTGTAACATATAAAGTCAGACCCACTCTCTGAGGGGGTCCCTACATTCTTCTGTCAGAGAAATAAAGAAGAAATAGCCTTAAAAAATATTTACTCTGTGTACTTACAGATTTTTAAGTCCAACATAAAATCCAACTTCATTGTCATTAATGCTTTCTAATTTTTGCTGGTTTGCGATGTAACTGTTGAAAAAGCAAGACAGGAAAAGTATGAAAATGGTTCCTTCCATGGCTTTGATTGTTCAGGGGGCAAGCACTGAAGCCTGAAATGTGGCAGCGGTTGCTCCCCTGTCACAACTGACACTAAGCTCTAACCGGAGCATCTGCAATGCAAAAGTGATCCTTAAAATCTTCTCCATCATTTAAATGGTACTTTGTGGGACAGGGCTGAAGGAGAAAGAGTTGAGTTTTACACAGGGGAAATGAAGCTTTGCTCATCGAGGAAGGAAGTCACCCTGAAGACACAGTAAAAAAAGCTGCATTACCATGCTACTGTTTTCCATGACACTGCTTCCCTACATCATGGATTTTACAACAGCAAGAGTCAGTCTTAATGGTGTCAGTGGAGTTACTCCCACTTACATTTGGGGTGGACTGCCCTTCTCTCATGTTGTTAGCCTAATTACTTGTTAAACTGATTTCCTCTCAGCACCAAAGCAGTCTGAGTTCTATTTACAAGGTGTAGCAATAGGAAAACAAAGACAATGGTGGATGCACTTCATGGAACTACATATGCAAGTGGAATTTAAGAGAAGAGAAACTATCATAGTAGAACAAAGCACTGTGAATCCACTCACATAAAAAGAATATCCTTTGGGCCTAAGCCCAAAAAGGATGTGGGCATGCAGGCTGGTCCTTTGCATTATTACCATGTGAGATCTACGAATGAGCAGTGGCATCCTGTGGAGTGGAAATTAAAAAGTTGCATGGGGAATGATATAATCTGTTACCTCTACTGCAGCAAGAAAAACAAAATTCACAGTGCAAATCATGCTGTCTAGGAAGAAGGAATAAGCAGAAACTGCAACTCAGCTAAACATTATTGGCTGAAAAGTAAGCTTGATGTAAGAAATCACCTTGCTAAAGAGTCCATGCATTTCAATAGATAACTCCAGTCACAAACGTAGAGATGCACTTGTACTTTCAGAAGCATCCAGAAATAATCAAGCCACAGGTTTTCCTAAAAAGGGGGAGTTTTCTTTGCTAGAATAAAACTTGTTTTCACTCTAAGCATTTATCATATTCAAAGAGAATTCTGGTGAATTAGAAAGGAAGGTGGATTGCTTTCCCACAAAAAAACTAATGTATTTCAACTAGTACATAAAAGAAACTGTGTGGCCACATCCCAACAGAAGATTGAGAATCCCAAGAGCTGGGCTGGGCCAATTCCAAGTTGCAAAGGTGACTTGGGCTACACTCTCTCCAAGTGCCAGGAAAAGCAAAAAAATTTCCCCGACTGGCATACATTGTCTCTTGAGAAAAGAAAAGCAATAAAAAGTCAATGCATGACACTGGACAAAACACATTACCCCTGCATCGTATGACACTGACAGCTCTGCAGATCTTCATAGGATAAGAATAAGAGCCATCACAGGACAATGACTTACTTTGAATTTAGTACGTACCTCCTTTGAATTTTAAAAGCAATCTGATCTCTTAGGGTTTATTAATCTATTTTTTTATTGTTATTGGGTGGTAAATTTATGTATTTTGCCAACCAAAGTAGTTTATTAAAGACTATCCCACCCAAGAGTCCTGCATGTGGATGAATTTGCTGCATCTGAACCTGACCCAAAGAACAGCTCATTGTTTAATTATAATCTTCTTTGTCGCTTGGATCTTATCACACTAAAATGCAGCTATTCAAGAGTCAACAAAGATATCTTCTTCATCCTGTCTTCAGTGTTCAACCGATAAGAACCCTGATGAGATGGATATAGGAAAAACACAAATGAGCTGGAATAAGGGAAAATTGACAGAGAAACACAGGGAGAAGAGACTCAGAAAAGTAAAAGAAAACGAACTGAGAAACCAGTTGCACTACCTGAAGATTAAGCCATTGGAAGAGTTCTGACATACACTGCCATAACACAGATCCATTACTTAAACACAGTTATTACACATCGAAATCTGACATTGCAATTTTAATCATAAAAACATTTACCCAGAACCTCCCACTACAGTGGAGGAGCTACAGAACTTTGATATAACTTACAGTGTCACATAAAAATATATTAGTGTATTACATTCTGTGGTAAACCTCAGCCAGTGTAAAACAGCTCAGCTCTGCTGAAGTCAATGAAGCTACCAACACAGCTTACATCAAATGAAGATCTGAGCACGATCACAGAATCTAAAAAAAAAAAAAAAAGATCACATCTGGAAGGAAGAAGCAACATAAATGTATAGTATTTTCTCTTTTCTATCTTTCTCTTATTGCGACCCTTAAAAGAAAAAAATAAGGGGGGGGGGGGGTGTGCAACAGACAACCATACTTTTCTCTGAGATGGTTGCAGTGAATGTGGTGAATTATGGTGAATGTGGTGGATGATTTAAGATGCCACCTTCTCACTAACTGAAAAGACCAAAGAACCAAAAAGAACCATCAATTATCCATAACTGCACTTCAAGTAGGAACACAGAACACTGGGTTACCCAGTTACATCCAGCTGAGTGTAACTAGCTCAGAACAATAGCTGCTATGCAATACATTTGTTAAACGCTCTCAGTCCAGAATATGACAGTAAAGAATATTTCACACATTTGAAAATCCTTGCAGAAAGAATGGACAGATGTAATTTACCATGAGCAGGTTCTCTTATGCTTCCTTACTTGCTTAACAAGCCTGTTTTAAGTTAAGCCTTTGCAGCTATTTCATAGCAGTAAGAAAGGAAAAAGTACAGTGACTAACTCTACACTTTCAGGGGAAGTTGTTCTTCTGTTTAATTTAGAGGCAGATTTGAAATAAAACCTCTTCCCTAACTGAATTCTATTTTTACCTTCTTCACAACTACTCTACCTTGATGTTACTTATCATCAAACATTAATACTCTAAAAGCTCTGACTTGCAGTGGGCGACGCTGAGAAATGTAATTTGCCTGCCTGCCCTTAAGAACATCCACCCTGTTCTTTAACTGAAGGTTTTATCGTAGCACAGAAGAAAAACATCCTGACTCATGGCTGGCTGAAGTCACATGAGGGGCTTGGAAGCTCCCCCTGTGCACCACAGAAAAGTGCAGCACCGCCAAAACCTGGCTGGATAACATCCAATCAGATCACACACAGCAGCTCACAAATACCAATTACTACCTCAAACCAAACCCTCAGCTGTCTACAATACTATTCACTTGATTATGCTATAGCATTCTGTCTCTCCTTCAGTGAGTCATCAGTAAACAGTATTTGTTTTTAGACCATCAATTTCATCTCCTCTTTGTAAACTACTGATTAATTCTAATAAAGGCATTCAGAATCATACACCTACTGACTGCACACTGCAATCTATAATAACATGTTCATCTCAGCGTACTTCAACAGCTATTGAACAATGCCACGCACTCATGCTTCACGGTTTCTGTAACATTATTGAAAGGATAATTTAAAATCTCATTGTGAAAGAGTTAACTCTTCCATGTTCTTTTTTAAGAGGGTGGTCTTCTCTTCTGCTCCTTACATATGTGAAAGACTGTAGATTAAGTTTGTACAAAGCCGGAAAAGCAACCCCACTGAACTATGAGAGCATAAAAAGAAAGCATATTCTGCACTTTAGAACAACTGAGCTTCTTTCGTGCTTTAAAACCTCAAAAAAGTATCTCACTCTAACTTTCAAATGTCTTTCAAAACATTCTTCCTTAACCTAAAAAAAAAAAAAAAAAAAAAGGTCAGCAGAATTCTGTGTCCCTATCTTATATAATTTACCCTATTTCCTCTTTACTAATGTACATTAACGTACACTCTTTCATTTGGAGCTACAAGTTCATGCTGGAAAAATTTACTGCACCCTAGTCTTGACAACATAGATGCAAGCAAACATTGTAATTCAGCTCCAGAAGTATTTCTGTTGCCAGAAAGCTCCCTTTATGGGAAACATATTTTCTTAACACTCTAAAAAATAAATCAATTATATGTTTACTGCTGGTTCATACAGCTGGGGAAAAAAATTTTGAAAAAAAAAATTGAAAATTAATAAACATTCCCTAGTGAAATGAAATGTTTCTGAGCTTTGGGAAAACTTTTTACTCTGAGTTATTTTTTCACTAAATCTTTAGGGAGAAGGCAGCACACTCCAAACATTGAACTGCCAGTAGATGAATTACCATTTAATGACAGGTCACGTATGTCCCTAGTATACACTACTGTGAGAGCTGTATGTAACATCCACAATTAAACACTGCAAAGTTCCCTAGTGCTGTATTTTCTTACAAAATCAAATGTCAAACCAAGTTCATCAAAAGGCAAGCTAAAACTTACAGACATTTTTGGCACACCTGGGCTGATTTATGGTTATGCATCAAAATCATGCAAAATTTTGTAAGCTTGACACAATACTTGATGAAACTTGGCAGATTCAAATGGGTTTCATTTGCAGCCCCTCTCAAACCAAACTTAAAATAATGCTCGAGGGGTGTGAACTCGCATAGTTTGAAAATGAAGCATAGAGCTATACAATGCTGCATATCAGGAATGCCAGGTTTCAGACAGATGTAGGGACCAATGACATAATCTCTACTCAAGCAAGAAATCTTTATATGTAGGACCACACTCCCCCTAGGAGAGAAACTCTAACAGCATTCAATGAGTGTAATACAGACACCTACAAGAAGAAATTTCTCTACAGATACACAGGCTCAATCTTATTCCAATTATTTATACTGTATTGCTGTCCTCATCTGGTATCATCTGTGCCAGATTTCATTAGGCCAATATCAAGAAACAGAACTTTGACAGCTGAAAAAGTGTGTCCTAACTCAGGAAAGAGGCACAGCATCCAACTGGCACCATGGACTTACACAGAATTCAGCAGTTGTACAAACAGGTGCTCGACTCCTTGCCTCTTTGGTGTCTCCTGACAAATTGTGAGCAAGTACTGTTCTTTTTGTTGTTGTTGTTATTGTTGTTGTTTTTACTGTGAATCACCCTGTATACCACAAAGAGTGGAAAATCAATTGTGACTATCCCAGGTTCCTTAAGTCATCCTTTAGGGTAATTTTTGGTCTCATCTGGAGTATTTGGCCATTAGCCAGAGAAGACTAAATCATAAAATCATAGAATATCCCAAGTAGGAAGGGACCAATAAGGATCATCAAGTCCCACTCCTGGCACCACACAGGTCTACCCAAATATTCAGACCATATGACTAAGAGCACAGTCCAAACACTTCTTAAACTCTGGCAGGCTCGGTGCTGTGACCACTGCCCTGGGGAGCCTGTCCCAGTGCCTGACCACCCTCTCCGTGGGTGGAACCTACGGAGGTTCCCTAGTACCCAGCCTGACCCTCCCCTGTCCCAGCTCCATGCCGTTCCCTCGGGTCCTGTCGCTGTCCCCAGGGAGCAGAGCTCAGCGCCTGCCCCTCCGCTCCCCTCGTGAGGGAGCTGCAGGCCGCCATGAGACCTCCCCTCAGCCTGCTCTGCTCTGGGCTGAGCAAACCAAGGCACCTCAGATGCCCCTCATATGTCTTCCCGTCTAGGCCCTTCACCATCTTAGTAGCCCTAAAGGAGGTTGCTCTCCACATGCCAGCACAGGCACTCTAGAACTGACAGAATTAACTCTGGGATCTTCCTTGGCAGTCACTGGAACACACATTTTTTGAGAGGCATACACACAAACTCTTCACTCCACATATCCCACATTCAGATAACACACTGTTCGGGGCTATCTGAACTAGATGTCTCATGGCGAAGGTCAGTGAGAACAGTTAGCTTGAAGAATTCCTTGTTCTGGACATGTGGCTGCACCACCTGCCAGGAGACAGCGGCACTCACACATTTGCTCCATGCCAAAATACTATGATTATCCAATCAGTAGTATCCAACAGGTAGCAAGCAGTTGCCATTGGGAATTACTTCTCCAATCTCTCCTGATATCCTGAACAATTAGTGTCATTTCACCAACTTAAAGTAGGAGAAAGGAAGAAGACGGTGGTGATCTCAGTCTGGTTCTGGTGCTGCAGGGGTGGATCCATACTCTTGCTTATGACTACAACTGCTTGGGAAATGGAAAACCCACAGTTTACCAGCCAGCCTTCGTTCACTCTTTACAGAATGCAAACATGAAGGCAAAAGTAAAAATAAATGAATATGTCTGCAATGCAGAGTTTAAGGAAACAGTTACTATATTTAGAGGCAAGGAAAATGAAACGTAATGCACCCTTGGGCTTACTTATGTCTCTGGTTTGGCTTCAAGGTGTTTGTTTTCTTCTCTTCAAAATAGCACACTACCAAATCTAGCCAACTCTCAAGACACTTCATGCAGCTATCCAGATTTAAGATTCATGCCCGTGACAAGCTCCACATTCAGAACTACTTTCCCAAAATGAATGCAGAGCTTATTTAAATATTTTCTCCATCAGGATCACTATTCAGAGACCTGTCCTCCCCACTGAGCTCCATGAAGTTCATACAGTTGATATTTCACCAAGGCATCAATTTTTGACATTTCTCGAGGTCAGTTGACAGCTACAGTCTAGCTTATCCTTAGCAAAGATGTTTTGTAAATGCTGGTATTTGTTAATATACTCAAAAAGAAGTATGAAACTGGACAGACAATAAGCTATTAAATCAAAAAGCGCATCTTAATCACTGACTTTACACTTATCTACAAAGTACATTTTACCTACTGCACAAGAAATCGTCTCTGCAGACTGTCAAGAGGCTTAAACTGCTATACAGGTCCTTTATAACATGTACACTAAAAATAACACATTATATAAACATACAGAAGAAGAGTAGTGAATGTGGTTCTGTGTTAGCTCTCTAAAGGAAACACACATAAGAGTAAACAAGCTTTTTTTTCTTCTTCTTCTTTTTTGACTTGATAGTAAGAAAAAGCATCTTGAAGGGACATATAAATGCAAACAAATATATGTGACAATTCTTTTTGCCACAAAATCACCTACTGTAGTGACTTTTCAAAGAATAGTAACACAATTGCTCTCTTTTTCAGCACTTGTACACACTACCTCTGTAGCTGTTACTGGCCTGGATGCAAAATGAAAATGGAAAAACATCATTCCGTAACAGCACAGTGAGATTGCTCCTAACCATCCTTTAGATGTGTCTTCTTAGTTCTCTCAGTGAATGAAAACATTAAAGCATTTTGGTTGATGTCAAAACCTTTGAATTCTTTTCTTCCCAGGCATCCAAGTTCAGGCAGTGACTTTGTGGAGGGATGTCTTAAGTAAGTTGCACATCCTTCAGTTAGATAAGTACTTGTTGACATAAATCAGTCTGCTTCACAACAGTTCAGGTCCTTTTCCTGTCTTCAAGTTTTGACATGTTCAGTATTCCCCGAGTCTTTTTAATTCAACATAAGAAAGTCCCTCTGAAATTCTCTCTGAGGTCAGCCATCCTCCCACATATATTATTTCCACTGTTTGACACGTGGCTTTATTCAATTTTAAATTACTGGCTCTTGAAATGTCACATATTCTGTTCAATCTTTTCTGATATTTACCGGATCATCAAGACATATGACCATACCTGGTATGCTTTCCATTGTACCACTCACTGTGTGCAATACATCTTGCACCAAATACAGATCAAAAGGTAGTACTTCCAAATGATGAAGTGAAACTACAGAACTTGAAGCCATCTATTCAGGAAAATCCACCTGTATTCTGTCAATGCTTTAAATTTGCTGAATAATTTGACTCCTGACATCTCAAACAATATTCCCCTTTCCATAAGCCTCCCAAAAAATTGTCCTTGCTCTGATTTTAAATTTTGAGAATCTACATACAGTTATAATCTCTCTTCTTTTTGTCTGCAACCCCTTTTCCCTTTCAAAAGGGATACAGATTGTCTTTCTGAATTTCCATTATACCAACTTACTTGATGTTTACCTCCCTCTTCTAGGCTCAAAACAGGTTGCCACCTTCTGTATGTCAACATCAATCTTACTGTTTGTATTTAGCCAATGCATTTCACAGAGTACATTTCAAAAGCATTCAAATTACTTCTCTGCCACAATCTTCCAGGGGCACTTTTTGCTATTCCACATTTATAGTTTCCTATTTCTCTTTCTTTTATCACATTTATTTTCATTTTATTCTCTGTCCTGTCCATTTCTTTTCACTTAATTGGCCAATCTACTGAATTTATAGTTTCTTCCATTAGCATTCCTAAAAACACCGCTTTCTCTTCACTCGAGGAATCCTGCTCTTCACTTAATGTAAGTAGTTTCTTACTTGCACTGAATATATTAGCATAATCATGTGTTTTTTACACTTTCTGAACATTTGTCAGTATCCAAAATATTTCTAATACTCATGCTGACTAACACATTGCTGCCACTTTTTCCATAACCTTCCACGTTCATGTATTTGGCCAATATGATTTGGGGGAAATCCTCCCATGCAACAGTACATGCAGACCCATGTTCTGTGTCTTTCCTTCAGGTTTCTATTTGTATTGCTCTTCATTCTGCTGCTTGACATATACATATTGCCTTTTCAAAAGTGAGATCAACTTGACTTAAAACGCGTTCATGGACATGTTTATTGTTATACTTTAGGAAAATCTATTCTTTTGTAAGTGACAATTTTCCATTTTAATACATTTCTAGTCTTTGACCAGCTTCTCTACTATTTTCCCTTCAAACTATACTCTCACCCTGCATATACCTCTTTCAGAAGGTGATGTGTTTGGGTTTTTTTTGCTATAGTGGTCTTCAAACTATTTCACCATTTCTACAAACTCACCTTCTCCTTCTCCACTACTAACTTCACAGCATTCTTCATTTACCTTCACAGTTTTTGCCCCTGCCACTGCTTAAGAGTAGAGTAATATTTTTCTCATCTGCCAAGCTGTTTATCCTTAAGGCTCTTGTAACCAAACCACACTGCTGCACACACCTTTCAGCACTCCTTCAGTTTACATACCTTTTGCAACTTAACCAATCCCCAGGATATATGAAGTTCAACTACACAACATAGGGCAGATACTTCAATGATATCTCCAATTCTGTAGGTCTCTCATCTCCTAAGCCTTTCAATTCAGACACCCACTGTGAAGAGCAAAACTGCCTTATAGTAAATTGCCCATTAAAAGTCATATGAAGATCCAGAAGTACTCTACAGCAGGCAAAAATTGTTCATACAACCAGACCAAGAAAGCAGAAGGAACAAGTGCCCCATCTCCATGCAAACAGGAATGCCATGGAGGGTTGGGAAAAATGCTCAGGGCAGGGAAGATCAACATAATCTTTCTTCCACCCACTCCCAACTCCAAGACAAGGGGTATCTATTTCTGCAACTGTGACACCTAAGTCCACATCCCCCAGATGACAAAAGCTCCAGGCAACAAGACAGCTAGTGAACATAAACATAGTCCAGGATCTGCAGTGATGTCTAGAGTTGGAAAAAAAAAAAGGAAAAAAAAAAAAACAAAGAACGTCACATGCAGATTTGAGATTTGTGCCAAATCAAAATGTTTGTAAATCTATGTGCATCTGACCTGAAAATTTTGAAGTTTTGTGTACGTGTCAGTATGTATGCAATACACAATACTGAAGAGATACTTAAATTCCTTCCACTTTAAACTGTAAAATACTTCAGCATAAGCCTAAGTACACTACTTACTCCCACTGAAGTCAACAGAACAGCTCCCAGCAGGAGAGAACTGTACGTGTGTTTACCAGGTAAAGATCATTGTATGCATAATGAGTTCCAAAACCAGTTTTTAGAAATTAGGAAGACGCAAGTCTGGAGGGAGAAATAGGAGATGAATAAGCAATAGCCTGTTCACCTGTCTACCCAAAATAAAATGCAATCTCACCCTCCAAAACTAGACCCATATTCACCAAATAGGTTCCACTGATTTAAAAATAAAAATAAAAGCCTCTCTGTGTGAGGTAGAAGACCACAGGTTTGTGAGAAATGCTGAATACAGCTGTTCACCATGGTCCAAGAGTACCAGGTTCAATTCTTACCTCTTCCTGAGGGAATGTGACCCAGTGTCTCAAAAGACACCATAAAGCACCATAAAGCACTCTGAGAGAGGGCTGCCTCAACCCTACCTGTTCATGTGGCTCTCATTTCTGCCATCACTGAACACTCAGGAGAGCAGGACCCAGACATCTCACTGCACAAATGAGCGTCATGGTCGCTTAGCTAAATAGGCTCTCCTGCTCTCTGGCTCAGAAGTACATTTAAACACTCCAGGCCAAGTAAGGTGACTCAGACAGGAAGAATCAAGGCAAATCCACATCTGTATGCCACACAGGACAGCAGTTGTGATGCTGATGTGCAAGACCCAGGTTCTGACCAACGCCAAGTTCAACGCTTGGTTCTTCGAGCCAAGACAGCCCCAACGTGTTCTACTGAAGACGTTTGCTTGGACCGCACAAACAACTCACTCCACAGCCTAACGCTGCTCACTGGAGGAAAGCTCTTGCATTTCCGCTCACCTTACTGAACTAAGTCCCCCAGGTTTTCTTACTGAGAGTGGAAGGGGAGGCCTCCATCAGGTAATTTGCAGTAGGAATCTAATTTAGCCTCCTGAATCACTTCCTGGAAGAAGCGGGCTCTCCGCTGCTGGCAGAAGAGAAGCCAGCTGCTTTAAGTGCCTTTGCTGCACAGTCTGAAAGGAGTTGCCAGATTTTAAGTGCTGAGGCCTGGGACAGTCCCAGACATGCTGAGCAAGTCCAGTGCGTGACACTTGCAGCACATGCTGTGAAGTCTCCCAGTGCATGCCCATAAGTCTGACATGCCCAGTATGCGCACTTGATTTATCCGCACATGCTCGCTGTGCCGTCTGGCATTTAGAAAATCAGACAGTTGTTGCAAAAGAATGGGAAAAGTCACATCCTATGCACGCTTCATGTGGGATACAGCATCCGATTGTGTAATATGCATTTCACAGAGTATCTGCTGAATATGGCCCTGATTATTTTTATATGTATGGTTCAGAAACAAAAAAGGTAAAAATAAATTCATTTAAATCTAAAACTGGGAGATTTCTTTTGTCCCAACAGTCAAACCACAAGGTAAAACAGATAACTCGCGTGGCCCCAAATAGAGCTCCATCATGGGACTCTTCCACAGGAAGCCCAGATGTGTCACCATTTCACTGTTTTAATGTTTCAGCAATGGGCTAACTTTGATTAATGCATTGTCCTTCTTCTATTTAAACATCAGGCAGATGTATATAGTGGACCATGTATTCTCTGTGGATCCGGTATATGCTTTTGTTGCGACTGTAGCTGCCACT
The DNA here is from genome assembly GCF_964211835.1 of Anser anser. NCBI lineage: Eukaryota > Metazoa > Chordata > Aves > Anseriformes > Anatidae > Anser > Anser anser. The sequence goes on from NC_139723.1 coordinate 44,163,081, forward strand.
CTTTTGCATGGGGAAGTACTGTGCAGGTTCAGTTCAATATGGAATTAGTACAATTTCAAAAAAAAAGTCTCTAAAATACTCATTCTCAACTTCCTGTTGACTCAACATATGTAGTCTTCACACAGTAGGAAAATGCAGGGAAGCCAAGAAAACTCCCAGACAAGCATACATCAAGCAACGGAGCAACAGGCCACCTCTCTTCCAAAAGTAAATCAGGCAGGAAAATGTTTGAACCGGTTATTTTCATGCCTTAGTTATGTCCTCTAAACTACTTTGCATTGGTGAAATGCCAACTCTGTCAAGTTTTGCCATTGACTTTAACAAGTTCAGAAAGCAAGCCTCAATTTTCCCCTAAAATAAAAGGCATCAAGTGAAAGGACCTTGCTGGGTCATGATCAGGAGGCTTACCAAAAGGCTGGTTCGAGTCACACTGTTCAAAGATTACAATCTTTTAAAATGCCTCTAAAAATGCCTTGGGCCTTGGGCCTGTCTTGCTCTATCTTAATTCTGCAAAAAGTCTCATTTCTTGAGGCCTTGACGAGGAACCAAAAATATTGACCTGAAACCCGATCTTCAAGAACATATCCTACCAGTGACAACCCATGCCAGAAACAAGAACAGCTGAATTGCTACGAAATATGTTTAACAGTTTCAGCTATAACTTCTGTCAATAATCAACATTCAGTGCAGTTCATTTTCTTCCAGGAATATTTTAAAAAATTGCATATTCACAACAGAATTTCCATGGCGTGGCTCCTTTCCCGTAAGTGCATTATGGTTTTTCAATGTTATGTTAATAGTAGCTATATAAGAAACAATATCTCTGTATACATATTTCAGTGGGGTTTAAGCTTGGTTTGCTTTGTGTGGTTTCTGAAAATACAGGCTCACAATCAAAAATTGAATTAAGGTGTATGCCCAATATATTTTATTTCAATAGCAGCTCTGTGCCTACATACATTTGTATAAAAAGGTCTTAGCAAACACAGCGTGCAGTAACAGAGCAGTACGGGCATATGGCTTTCAAACCTCTACTAATTTATTTCTCCATTTGAAATGCACATAAATGATGAATTAATACAATCAGTGCTCCACTTTTTAAAGGACAGTTTTCAAAGAGAGGCTTTTCAGGCATAACAAGCTAAATATACATTTAACATCAATAAGCAGTGAGAGGGTTTTTAGGGTTTCTAGAGTTCTCTGCTTCATTTTTCATCATTTATTACTCTTCATTACTGGCTACGCTCATCCAGCTTGGGCAAGGATATTCTGCTAGTCAACTTCACTATGGTGTTGTTAGACATTGCTGCAGTGAGAGATGACAAACAGGGGAAAGAGGGAACTGCAATACAAAAAGAACATTTTTTTTCCCTCTTACTTGAAAGCAAAATCCAAAATGGAGAAATAAGGATCTTGTTTAGTTATGTAAAAGTTTTTATTTTACTGTGATTTGAGGTCTAGAATCTTACTAAGCTGCCTTCTCCCTTACACTTCTGGAATTAAAAAAAAAAAAAGAGAGAGAGAAATCCAGAAAATGTCACCCTAAAGATATTGCAGGGTGGACTGCCCAACCCTCTGTTTTCTTGTTAGTAGGGAAGGAAGCACAAGCTTCTTGAAAACAACATATCTAACACCAAAGCCTCGAATTCTTACAAACGGCCTTCATTTTCGTATATAAATCCCAACCCTCTCTTACAACTCAAGTGACCAAAGACATAGAACAAGAGGCAGTGTTTTGCCAGCCCACTCCTACACAACACTGAGCACCACCTGAAGGATGCTGCGTTCCTCCAGGAAAAGCTGGTTCACCCCAGCCTGCCGGAGACAGCCCCTGTCAGCCCCCGAGGAGCCCATCAGTCCTTACCGACTGGAAGGACGAGGACTAAAACAAGGCATAATGAAGATTGCTGGGAGCAAAAACATCCAGCATATACAAAATCCTTTATTTTGTAATGTCTGAAGTATTTTTAAACCCTGGAAAATGAAAAAAAATTTTAAAAAAGATTTTTCTAATGCTTACTTTCAACTCACCTTAACCTGCTACCCAGATCTTTAAAAGTATATAGAAAGGAAAAAAAAAAAAAAAGACAAATAAGACAAATTCTTAAAATGAGCTTTTTTATCACCACTGCCCCTACCCCCTTTAATAATTTGTAGCCTCATGCCTTGTATTTTACTATATAATTCCAAGTCACCAGAAATAGCTTTGCAAACCAGCCAAGCCATGTATTGCTGCAGAGTCTAAAGTTCCTTTGAAGAAGAAGGGGCTGGGGGTTGAGAAGCCTTGAAGATAGTTTTACACTATATTTAATCTACAACAGCCTAGAAATCTAAAATGAAAGAGACCCAAAATACCAACAGCACTGATCTTCATATGAATTTCAACATGCCTTTTTTTTTAGAGCAAGCTCACATGACTTGTTAAATAATTTACTCTATAAATTACTTATCCTGTCTTATTTATTAACAATTCTAGAGTGCTTTATATAACTGCATTAGTAATTTACTTTGTGGTTTTGAAACGTACGCAATACACAATCACCTCTCTCTTTTACTAGGCAAGAGCTAAGAAGTCACCTATTTGTTGGCAAGCAGCTCTTCCTGAAATACACTCACTAATTTCAAACCCCCTTCACCTGAATAAACATAAGTCAACATACTAATGACTTGATACCAGAGCTGAAAAACTATGCCAGGAATATACTAACAGTGCAAGAAGACACTTTGAAATCAAGGTCTATGAAGTGTCATAGACACACAGATATACTAACAATACATTTTATTCAATGAGAAAGTATTAGACCAGTCCTTTTACAAAAAGTCCTGAACATTTCTGAAGTGACTCATTTACTATCCTATTAATATTCTTGCTCAAGTGATCTCACTAAGAACTACTTACTTGCCATAGTGCCTGGATTTAACAATGCTTATATACTCATTTTGCTCTCACCACTCTTGCTCCTTAGCTCTTAGTGTGAGCCTCAATGACTGATAACCGTGACTTTAATGCAGGGCCTTGCTGTGGAGTTCCATTTATCTCTAATAGCATCACTAGTACCAAACAGTTATATAATTGAGCTCTGTTACGATGAGCGATTTTAGCACTGGCACATGCTTTCCAGATCAAGGCCAGCCCATGTCAGCACCCTAACCAACTGTACAAATCTAAAATCTCACTAGAGACAGGGATTTTTATTAATCTGCCTTTTATTCACCAGAATGAGAAAACTGTGCAAAATAACAAGGAAGGGAAAGAATGAGGAAGATGACTAAGAAAAGCACCAGGCAGAAATACTCCTATGCCCTCCCACACCAAGTTTCAGCAGCTGGGCCTCACAAGGCTAATGCAGGAGTGCTCTGGAAGTCTTTCTGCTGATTTCTGTAGATTTGGATGCAGATCCTACCAGAAATAAAGTAATAGCTGGACTGGGAAGAGAGGATTTATTAAGCTCTAAACCACCATTTACATTGTGGGCCAAAATAGTGCGGAAGCTCCCATGTACCAGGCAGTGGAGGCTGCCCGATGCATGGGACCGCAGGTCTGTTATTCCCACCAGCATCACGCCACCTCTCTCCTACCTCTCAGAGCCAAGGGGAAACCCTTGCTGCCCACTTGCATCCTGCCTGCTCGGTACCATCCACCCAGCCCACAGCCAGCAACCATGGCTGCCACATGCCCACCCTGACTGTTCAGTTACCACAGAAATCCCACCACACACAGCTCAGGTGAGGATCTTTACTCAGCTCATGTGCCCTTGGAGTCAGTAGATGTTTTGCCTAGGATCACAGGATCCTCTCCAGTCAAGAGGAGGGCATAAGCAATAAATGAAGGATTGGTCTCAACAGGCATGCAGGAAATACAAGGGAATAAATTACTAGAAATTAAGTGTCTTATGCTCTTCTCACTCTCATTTATACCAAGAGTAATTCCACCAGAGACCAACAGAATTGTGTTCCTGTATCTACAGAGCGCATAAAAGAAAAATCAGGCCTGAAGCTTCCTAAGTAAAATGCAAAGATTCAGCCTCTTAAACTGGTTTCTTAGATAGAATAAAGAAAGATGTAGTGTTAAAAGCATGTCTTCGTGATCTTTATATACCATGGAAGAACTGCTTCTTTACATACTCACTGCTTGCTAAGTTCCCGCAATGAAATAATGTGACAGTTACTGCAGTCCAACTTTTAATTTATGTCTGCAAATTAAAGGGCCTTCATGTTTTATGTCAAAAGTATGCTAGAAAAGACCATCTTAAATATGTGCAAGAGCATCTCCTGAGAAATCCATGACTCAAAATTATTTTTAGAACACCAAACACAACAACATGCAATGTCACAGAATGATACAGTAAAAATTGAGAAAAACTGTAAAGACAGCGATGCTGACAAAAACATAGGGCAGAATGAAAACGAAAAGCACCAATCCAAAATGACTAGACATGTTTTAAGTTGATTGTGGCTGGAGTGCATATTTACATATGCATTTATTCCTCTGGCCTTTTAAACGGTTTAAATTCTAGGGGGAAATTGCTACATTACCTCCAAATTGGAAGTACTAGATAATAAGGCTAGCAAAGCCTATGAAGATGAGCAGAGATGCATAGCTTGAAGCAATTCTTTTTAATGAAGCAATCCACAGAATATTAAACAAACATCTGAAACAATAACTGCCGTAACAACTCAGAAAGGTTGTTCCATTCTCATAGGTCCTAAAAATCTGCCAAATGTAGGCCGTATGTGAGTAGTAGAAATGAATGCCACCAGCTTTTTCGCCAGCTTTTTCGCCAGGCACACACAGGGAAATGCAGCAAGCTGACTACAACAAACTGCAGAAAGGTAGCCCAGGGGTTCTAGAATTAAGCTAATATCACACAATATTTCATGGCATTTTTGTATTGTTTCTAAAGAAAGATGAAAGAGGAGAAGGGAATAGAAGAAGATGATAGAAGAGAAGGAAATAGAAATTAAACAGTGAGAAAACTGTATGGATTTGGGGCAAAAATATTCTGGATTTTTTTACAATAGAAATGTTGTGGGTAACAATCCAGAAACAGCAGGGGCTGGGGAAGATAGACAAAACAGCTTTAGAAGGCTTTTTCTCCAGGTCCTGTACGCCCAGTAGCCGAAATTTTTGCTCAGCAAGAGTCTTTGCACCTTTTCTCAGGCAACCTATGTGGATGCCACAGAGTACAGAGGCTGTTAAAGGATTTAGGATTGAACATGAATCACTACACAACTCCCTCACCGACTATCAGCTGCAGGCAAACAAGGATGGAAAAAACACGACCGTGAGAGAAAAAAACAAAAAACTTTTCGCACCTTCCTCGCTAATAGTGAGGGTTTCCTAATCCTCCAGCACTCAGAGCAAAAGTCTCATTTCCCCACAGGCTCAGCATTTTCTCCTTCAAGCCACCTTATGGAGAAGGGCAAAGCAGGCTTGCATGCCTATGGCCAGGGCAAGGAAGATAGTTTGCTCTCCCTTTCCCTTTCATCAGAATGTGCCGCATCCCTACCTTTCTCTTTTCCTTTTTTTTTTTTTTTTTTCCACTTGAAAAAGGGAATTGAAAAAAGGAGAGACCAGTGACGGGGGTGAAAGCCACCCATCGAAACCAGCAGGAATAAACCGTGGCCGCGAAACTGAAATCGATGGATTAATTAAAAACCCGCTGCCGCCGCAGAGGTGAGGCAGAGGCCGGAGGCCGCAGCCCAGCGCCCGCCCCGCGGATGCTCCGCGGCCGGCGGCGACCCCCGCGCCCTCCCCGCGCTCCTGGGAAGCCGCACCGGGGGCCGGCGGGATGGGTCGTCCCGCCGGCCTCGCAAGGGCATCTCCGTGAGGCCGAGCCCACGGAGATGGGGCTAAATCACGGCCGCGCTCTCAGGCTCCCGGCCCCCGCGGCTGCCCGCGGAGCGAGTGCCCTCCCTCGCAGGGAAGCTGCCCGCCGTCCCCCCAGCCAGCAGCCCCCCATCCCGGCCGTGCCGTACTCACATCTCGGTGACATTGTCGCCCTCGGCGCTCCGCTGCGGCACGGGGAAGGAGGAGATGCCCGGCACCGGCTCGGCGCACCAGATCCGCCAGGAGCTGCAGCGGCAGGACGCGGGGCAGCCCAGAGCGCCCCGCCAGCAGCCCAGCACCAGGCAGCACAAGCCCCACAGCCTCGCCAGGCCGGGGCCCGGCCTCCGCCGGCTGGATACCGTGCCTCCCCCCATCACCCCAGCGCTGCCCGACGGCCTCCTCGGGATGCTGCGGAGGGTGCGCAGCCTTCCGCGCCGCGGGCCGGCACCCCGCGGCCGGGGCTCACATGGGCGCGCCGCAGCCGCAGCCGCCGCCGTGCCCGACCGGGGGCTACGAGGGCCGGCGGGACTCAGGAGGGAGCCGGCACGGCTCGGCACCTGCCCCGGCCCCGCGGGTGGGCAGCGGCGCCGCCTGCCCCCGCGGCGGCTCCCGATGATGCTGCAAAACGCGCGGAGCGGCAGGGGCAGGTGGCGGAGGCTGCGCTCCTACCTGCGGGGGCTCGGGCGGCCGCTGCCCGCGGGAGGGATGGAGAGAGGGAGGGAGGGAGGGACGGAGAGAGGGAGGGAGGGAAAGAGGGAGGGAGGGCGGGGAGGGAGGGCGCAGCCCGCGGCGGCGGCGGCGGCGGGGCTCGGGGCGCCGTGCTCGCCGCTTTACGCACCGTCTCCTCCTCCCTCCAGCTGATAATAAAGCAGCCCCGGCTCCTGCTCCAGCCCAAGCCGGGGAGCTGCCGGCAAAGTGACGTGGGGCTGACGCAGAGAGGGGCAGAAACTCCACAAAATGAGCCTGAAATCCAAAAAAAAAAAAAAAAAAGCGACAGGGGAGGGAGGAGGGGGGGGTGGAGAGGAGGGAGAGAAGGGAGGGTGCCGAAGATTAGATACCAATAGGCAGTCTGCGCCTGAGCCTTCACTCACGCACGCACATAAACACAGACTCGCACACGCGTACACACGCACACGGACAGTCGCGCACACGCACTCACACCCCCGCGGATGAGGAGCGCCCCGCCGTCAGTGCGGGCTCCCCGCTCCGCCGGGCGCCGTGGGGGGCCCCGCTCCGCGGCCCCGTGTGCCCCAGGACAGGGTCACCTCGCCGAGGGGCACCGGGCATCCCCTCCAGGGCGGGGGACGGCGGCACCCCTCTCGGTGGGGCGATAAAAGGGGCCGCTCTAAGACCCCTGCGAGGCTGCGGACGAGCGGCCCCCCGACGCCCCGCTGTTTCCCCGGGCAGCCTCGTCCATCCCGCAGCATCTCCGCGGTCTGGAGAGCCGGTTTTGCGCTCTCTTCCCCCCGGCTGCGGGTTTTCCGCAGCGGTTTCGGTGTCCCGCAGCCCGCCGCAGTGCCCGGCGCTGCGCGCTCCGCAGGCGCCACCGCGCGTCCCGCCGCCGCCGTGCAGCGCCCCGGGGCCGCCAGCCCGCACCGCGATCCCCCCGCACACGGGCACGGCTGAATAAGGTCAGAGCCCTGAGGCAGGCGGTAGCCCCCGCAGCCCATCGGGGTGCCCCCCGCCTCGGGGCGGCTGGGGGAGGCCGGCTCTCGGAGCTGAGGGTCGGTGTTTTCGGGCAGGGCTGACCCAGGCGTGTGCACCGCAGGTTTACAGAGAGAGTGATGGGGGAAATTGGGCCGAATGACAACGATGTCGTTCTTCTCATGTCTGAAGTGGTGCTCTTCCTGTCCCGATAAATAACGGGCAGACCTTGCTTCGTGTTGGCAGAGTGCTCACTTGCCTCTATACCATTACATCCAAAGGTGGTGATGGCGCATTCTGATGAAACTACCCGAGCTTGGTATTTCAGAATGAGTAATTCAGAGCTCCGCTGCTGAATTCAAGAAAGAATGGCTACAGAATTTTTGTTACAAAAGTACAGAACAGGTAGTCAATACGCTGTTTAGAAAGTGCTCAGGAATCAATTTGATATGGCACTTATTAATTGAATGAACACTCCGTTCTTTTTGCATTTCTCAGGCTACAGAAAAAATCCAATTCTTACAGGGTACGTTCATAGGCCTTGCATTCATAGTCACAGGCAGGGTTGGGTTTGCTCTTAAATAACATCTTGCTAACAAAGCCATAGCCATACCTAGCTGTAACTCTGATTCATGCCTCTCTATAGGGCAATGAGTGAAAATTAGATAAAGAAACATAAACGAAAATATTGTCAATCATGTTACCATATTTAGGACAAATTTATTAGAAATGTATGTAGGATTATTATATAAATACTTGTATCCTATTTGGAATGTATCTCTCCCTTGCCAAGTCCAGCATTCTGTCATTTCTAAATAAAACATGATCAAGAGAGTCCCAGGAAATAAGAAAGCCACATAATGCAGCATAAGAACATGAAAGGACCATAGAAGATATTACTCAAGTACAAGACATTTTGTCTACAAGTAACACAACACTGGAGAAAAAGGCATTAATTTAAAGTGTCATTTTTTTTCTAACGAGAAATGTTCATAGAAGTGTAGCAAGTAAGATGATCATTTCAAGGGACAATCTTCTAGGTACAATCCCAGTAGGATGGGATTTTTAAAGGATTTGGAGAAAAATGTTTAAGAGGAAAAGAGCAGAAAGATTACTGGCACGAATGGCAATATGATTCCATTTTCGCAAAAGCTTGGGAAAGGTCTCTAATGCAGGACAGAAGTAAAGTTTCCAAATCTTTTTGAAAGTGGCTGCAAAACCTAAATTAGTGTTCGCACAAATCTGTTTACAACTTCAAAAAATATGTCTATTTCCCTATCTCTTCTGGATGAATACAAAGACATCAGCTCTTAAAGACAGGAAATACTTATTGTAATACTCCTGGTGATTTTATGACAATAAGCTTATGCTTATGTAATCACATATAGGCACATATTGGACCTTATTACTTCACAGACATTTCAAGTCTGTTTTCTAAGATTCTAGGAAATTGAAAAGTTCTCAAAGTTTCAGATAAAACCATGCAGTTCAATCAAACTGGCTCATTATGTCATTCAATAATGTTGGAAGAGTGAAGTTCTGTAGGTAAGACCTCGAACTTGTAAAGCTGCAGGTAAATGTTAAATGATACTATAGCACATATTAGAAAACAGTCTTATCACCTGTTATAGAAGGTATTGGTTTGGATTTCCACAAGAGCATTGCTGAGCTGTGTGATAATCCTTTCCTAGAAGGGTTGGGACTTACCAACATAGATTGCTGATATCGAAAATGACCAGATGTCAAAGTGCATTGGTAAAATACCAAATTCCATTAAATATATATTCCCCGCTCCCAACTTAGCATTTTATCAAAATAGGTTGGTGGGCTGGAATAGAGATGGAAAGTACGCACAGTGAAAGCTAGGGAGTGCTCCACCTAGAAATACCATGGCTGGCCTGCAGTACTGGGGGAAGGAGCAGTTCTTTCACTAAGCACAGCTAGATGCTTGGAGTCTTTTAATTCTAGATTTAAAAAAGGTGAGCTGCACAAAGAATTGATGTGATAAATTGTAACTTTATTTCCACGTGAAGGTTTTTATTTATAAAGGTAACACCACTCTCCTATGCTTTTTCTCATAAAGAAAGTAGTAAAGAACTGCTTAAATACTTCCTATGAACTATTACTTAAAGGAGAAGTGCAACTAAGCCACCAGAGAAAAGTAGCTTTCTGGTAGTTCTGTGAGAGCACACATCATTCCAGAGGTGTTAAAACTAGAACAAAGACTTTTAAGTACAACAAGGCTATAGAGTGTGGTCAGAAGCCTAAAAAATACAAAGTCTGAGCTAGGATTGAAAGAACTGTCTTTGTTCAGTGTGCAAAATACTGAAGGGAGGTGCAATAACACTCCTGAAATATGTAAAGGGCTGTGCAAAGTGATAGGTGATGATTTCTTTCATTGTCTGTGAGACACAACAAAAACTAACAGACTTGATTTACTGCAAAGAAGATATATGTTAGACATTATGAAAACTTTTGTACGGTAAGCATAACAAATAGATAACCACGGAGAACACTGGAATCTCAAACAATTGAGCCTGGTTAGAGCAGTGAGGAAAGCGTCTCCCCAGAGCAGGTGAAGCAGAGTCAAATTTGCCATTGGTAGGTGAAAACAAGTAAACAGCTTTGCAGAGATTGCAAGTTCCCTTGCAATACACATTTCTTTGTCCATTTTTTAACTACCACATTTCAAGTTACGAGAGCACATTTTTCTGAATATGTTAGAAGCAAAACCAGAAGATGCTGAAATAGAGTGTTTTCTTGAAATTACTGTTACCTGAAATGGAGCTTGATCACCCCAAAACCTTAACTCATGCAGTGTATATCTTTGTATATCACAGCATAGAAATTACAGTAAATATTTGTAAAAGTGCAAGAACAGACTTGTAGAAAAGAGGCAAGAGCTGAAACTCAAAGAATCTATGTGAGAGTACTGTTATTTAGGTGGAAGAATAAGGAACTGTACCACAGAGCCTGGGGAAAGGTGAGGGCATGAATTGTGTGTGTACTGAGGTATCCTTTCTCGTCCAAAGGCATACACACATAAAGACCAGTCTTACATACCAACACCAAAACTGCATAGAAGCTTTGCATCTTAGCTGTTTACATTTTTGCTTGCATTGTTTGCATGTTTGCTTATTGTTTGGCAATTCCTAGCTGTCAGAGGAGAGCTCATAGGAACTCTGGATTTTATCAGAAACCCTTTGTTTTCCAGAGAAATATGCTAATTCTAATGCAACTTTCCACATGAATAATTTCTTGCATTCAAAATGAACCTGTGGTCAGCGAGACACATTCATACCATGACCCAGAGCAAGCATATTGAACATCTGCCAGGCTAGTATGTATGTGGAGATGTACTTGTCCCTCTTCCCAAAGTCCCCACATCCTTTACCCCTGTGACAAAAATCAGCTTCCACACAACTCCTTCAGAACTTCCTCAAAGCACAAGGCAGTCTGTAAGTGCCCTAGCCCAGCTTTTACTATTTACAGTATTCCACCTGTTCACAGGTTTATCCAGATATTTGATCATCGCTGATTTTGCACTCCTGAATAATGCAAGCATTTTCTCCTTCTCTGCTTCAAGCAGTTGATCAGTGCTTATTGACTTTAAAGTGAAGATGAATCCTGCCACCTTGTGATCAAGAAAATTAGCACACCATTTTGTTTTGTGAGGAAGGGAAGACGGATGGAAGGGGAAAGGAAAAGTTAACTGTACCTACAATATTTATAACAAGACAGGAATTAAATGAGAGCCTGAAGGCCTAATGGTTGAGTCCAGCTGGTAATGGCTTGCTGGGGCCTCCTCACAAGTGCAATCGCTCTGCTAGGAGCACTCTTCACACTGCAGCGTGCCACTTTTCTTATATCCCCACAAAGTTTCAAAGATGTGGGGTTTCAGTGGCCTTGCCAGTGACCTAATAATGAAAGCAAGGCACTTAACCCAGCCTCTTGGACTGTAGTCAGTTTCTGTCTGATGGCCAGAGGTATGAATCACAGAGCTCCTGGTAACTCCATGTTTCAATTATTTGCAGTGTGCTACAAAGGGTAGCGCTACATGCTTTTCATCACAAAGCAATCACATCATGGGGTAGAGGGAAGGATTCTCCTCATTTACAAAACTAAGCTAGCATTAGTGGAGGAGGCAGTAAAAGGCATGAACTTCCATTTTCTGCAGAAGTCCAAGGCAGCACTCTTTCTGTCTCTGTCTGATGGGACTTCACAGGAGCTGCCTACTGTCTGGATCACTGTAAGTTCCTACCCCTACTTCACTCTATTTTGTCCACCACTTTTCTGAGTCACTCTGCAGACAGCTAAGCAGGACAGCTGATTGATTCTACATATAACCGTTAAACTGCCTTCTGGACACCTCTGACAGCAAATGTTAATGGTGTTTTCACCTATGAGATGTCAGCAACAGGAATGCCAAAGCAGCTCTAACACTGCATTTGCTGGTTGTGTCAAATGCTATTCATTCAACTTTTTATCAAATGTATGGACTTGCTCAGTTCACAGAAATCATTTTTCCCTCAGATAATCCAGCTGACTTTCCTTATGCCTGTTTGCACACACATATTTTGCTATGGAAGACTTGCTTGTCTTTCTGATTACAAGGGTTCAACAGGTGGAAATTGCAAACATAATAAAAATCTGAAAACAAGTTGACAATTTTCTCCCAGTTTAAAAACAGCCCAAATAGTAAGGATCTGGGGGACATGATAAACTGATGAAATTCTGCATCCCCTTTTACAGCAATTAGTGTAAGCAGTAAAAAAATAAACAAGCAACCCCCCAGTCTTTGTTATACTAATTGAAAGGTTCAAAAATGACCTGAAAACTTAGCTGTAGCAACATTTCAAGTCAACTTCAGTTGGTATCACAAATTACTGACTAACTACTACTGACATTGTTTGTTGTCACCCATTCAAACAGACTACATACCATGAATGTGTATCACTCAAGACTGTAAGGGTAGAACACGATTTTTAACTCCTTACCTTCTAGGCTATATATGGTACACCAACCTGAAGAAGGAAATAGTTTGTTGCTCAAGATAGAAATCATTTAATTTATGATGCAGATATGCTTGACATGGCCATGCTACTTTCTCATTTGAACTGGGGTCACATCTCCTTCCAGAGGCTGTTACTCCAAGGGAAAATATTGTATCTACAATTGCACTTATTGCTGATGGCACAGGAGGGACATGGTAACCCTGTTCCAAATCGACAGATGGTGTCTGAACGTGCCTCTTCACACACTAGCATAGACAACAGCCATGAACAGAAATAAGCAGTCAAACTAGTAGATACCTAGAAGGTCAGAAATCAATAGTTTCTGACTGATTGGTTTAGGACTGAGAGATCCTGATGGCCTGCACCACAGAGGTGAATGGAGGTAATTCTTCCACTAAGGTTATGGATGATGTATTATGAATAGTTTGGTAATTCTAATCTCCTTGATCTGAAAGTATGGCAGCACTCTTTTTTTTTTCTTTTTTTTTTTTTCTTCTGCTGCTGCTTAATTTTTTCTTTTGTTAAGTTAAAGAAATTACATGATATTCACTATTTTTAAGACCAAGAAAGAGGGAAACAGAACTATTGTTATAAAAGACCCACCAACTTCTCTTACAGAACAGTAAAATATTCTGCTCTCCAAAAATGGTTGTCTCCTTCCCTGCTTATAAAATCATCTCTTGATGCTGATAATTTCTGTGCCAACCTCTAGCCTGACATAAGAAAATGTATTGACAAGTTTGCTGCTAAGCCACTCTAATGGCAGCTTTTTTGGTCCCTTTCAATTTTGATTTCAGGATTTAGTCTGCAATGGAATCTATGAATATCCTTTTGGTTAATACCTTTTCTACCCTGCTGTTTCTCTCTCTCCATCAGCTATGGATAAGACCACACCCTTGCTGATTATTCTCTGTGGCTCCCCAGCCTTTGCTGACCACCAAGACATTGTGCCTTCTCCCCATCTCCTCTGGATCCTTTTCTTTCCAACAATGCCTAGATTTTGTCACAGGGAATAAGGGATTCCCTTACATAATGCTAATGTTCTGCAGGTTTCTATGGTACTTCCACTTGGTTTCCCACAGCAACCACACAGTACAGGAGACATTTTGAGCTGTACCATCGTCATCACTTCTTAGTCCTTTTCCTAAGATTCAGATAATATTGGTTCTTCATGCTGTCAGTGTCCAGGCTCCACTTGGTGACAGTTTTTCTGAAGTTCAAACAAAGTTTCCTTGTGTTTTTCAACATCTGAAAACATGGAAGAGTTGATAGCTACCGTCTATTCACTGAGAGTATCATAAAAGTACACAATCTGAGAACATTTAGGTTTTGTAAGTGCGAGCATGAATTAATCTCAGTATTTTTGGTACCTTCTCTAAATTGCTTGCTAAAGCACAGTACAGCTGCCTCCCCCTATCAGCAGAGTTTATTCTGTGAAGCACAGTACCTACAGTTCTGCACAGGAAGCAGGGCCTGTTGACTGCTAAGAGGATTCACATTCATTTAAGGTGAATTCAACTTACAATTTAAAGTTAATAAAAGTTTCCTATTGCCATAACTTTAGCTTATCTATCCTGCACAGCTTAGTACTCTAGAGTTAAATGCTGTTCAAATTTTACTTTTTTACCTTGGCCTTCTGTTCTATCTGTTAGCCTGAACTGATAATGCAGAAGTTTTATACCTACTTTCAGTGGAATTTGCTAGAGCTTTTTGTAGAGATTATCTTTTTTAGATGTATGAAAATTCTCATTAATGTACTCCATTCGAGCCCAACATACTTGGTTATATTCCCTGTAGCTTTTTTTTTCTACATTGAGCGTTGATGCATGAACTTTCACTAAACATATTTTTATGTTAAGCATTTCATGCAAGAATTACAGAGAAAAAAAAAAAGGAATGAAAGGGGTGGTTCTTTCTTGCTCACCACTGTCAACACAAACTGAAGATTTGCTTTCCTTTACCATAGTTTATTAAACACTTTCAAAACCTCAAATCAAAGTCTGCATTCTAGTTAACTGAGTTTTTTCTAGCGACATGATCCAAATCTTGTCCATAATCAATGTCTACCTAAGTTCATTGGTCTTTGGGTTACGCTGTAATTTTGTATAAGTAATGGCTACAGACTTCCTTTGCCCACCAGCAGACTTAACTCAGCAGATTTCTGAGAACACGCCACGAGCCAGCCCCAATTACCCTTCCAAGCACTACCTTGCACTCAGTGATTCAGCTGCTCCAGCTCTTTGGCTGGGTCCCTGTGTCTTAGGATGGTTCCCTCATTCCAAAAGAAATCTGTAGATTTTAACAACACTTCTACCAGCAGCAAGGTGCAAAGGCAGATCAGGACCTTCTATTGAGGGTGCCAATATGATGTATTTAAACTTGGGTTTGCTCCATTATTTGCAGTTTCATCATTCATTCTACACCTCCTCTTTTCAGATGTTTGTACATTTATTTGCCTTTTACATGAGCCACGTCTTCAGGATCTGTTTCTGGCAGAAGTACTTCTTTATGGCTTCTCTTTTTCCCTGGATTTCAACTGTCATGTATCACACCTCACTTGCACCATAGGCCTTCCCCCAAAGTTTTTGGCTAAGTACAGATATTTGGGTAGACTTCTGGAGTTATTTCCAATTCCAGTGACACAACATTAGCAGCTTTCACATGCCTGCCAGACACATATCTTTCTGTCTCTCCAGTTGTTTCAGGGTTTTCAGTCCATCCCAGCTACGGAAAAAGCAGATGAAATAAACTCCCCCTGCAACAGGGAAAGGGGCACATCTAATGTTGATGCACTGCTCCCCATACCTAGGAGATGAAGTCTGCATTACATGGGCCTAACTTACTCATCACAAATACCACTGGGTACTGTACATTCTTGTTTTGCCTCTGCAGCATGAATTCTCTGATTTTGTTAGAATTTGGTCGGGCACCTAGAAAAGAAGCTAAAAGAAAGACAAAGGTCTTAAAGCCTATTAATATCAAACATCAAACAGTAGCATTTTCTAGCTGTGCCATTGTGAAGACCTCTCCTGAAGAATGGTCATCTTCTGACTTAGATACATTTTCCTCAGTAACAGAGGTTGGCTGTAGCAACAGGATTCATCTTATTACATGCAGACATTTACAGCATCACTCTATGTTCCTTTTGTATTTAACAGGACGAAATGGACGGTGCCTGACACATTTCATAGAATCATATAATCATTCTGGTTGGAAAAGACCTCCAAGATCATCTAGTCCAACCATTAACCTAGCACTACTATTAAACTATGTCCCTAAGCACCACATCTGCACGTCTTTTGAATACCTCCAGGCATGGTGAGTCCACCACTTCCCTGGGCAGTCTGTTCCAACACCCCACAACCCTTTCAGTGAATATTTTTTTCCTAATATCCAGTCTAAACCTCCCCTGGTGCAACTTGAGGCAATTTCCTCTTGTCATATCACTTGTTGCTTGGGACAAGAGACTGATCCCTATCCCCCTACAACCTGCTTTGAGGTAGATGTAGAGTGTGATAAGGTCTCCCTTAAGCCTCCTTTTCTCTAGGCTAAATAACCCCAGTTTCTTCAACTGCTCTTCATAAGACTTGTTCTCTAGATACTTCACCAGTTTTGTTGCCCGTCTTTGGACACACTCCAGCACCTCAATGTCTTTCTAGAATTGAGGGGCCCAAAACTGAACACAGTTCTCAAGGAAATCACTTCCCTACTCCTACTGGACACACTATTTCTGATACAAGCCAGAATGCTGTTGGCCACCTGAGCACACTGCTGGCTAATATTCAGCTGCCTACTGACCAATACACCCAAGTCCCTTTTCACTGTGCAGCTTTTCCAGCCACTTTTCTGACAGCCTGTTGCATTGCATGGGGTTGTTGTACCCCAAGTGCAGGACCTGGCACTTAGCCTTTCTGAACCTCATACAGGAGGCCACAGCGCATCTGTCCAGGCTATCCAGATTCCTCTGCAGAGCCCTCCTACCCTCAAGCAGATTAACACTCTCGCCTAACTTGGTGTCACCTGCAGAGTTACTGAGGGCACACTCAGTCACCTCATCTAGATCATTGATAAATATATTGAGGAGAACTGGCCACAGTACAGAGCCCTGGGGGACACCATTAGTGACCATATAGTAGATGTCTAAATAGTTCAGATGGATCATGTCCTGAAAGTACCTGTTTCTCCATTGACTGCAAGAGATCTTTGGGTGATTATCTAGATTTGGAAGACTGTTTTCCAGATAGGTACATTTAAGTGGATGCAGATCCTGGAGAGAGTTCAGTCTTTGAACGACCCATTGAGGAAATCTCAGCTGATGTGCCTGTAAATATTTAGAGGCTACAGGCACTACAAACAATAGTACCTTGACTCGTGGATCATAATTCCCAGACAAAAGAATTTTTTTTTACAAGTCTTAGCCATCTTTTATTTCGGTCAATAAAATATAAAAGGCTAGGAAGAACATTCGTCATAAAAACAGTAAGAAAAATCCCCCACAAATTCAGGTGCATCATATTCCAATAGTGTTTGCATGCCTACAACATTTAGTTCATTGACCGGTAGCCAGTAACATCATGATTCAAGCAGAAGATTGTCTCTTCATCATGTCTACATGTAGAGGAACTACTTGGCCAGCTGTGTGACTGTTCAGCAACAACAGTAGATGTCTGTTTTCCAAGATCCACCTCTGTAGAATTCAACCCAGTTTTTGCCTTTGGTATATAATCTCGGTCTTCCTATGATTTTGGAGTAATTGATTGCATTTTCCCTGCTGAATCCCAGCTATACAAACTCTTCAACCTCTCCTGATCAGTGGCTGAAGACATTATGTATCCTCAGGAAGCCAAGTCAGTTCTGAAACCCATGTCCAGAATCTAGCCCTGAAGTCCATGTCCTTGTAGCCCAGTCCTGTTTGATTTCTTTATCCACCACAGAAACCCTTTCTTTTCTTGTACTGTCCTGGCTAGTATGCAAAATCTAACATTTCTTGTGATGTAATATTTTCCTTATAGCCCCTGCACTTGGGACTAGACACCTCGAATGCAGTATGCTTCTTGGCACAGGATTGTGCCTCATCAGAGTTTTGTGCAGTCATGTCAGCCAGGGATTACCCAGGTATAGCTAAGAATAATTTTCTCTAGTCATGGTTCACACATGGCCAAATCTAGATTATGTTCTGGTGTCACCCTTTAATGCAGGTACACCTTACATACAGTTGGATGTACTATCTTTTTTGGCAACCACAACTGCTGAGCCAGTCTTGACCTTGCTGCAGCTATAGGGTTTCCACCAGGTCTGGGACAGGTATGTCTGGCCTCACTGCTGCTATTTGCAAGACTAGGACTGGAGGCTATGGTGCTTATGGTCAAAAAGAGATGTGATTTTTTCCAGCCCTTTTTAAGGAAATAGGTTCGACTTTCTACTTCATGTTGCACATATATCCACATTATCTCTTCTAGGGAGGCTCAAGAGGAGTCACTGAAATCCAGTTTAGTCTTTCGTCCCATCACAATTTATCAGAGTGCATCTTGTCTGTATTTGTTTCATAGGATGGACCTTGCACTGTAGTACCTGCATTTTTTTTAACCAGAGGTGGGATGGGGTAGTTGAAGAGTTTCCCAGGGATTCACTCTTCCACAGATTCCAGTCATAAGAGCCTGTACAATGTACACAATCCCTTTCTTTGCTGTTTGAACCAGGAGCAATATTTCCTGAAAGGAAGATGGCCTGATGGTTAAAAGGTTAAAAGCTTTGTTAAACATGTATGTGTGTTGCCATTGATTGTGGATTTGATGGTATTTAAGTGTACTTTGAAATGAAACCACTGATGTAGGGCCCTCTCTTTGTCATCCTTACTCAATTCCAGTGTGAAATAGCCTAACACATTGTCAATTTATTAATTGACCACAGAGAGGGGGTCAAAGGACTGAAGTACATGGGTGGTAATTACTGTGGTTTGATAAATCTGGGTAAGTGAAAGTTCACTATAGCTTCAGTGTAACTTTTTATGTAGTGAGAAAACTAACAAAAATCTGGGGCTACGTTTACACAACACATATGATACAGCTGAATGCCAAAAGATCTTGTCAGGTCATTATCTTTAAAGCTCAGATCTGGAGATGGTGCTTCAGGAGCTTGTTTGATTTGGCAGGCCAACATAGACTCAGCCACATGTGGGAATAAAAAAAAGAGTCACCATTTTGAAAAGCAGATGAATATGATCATTAATATGGTGATGTGTTTAAGTGGAGCTCTTTTTATTGTTTTGTGGTTTCAACTCTTGTAGAAAAGTCTATGTTTTTTTGTTTGTTTGTTTATTTTCTTGTTTTGTTTTGTTTTGTTGACCAGATGTTAAAAGAAGTTCTTTACCTTTTATTCTTTAGTTGCACTTGGATTTCTAAAATTTGTATTTAATTCTTAAGGTAAGATAAATGAGGAGTAAATGTAAACAGCAATAACACAGATGATGTATACATGATGTAATAATAAAATGAGTGTGTTATTCAATTATTAATAGATTGTTTTTATGATAAATACATAAACCATTTTTGTTTAATATTAGAATTCCAACATATTATTTTTCACAAATATATAAACATTTATATTCCAAGCCTACATATAACAAATAATATATTTATCACGTTGAGAGAATTAGTCTGGCAGCACTACCCCAGAAGCCACTGGTCCAGCTAGTCATTTGTAAAAATTCACAGATTCACAGATTCACAGATTTCTCTAGGTTGGAAGAGACCTCAAGATCATCGAGTCCAACCTCCGACCTAACACTAAGTACTCCACTAAACCATATCCCTAAGCTCTACATCTAAACGTCTTTTAAAGACCTCCAGGGATGGTGACTCCACCACCTCCCTGGGCAGCCCATTCCAATGCTTAATAACCCTTTCGGTAAAGAAGTACTTCCTAACATCCAACCTAAAACTCCCCTGTCGCAACTTTAGCCCATTCCCCCTCGTCCTGTCACTAGGCATGTGGGAGAATAGACCAACCCCCACCTCTCTACAGCCTCCTTTCAGGTAACTGTAGAGAGCGATGAGGTCGCCCCTGAGCCTCCTCTTCTCCAGGCTGAACAAGCCCAGCTCCCTCAGCCGCTCCTCGTAAGACTTGTTCTCCAGACCCCTCACAAGCTTGGTCGCCCTTCTCTGGACTCGCTCGAGCACGTCCATGTCCTTCCTGTAGCGAGGGGCCCAAAACTGAACACAGTACTCGAGGTGCGGCCTCACCAGAGCCGAGTACAGGGGCACAATCACTTCCCTCGACCTGCTGGCCACACTGCTTCTTATACAGGCCAGGATGCCGTTGGCCTTCTTGGCCACCTGAGCACACTGCTGGCTCATATTCAGCCGACTATCCACCAATACTCCCAGGTCCTTCTCGGCCAGGCAGCTTTCTAGCCACTCATCTCCCAGCCTGTAGCTCTGCTTGGGGTTGTTGCAGCCCAGGTGCAGGACCCGGCACTTGGCCTTGTTGAACTTCATGCAGTTGACCTCAGCCCATCGCTCCAGCCTATCCAGATCCTCCTGCAGAGCCTTCCTGCCCTCGAGCAGATCGACACACGCACTTAGCTTGGTGTCGTCTGCAAACTCACTGAGGGTGCACTGGACGCCCTCATCCAGATCATCAATAAAGATATTAAAGAGGACCGGCCCCAGTACCGAGCCCTGGGGGACTCCACTAGTGACCGGCCTCCAACCAGATTTGACTCCATTCACCACAACTCTCTGGGCCCGGCCATCCAGCCAGTTTCTAACCCAGCGAAGCGTACGCCAGTCCAAGCCCCGAGCAGCCAGTTTCTCGAGGAGAATGTTGTGGGGAACGGTGTCAAAAGCCTTACTGAGGTCAAGGTAGACCACGTCCACAGCCTTTCCCTCATCCACCAAGCTCGTCACTTGGTCATAGAAGGAGATCAGGTTCGTCAAGCAGGACCTGCCTTTCATAAACCCATGCTGACTGGGCCTGATCGCCTGCTTGCCCTGCAAGTGCCGCGTGATGACCCTCAAGATAATCTGCTCCATGAGCTTCCCCGGCACTGAGGTCAAACTGACAGGCCTATAGTTCCCCGGGTCTGCCCTCCGGCCCTTCTTATAGATGGGCGTCACATTGGCTAGCCGCCAGTCAACCGGGACCTCCCCCGATAGCCAGGACTGCCGATAAATGATGGAAAGAATTGTCTAAGATCAATTTACTAACACTAAGTATGTTATTTCTGGTGACCTAGAAATGCAAATCATAAGTACAAGAATGCAAACACTTTAAAGCTGACAAAACAAAAATCACATGCTTCTGTGAACAAAGCAGCATCCATGAAAATGTGTTTTGACTGTTCTTGCTTTTGAATTAACATCCTGTTCTTGAATATATGGGTTGATTCCTCAGAATTCACAGAGGCACATAAAGACCAAGGTCTTGTTTAAAAATTTGTACAACAATGTAAAAATAGGTTGTTATTAAATGCATGGAAGTTCTTCCTCTTCCTAAGATATGGTTTCATCAAGCCACTGTGTGCATTAACACAATCATATATGCAAATCCTAAGCAGTATCTACACAGGCAACTCAGTTACACTGAGGACACTGTTCAATTGCTACTCAGCAAATTGCTACACAGCAAATGTTGGGTAAGGATGATTCTGGGGAAAAACAAACCAACCAATAAACAAACAAAAACAAACGAACAAAAACCTTGGAAATGCTTCCTAATTGAGCCCCAACATAAGGGGACTTCATTAAATCAAAAGTATCTCTGAGGAACTGCAAAGAGACTGGAACACAGAGCTGGCTCACGTGTGCTACTAGAAAGCATTCAGTTGGTGTGGACAGGGAAGAGCAAAAAGACCTTTTACCTCAGTGATAATTGTTAGGACATGGAACAGTCTCCCAGGAGAAAAAAAAAAGTTGGAAACACCAATATTTGGTATATTAAATCACATTAAATAAAACACTAGAAACTCCACCATCGGAAATGGACTTCCACTGGTATCCTAATGCTCCAACCCTACTGCTGCCCAAATTCATAATACCCAATATCCTAATTTTCAAACCTGTGCCTACCACTTCTTTTTCAGATCATTTCCATGGTTATATAAATACAGAGTTGGGTCCAATCAACAGCTGAGATGTTTTCCATTTTGCCGAATGAGACAACTATCAGAACTTTTCCCGCAATTAAAAATTTTCTTTCTCTCTGCATTGGAAGGGGAAAAAAATCACAGAAAAAATAAATATCTCCATAAAGTCTACTTCGTTTCCTGTGTCATTTCTTGACTACCTTCCCTTCATAGAAGACAAAATCTTACATCCCAGAGCATCCCTTAGCTTTTTACTTTGGTGGTGTACATTGGCTCTGCTGGACTTCAGAAACTGAAAGAAAATGTACTTGACTGGAAAGTTGCCCAGTGGGCTGTTGCTGGCACATAATTCAGCATTTGACCTTTAAGCTGAATCTCAGTACAAAGTAGTGGATTCTTTTGAGGTTTTGCATGCATTTTGACTGTAGAGTGTGACAACACTGAGAAATGCAAAGTAATTGCTTCAATACAGCAGCGTTTTTACTCCTGCTTAAACGAAAACAATGCGAACAACAAGAGTAGTGTGCCAGCTTTAAGCAAAAGGTTAACACTGGAAGGTTCTTAATAGGGGCCTGGGGCACTGGTGTAAGTCAGAGTGTGCTGAGCCTTCAAAGCTGCCTTTATCGACAGTGTCAGTATCTCTTTGTCTGACAATAATGGCGCTAAAAACTCTGCTCATCACAAAAGATATAGTGAGACAAAAGGCCTGACTGGTCAATGAATTATCCTACTTTCGTGCCATGCTAACTCCTCTAAAAACAAGCAGAAGCAATGACAGCTAAATGAAGAAACAGGTGCAAATCCAGCTCATCTCAAGGCAAAGGTTTTGTTCATAAAAACATCTTCTTTTACTGAAACAGAGCACCAGACAATATTACAGAATCAGAGTCATGGAATGGTTTGGGTTGGAAGGGACGTTAAAACTCACCCAATTCCAACCCCCTGCCATGGGCAAGGGACACCTCCCACCAGACCAGGCTGCCCAAAGCCCCATCCAGCCTGGCCTTGAACACCTCCAGGGATGGGGCATCCACAGCTTCTCTGGGTAACACCACCCTCCAAGTAAAGAACTTCTTTCTTATGTCTTATCTAAATCTACCCTCTTTCAGTTTGAAACCATTACCCCTCGTCCTGTCACTACACTCTCTGATGAACAGTCCCCCCAGCTTTCCTGTAGGCCCCCTTTAGGTAGTGGAAAGATTACATGCTGTATTTTCTAAATGAAACTATGTTATAATCACCATAACAAACTACAGGAATGATATTGTACCTGTCTTAATTATGTGTTTATGGCAGTTGTCATCAGAGAGTTCCAACACAAGGTTTTGAAATTTTTATTGCATAGCATGCAAATGAAAAAAAAAAAAAGATACAATGTAATTTGAGGGACATTCTGCAGGAAGGCATGATCTTGGCAGAAGACCTTTTACTTCAGTCTCAAAATGAAGGCACTTTCTGGACAAAAGTTGTATCTAAAAATAGGAACAGGTTTTGTTGCAGGGTTTCTGAAAGAAGATGTTGGCTATATGCCATTTACAGACCTGTAGGCAAAGATAGGTGTGAATATAAAATGCATGCCTTGGAGTAATCCTAGACTTTGTAAATCATTCATCATCTGAAAGACGCTGGGTGTGTGTTGCCTCGTACCAGAGGGGAGTTCTAGGATCTTAATGAGACACAGGTATCAGAAAAATATGCAGAAGTGTTAGCCATTTGATTATATTTCCTGTGAGGCTGAAGAGATGCTGTGGAATTTATCCCTAGTAATGCAAGGCAATAACCTAAGACACTGAACTCAGACACTCCTGAGAGCTCATGTTCATAACCTTCAGTTGTGACACCAAACACTGGGTGACAAAAGCAGCACCAGTGGGGTCCATGTGATTGCTTCTCTCAGAAAGTGTCACCAAGATAATAAGCATTCCCCACGTGTGCCCAGAGATCCGGTGGTCCCTATTCCCAAACTCAGAGAGATTATTAACACACCAAAACACGATGCTAAATCACTACCCGAGGCAGTGCAGTGAGTTCAGAGAAAGCCAGAAACAGCTGGGTCACTGTAACCTGAAGTGTGTTCTGTTTTTCTTTTCTTTAACATTTACTCCTTTTGCAAATTATTTTATAAAAACATCATTTTGTACCATGAATTAAATTAAAACTTTTATTTTCCCACAGAAATAGTTACCTATAATTCCTCCCAGTAGATGAAAGAGAGGTGTGGTTTGCAAAAACATGGAATTAATATTCTTAATTACTCTTCATAATGGAAAATCTGACTGTGTTGAAAGTGACAAGAAAATTTTCACCTACTTTTGCAGAATCAGAATTGAACTTCAGAGACCCAGAATCAGATACAAAATTTACTGAAGACAGTGAGATTCTCTTAAAAATTTCAAGGGGAGAGATAGACTTTTTTTTTTTTTTAATCCCTCCCACAGGGCACACCTAAAGTCTAAGAAATTAACACCATTTCTGAATGCTCTGTTAAACATTTTCTCCCTCTCTGTATCCCATTCCCCTTCAAACGCTTTGAAATTCTTTGGGGCAATTCAAATCTCATTCAACAGAATGGGTTTTCTGATGACACTTTGACATGCTTTGTGTGCACCATCATCTTATGGAGTCCAGACCTTGTAACAAGAAATACAAGTTCCCGCAAATGTTGATCAGATTTCTATCTTGAGAGAGCAAAGTCATGGAAATTTTTATAACTATACCAAATATTGCTAGCCTGTGCATGGTGTGATTGCCCTTCCTGGATCAGAAACCTGAAGGTTTGGCTCACAGGCAGGGAGTTGGCCTCCTGTACAAAGCTGACATCATAATTAATTAAAAGGAAGTCACTGTACTGCTGGCATTCTTGAGATGAGGCATTAGTGTAGCACATTCTGGACAGCATCCAGTCTTACAAATGATATCACAAATTGCTTGGCACAGATACAAGCTCTCATCATTAAGGGAAAGTGCAAGAAAGCTATTGGGATTCCAACCGTAGTGTAAAAACAAACAAGGAAAAAATAAATAAAAACACCTCCCCCCCCCCCCCCAAAAAAAAACACCTCACAACATACAATTACTTATTCTTCAGGAAAAAAAAAAATCAGTCAATCAAACAAAAAATCACATTGGTATTTAATGGCAAGAAGTGAATTGCACCAGACTGCTACACTCTATACTAAGGGTTAGCAGTGACCACAACTCCTTCATCATAAATAGGAAAGCTTCTGTGTGCCCCCTAAAGTCCTTGCACTCCTCTCATATCACCACTCTTCAGTAATATGATATGTTTATTCATTTTCCAAGATAAAGCTGAGCATAGCTGATGTGCTTCTATTGATTCTTTTCTTCTGTATTTCTAGGCATTTTGTTTAACAATGATAGCAAATGGGTGAATAATACTGTCTGTTCTCAGCAGTGTCCACAGTCAGTTACTTTTTTAACTGTCTGTACTACTATTGGTTGATCATCCCCTGATCTCTCTTATTTCTCCTTTTAAAGCAGGTCTTCCCAGCAGGGCTGATGTCTGTGACAAAGCTTTTTTGATTCTGATTCCCAGAAGATGTGGAGAATGGACATTCTGGTGACTATGACTCAACCTTGGAAGCTGCTGCAAGTCCCAGCTCAGAAGTTCTCCTTCTTCCAGCTTGATTCAACAGCAGTGTAAAACAATTCTTGATCTCTGAACACTGCTCATTAATGAGAAAAAGAGGAAAGAAAGAAAGAAAGAAAGAAAGAAAGAAAGAAAGAAAGAAAGAAAAGAAAGAAAGAAAGAAAGAAAGAAAGAAAGAAAGAAAGAAAGAAAGAAAGAAAGAAAGAAAGAAAAAGAAAGAAACAATGTTAAGCAATCTAATTTGTGTTAGTAAATGTGCT
Source organism: Anser anser (assembly GCF_964211835.1). NCBI lineage: Eukaryota > Metazoa > Chordata > Aves > Anseriformes > Anatidae > Anser > Anser anser. The sequence goes on from NC_139723.1 coordinate 44,188,525, forward strand.
TCACTGTAATGGCCAAAAGCACTATTTCTCTGCCATACTTTGCCTTTTTTCATAGTCATCCTATGTTCTGATTGGGATACAGATTCTAATTTCTGAAGGGAATAAGTGTATTTCTTTAGTTGTTTTTAGAGGATAAATTTACTAGAGCAGCTCATTAAATCACTAGCTTACTTGTTTCAGTTTCCTGGATCTACCTTATGTACATGCAGAGAAAAAATTGATTGCCAAAATGCAGAACATTTAGCTTCTGCTCACTGTCTTTCTTTAGTCAATACTTACTTTAACATGTAAGGCCTGATGTAGCCTTGTATCTATAATTATGGGATGAGTTCGTAAGTGCACAAATTAGCTTCTTTTTTTTTTTAATGGGGGTAGTAAAGGATAACTGGTACTTCAACAGATTGATTGGGAACATCAGACTCACACCCATGTCATTTGGTGCATCCCTTCAGGGTTGCACCATAAAAGAAGAGTTAGGTTCATCTTGAGCCATCTCTTGATCAGCAGCTGCTGTTAGACCTCTCTATATCCTGAGGTACTCTGTAATTCTGTGCCGCCGGTTCAGGATTAGGTGAATGAACTAAAAGGAAGGAGGGCAGGAACAGAAATTCCCAACATGATATCATATACTTTAAGCTCTAGATTTCTACAGTTGCTCAAAGGAGTTAAAGAGAAGTTGCTTAAGATTTTATTAAAAGTTCTAGAAAATCGTTAGTACTTATTTGAAAGAAAATAAACACAAGGAATTTTCATAAACCATAATGTACATCTGGCATGTAGAATGTTTTAAGAGATTTACATTTTCAAAAAGGATTTTGACTCTGTAGTCACTTGAGTAACTCCAAGTTAGTGTTCTGCCAAGCCAAATTCTTTTCAGTTACAGGATTTAACAAATAAAGTTGAAATAAAGAAAATGATGAATAACAAGTACGCAATCATGTTTTAAAGAGAAGAGCAGTATTTTATTTTCTTCAACTGCACAACTCTAACACAGTATAAAACATCTAAAAGTCAAAATCACACTACAAGGTAACCTCCTTTCCAGTTCTACATTTCAGTCACAGCCCAGTGATGAGTCCAGTCAAGAAAGCCTAGAGATTCCCAAAAGCTGAGTATCCAACCAGATTTTTTTGACAGTTTTTACTCCACTAGTTCACTACAGTTTTCTGCAGGAAACAATGATAGATAGAATTTCAAGCCATGGAGGTGACTTTACTTTCCTTTATTTTTCTTCCTTCCATTTCCCTTTGGCGTTTTGTTTGTTAGTTTGGTAGGTTGATTGGTTGCTTGTTTTGTTTATGTGTATGTGTCTGTGTGTACTTAACTGCAAATGAATGCATTTCCACCTTTATTTTCCCACTATCTTTCACTTGCATTAAAAGTTGATCTGTTTATTAGAAACCTCAGAAAGATCATTCACCTGGCATGTAGAACACTTAGGGAACAGTTGTTGCAAAAAAATATAAATCAGAAGCATCTGTGACATCCAATAAAATATTTAAACCAAAGTGTGAAACAGTATTAGCTTGTTTTCACATGAGGTCCAGAGTGTTCAACAAAGTCCATGTTCTGTGTACATTTTTATTCTTGTTAAAAATTTAAAAGGCAAGCTTCTAATGTCTGAGCATTAACTTAAGTTGTAGTCAGTCTGTAAAACAATAGGACAGATGCTATTAAAAGTATATTAATAATAAAACAGATGCTTTAAAGAAAGCTTAGTATCATGGCAAACTCAGTCTACTTTGCTTTACATACCACAGGACTGGTTGAGAGTTACTATGATTCAGGCAAGCTTAAGACCAGAGCTTGGGGTGGAAAACTAACTTTCATCTAAAGAAACGTGGCTTGAGTTTCTTGCTTATGTAACTCCCTTTGGAAAAGAACCAGGTGTAGCTTTGATTTAACCCCTGAAATCAGTTATTGTGGTCATAGTTTACTTCTAAGGAACATCAAGACCCAAGTACAACCTAGTCACCTAAGGAAGATCAGATAATAGTGTGTGAGGTGGGCAGAGTTTTATGCTGTCATAAAGTTATGACTAAGGAAAAAGATGTGGTTGCTAATCCCTGGTAGTTTCAGCAGCAAGCAAGTTTCCAGAAGTGAGGCTTGGTTCCCATTAGCCCAGGATCTGAATGCTAAAGTGCAACAAGGCCATCCTCAGCAGTAGCATCCACAGGCAAGGCCACAGATCTATGTTTACTCTAGTCAGGACGTAGTAAAAGGTTTTAAATACAGCTGTAGAGCCAATAGCAGTACTTAGAAACACCTACTGTATCCCTTCTGCTGCCACCTTTCTTAATAACTATAAAGGGGTTCTATTAAAATGTATTATGAAAATCCTACACTAGATTTGGATAGAACATGGTAACTATTTCCATATTTCCATAGTCTGTACTGCATTTTTTGCAACACCTAGCCTTGCCAGTACTACGCACACAGGCTTCCCCTCAAGAATAGGCATACAGTGGTACAGATGCACCTTTATATCCATTCCAAAGAAAAATTCTGCATTAGTGAAAGCACATGCATTTGTATAGCTGAAACAGACACCTAGCTTTTAAAAACAATTAGTTTAGGGTTCATATAAGTTCATGGTAGCTGTCTTTATATCTGAAGGAAAAAAAAAAAAGAAAAAAAAGTCCTCTGCTTTGTTCAGGTCTTTACAGATCTATTTGCTCTGTCTGCTGTTGCCAGTAATTTAGGCTTATCAAGCACAGTACGGGACAGTTGTGCTGAAATACCTATAACATTTGTTACAAACAATGAAACAAGAATTTATCTTTGGCAATTACAGGAAATAAAGCCAAAATATCAATACTTCCCTTTCTAAAGTGGCTGGATCCATCCCAGTCACGAAGAGATAAGTTAATCCTTAAGCTAAAGAGGTTCCTACTTCTCAAGTTATGGATGTGAATATGCATTAAATAAGTTTGGGTTGGGTACAATCAAATGTCCTTCAGGCAGTTTTTACAACCAAGATTTTTTTCTGTGCTTCACTGAAATTACTTGTCAATGTTCATAGTAACACACTGCCTCCAGTCTGTGGAAGTGTAGAACACGGAGAGATACTGCCTTAATAAACATAGATTTATATCCTGCTCCTCTTGTAATAGCTTCAAAGACTGACAGAAATTAAGCACATAGGTCTCTTGGACAGTCTCCATCTGACCCAAGGTGGTTTATGTTTTACAGTAAAATTATTCTTTAATACCAAGATTAGAAGCCAGTCACAAACTTGTTTCTCTACAACCGTCATGTCTGGTATCATGCTTACCAGAGGTGATCTACATGATCTGAAGGAAGATACAAAGTTCAGGCCTGAGCCAAGCACCATCCTTAACATATAGAAATAATCTCATTTCCCCTGGGTATGTTTATGACTTCATCATCCTCCCTAAGATGGAGAGAGAGGCTTCTTGTCTTTCCACAGCAGTCTTATTTTCGGCTCCAGCACAAGTCATCTGATTTGCAGAGTCAATGGGCTAAATGCTGGCCAGAGCTCAGGGGAGCAGGGGTTTTTATGTTCTCCATGTTGTTCTGCATTGCATTGCCACATCCTGTGCACTGGACCTGGAGTTAAGGAGTCACAGGAAATAAGACCTCACAGCTGGGAGGAAGAACAAGCTCCATGATTCAGCTGTACAGACAAAGCCAGAAAAATAAAACCTGTGGCTTCAGTTATCAGAGGCAGCCCTCAGCTGCACACTTCAGAGACTCACTTCCTGATTCAGCCCACAAGGTACAACACAGGAAACTTGGGGTGAGCCCCTCCAGGCTGTGTATCTAGAACATGTCCAGGAAGTCTGTGTTAGCATCACAAGGACTCCAGTTTTCACCATGTACACATTTAAGAGCTGCACTGTAGAAAATATTTATAACCTGTTATGTATTTATATATTTTCAGAGAAAAACAGTTAAGGATATCACAGGCTCCATTCAGATCAGTGCATAACAAATTAGAAAGGACAGTCAGGATATGGACAGTCAGGTAAATATAAAATTCTAAACATGAATTTGTGGGGTTTCCAAATGGTGACAGATCAAATGATATGCAGTAATTTGTAAGACCTCTTTATCCATCCCACCACTGACTGCTGTTCATTCCACAACCAGCTATCATTGGTGGCAAGACACTCTCCAAGCAAGTTTTGACAGATAGAGTGACAGATGCTTTGCCAAGCACCTGCTGTCTCAGGAATTGCTAAATACTTAGCCGTATACCACATCTTACTATTTCAACTGCATAAACCATTTTAGCTTTGAGAGACAAGAAAAATGAAAAACGAAAAAATGAAAAAAAAAAAAAAGAAGAAGAAGGGAAAAGGGAAAATAGGGGAAAAAAAAAAAGAAAAGAGGAAAAGAAAAACAAAAGAAAGAAAAAGAGAAAAGAAAAAGAAAAAGAAAATAAAAAAAGGCTGTGCCCTTCAATCCTTAATTTATTGGATTTAAATTAGAAACCAAAATAGAGTCAAAAGCTCTGGAAGGGAGTTTATAACAAATATATTGAAGTATATTGAACTTCCTGGGTAGGGAACCTAAACTTTATATTGGTTTCAAATGTGTAGTTTTGTCTCCAGAGCATCTGCGGCCTCTACTTCTCCTTGGGGATTCTTGTGCTTTCCTCAAAATCTCTCTGTTGTTAAATCCCTCACTTTCTCTCGCTCTAAAATGAACAGGCTCTGGTGAAGGCACCATGCCTTCAATATGTTTTAGACCTGCTTGATTTACAGGCTGATGCTGACTGGTAATGTCAGCTCTGGGAATCAGTCCTAGGCACTTTAATGGGTCAGACAGAAGAACTCACATCATCACTGGATCTGAGGACAGAGCGAATTACTGCTTGGAGACACAGAAATATTTGGGGATTCAGATAATTATACAATCACACTTAGGAAAAGCAAGTGAAGGGGTTCCATTTTTCACCCTTTCAACAAAGCAAAAATATGGTACAATACATGAGCACAACACCACAGAGCTAGAATTTTTTTAAGTGGAATGGGATTAAGCATGGTTTATGTTTGTATTTTTAGATCTGTATTTTTGCCATTCCTGATATGCCAAGGAAATCTGGAAAGAATAAGGCAGTGGTGATGACCTTCTTCCCCAGGTCGTCCTTTTCTTCAGCTCTGAATACCAAAAACTTACTTGTTGTGATGAGATAGGCTCTGTCTTTGTTAGTGGGATAGTTAAATAAATGTGTTCCCCTTACTTATGGCCTACTTCTCCTCACCTCTTTCATCCCTTTGAGTTTACTGAGACACTTTATAACAAGGGCCTTTTGTAGCTGAGATGAAGTTTCTAAACCTGAAGAGAGGAAGTCACAGCCTCTTGAGGACTAACCCAGGACTTTTGCCGCTTAAATGTGAGAACTTCAGGATATAGTGCAGTCATAAGTTACCTTCCAGGAGTACATTTATGAAGGGAAAAGAGAGAAATGAAGGATTTATACTGACCTTTTTTTTATACTGATTTTTTTTCTTTCTGGTGAAATGAAAAAAAAAAAAGAGAGAGAGAGAGAGAGAGAGAGACTGATCTTTTCCTGGATTCCATTACACGCTGCTATTTATATGGGGATTGGAGACTTTATCTGTGGGTTACGGCTGTAAGAATTTCCAGCAGAATTTTTAGCACATAAGAATGCAATAGAAAAAAAAAAGTTTATAATTAAAACAAGCTATATTTAAACCTAACTCCTAAAAGTGAAGGAGAGTGCAGCTTTTCGTTTGTACACAGAAGACACTGAAAGTGGCCAGGGAAAAATATTTGTAGGCATGTGATGACAATGCAATTACAGTTAGATATGCATAGAAACCCAAGAATGAGAGTTCAGGTTTTCTGTAGTAGAGTAAACAGATGAGAATGGCTGAAGTTGTCTTTCTAGGCACACTTTGAAAGGTTTCTGAAGCAAGAATTCAGTGAAGACATCTTATGGTGTTTCTAGGTAGTGGCTTTCATTTAGAATTATACTCAAAAATATTCTAGTGTCATCTTTACTCAGTATTTACATACTAATTATTCCTGATATTTTTAAGTATAACACATTAAAAATTATTTTATAGGAAGTTATTTAACAGGTACTTTAAGTATATGCAATTATCTTGGAGATCTGTTTTCTTAACATTTGCTCTACTCCTGATTTTGATTGCATATTCTAGACAAAAAAAAATGGGATCTCTAAAACGTAGGTAGAACTTTATAGCAGGACACATTTATACTGAAATACAGCCTGCCTATAGATTCCAGGTGCCTTTCCATTTGTTGTATTCATACTACAATGAAAAATCATGTGACAGAACCAAACAGAAGCACGTAGATAAACAAGATAGTCTTGGAAACCAATGAACTTACAGGTTTACTCACACAAATCTTTTCTGGAAGTCAATGACATTTTCACGTTGTAAACTAATACTGAACCTTTTCAATAAGTGGACCCTGCCCTTCTGCAATTCCTTATTCCTTCCTGCTCCATCTCCAGCTTCATTATGTCTTCCTCTATAATGCAACTGAAGAATTTAAAAGTCCAATGCAGGACTGCAGATCTTCAGAAGTGGGATTATTTTATTTTGCTGTTCCTCCATGACTCCTCATGGCTGGGTCCTTATTTAGATTGTGCCCTCTGGCTCTCATAACAATAAGGTAAGACAATACTAGAAGTATGCTTTTTTGCTCAAAGACATTTCGAAACATGACTGCCAAGTGTTGTATAAAGAAATGTGGTCCTATACTTGCTAGTATTCTCTCACAGACAAAACACATCAAAACTACATCTCTGACATGCCAGTAACACTGGTTTATCTATCTGAATTCCCTTCCTCTTATTCCCTCATTAGTTCTAATGTGATCCACCAGTTTCCAGATTGAGAACCCTTCAAAACTTATTATGTTACACACAGATTAATTCAATATCTTGAATAGAAATCTGATAAGATAAAACATATGCACAAGAAGACATCTTTCTAGCACAGTACCATGCTTTCTGTAATGGAAGCTTATTTTTAGAAAGTTAGTGTAAGAAATTAATCTTCCAGGCCTGAGGTAGTAGGGACAATAGAAAATTAAGAGTTCCTTCATCATACAGGGCAATAACATGCTGTAGAATGTTAAGCATAGGACTGACCCTTTCTGGTGAGTGAACAGATTATTATATTTAACATTGCAGCTCCGCCCAGTACTACAAGTGCACAGTAATTGTGATTTTACTATATAGTCACATAAATTATGCAATATTTTTAATGATCCATAGCCTTTAGAACACTGCACTGAAAAGTGTCTCATATAATGAGTACACTGTACTGTTTAATTTGTATTGCCATTAAATTAGTAAGAAACATTAAGAAATTCAAACAGCTTTAAAGGAAAAAAAAAATCAACATTTCAGCAATGAAGTTGGCTAGCGCATCTAACAAAGCACATCTCAACAGATACATGTCTCATTGATTAGGAAAGGAATCTGTTATCACAAAAATAAAGTAAACACATAGTAATAATAAAATTTGACTTAACGTAACTATTATATTGCCATTATACTAAAGTAGCATCTAAAACATATAGAATATTCTAAAAATTAAAAATGCAAACACTAAACGGCTAATGAATCAACCTTGTGCATCCTCCTGGAGGTCATGTCAAGGCACACGAAAAACAAAGAGGTGATCTGAGACAGCCAGCATGGCTTCACCAAGGGCAATTCATGCCTGACCAATCTGGTAGCCTTCTATGATGGTGTGACTGCATCAGTTGACAAAGGAAGACTGACTAATGTCATCTACCTGGAGTTCTGTAAGGTCTTTCACAGAGTCCCACATGACATCCTGATCTCCAAATTGGAGAGATATGAACTTGATGGGTGAACTGTTCAGTGGATAAGGAACTGGCTTGAAGGCCGCACCCAGAGAGTGGTGGTCAATGGCTCTATGTCCAGGTGGAGGCCAGTGACAAGTGGTGTCCCTCAGGGATCTGTTCTGAGGCTGGTACTCTTTAATGTCTTCATCAGTGACATAGTCAGTGGGATTGAGAGCACCCTCAGCAAATTTGCGGACACCAAGCTGAGTGGTATGGTTGACACAACGGAAGGAAGGGATGCCATCCAAAGGGACCTGGACAAACTTGAGAAGTGGGCCCATATTAACCTGATGAGATACAAGTCATAGTACAAGGTGCTGCACCTGGTGCAGGGCAATCCCAGACATGAGAACTGGAAGAACTCATTGAGATCAGGTCTACAGAGAGAGACTTGGGGGTTCTGGTGGATGAAAGGTTCGACATGAGCCAGCAGTATGTGCTTGCAGCCCAGAAGGCCAACTGCATTCTGGGTAGCATCAACAGAGGTCAAGGGAGGTGATTGTCCCCCTCTGCTTTGTCCTTGTGTTGCCCCACTTGGAGTGCTGCATCCAGGTTTGGGGCCTCCAGCACAAGCAGGAGGTGGACCTATGTGGTGGTTTTGCTTGGGTGGGCAGACAAGCTCCACCACAACCACTCTCTCACTTCCCCTCCTCAAAGGGAAGGGGGGAGAAAATACAATGCAAAGGGCTCAAGGTTTGAGATAAGGACAGGGAGATCTCTTGACAGTTATCGTGATGGGCAAAGCAGACTCAGAATAAGGAGATTAGTAAAATTTATTGCCTATTACTAACAGACTAGAGCAGTGAGAAACTAAAAGCAAACTAAAACCACCTTCCTCCCGTCCACTCTCTTCTACTAGTTTTGTGCACTGAGATCATCTGGCTTACTCATAGGCATTGTAGGAGGCCAGAGTTGCCTCCTCTGCCTGAAAAAAACAGCATATATTGTGAACTGCAGAAGTGGTTACTGCCAGACTATTTAATAACAGTAGTGCTTCTTACAAAGACCTATGGCATGCCAAGTGGTTTTGTGGGGTTTTCTAAACAGCTTACACACTTGCAAACATCAGTAACGGTGTTCTTTATCCAGTTTATTTTCTTATTTTGTTCTAGTCCTCTGAAATGACTTTGTAATCACTCAGATAGCAACTTACAGTATCATGTCTCTTTACCAGGAACCCCATAGAGAAGCATGTTGCCAATGCTTGCATAGAATCTTTTTCCAAAATCTTATTCCAAAATATGGCTTGCATAGAATCGTATTCCAAAATTAACAGGTTGCTTTTCAAGTGGGAATCAATTAACTAATTTGGGTGTATTGTAAGTACAGGAAAATGCTGCTGTTCGACACTAACGAGACTTTCTTCATAAGCTAACAAACCCAACCAAACCAACAAATATTCTCTCTCCGTTCCTCTCTTTTTCTGAACATCAAAACTAACCATACATCTCTCACAAATACTTTGACTTCACACCAACAGATCTGATTGATTTCTACCTACTAAAACACTGATATATTCAGTCTCAAATCTCACTTGAAGAGTTTCTCTTATTCGAAATCTGCTTCACAGTCAGAGTAGCTGTACTAACACAAAACCTAAGCCTATGCCTGACATTGAATTTCTCCATGGTTGATTTGGGTTTTTATAAACCCAAAAATGATAAAACCATAAAAATGACAAAACCTGAAACGAAAGGAAAGAAAGAAATGTGGTCATATGATCATGCCTAACCCACATAAAATTTAAATTGCTAAATGATCATAGCATCATAGAATCATAGAATATCCCGAGTTGGAAGGGACCCATAAGGATCATCAAGTCCAACTCCTGGCACAGCACAGGTCTACCCAAAATTTTAGACCATGTGACTAAGTGCACAGTCCAATCGCTTCTTAAATTCAGACAGGCTTGGTGCAGTGACTACTTCACTGGGGAGCCTGGTCCAGTGTGCAACCACCGTCTCAGTGAAGAACATCTTCCTGATGTGCAGCCTAAACTTCCCCTGCCTCAGCTTAACACTGTTCCCGTGGGTCCTATCACTGGTGTTTACAGAGAATAGGTCACCTGCCTCTCCGCTCCCACTCGTGAGGATGTTGTAGACTGCGATGAGGTCCGCCCTCAGCCTCCTCTTCTCCAGGCTGAACAGGCCCAGTGACCTCATCCGCTCCTCATATGTCTTCCCCTCTAGGCCCTTCACCATCTTCGTTGCCCTCCTCTGGACACTTTCCAACAGTTCAATGTCCCTTTTGTACTGTGGTGCCCAGAACTGCACACAGTACTCAAGGTGAGGCCTCACCAGTGCAGAGTAGAGCAGGACAATCACTTCCCTCAACTGACTAGCAATGCCAGTAATGCCAATGATCCGTCAGTAGAGTATCAATTGTCTCTGAACCATGGTTTTAAACATCATATTACTGACTTCTGTACTACAGCTAAGCAAACACAGGCTAATCCCTGAAATGCTTGCACACTACCAGGTAACGTCTAAAAGCACTTCAAGTTCTTCAGCTGCAGAAAATAAAAATACAACAAAAAATATCTTTATGGTGGTCAGATATGGAATGTGAAAGCTGCCCACTGTTGTGGTATTGCTAACATGGAGCACAACTATCATGTGAGTAACTAGAGAAAAGGAGTCAGTGGGTTTTTTTGAACTCTCAAGACTTGGAGGTGGAGAGGGTAGTAGAGTAAGAGAACTTCGCTCTAACCCAAGGACTTTTGTAGCTTGTTACTCTGACAAGGAGCACAGAAGTGAAATGTTACTCTCACTTTTCACAATTTTGCCCATAATATTACAATTTCAAAACAACTTCATTTATCAGTAAACATTAAATATATATGTATTAAATATATATGTATATATTTAAAATATATATTTCCTAACATTCTATTTGCCCTTATAGTGATTCACAAGTTAAATAAAAAAAATTAATCTGCAAAAACTAGACCTTACTGTTTCCCATCTAGTTATCATGGCACAGAGACACAGAAATTGTTTCTGCAGGTTCTGATATTCCTCAGTTTAACAGTATTACAGTTTAAAATTTTCTGTTTTCTAACAGCCCTAAGGGAATGATAGCCACACATAATCTGATGAAAAATTAATTTCAATTGGCCTTGTACGTGTAATTTTAGAAATTGTTGAGATATTTGCGCAAGTGTAATGCTTCTCTCTTTAAACCAGTAAATATAAAACAAGTTAACGTTCTTCTGATGAGCCTGTTAGGGCTAAATCTATCTTCCTTCATTGTAAATAGGAATTTTGCCACTTGAGAAAGGCCAAGAGCTCATGAATTACATGGGACAACCATTCTAATGGTCATACAAACTGACAGCAGTTTTAGAGAATTTTAGTTTCATTTTGTCTTCTCATAATTTAAATTTTATTTCACTTCTTTATTACCTTTTGATGAACCTAGTCTTACAAAATTTGAGCTTTTTTCTGAAGTACAGTTGGTGTTTTTCATTTGGAGTCAAAACACACCAGGACTAAACACCCTTACTTACTCTATTTGAAAAGGCCTGAGGAAAGCAAACCTTCAAATAATGTCCCCATAATTAGACTAAATGAAATGAACAGAGTAGATAACCCAATACCTCCACAGCCCTTTTAATAACTGCTAAATCTGCCAGCATCTGTGCTGGATTGATTGGATTGTTGTAGAAACACAGAAAAATTGGCCAAGATCATTGTATCTTTCCATAAACACCATTTGATAACAAATATTCTTATCAACAACAACCTGGTTAGATTGAAATAAATAGAGGTGTTGCAGCTTATTATAAATTCCCTAGCTAGCCTTCATTTTGTTGTTCATTTGTTTGATTTTTAGTTTTGGAGCTTGATGCCTGCATGAGATTTCCTTTAGTCTATCACAAACCTCATAAAGTACATTTTGCTGTACTAAAGAACTCAACTAAACTGTAAACTGTACTAAACTAAAGAAGTCACAAAATCGTGTACACGATAAAGAAATACAGACTTAAAAGAAGCCATGATAAAAGCAGCCATGAGCTGGTAAATCATTGCTACACATGTAACTCATTACATGTAGTTCTGCAAGTAGTTCCGGACTGATAAATGACTTATTTCTTTCAAACTTGAGATTAAAAAAATCTCCCAGCTTGAATATGAGTTATCTGTAGCATAAGTACAATTTCACAAATCACAGAGTTCATTAGACTGAAGAAAATATGAAGCAAACAAACAAAGAAGCTAACTGCAAACTTGTTCTTTGTCCTACCTGCTGCTTGGTACTGCTTTCAATTTACTGTGCTTTTGCAACATATGAGCCAAAACTTAATATTGGTTACACAAGTATATCCCATTTCTCCTCAAAAGTATTGGTATAAATGTTTGTTCGTGTGCCACAGGGATGATGTACATGCCAGAGATCAAAAATAGGGCAATTTCTGGATACCCTGAATGTTAATCAGTCTGGGTTTTTTTGTTTGTTTGTTTTGTTTTGTTTTGAGTATTAACGAATGGCATCAAAGATACTCTGCTTGTCTTTTGACTTTGACAACACTGATAAAATGTCAAATTAAGTATTTTTGAAAAAGAAAATCTGATTGGTGCTTTTAATTCTCAGATTCTGCTCAAATAGACTCATGGCTTGCAGTTAGGGGACTTAAAAATCTTTAGTTATTTAATGTTTCAGTGAACATCCCCTCATCTTGCATGAAGCAGATTTTACCTTGATAACTCCTAGCCTTCGGAATGCAACAGTTATTACCTGCCAGAAACAAGAAAAAGCAATTTTAGATATTTTCCCCTTTTCATCCTTATATGAAGAATTGCTACATTCATGTGGAAGTCATAAAAAAAAAAAAAAGGAATCTTTTACTCTTCTCTTTTAATGAGTGGGGAGAAAAAATGTTACATGTGTCACAGAAAGCAGTGTATAAATTAATGAGTTTGACTCTTCAGGTCTTCCTAACCTTGGAAGTAAAGCTACAGAGAAGTTATCTTGTATTTCAGTAGAGGAATAGAACAGGTGCTGTTGACCTGCCCCTCCACTGAAACTTATGCTATATCTGTGAGATCAGAGAAATTGAAATAGAGTTTATATTTCTGAGTCTTTTTTTCTAATTAAGATGACATGCAGGAAAACCACGATAGAAGATGTTCTTACATACAGTGAGATATGTCTGGGAAAATCCTCACATTCACAGGCCCTAGTCCTCACTGAGGACTTCAGACAGCTGGTTGTGGTTGACCAGCAATCTCTGTTGTCCACTGAAGGGAGAACAGAGCAGGACACAAGCAGACAGGAGGATTCTGGACTGCAGTGTTGACAATTTACTGCCAGGTGATGCAGGAGCTGACAAAGGGAGATGCTCTGTTTACAATCATGAAAGAACTGAGCAAGGATGTACAGGCTGGAGGCAGTCTTGGCTTCAGTGACTGTGAGATGACAGTGTTCAGGATCCTGGAAGAAGAAAACAAGACAAAAAGCAGGATCACAACAGGGGGCTTCAAGAGAGTAGACATTTACCTGTTCAGACACTTGCTTGAAAGAATCCTATGTGATGCAGTATTGGAGAAAGAGTGGTTAAGGAGGGTTTATTGATTTCCAAGGATCACATCCTCCAAACTCAAGAAAAGTCCATCCCAAATTGTAGGAATTAAAGAAAAGGCAGTAGAATGTACCTGGACAGGTGAGGTCCTGCCAAAACTGGGACATAAAAGGAAACATTCAAGACATGGAAGTAGAGCCAGGTAACTCAGTAGAAATAATGAGCTTGAAAGAATGGGATTAGGAACACCAAAGTCCACCTGCAGTTGAATCTGGAGGGGATAAGGAGGCCACCAAGAAGGATTTCTATGGGTATGTCAGCAGCAAATGGAGGACCGGAGAAAGTGTGGGCCTGCTGCTGAAAGTGATAGGGTATAAATGGTGACAAAGATCATGGAAAATGCCAAGGTATTCAATCCTCCTTCACATTGGCCTTTAATGATAAACTTCTGTTGAACACAGAAGACTTACTTTAAGCTAAAGTTAGGAAACATGTAAATAGACTGAACATAAACAAGCCTGTGGGACCTTATGGGATGCTGTCACAAGTGCTGAGGGACCTGGCCTATGTTACTGCAAGGTTACTCTTGATTACCTTGGAAAGAATACAGAAAGCAGGGGAGAAGTGGAAGAAAGCAAATGTCTGTCAGCCTCACTTCATTCACTGGGAAAGCAAAGGAGCAAAGAAGCAAAGGAGCACTAGGAGCAAATCCTCCTAGACACCATTTCCAAACATATGGAGGACAAGAAGGTGACTTTGAATGATCAGTATGGATTTACAAAAGGAAAATAATGCCTGACCAAACTGATATTACAAAAACCTTTCATAGTATAAAATGTTTAGCTTGATGAATGAGAGAACAATGGATGTTGTTTATCCTGACATTAGTCAAGACTTGACCTTCAGTCATGGAGAATTTAAGGCTTCTGACACTGTCTCACAGAGCAACTTCACAAGCAAAATAATGAAATACAGGCTAGATAAGTAAACAGCAAGGTGGATTGTGTGAACTGCTAAATATACAGGGTTGTAGTACAAGACAGACATAAACATACTGCAACAAGTCCATTAAGTACCATAAATATGTTTCAGAAACTGCAACATCTTTCGTATGTGGAGAGGCTGAGGGAAGAGGAGGCTCAGGAGGATCTTGTCAATGTGTTTAAATGCTTCATAGATATAAGCAATGCAGACATATCCAGACTCTTCACTGTGACAGGACCAAAGTCAATGGGCATAAACTGAAATAAAGAAAATTCCATTTAGATACAAAAAATTCTTCTCTGCTGTGAAGGTGCACGAACACTGGAACAGGTTTTCCATGGACATTGTGATATCTGCATCACTAGAGGTATTCAGCACTAGCCCTGACCAGCCTGCTGTAGGTGACTCTGCTTTGAGCAGAGAGCTCAAACCAGAAAAAATACAGAGGTCTCTTTATTGGTGTACCTCTTTTTGCCTCTTTTTTTTTTTTTTTTAATCCTGCTGGTCTTTACAGCTGTTTAGCTGTGTAGATATGCACTACAATGAACCTTGACAGTCTCAAACCTCCAACATGCATGGGTAACACAATTTGCATTATGTATGACAGAAAAATAGACAATTTGTGACTCCCAGAATATTTGTGCTAGGCTTAACCTGAGATCCTTTGGGTTATTTCATCTATTTCCACAGTCTATTCCAATCTGAACAACAGTAATTTTTAATTAAAACAGACATCACTTAACAATTCTGGAATGTGAGATTTTTTTTCTCTTTTCTCTGGAGATATTACAGTGTTGAAGCAAAAACATGTGATACAGAATAGACATCAAATTAAAACAAATATTTAAGATGATATTAAGCAGGATGAGTGGGATGTCTAAAAAACACCTGATGAAAAAAAAATAGAACTCTAACAGGTATAAGGTTTGCTATCAGACTGGCATTTAGCCTTGTGCTGATGTCTCCCACCCAACCCTGTCTATTTTCCATGAAAGCTTTATCAGGGAAGAGATACAGAGGTATCTGGGGATACCCCTAGCACACAAGAATATATAGTTGGCGTAAAGGTAATATTGCCTACCTTTCCTTCTGTTTCACAGTCTTCCTTAGGGGATGTCTTTGGCCGTATCATCTGCCACTTTCAAATGTTTCCAGAGAAACCAACAGCCTGTTACAACAGCCAATTACTCATCCATACAATGTTGAAGGCATTGATGGAAAGACAGCTGAAAAGGAGGATAGCCACATGAAAGGCCAGAAGGAAGGAGAGGCAGAGGAAAGCTGAAAAGAAAGTCTGTCTTAAAAGGCTATTTTTCTTTGCCTAGCCCTTCTCACCTACAAGTGCAGCTAATGGTATTTTTCTCTTTCACAGATCTCTTACTCAGTTGCATTCAATAGAAAGCATGAGTAGAGAGCATTTCAGCCAGATCAAATACCTCTCAGTCACTTCAGGATGTGAACTACTGATCCTTGGTAGGTCTTCATGTGTAATCCTGATAATGTTGTTTACATGCTGGTTTTATCTTTGTGACTGACTAAAGAATCAGTCACCATAGCAGTCAGTAATACAACAATCCACCTGTAACTTACTGTGTATAAGAAAAAAAATAAATAAAGCAGAGCATAACAACGCTGCTCCAATAAGATCAGAAGGATTTCAAAGACCTTTTAGCTAGAAAGGAAACACAAAACTTCTCCATATCGAAGGAAGCATCTGCAAATAAATTATTGTGGATCTTGAATAATTTCACTCTGATGAAGTCTAAACACAGGTGGGATTCATCTTAAACTTAGGCATCAAAGTTTGATATCTGACGTAGTGTTGCCAACCAGGCTCCGTTAACATTCAACAGAGGGGAACAAGCCCCTCTACCCACCTAAATTAATCTAAGCCAATCTGAAAAAAAAAAAAAAAAAAAAAAAACAGTCGAAAGACTAGGTGAATTGCATGCTGAAGGTGATGATATTTTATCATTAGCTACTGTACTTCGAGTTTACAGTGACTACCTAACATCTCACCTTTTAACATTAGATGTCCATGGTAGAACTGATGAACAGCACTTTAAATAAATAAATAAATAAAACAGAACAAAAACAGTCTATTTCCCTCAGTTTAGGAGAACAATTATTTAGACAACTGTTCTTAACATAACACGTGAATTCTAAAGTACAAGTTCAAAGTTAAAAACAACTGCACCACTACATGTGTCAGAATACAAGGAGTCAGGCATACAGTCAGAGCTGTGTTGTGCATCTGAAAGGTGGAACATAGGCAGCTACCCTCAGATATTGCAACTTGTAGTGAAGTACTGAGGTAGAAATGAGATCTTTCTAATTTCTCAATGGTAGATTGGGGCACAGATATGGTAACTAAATGCCACATGCTCCTTTAAAATCCACAATGCCTCATACCTTTACAAGGAATTCAAAAGGAAAAATGTGTACTGGGCCAAGAAAGCACATTTCCATGTGAAAGGCTAAAAGAAACGTCACTACAGGAAAGAAAGTCTTCATGGTTTGCAGGACAAACCATGCTCAAGTGAGGGATTCTGATTCTTGTCCAGGTGTTAAGAGGATGGTAGCAAGAATGACAGGCTTTACACTACCCTTTTCTGAATTTTACTATTTCTAGAGTTACCATAAACTGAGTAAACCTATCTATTTGTTTGTCTTTGCCATGGTATCTCCCTGAAGAATTGAACAGTTAATTGAGAATAGTCCCCAAGTGGTAGGTCTGGAAATGCTGTGTCTGGGGTAAATGTGAATAAGATGTCATCTGTCCTATTTCCATCACTGAGGTAGCTGAACAACAACAACAAAAAAAAGCCAATAGAGACAAGACCAAAGGCAGTTTTAGGAAAAATTTCCAGCACAAAGAGGTCTGGAACCAACAGCCTCATAAGTGAGCAGCCAGGGCACTGTAAAAATGTTTACACACACACACACAAATAAAAATTAAAATCCCAAAACAAACTAATTAATATTCTTCTCCAAAAATGTCAAAGCAGTTTGCACTGTTCCTCCACAAGATCTTCCCTGAAACTTTGGCAAGATTGGAAAAAACATCATTTTTCCAGAGCATTTAGATTCATTGGTAAACAGCTCTGCAAGAACTTTACCGTGCCATTCTAATTGCAAAATACTCATTTTGCAATACCTGTAAGTCATTTGTGCTGTAGAGCCAAAACTGGAACCAGATTTTATTACTTTCAGTGGTAATATTCCATGACAGCAGATAGTCCCAATATTATAAGGTTGTTTTTTCCTCCTAAGGAATGATATTTTTTCTATTTTTGCTTTCTAATGTTTCACAGTAATTCCATGATCTTCAAAAATTGCATCTGTTTGTATGGGTACTCTCATCTTTACATGACTGAAACTGAAGCAATATTCTTATGCTGTATTTCCCATATGTCATCTTGGACAACTTTGCCAAATTAGCAAACTCTGATTTGACATTGAATTAATAAAATCTCCAAAGGAATTCCTTTTCCACTTTTGTACAAAATCTATCCTTCTTCCAGTATTGGGTAACCACTGAGGTCTACCGTAAGGTCTAGGTTTTGCTGTCACTTATAGAAGTGTTCAACATGAGGAACTTCATGAGGTTAGTAGAGCTTCTTCTCTGAAATCCACTGTAATCAGAATCCAATTACCACAGAAGCAGTACCACGCTTTAGACTGCATATAGTTTTTCCTTTAGACTGCATATAGTTTTTCCTTTAGACTGCATACAGTTTTTCATCTTTGTTTAATGTTTTTTCCTGTTTTCCTGTAGAGATGAGGGCTATACAACCATGCCCTGCTGATATGAGAGTTACTGTGATCAGCAAACTGTTGAGCTCCTTTACATAAACAATGACACTTGAACCTAACGGCTAGTTTCAGCCAAACTGATGGAGGGAAAAGCATTCTTTTAAGCTCCAGCAAAATAAATAAAATAAAATAAAATAGAATAAAGTAAAATAAAATAAAAATAAAATAAAATAAAATAAAATAAAATAAAATAAAATAAAATAAAATAATAAAATCATAGAATAAGAGAATCTCCTGAGTTGGAAGGGACCCATAAGGATCATTGAGTCCAACTCCTGGCACATACAGGTCTACCCCAAAATTCAGACCAAACAAAATTAAATTAAATTAAATTAAATTAAATTAAATTGAAATAAAATAATAAAATAAAATAAAATAAAATAAAATAAAATAAAATAAAATAAAATAAAATAAAATAAAATAATAAAATAAAATAAAATAATAAAATAAAATAAAATAAAATAAAATAAAATAAAATAAAATAAAATAAAATAAAATAAAATAAATAAAATAGACTTAGTTGCTTTTCTACTTAGCATGTAGATTTTTTCATCATTTCAAATGATAAAAATGCTTCAACATAAATTCAACACTTACTGGATGCCTGAGAATCCACAATACAAATTCCATAGCTTCAGAAAAAAAAACAGCAGTTACTGACTACATCTTCCTAGAAAAGCAAAAACTAAGACACAAATCCACAGGAAACCAGACTTACAGGATGTATGCTATTATTCATACATAAGTTTTTCTGGCTGAAATTTTCCAGGAATATTTTTTTTCCATAAATGAAGTTTGGATGAAAAAGTTTAACTCTTTTTGAACACAAAGAAAGACGGCGAAGAGCAGAATACATTCCACTCATTAAGATATATATTTGAATATATATATACGCCCACATAACATTTATTTATTTACTTATTCATTCATTCATTTAATTAATTATTTTTCCCCTAAATTTTCCCGGCTAGGAACAAAAGCAAGATATAGTGCGAAAGCTCTTGTCTTGCCACTGTCTTGAGCAGCAGATAGCTTCTCTATGACTGTTAGTCCTTTATTTTTGAAAAATAATTCATAGCTACAAAAATGTTAATCTTTTCCAGGGTAAGGCAATAGTCTTAAACCCAAAAATAATTGATAGCAGAAGTAAAACAGTAGTAAATCCAGTCTTTAGATAAGAATAATATACTGCATTGTATAATAGTGAATTGGTTAGCAGCAAATGAAAATATTTCTGGCATTGCTAGGGGAGGTTGTGGGTTCATGTAAACATTAGATCCTAACTATATCTTTCATCATCTCACAAAATGATGATAGTATGCTTGTAACTTTTATGTCTGCTTTACTACATTGCTGTTAGTCAATCAACCTCCTTCACATGTGAGCAAAATAGTGCATTTAAAAAGCAAGCTCTTCACACAGTCAGCTCCTTCAGTTATTTCACTGAGTGAATTTTACAACTTGCAGCCATAGAAATTCAATGAAGGAAAAGTATTCTACATGTTCTGAAAGCAAAGAACTCAAACACACACAATTTTCATTTGGACGTGGATTTTTTAGGTTTACCTCACACATTATATCACTCATAAATAGGGATTTTCTTGTTAGCTAAAAGACTATTTTCACTTATTATACAAGCCTTATTCCTTATTAGTGATGAGTGTGTAAGTAGTCACTTTTAAACACTTTTTTATTTTTCATTTCTTTTCTTTTTGTCACCTGAAAAAGTAGTAGCCTTTTCTTCTTTAACTTTAGATCAGACTTCAACGCATCTTTTTGAGTTATTAATTAATATTCAGCTGAGAAAAAGATTTAAAGTGATATTTTTGGGATTTTATTGACTCAAAATAAGAAACAATAAAATTTATCATGATAGATTAATCAGATTGAAACTTATTTTCTGCATTCCTTTATAGCCTATTGCTGTAATTAAAATATAAAGGATCTTTTAACTTGAAGAATTACAAATAATTTCCATCAGACAACAGCTGTTATTTTACCCTGCTATCTTTGCTTCCTCTTTGTTTTGAGATCTTTCAGTATGAACATGCCTAAGTAAATGCACATTATTCATCACCATTTCCATTAGTCATGACACAAGTAGTCAATCACTTGTAAAAAATCAAGGGATTCAGGAAACTGTACAAACGCATAAACACAGATTCTCTTTCTGCCACCTACTTGGTTCTCACAAAATCAATTCTCCTCCTCATGAGTTAACTTACATAATTTTATATTTGACATAACTGTATATATTTTTTTTAAATCTGTGTTAGAGATTCAGAATAAAGGCATTTTTCAGGGAAATCATATACATGAGTTTGTGTAGTTAAGAATAGAAGAGAAAAATCCCACTCCAGCCTTTAAGGGGAAGATGGCTGAGAACTGAATAGCATTCTCTTATCTAAAGAAGGAGGATGTTATCAATTCATCAGCTTGATAAATTTCCTTACAACTGCTAGCAGTAGCAAAGTGATAAGATAATGGAATACATTCATTTTAATTATGCTGAATATTTCCCTAGTGAAAGTTGAAACTAGTTCCAGTTTGTTTTAATAATGAAGAGATAAAGGAACTAATCACTTTTTTTACTGGGTATATTTGAATAATCAAATACTAACAGCAGAGCACTTTATAAAACGATATATTTTGCACTTTTTTTTTTTTTTGTAATAGGGACTTCCAGCTTAGAAGTAAAAACTTTCTAGTAACCTAATGGCTGTTGTATTTTCTCCACCTACTATTAGCATCACTATTGTAGACTTTCTAATCTGCTTTTAAATATATAACATCAAAGAACACTTGATGTAGTATTTGCACATTGAAATGCTTTAATTTAATAAACCATTCTGATTTTGTGTGTAGATCATATATGGGATCTATGGAGACTCTGGTATTCTGACAGTCACTACCTCAGCTTCACACACTGATGGAATCCTCTATATTACACTACCCAATGAACAGTCATCTATAATTCAATGTGTAGTTACCATAACTATAAAGATTTAACATTTGTAGTTCCTCTGAGTAACTGAAAATACACCCAAGCGTAAATAAATCACAACTGAGTAGTCTTACTTCTGCCTAATTTCAGTGATCAATGTATTGCTGCCTGTTAAAAAAAAAAAAAAAAAAAAAGAGAGAGGGAGACAGGAAATCTGGATGCTTGCAGTTGAAAGATAGATTATGATATAATAAAAATAAATAGAAAATATGGCTTGTAGTCATAGTATTCAAGATCATTGATTAAATGCACAAATAACATTAGATGTAACCTTGAGTCTGCATGGAATTGGGCTTAGTAAAGGAGGTTTTCAATACTATATGATTTTCACTAAATGTAGATTATTGAGGTGGCTCTCCCTGATGTGCATTTTTCAATTACATTTCAAGCCCAGTATTAGACCAGGAATAGCTTCATTAAACCACCATAAGTAAGCCATAAACCCAAGGTGAGTGAGAGCAGGTGACACTTTTTATCAATTGGATGAAGTATTCTTTTCAGTCCAAAGCTCTCACTGAAGCAAAAAGAAAGTCTCTAGTAATGATAAATATTCCCCAGGAGGGATACATATAGTCCGTCCACAAACCCCCTCTCCACCCAGCTGAACACAAAGCTAGGTGGAAGAAGAGCAGTTGTACACAGTAAAGCCAGAGAGCCCTTCAAATGGAGATCATATCAAAACATCTGTAGTGAAGGTCTTTATAGCAAACACACCCTCTTGTCTGCAAAAGTCCGCCTTTGATCTTACATAAGTCTGAAAACATCAAGGAAGCAACTCTAGCTTGTAGAGAAAGTGTAGAGAAATATTTTCTCATATGGAGGGAAATTTGATTATGCAAGTATTGCAATGAACTTGACATGCCAATTGAGAGTGAATAGCTTTTATGCAACAGTGAGAAATTGCACGCTCCACTTATCATTATTACAGCTGGTGGAAGAGAAACTGAATTAGTACTGGAGATTATATTTCTTTCATTAATGTGCATATAAGTTCTTACTTACCGTTCTCTCAAAATGGAAGGATTGTCCTTAGAGTCCCTAAGTATTGTTATTGGTGTCTAGTCTAGCACACACTGGGATTTCTCCATGGAAACAGGAAGTGTCAGGAATATGAAATAAGAAAAAGAAATTAAATGTAAGTATCAGCTGGGAAGTGCTTCAAGCATTTATTATTCTTTCAGCATTCAGCTAATTATTCAAGATGACTGACTGTGATTAGAATATTACTGATCATATTTAAAAGCAGGCGTGGATACATGAGCTATTTGCCAGAACAAATGGCACAGATTTGTTTCCGATGTCATTTATATCAGCTTTACATACTTGTGAAGTTTGATCAGGTTTTGGTTACAGTTACCTTAAGAAAATTCAAAGTACCTCTGTTGAATAAGGAAATTCAAAGTACCTCTACTGAACTGCAGAGACTTTCTTCAGATTACATACACACTATCAGATCAGGATCTAGATCCTTGATTTTAAAGGGGTAACACCTAATTTAGGGCAGCATGAGATTAGAATCAGATTTGAATGTGAAGAAACACTGGAGTTACAGTTTTAAGATACAGAGTACAATATAATGAGAATAGAATGCCCAGTACACAGGGTGAAATATGAAAAATTAAGCTTTATTTTCATGCTCACACCTGAAACACAAATGTATAACAGATGTTTAGCTATCTCCTTTCTTTCTAGCAACATCACATTCATCACAGTCCTAAAATATGTAACACATCATAATGGAACTGATGGAGAGTCTGTATAATACAAGTGTCTGTAAGGAGCGCTAAATTAGTATATCTAATTTAATTTGAAACAGTGAAGTTGGATCTTCCCCTAGGGCACGCCCAAAACACTTTTGACTGAGAAATCACTGTGATATGTCCTAACATTATCTTGTCGATCCCCCAAACTCTCAATATGTAAGGCTTCTATGAATCACAAACCTATTTGTATAGAGTATGAGTTTACATCACATATTCATATGTGTAAAATTTGCATAAAGGTACATTTTAAATTTTGATTATTCACATTTTGCCAAAGATACTATTCCTTTATTTTCCTCTGCCATTTTATGATAGGCCTAGATTAAGAACAGGGGGAAATAAACAGTGTAGGAATAAAAAAGAGAGATTTTGTGGCTGGAGTAAAGCAGTCAGGGCTTTTCCCAAGCTTCTTTTCTCATTGTACCACCTCAGACCTTCACTAGTATATTTGTGTCTTGGGGTACAAACCTATATGAAGCTTAGAAAATACAAATACACCTCTTCTTCACAAGGGGGTAGTCCGTGTATTGAATAAGGTACTAAAAATTTTCAGAAATATATTTTTAGAGCTTTCAGGTTATTTGTGATGTTCCCTTCATGTTCTTTAGGATTTTGCAATCCTTTCCCATCTTTAGCTTCCAGTAAAATGAAAGATTGATATTATTGTGTGAAGTTCAGATAATCTGTTTATTTGTGATCTCCTGCAACAAGGTCATACAGGACCTCTTACTGATGGGAAGAGCATGTAATTAAGACAGGTACAAAAGAGAAGAGGTCCAAATATGTGGTGCTCTAAGCAGCACCTGGGCAAAGAAAATATTTTTTACAGAAGGAAAATGTTCCTACATACTGACACAAATAACCAAAAGTCACAAAAAACTGTTTGCACATGGATGGACAATTAAGAAAAAAGAAAAAAAAATCTCTAAAGAGAGAACTTGTGTTTAATAACCTGAGAGGGGAGAGTTCTCATATCAGGAAAGACTCTGGTTTCTCAGTGGGATCCACCCAAAGCATCATTTTCTGATGATCTGTTCCTGACTTCAGCAAATTTTGGAAACAGTGTTTTGTCAGCACAGAGGAAATTCAGAGCAATTTTTTATTGTACATTTGTGCTCCCAGTGATCCAAAAGGCCTAACCCCAGCATTAGATTACCAGATGCTCAGGGGTTCACTAATCCATTAGCTATTACATCTGCATTCCAGGGTTTTCATAAGAAACACTACAGCTGCGGATCGCTAAAGTGTCTCCTAAAGTGATGACTGACTTTGGAGATTATCACTCCCCTTTCCCTTAGAACAGGATAGAGCTTCCCCAGTGGCTTTGTACCATTGGAAGAGATTCTGGATAACCTCTGGCTGTTTAATCCCCACAGACTTTGGGAGCAGTGCAAGTGTGGGCAGTGAATGGAGGGAAAAGTTTTCCTACTGAATTCTGTGAATTCTTACCCTCCAGGTGATCCCTCTTTTCCAGGAGTGTCAGTGATTTGCTGTCAAGATTTTCAGGAGAAGCTTGAAGGAAAATATTTTCCCTTAGGCTAAGATAAGCTCCATGCCTCAGAGATACATACGCAAGTCTTAAAAAAGGCTGAAGGGAGAGGGAAACACATACATACCTTTATAAACAAAAGAGTTATTTTGTTGAAGTTATTCTAAGGAAATGCTTATACTCTAAAAGTATGTTAAGCATATAAATAATGAGGAGTAGATTTAAAATTATATTTGGATTTAATAAATAACCTTTACAAAGTTCAAGACACTACATGCAGAAAAAAAGAAAAAGAAAGAACAAGAACAAGAAAAAAAAAGAGAAAGAGAAAGAGAAAGAGGAAGAGGAAGAGAAAGAGGAAGAAAAAGAGAAAGAGAAAGAGAAAGAGAAAGAGAAAGAGAAAGAGAAAGAGAAAGAGAAAGAGAAAGAGAAAGAGAAAGAGAAAGAGAAAGAGAAAGAGAAAGAGAAAGAGAAAGAGAAAGAGAAAGAGAAAGAGAAAGAGAGAGAGAAAGAGAGAAAGAGAAAGAGAAAGAGAAAGAGAAAGAGAAAGAGAAAGAGAAAGAGAAAGAGAAAGAGAAAGAGAAAGAGAAAGAGAAAGAGAAAGAGAAAGAGAAAGAGAAAGAGAAAGAGAAAGAGAAAGAGAAAGAGAAAGAGAAAGAGAAAGAGAAAGAGAAAGAGAAAGAGAAAGAAAAAGAGAAAGAAAAAGAGAAAGAAAAAGAGAAAGAGAAAGAGAAAGAGAAAGAAAAAGAAAAAGAGAAAGAAAAAGAAAAAGAGAAAGAAAAAGAGAAAGAGAAAGAAAAAGAAAAAGGAAAGGGAAAAAGAAAAGGAAAAAGAAAAAGAAAAGAAAAGAAAAAAAAAGAAAAAGAAAAAGAAAAAGAAAAAAAGAAAAAGAAAATTATATTGCTTAAAGTATATTTGTGAAACTCAGCAGCTCAGCAACAACAGACATAGTTAGTGAAGAAAATTTACTGCAAGGGATAACTAAACCACTAGCACCTCTTTGCCCTTAATCTTTGCCTTTTGCTCTTAGCAAGGAGCTTATAGAAACTTTCCAAGCTTTTGTCAGATCTCACTTTGAGATAACGAAGGAGAGAATACTTTCTCTCTTTTTGTGTAAATTATGATTTTTATTCTCTCAGATACTAAGAAAAAGTAAAGGTAGGTTGTATGCCTCCAGTTGAACATCTTCCTTCTGACAAAATTTAAAATAAACTCATGCTCAGAATTCAGTAAACAGTCAAGTGAGCTATATTCAAGCCTAAGTGTCCTTAACAGGTTGTATTTTTTCTGGAAGAGCACAGCAGGTATGCTTGGCTGGAAGTGACAGGACCCAATAATTGTTTCTCTTTGTTCATACATGCACACCCAATGAAGGCAGAAACACAAGTGAAGGTTTCTGGGTCCAAGATTGCTCTGCATTACAGACCAGGATGCAATCCAACCTTAAAATGAAATTGAGCAAATTAAGTCCAAAGGACCTCAAAGATCATCAACTTCCAACCCCTCTGCCATAGACAGGGATGTCACCCACTAGATAAGGTTGCTCAGAGCCTCTTCCAACCTGGCCTTGAACACCTCCAGGGATGGGGCATCCACAACCTCTCTGGAAAACCTGTTCCAGTGCCTCACCACCTTCTGAGTGAAGAATTTTCTCCTAATCTCTAATCTAAATCTCCCTTATTTTAGCTTGAAACCATTCCCCCTTGTCCTGTCACTATCTTTTTGAGCAAAGAGTTGCTCTCCATCTATTTTATAAGCCCCCTTTAAGTAACGAAAGGTTACAATGAGGTCACTCCAGAACCTCTCCTCTGTAGGCTGAACATCCCCAGCTCTCTCAGCCTTTCCTCACAGGAGAGGTGCTCCAGTCCCTCGATCATCTTTGTGGCCCTCCTCTGGACCCACTCTAACAGCCCCACATCCTTCTTGTGCTGGGGGCTCCAGACCTGGATGCAGCACTCCAGGTGGGGCCTCACAAGGACAAAGTAGAGGGGGACAATCACCTCCCTCCACCTGCTGGCCACTCCTCTGCTGATGCAGCCCAGGATGCAGTTGGCCTTCTGGGCTGCAAGCACACACTGCTGGCTCATGTCAAGCTTTTCACCCACCAGAACCCCAAGTCTCTCTTTGTAGGGCTGCTCTCAATGAGTTCTTCTATACTCATGTCTGGGATTGCACTTTGCACTTGCACTTGCACTTTGATTTGTTGAACCTCATTAGGTTTATGTCTCAAGTTTGTCCACGTCCCTTTGGATGGCATCCCTTCCTTCTGTTGTATCAATCACACAACTCAGCTTGATGTCATCTGCAAATTTGCTGAGGGTGCACTCGATCCCACTGGTTATGTCACTGATGAAGATATTAAACAGCACCAGTCCCAGAACAGATCTCTGAGGTACACCACTTGTCACCAGCCTCCACTTGGACATAGAGCCATTGACCACCACTCTCTGGGTGCGGCCTTCAAGCCAGTTCCTTATTCACTGAACAGTCCACCCATCAAGTTCATATCTCTCCAATTTGGAGATCAGGATGTCATGTGGGACTCTGTGAAAGACCTTACAGAACTCCAGGTAGATGACATTAGTCAGTCTTCCTTTGTCAACTGATGCAGTCACACCATCATAGAAGGCTACCAGATTGGTCAGGCATGAATTGCCCTTGGTGAAGCCATGCTGGCTGTCTCAGATCACCTCTTTGTTTTTCATGTGCCTTGACATTGCTTCCAGGATCTTGCCAGGCACAGAGGTGAGGCTCACCAATCTGTTTAGTTCCCTGGGTCCTCCTTTCAACCCTTTTTTAAAATGGGAGTGATGTTTCCCTTTTCCCCTTGATCAGGAGACCCCAACAACAACTTGTCCTTTATTGATGTGTTTTTTAACTCTCACCCATAAGCTCTCAAGCTGTCTGTGCTTCTTTCTCAGAGGCAACTCTTCACAATCAATCCCTTCACTAATGTAAAGGGCAACATCCCCTCCTTTCCTTTTGTCTATCCCTTCTGAAGAGTTTGTAGCCCTCTATTTCAATGTTCCAGTTATGTGATTCATCCCACCACATTTCCGTGACAGCAATCAGGTCATATCTGCCTAATTGCACCATGGTTTCCAATTCCTTTTGCTTGTTTCCCATGCTGCATGCGCTGGTGTAGAGGCACTTCAGCTGGGTTATCAGTCATATCACATTTCCAGAACCCTTCCTGATTGCATTGGGACAATTCACAAGTATTTTCCTGTTGTTACTTAGGGTGACAGTGTTCTCAGGTATGCTTTCTCCACTCAGAGATACATCCCCTTCCCCCACTGCACCCAGTTTAAAGCCCTCCTGATATGCCAGCCAGCTTACTGCCCAGAACATTCTTGCCCAAACTGGTCAGCTGCACTCCATCTGACATCAGCATGCCCAGTCCTTCAAAAGTGTGTCCAAGATTGTAGAACCCAAAGCCTTGGGCATGGCACCAGCCTCACAGCCAATCATTCATTCAGCCCGTTTGTCTCCTTCTTCCTGGGTCCCAATTATCAACTGGGAGGACAGAGGAGAACACTACTTGCACTCCTGATCCCTTCAACATCTTTCCAGGGGACATAAAATCCTTTTTGCTATTTTGGAGTTTCCTTATGAGAGCATCGTTTGATCCTACTTGAGAAAGTAGGAAGGGGTAGTAGTCTTTGGAACCCACCAGACTTGGTAGCCTTTTCATAATACCATGAATATGAGCCCCAGACAAGCAGCAAACCTCTCTGTAGAGATTGTCCGGATGGCAAATGGGAGCCTCAGTGCCTCTCAGAGAGGAGTCTCCAATGACTAACACCTTTTGTGCCTTCTTTGTGCAACTCGTTTTGATGCAGTTGGGAGACTGAGCCAACTTTGTGTGGTCAGCCTCTCTGAGTTCCTATGGTTGGTCTTTCTGAGGTCTTTACTAGTTCTCCCGGAGTCTCCTCTCTCTTATTTTAGAACACCATATCTATTGTGCAAGGGCACTTCCAGGGCAGGGGGAGACTCCTCCTCTGGCTCCTATCAGAGAAAAGGGTCCACTCTCCCTCATCCTGTGAGTCTTTCAGAAGTGCTCACTCTTGGCTGCAAGTTTGTTTACTTACCCCTGGTCTGGACTTAAGGCAGGGCTGTTGCTCAGAATGTGTCATCACTACATATTCTCATTGAACCCATACCAGTGGATATATCACTTTATAAAAATTGCTTTCAATATGGGACCTTCTTTATTGGCAAACCATTGATCATGCCCATAAGATCATGTCTTGATCTTAAGAGTGTTGTCACTGCTTTCTGCTGTGATGTTTCCTTGTTGTCCCTTGTCAAGAATAAGACAAAGAAAAGGACAGGCGGTGGAGGATTAATTCCTAGTTTGGGCATGGTTGAAATGTGGTTTCTGAGTAGCATAGTAAGCAATTGAATGTCAAAGCAGATACCCTGAAAACAAGACATAATCTTGTTTGATCATGTAAGAAATACGAAAAGATATGTCCTCCCAAAGCAACATCAATTGTTTTAATGGTGAGCTCAGTAATTCAACAAAATGCCTTATATATCTAAACATTTGGCTCTGTCATTCTTAGTTATACTGAGATCTTTTAGGAAGTATCCTGTCACTGGAATCAACAAGAAGACAAATGAAAAAAGGTATAATTTCTGCAGTTCCCACCACCCATAACAAATTTTCCATAGGAATGGAAGATACCACCCTTTTGTTTAGACTCATCTGCTAAATATATTTGTGCTTGTTAGGTTATGTTATTTCTAAAATATCTGAGACCTGTCTAGGAAGAATAAGAGATTCTGTTTCTCCAAGAGCTGCATCTGTAATGGATTTAGGCAGCTTGTGAAAATATAATGTCAAATGAAGCTGCATACTTTCAGTGCTGAAGGATGATGAGAAATGACTTATAGCGACACATATTTGTTTAGAGCAACTTATGTCCATTTATTACTACAAAACATTCAGGCTGTTTTCTCTTGCTTAATTGTCATGCTTGATAAAAGGAGAACAGAGGCTGATGAGACAAGATGGGACCACAGAAGAAAATTTCATAAAAATACTAAAATATTAAATAAAAATTGATGGAACCAAATTCAAGTATAAAAGATTCAAGATTTTCAAGAATGGTGGCCAAGAAGGTGTTTGCAGTACCTTGCAGTCAGGTATCCATCTATCATCTATACAACATGATTTTAAAATCTTTTGACTATCTAGATACTCTAGAAGATCTCAGAAATTATCTCTAGACATTTTGAAACTTTGCTACTAGCTTTTCATATTTCTACCTACACTGTAAGAATGCATTCCCGTTAGAAACATCTTCAAAGCCTTAGTAATACAAACGGGACAAGCATATGAACTAATCAGTGTAATACCAAACTGCATGAACTATCCTCTCACCACAAACTGTTCCTAGGTGAATATATTATCCAGCTCAGGCAAGGTACCAGAAACTATACAATGGACAACAGTATCCAAAGCATTAATAACATGACACCACATTTGTTGCTGAAACAGTTTTATATCAGTCTGCTTTGTTAGAGATTATGGGGTCAAGTTACTTGATGAGACAAGGGAAGCAGTTGCTTCCAAACACCAAAACACCACTGTTTGACAGAAAGGGAAAGAGGGATAAAGTATTAACTAACATGACATTGGGCAGAATGGAGCAGATGCTATGTTGACCATATACAATTTTATGGACCTCACAAAAAGAAAGAACTTGTACTATAGGTTCACACAGTTAATAGCTACACGAAGTTAACGGTATGTAAAATAAAGCAAGTGAACTCGCGACAGGAACTAAAGTCATCTAGAAGCAGTTTTCATTGCTTTGTAGTTCCAGCAATGCTGCTGGCGTGAGAATAATGTTTATACTTTAAATCCTCACAGTCTACTTTTATTTTATGGTCTTTTTTAACTTTCTGTTTTCAGATTGTTTTATTGCAGATGGAATTATGTCATATTTTTACCAACTGTTGAGGCATAAATTATTAGCTGGGAATGTTCTTGTTTTAAATGTTTCTGTTTAATGCAAGAAAGCAGATATTGTTGCAGATTTCAATATGTTTCTCCTTGCGGATGCTCGGTTTCCTCAACTTTTAGTGTTGAACACATCATTTTTTCTGAAAATTTAGTGTTTGTTCAGACAAAAATATTTTGCTTTATAGACTTGAACTCTCTACTCTTGCTTAGGCAGCTCTTTATGCCATCTGATCAAGTTCTTATCTACCTTTCTTTTATAATGATCTCATTAGCCTCGCTGGAGTTGTTAATGAGATTTAGACCAGAAGGTTGTCACTGCATTATGGTTGTTCACATTCAAAAACACCCATGAATCTTTTCTGTTTTCATTCCCATGTGCATACATGTAGGGTATTTCATGCAACAAATGATATTCATTGACCAGAAACTAGTCTTTTGCACTTCAGCTGGCAAGTACATCTAACCCTTCATGTCATCTGACCTTCTGTCTTCATCCCACAGCAGAATGGCCTGGGTCACCCAGATCACACTAGCTTATCAGGCCCTTCTTTGGGGCTGTCATGGCACCCACGTCCACCCCTGTCCTCTTCTGTTGTGCTTTGCCTAAAACTGATGCTGGGAAAAAAAAAAAAAAAGGCAGCTCAGGAGAGGCCACACAAGGCAGATCAGCTAATAGTTAAAAGAATGGATATCTCTAACCAGAGACAAAGCAGTGCACCATCGTTTTGAAAGAAATGGAAAAAGTGTACAAAATTGTTTAACAATTGCTGACACAATGTGTTAAGATATGCAGTGGCTTTTTTTTGGAGGGAGAGGGGGGTTGCTACGACCACTAAGACGATAAATAATACAGAATTCTGTCAGGAAAAAAAAATAAATCTTCTGATCAGATAAATTTATCAATTCAGAATAAACACATTTACAGCAGCAACCACCACCAGGAACAATGCATAGCGTTACTTCTCCCACACCTGTCAGCATCCTGAAAATGAATTAGAAAAAAAAAAAAATTAACTTTTCTAACAAGCAAAGTAAGTCACTGCTAATTAGCAACACATATTCTTTAACGGTAAATCTACAGGTGGTAAACCAATGTATTCAACAGAGTACATGTAATAAAATTGTTTATCATGCTAGCTAAAAGCAAAGCACAAAACTAGAGCCTAAGATAGGAAGGCAGAGGAATTTCAAAGTCACTTATGAGCCCTTATATTAACACGTTATTTGCATGCAAGTCAGTTTGTGACAAGAAAAAAGGTAGATAAGGGAAGTGTTCTGTGTTGTAGCAGCCCTTTCTTCTTCACTTCAATAAAACGTTATCTCACATAGTGGGCCAGATGCCAACAGCATCTTGTGACATGGCTGTTGGTGAGTCTCCTCCACTGTCATGGTTGTGATGGTGACAGGATCCCCTGTGGAAAATTCCTGCCATGAGGAGCAGTTCAGGGCCTTAAAGCAGCCTAATCCATTCTGGATTCCTTCAGCGTTTGATGTACACAACTGACTTTGCAGTTGCTAAATTTATGCTTCTGCTGGTATTTTTACAAGTATTCCTGCATCTTTGTTGTTCAAATTAAATATGAATATTCTCACATTGTCCAGAAAGCATTTGCCAAAAATTCTAATTGCGAGTGTTAAAGTAGTTCTGAAGAGATTAAACTTGCAGCCACTTTACTGCAGGCCACAGAAATGACCCTAGTGTTTGACTTTTGTCTTCCAGGTTAGAAATTCAAAGGAGAAGGAAATTCCAGATAAAATACTGGAACTGAAGGGATGATCTGGCATTTTCAGTACTGAAAGCAATCATGTTTACTGGATATCCCAACTGTTTAAATTCTATACGATTTCTGAAGGTAGAGAACCTTAAGAATTTAACCATCCACAGCAAGTCATGCATGGTTCAGAAGATAAATGAACAGTTTTTCTGTGCTCATCAGAACTTCTTGAAAGACCATTAAAAATAAAATAGTTTCCAAAAACAGTCCCAGCTCAGCTCTTGCAGATAAAAGTTTTCGAATTTTCTTGGCTCCTCCTACTGTGTAGGGCACACAGATGGTATTTAAGAATGACACAGCTTTGTGAAAAAAGAAATTCCAGCCCTCACCTAAATACTAACATCAAGTACTTTACAATAATCACATGAATATGTTTGATCATAACTGTTTAAATAGAGAAAAATCACTGCTTCACAACGCAAGAACTAAAAATTGATTGTCAGAAATTAGGTGGCCAATTAGGTAACATCATCAATCCTCCTCCTTCCATGCAGACCAAAGCAAACTCTTCTAGTCAACAGTGAGAAAAATAGTGCTTTATGAAGACCTCATACTGAGCTATTATAATGGCTTTGATAATTGAACTGACACCAAAATAATCACCTAAATAATACACCCTCCCTACATATAAGCTGCCAAACTTCCTCCACCTCTAGGTTTAAAAAGGCTGTATTTTCAGAATGACACATTAGTTCCCAGAGATCTGTTTTCTGCGTAGCCCTCCTTAACTGGCATTCAAAAGACTAACAAAGCACCTGTACAGTTACATTATGTGTAGTAGGGTAACCATGCCTATTTTATCTGATTGCCTTCCAAGGGTGATGTTGGTAAAGTAGCTGACATTAACTCATTCTCTAACTGGAACACAGATAACCTATTTGGCCTGTAGCTATTCATTTAGAAAACCAGCATTGGAAAAGCAGAGATTCCTGTTTTCTGAATCCTCATAAGCGTTAAGAATGTGCCGAACACATCCAACTTTTCACTCAACAGAACATCACTAGTGGGAGACTGGTGGTTGCAGCACTGTGGGATGGGAGTTCATTTCTTGCTGTGAATGGTGACATACAACCTGAAGCCAAACAGAGTGGAGCCACAGCCTGGAGCAGGGAGCAGGCTAGGTGAAAAATGGCTTAGTTTGTTCATTATTGTCATCTAATGAAAATTAGTTCTGCTCATGACAACTTCCACAGAGATCTGGATCCTGGCAGGCACTTGTATTAGTCCTAGCCAGGCTGGACTGGAGGTGGGTTGAAAAAACTGCCTTCAAAAATGTAACATGAAGTTTGATTTCTTCTGGGAGCAAGAAGTCTTCTCCCGGCTTGCTACCACAGCTGGTTAATAGCAATTCAATGCACATCAATGGCTTGAAATGGCTGTGAAGGTATTTTGCTAATTTGTTAGTAGATAATGCTAAAGTAGCAAGATCTTCAGGGCCATTTGATTATAGCAGTGGTTCCATGACAGTTAACTTGATGCAGTTTAAGGTTTATATTTGGCAGTTAATAAAAACAATTGACCATCTTTGACAGCAGATTGTTTCCTTAAGGGTATATAAACAATCTTTTAGCAGAGTCATCCAATTCAGCCTTGGTAGCTTTCCTATATGTGATGAAAATAAACGTGACAAAAATACCATAATGAATCACTGACTGAGTATCCTACTTTACAGAACTATGTAAAGCACTGGATGTGAATTCCTTTGCATGAAGTTAGGAAAAGGTCAGCACATCATAAGTATCTCTTCAATATACTTAAAAGTAAAATCATAAGAATCACATTTTTGATGTTTTGTAGGGTTTTAGTATCTCCTGGAATGGCTTGACCATCAAAGGACCTTTTGGTAGCTACCATCCACTTAAAAAACAACATCTGGAAAACAGTTTTCTTTTTCTTATTAATGCTTCCATGATTTTCCATGGAAATAATTATCTAGTTGTGTTTCAAGAACAAACTGCTTCTTTACACAGTGAATTTCTTGCCACCACATTGGTATTATAGAATTCACATGAATTATAATCTCAATTCGCCTGAGGCTTTTTAATATTAGTATTAGTATTGATATTAATAACAACAACCACCAAACTTATATGAGAGCTTAATGCCTGTGATTTCAATAAGGAAACACTTAATATGACCACCTGAAAACAAAAATTGCTTAGCATTCCTAAGTGATAAGTGATTTTCAGTTTGCAGTCAAAACTATCTTCCCATACTCTGTCTCCAAGACACTGTTAGAGAAAGTTCTTTCATTTTACATTATACTTATGAAAAACTGAAATACCTCTTTCTGTACATTGCAGTTAATCAGCATCTTTTATTTTGCTTTTTGATGCTTGCAGTGGAGAGTCTTTTGATTAGTCAATCAATTGATCCCTAGGAGCCCCATATGATTTTAGGATGATTTTTCAGGAAGACTTTAATATGGTGTCTTCCTAGCCTGTTACCCAAATATACCACTGCTTTCTATCAGTTACGCATGAATGTTCTAGTAGAACTTATTGACGAATCTTGGCACTTTCAAATAAAATGGGTTCAAGATTTCAGCTTTCTCAAGAGCTAGGTCTATATAGCCAATTGTCTTTCATTACAAAAAGCTTTCAACAAATCCAACTTTTTAATGGTTGGTACAGAAAAACACATCAAAGTGTGGAGAACTTTGTGGGTGTTTCACTTAACTTCTATAAAAGAATAAAACTGCCAAGAACATGTCTTGTTTTATCCAGAAGGTTTTGACTTTCAAACCATGAGCTCTCAAGAAAAACCCACCCTGTTGTTTGTTGATAATATCATAAACATTGTTGCTAAAACACATTCCGTTCATTTTCAGTGTTTGTCAGTGGTATTTCAATTGCATGCATATGAGTGATTCTTAGACGTGTTTCAAGAATTCATCTAATCCATGCAAAATTCTTTGGAATGAGTACTGTTACACTCTAAACACTAAGCTTGCAGAACTAGGGTCTATACTTAAGTGATTCCCAGAATTTGAAACTCCCTCTAGACATAAGAACAATGTATTCTAATGAAGAAACAGATTGTTAATGTTTTTGTTATTTCAGAGGTACTGATAGCTGCACTCTGAGGACGAGAGAATTCTAAAGTAGGGAGAAAAATGAAAACACGGAAAGATTAGTCTTACGCAAATTATCCATTCACTTTACTGTGAGTCAAGAGCTGTATGTATATCAAGAACTATAGATGCTTTAAGGTAGTAAAAAGAGTAGAATTATTCATATGACCTTCTGGTGTTGTTAAGCACTTAACCATAGTATTATCAATTACTTGCTGTAAGAACATAACTTCATTGTTGCTGAAAGAAATAGTATATTACATAAGATAACATCAGACTCCAATTTCACCATTTACCTTGATTTTTCACTACTCCCTCACTAAAATAAAGTTAGGTTTTATGTTGAACATATACTTGCTGTGTATAGTATTCTCTGTTACAATACTATGAAACCTATTTTCAGCTTCCAGTGTAATTCCTATACAATGAAATATATATATTCTGTGTGTTATCACCATGTACAGTGATGATGTGTGAATAAATCTTAAATTCCTGGGGGAAATATAGCTTTTAAAATTCAGATAACTGAAAGGTCTGTATTCAAGAATGCTAACACATTTCTCAAAAATATGGTGGTATGTTTGAACCTTTGCTAAATATTCTGCATCTGGGAGTGAAGACAAAATCAAACCATTTTGACTGCTACATTTAGGAATCTCAAAGGACAGCAGTTCTACCACTAATGCAAGTAGAGACAGCCAAAGCTTTGGTCAGGTGTATGAGCAATTAGGCAGACTGGATCAGGTAGCTCCAAACCACTCAACGCAGTTAATGTTATCACCAGTTTGCTGTCTCATCTCTTTCCTCCTCCACTGTTATACAAAGGCACTCTCCAACATGGTTTTCTATCACCAAGAAAGAATTTGGATGTTTCACCATTTACACACAGAGTGACATGAAGAATATTTAGGACAATAAATAAATGCTGCAACAACAAGCAGAATGGAGACATCCTGAGACGCAGTGACATATGCTTACACAATCAACAAGGGACAGAAAACAGTTCCCATCCCTTTCAGTACTTCCTAAGTCTGCTAAAGTTCTCGGTGTTCCCCAAATGACAAACATTTCATTTTCAACAAAAAAACTATGGAAATATTTAGCTATGAAATCATATTTCTTGAAGAGGATATTTCACCTGCTTCTACCTTTGAACAGTGATACATCCATTCTGTACATCCAAAGCTTTTTTTTTCTTTTTCTTTTTTTCTTTTTTTTTTTTCTTTTTTTACTTAAGTGAGTTTTGTAACACAGAGTATGTGAGATATATGTTAAACAGAGGATGTACCCACCTTATAATACATCATCAATGTATGTCAAATGAATTGCCCTTCCCACAGCTGCCTTGAAGTGTAGAACCATCGCCTTTAAAATGTTCAACAGTGAGATTAAAGGCTAGTTTCTCAGTTGCACAAAGCACGAAAAATGAAGGATAACTGGGTTTTGGCCCAGTTCAGTGCATTTGCTGACTGGAAGTTGCCACATCTGCATATAGATGTTTCTTCCTATAGTTGTCATTGCAATAGTAATTGTACTGGCTGTAGTAGGCTTCAGTGGCAGTATCTGGGAGGCCAACAAGATCATCTAGTTAATGAACTTTCATATCCTACCACTCAGAGCACAAAGTGGATAAAACAACCCTTTGGAAATGTCTCCATTTTCACCACACTTTTATTTTATAAACTTAAAATCACCTCCTGTGTTTTGATGTTGCTTTAGATAGTATATTTTCAAGCCTCTGTTTTACTTTCAGAGGTAAACTTAGGGTTTCATATGCCTTATCACAAAGATATAACGTGTGTGTTTTCATCCACCCTCTTGGAAACTGATGGAACTGAGCACTGACTCTAGTACTTAATTGCATACTGAATTACAGCACTTAAGTCATAGAAAAAAATGGAACAAAAACAGACATATCAATCGTGTTTGGAAAATATGTAGGTGGGAAAAAGTAACAAAATAAAAAGATTCATTAAGAGAGACACACTAGTTTAAGATTTTTCAGAATTCATTTCTCTATCAGACCACATTCTTTTTAGTGTTTCATAGAATAAAGCTAATTCTGGTTAAATACTAAGTAATGGTATTTTGGTGCATCTTGGAGTGATTTGTAACTTCTTATAGAATCACAGCTCTCTGTAGTTTCCAAATATTGGTGTTCGACGACTCAAATATTTTTAATTTCTGTGGAAAAGTGTTTAAGATGTAGTTACGAAATTAATTTCTGGCCTAAGAAGTCACATTACTCAGGGCATTGAACTTAGTTCCTCACTTCATGTAAAAATGTATGTGTAAATACAATAGGAGTGAAAATAGAGCCTGAATCCAGTTTTTAAATGCAAAACATGACAATTATTTCCATGCTTTTATAGATAGATTTTATCATAGGAATAGATGCAGTAACTGAAGTTATGAAGTTATCTAGGTTATCTGTCTAAGTTATCTATCTGCAGTTATCTAAGTTACCTATCTATATTACACTATCTATGAAGTTACGTCTACTTTCACAGTCACTATGTTGCTACTTATTCATATGTCCTCGTTTTATTTCATGTTCCATATTTAGTAAAAGATCTTCCTAATAATTCCTTCATAAGTGAGAATGGAGACATTTGATTTGTCACATTAACAAACTATAAGAATCCAAAACCATGTCACAGTGCTGTCCCAGCCCAGGTTCCCTCACACCAAGTGTCTGACTTGTACATAAATCCCATGCTTCTTGACAAAGAGAAAAACCCTGAGGTTTCACGCACACACATGCAACTTGGTGTGATAGCACTTTATCAGTTTATTTGGTGTTATTCTCTACTACAGTACTAAACTACTTTCTAAGTGCGGCAGTTATGTCTTCGTGGAAATTGCAGTTAAAACTTGGGAATGGGGAGCAAGAAACTTTCCTTAGTTCTTAATTTAATTTATCAAGATCAATTAATTTTTTACAAAGGAGGGCAAATATTTTATCTATATCACATCTCTTTTCGTCCCTTAAAAAGATGGCTCAGGACATCTTCAAATACAGGAATGGAATGTATCTCACATAGACAAATATGCTTACTTCTGCAAAAAGAGGGTGGGAACTAGTGCAAAGGCTTCACATTTTCCTGAGTTTACTTATCAGCCATAATTACCCATTTCCTCTGTTGATTTTTTATTTTTTTCAGAAAGTTCCCTATAATCTCTCTTTGATAGAATCAAGATCTACTCAGCTGTCTCAGGACTTTTCATTGATACAGTCCAGCCAAAGAGAGAAAAGAAACAGTGGCTTGCAATTTAGGCTATCAATCAGAGCAATCATTTCACAGGATGGGACTTTTTAAGAAGAACATGGTACTTCTGATTATTAATGCCTTTGCCTTTCAACTATAGGTGAATACAATAAAATTTCAGTAACAAGGAATGAGATACGGCAGACAGATAATAGCAGATGATGATTGCAGTTCAGACACCAAACGCATACACAATGTGTGAGAGAAAGGGATCAGGGCAGAATTACCTCAGTTCTGAACAATATCACGTTGGAAGATACAGAAAATACTGCAGCTATTTCAGTTACATGGGAAATGCTCCAAGTTGATATTATGACTTAGCTTGCTTCTGCTATCTAAGGGAAAAACAACAACACCTGAAGCACTATACTTCCTGCCATTAGTTTAGCAAAAAGATTGATGCTTCTCTCACTACAGCAAGTACATATCTGGGCCTAAAGCAGGATATCAAGACTTCCAGCTATCTGGGTGCACCTTAATTTTGCTTAGAATATGAAACAACACACCTGAAGATACATTTTATGTGCTACAGTTCACAAAATCTAAGCAAAAAGTACATTTGTGGAGGGCCTGAAAGCAAAGAGGAACCCATCTGGTGTTGCAGTGGTCAGGACAGATTTCCTCTCTAACCCACCATGCACACTCCCCCCATTCCCAAGAACTTGTAAGGATTTAAGTGGGAGGTTACCCTACATCTTTTGTAGTGAGGGGGTATCCCATGGGGACAATTCCCTTCTGTTCTGGATGGAAGGAGAGAGAGAATCTCCGAAGACGGTCATTGTTTCAAGAGGCGCTTAAAGGGTTCAGCCACAGCATTTCTTATGAAAACCCTGGAATGCAGATGTAATAGCTAAAGGATTAGTGAACCCCTGAGCATCTGGTAATCTAATGCTGGGGTTAGGCCTTTATGGATTGCTGGGAGCACGACTGCATCATGAAGGTGCTCTGCATTTCCTCCCTGTTCATAATGCCACAGCATTTGTCTAAACAAAGCAAATCACCCTTTGGGCTGATTTGCAAGTTTACCCCCACTAAATGGCGTAAGGCCTCTTTCCTTGCCTGTTGGGACACTTTGCACCAGCTGTAACTTGCACAGGAGCTTCAGGGTTAACTCCATGTGGAGGATATTACAATAATCCCATCGGGAAGTAGGTGCTCTGAGCCTCGAGCATCAGCTCTGAGTACTAATTTTGTTTTGCTTCCTCCTGTATGGAGTCTTTACTCTCATGAGCTGACTTCTCATTGCAGCCGGTCTGGAAGATCAACTTGTAGTGTGTGAAACCAAAAGCCACTAAAGCTGGTTGGTCTTTAATGTTCAGGTCAGCAGTGAGGTCTGCCTGATGCATGCAGTACCGCTGGCTTGGAAGCTCTTGCCTTCCAACTGGCACTATTATGGGGCTTGGGGGTATTTGTTAACAATGCTGGTGTTTCATGTGGCACCTCCTGGCTGCTCTCTGAGGGCCAGGAGCCACAGGGAGAGGCAGAGCAGGGCCTCACCCTAGGTCAGCCCCACCACCCCAGCCAGGCAGAGGAGCAGCCAGGGGGCACTGGGGCAGCGCCAGCCCCCAGCATCAGATTAAGCTGACCCAGAAAACAGGGGTGGGCTTCTACCAATGCCTGCCCACAGGGCGTCTGGGAATCTCTTCCCATATCATTATGGGCTCTGAGCTAGCCCCGGGCCCCAGCAGCCAAAACTCCTAGGGGCAGGGGTCTGATCTTTGTAGGATCTGGCATTAAGAACGAGGGGTGTAAATCTCTTAGGCCCAGTCTTTGAACTGAACAGAGGAATCAGTGGCATCCCAATCCTCTGTTCAGGTATCCTCCAGAAATCCATTTCTCTTTCAAAAAAATATTCTATGTGCTCATACACAGATCCTAAGTATTATGCAAATCCGACTCTATACTTCTTGGGCAAAAGCTTGTGTTTTTTTTTTTTAATACTAATCAGAACATACTTTGTGTTTGACTAAGATAAAAGATGAGTAATAAAGCCAGTTTTTCTCCCAAAATTTTCAGGATCTTTCTAATTGTCAATGTTCCAAGAAAAAAGAAAAAAAAAAAAAAGGAAAGAAAAAGTGCTATTTTAAAATCTGTTCTCAGAAATCTAATAAGCAGAAAACTGAACAAATACTCTCTGAAGGTTTTAAACTTTCAGAAGCAAAACTTTTACCTACCTTGTCCTATGCATTGCAAGGGAATTGAAAAAGAAATTTATCTTATTGGCTTCAGTGCAGCTAAGACAAGTTTAAATCAGTGAAGACGTGGGAGAATCAGACCATGTTCTCATAGCTAAACAAGCTTGTACACAAAGTTTGATGGTAAGTAAAAACAAAAAATGGACTACTTCCTGAAGAACATGCATACAGATCTTGATTGTTAGTGTCCTAAATATAAAGAAGATTCCAGATGCAGTATTATATACCAACAGGCTTCTGTTATAAAATTTACACAGTTTGCAGTCCATGAGAGTTTGTTTTTACTCAGTTTGTAGAATAGGCTAAAACTCCTAGCATGTAGCACATAGGCTCAGTTAACTATGGAAAGATACACCTGACTCCTCCAGAGTCCTGCTCAATGCCTTCTCATGAAAGTGAGAAATATACTAGACGGAAAATTATGTTGAAGACCAGATTCAGCAATTCTGCTCCCATGTGACTCCTGAGCAGTGTAAATATTAGCTTTCTGGACTGCACTGCCGAGCTTTAAACCGCTTTGCACTGTGACTCTGAAAATGGTCTTCAAGCACCTTGATACTTTGCATCTGTTATGCATTTACTTTTCAAGACTACTCAGGAAAATAAAAATGTCAGTTTTCATCTTGTGCACCATATGGCTCAGGCATTTTAGATCTGGCAGCTTAATCTCACAGATCTGGCAGTTTAAGTGTCACTGTGTTTTTTTTACTTTTAAAACAAAAAAACTCCCCTCTAATACATAGCACAGTATTAAATGAAAACCTCCATGTACTGTCTAGTATGGTCCCAATTATAAATGTTGGCACAGGGGTTTGTGCTGAAGAAAAGGACTTCTGGGTTCTTAGGCAGAAGACAAGCTTAATTCACACATGGAGTTCATATCATAAGGGATGCATCTCAACACAGTTCTATATCATTCTCCTCAGTCAACAGCATACCCTCTTAACCTGTAAACTACTGGGATGCTTTTGTATTATGGATTCAGACACAGCTTTGCAGAACTGACCCCTGAGCTACATTGGGCACCATGAATGCAGTATTAACAACAATCTTATATTTTCAGCTCCAGTGCTATCAATGGCTTTCCCTTAGGTGTTGCACACTCTGTTAAGTGAAAACTTTGCCTGTTTGGATATTAGCTGATGTGTATGATGAGCTGTGTACTCACCTGAACCAGGTCTAGCTGGGAAGATGATTACTCACAACTGGGAAGATGATTACACACAACTCTCTGTTGTGTCTGAACTCATAAGCTCCATAGAACAGCAAGATGGGGATGTGTACTTAGATGCACTTTGTCAGCTGCATTTTATTATGTAGCTATTCTCTGACTCATAGAAATAACAAAGGCCAAAAGTCACATTTCCTTATTTTGTCTCTATATCACAAGCCTATAGGTAAATGTAAACACAAAGCTG
This sequence comes from Anser anser, assembly GCF_964211835.1. Taxonomy (NCBI): domain Eukaryota; kingdom Metazoa; phylum Chordata; class Aves; order Anseriformes; family Anatidae; genus Anser; species Anser anser. Next base: position 44,230,648 of record NC_139723.1, read on the forward strand.
TAGTTTTCATCTGCCACTTGTTAGCTGATGTGGTAAACTTACTGCCTTTGTAATATGATAAATCTTCTGTCTGGTTTATTATTGTTAGTGTCTGCTATCAATTATTCATAAGCATCAGAAATAGAAAATTCTGTTTATTGTAATTGCATAACAAATTACAATCCACCATGTATGAGACAAGATAATTTGGAGTTTGTTTCCTACGTATTAGCCATCTTCACTCAGAAGTAAATTATTTGTATTTTACAAAGCAGCCAACAAAATCAATTCCAAGTCTAAAAACACAGTAAGGCAAGAGAGGGAAGTTGGGCAATTTGATTACTGCTGAGGTATAATAGGCCAGGGCACGTGCATGAGGCTGCAGAGCTGGATTATCATTTTAAAATGATAAGAACTGTTTCACAGTGAGACCTGCAATCCCTCTAATCCAGCTTTCCATTTCTGAATCTGACCAGCAATGCTTCTGAGGAACATACAAGAATGCCACAGAAGAGGCAATGTATCAAAAGTCCTCTACAGCTGTATTCATCTAAGCTCTAACAGAACTCAGCTTAAAATCTAGAGCCTCTATTTAACAAATCTGTTCCTTTCTAAATGCCCACAGTTGTGACGACTCCAAATTTTGAGGTCTTAACTTCCTAGTCTCATTTTTAAACATGCTGAATTACTACCCTCAGTTACTTCAGGTAGTGATGAATTCCATGAGCTCATTATATTGCACCTGTGGAAAAGAGAAGTCTTTACCAGTTAGGAATTTGATACCGACCAAAACTGTGACAGAAAGTGTAGAAACTACTGCTAGATGCAGGTGAAGATATACGACTATACAGATCAGTATTATTGTGCTTCCTATTCCGATCCTCACATTTTTTCTGTCTTGCTTTTTCCTTTGTGTTTTGTTGGGCTCTCCAAACAGATGCTCTGTTCCTTGACCCATGTCTATAAAGAAGTTAGTAAAATATAGGAGCTAAAATATGGAAGTTAAGTGTTTTCCTTTGATGGTTATGCATTTGTCAACACTGAATTCTGAATTCTGTCTGCCTTCTTCCCGCTACAGAGGGAAGGTGACAGCCCCTCAGCATGTGAATCTGATCCTTGTTTGAGTTTCTCAGTTCAAAGGCAGAGCAGGGCTCAACACAGCAAATCAGTTCAGGGAAGCAAAAGTGATGTCCTCTTCCATTTACCTGTACTTCTTCTGCCTTAGAAAAAAGATGGCTAATTTGTATTCTGTTGAATTTCCATTTCAAAAACTTCCACTGTCTTCCAATCCATTAAAAGCCACACTTACTTGAAAGTCTGGTGGTTCTGCTTGAGCTGTCATTTGAAACACCTCACCTCCTTTCTACGTGATGTAGAAGAAGGGATCATGCCAGTGCACTACTGCAGTAACATAGCTCTTACTCATTTCCAAAATAGTAACGTATATTTATATTGTATTACAAAGCAGGTGCTTAAGAAAACTCCTGCAAAGCACAATGCATGTGTAACTATTAATACTTTTTTTTTCCATTTTTAAATTATGAACTCTATAACTGTGTTCAAATTGCTGTATTAAAAAAAATAAAAATACAAAGCTATGCAGTGCCTCAGTTTAAAAGCCTTGTCAATTTGTCATCTTGGGATTTCATGTCCATCAATCTTATCACTGAAACATGTTATGTTCAGAACAATCAATGAAGAGTCCTGTCCATAAGAGAGTAATAGCTTCTAGAAATCTGAGACCAGTACTACAGATAGTGGTTACAATAAACTAATAGAAAATAAATGGAAGGGTACAAGAAACCCAGGAGAGCCCATAGGAAAAGGATAAAATAAAATAAAAATTATCTTGTCAAGCATAAAGTAAAGATGAAATAGTAAGGACAGGAAAAAAAGAGAAAAAAAAAAAAGAAAAAAGGTAAATGCAGGATGACAGTAAAGCATACAATTAAAAGAAAATGTGAAATATATAGAGCCAAAGGAACAGTATGCAGTCTTCTTGCAGGTGCTTTAGAGATTAGGCTTCATTGTCACTGCAAATGAATCAAGTCTGCAACATAATCACACGTGAAAGCATCTTATCTTCCATCTTATTTCTCAGACAGCTTTGAGAGTGCAATAGACAAAAGACCGGAAAAAGGAGAAAGGAATCTTGTTCTGCAAACGCTGCTTCTTTAGAGCACTGTTTTGACTAATATTAGTATCTGGCTAAACTTTGTGCCTATGAACTGTAATGGATAGAAAACTGGAGTCATCTTACCTACTAATAAGATGGTATGAGTGTTTTTCTGTAGGAATATGTCTCAGACCTGCTCTGGAAGCAGAACTGCTATGGAAGAGATAAGTCAGTGATGAACAATAGCCAGTCCTCGTGGGTTTTGTTAATTGTTAAAGAAGCAGCTGATTATACAGATTATAGGTAGGTCAACAGTCAGTAACTCTAAAAAAAGTCCTGCAAATAACAACAAACATTAATATAATGCTCCTGGTGATCTCCCTTTACCAAGCACAGCTGGCATTAAGTTTGCAAGGAGGCTATCAGAAATACGATTTGCTTTTCATCAGTGAGCTGAATTGGTGATCATACAGGAAGGTCCTGTCCCTATCAGGTACCTACTTCTCCCGCAGTTGAAGAAAAAAGATTTTTACCAACACATCTGCTATTTAGAAGCCTAATTGCTGTTCACCTTCTCTAGAAATTATTTTTTTAATAAACTTCCGCGTCTTGAAAGTTTAATTTCTATCAAAAAGATTACGGTGGTGTGGAATAATTGCTTGAGATGACTTAGAAATAAAGCTTATATTCACATTTTAAAGAAAAGGTACAGCATTGGACAAGCTTCCAGGGCAGAGTGTAGCTGCATTCTACAGAAATTCCCAGTGCCTCCAACCTTAGATGTCGACCACACGGGGGAAATTTAGTGTGCTGACTCTAAGAGGAACTAGGAGGGTAGAGAGGAGTAGAGACACAACAACCAGGCTCTGTAACACGACGGGAACTTACAGGTACATCGGAATCAATAAGCTGCATATTTGCTACCCTGGGCCAACCGCCAGCCATGTTTTTGCTGCGAAAAAATGCTGTCCTTTTGGTAAACTTGTTCATTATAATATCATCATAATATCAAAATACACCTCCATCCCAAAGGCTATCCACCTCCAAGGTGTAACAATGCCTCATTGAGCTTGCGTTTTTATTTTTTTCTAGTCTATACCTTTACAAGCAAAGCAAGAGAATTTAGCACCAATCGTAATAACGGTATGTTTGACTAGAGTCACTCAAGCTTCACCTGACTGATAAAAAATGATATATATTTGCTTAAGGGAGAGAGGATGTTAGGGAAGATATCATCAGGAAAGTGAAGATACCATCTCAAAAGATATCTTCTGCCTTCTGGGATTAGTTGATGGGCTGAGCCTCTCTTCCCCCAACATTGGGATGTCTTTGGGTAAGATTTGAACACTTGATTGTACCAAATGCCTCCCCGGGAATCTTAGAAATCTCGATAGAGTTGCTTCATATCTTTTAACATATTTGTAGCCAGGCTGTATTACTCATACCTTTGGTATTTGCACATGCTTTGTAGACAGTGGATTTATCACCAGCAATCCAAAGAACCTATGTATCTGTTGCTTTAATAAATTGCACTGCTCATTAGTCTAGCCATGGTAGTTTTCATTGAACACAAAAAAACTGCATGGTAGTTCATGGAACACGACTAGACTGAGGGTGTGTGTTACGTTATTTGTGCATCCGTAATCGTGATAGTTCAGTACATGGAACAGGACTGGAGTTACAATGGCTATTTGGGCATCACTCCCAATTACTTTAACCTTTAATGCAACCTAATTTAACCTTTAATGGCCTCCTAAATCCCACCATTACTCTTGCAAAACATCTCCTGGAGTCTGAAAATAACACTTTTACATTTAATACAGTGTGTATAAACTGTTGAGGATTTATGCATCTATTTTATCTTTTATGCATTAACAACTGATAAAATCTGATGTTTGTGAACACTGTTAGCTAGGATCCTTTAAAACAGAAATGCTGTAAAATGTGAATCCCCTTTGGCTTTCATTAATTCAATACAAATCTGAAATTTGCAGATTCAGCAAGGTTTCCTGGGGTAATTTAACTGGCCTTGCATTGATTTGTTTCACTTGGACAAAGACAGAAACACCACAATTGCAAGTATTGTGCTTGGAGGTCACTGACATCCTGTCAAAAGGTGGTGTGCAATGAGATACTATTCTCATCATGTTTGGAAATAAAGACAGTTGACCAATATGCACAAAATGATCTCTCTGACTGTTATGTTCTTACCAGTTGATGTTACAAAGTCAGCAAAAGTATTCACGAACACTTTGAAAGAGTGCAACTTGCAGAATCTGCAAACAATGTGCCTAACTAGCAATATGCCAAATAAAAACTAATTTCCAGCTGTGAAAGACCTGACAATTGTTTTCAGATAGTAAAGAGATCAGCATCTTTGTACCTCATCATATAAATAATTATATCAAGGCAGTGCAAGTAGCTCTGTAAAAAAAAAAAAAAAAAAAAAAAACATGCAAAGAGCCTTCAAGCTCTTCAAGCAAGTCTTTGGCCTGAATTATCAGTGATACTTGAGTAAAGCAGTAACTGCTGAACCTGATTCACCAACTCTCTAACTATTCTACATGGCAGAGTTATGTACAGTCTTAGTTTGCCTATTACTTTTTAAATGCAATTGTTTTGATATCTTTTTGCCTAATACTGAATGAAAGACCCGTGTGCTTCCAGCATTGTGTTGTGTGGCTGTCCCTGGACCTTCATCCTTTGAGTGGCAGCAGAGAAAACTCTCCCTAAAGGAGACGTCTATAATAAAGCAGCAACTATGATACTGGTCTACTAGGGACCATGAACATGTTTTCAGATTTCTAGCAGCTGCTCAAGTTTCAGCTGACACATTATGTTGCTGCTACGCAAATTTAGATCTAGAATGGCTGCATCCCCTCCAATAATAGCACACGTTCTTTTAGAAAGTAGTCCCACCCTCAGATAAGAAGGGAAAATATCTGTGTGCCCACAACTAAAAGAACTGCAAAGGGAGGCAAAGAAAGAGGATTTGGGGTTTAAGTGTATCCTGTAAAGCACAAGAATGAAATTTGTGGGTCTTAGCTGTTTCTCCATAGCCATTTTTATGTTAATAAAAATTCTTTGCAGAAATCTCATGACTTCTTTGACTGACTCATCTTTGCATGTATCCAAAAAGCAGTTTTTGACTCAAAGGCAAAAATTCTTGTAACACTGCTATTACTGGTTAGGAACACACCTTGTCCTTTGGTTTCCTTCCTGAGGGGGGAGGAAAAAAAAAAAAAAGTGAGGGATTTTTTTAAAGAGCTTTTTCTACTCATTGTGAGGAAATGACTGTTCTGTAATTTGCTCACTAATTCACACTGCCTGGCTGAGGTATAGAGGTTACTGTTACCAATTTTAAAGAAAAATACAAATGAACCCGTGAATGGGAGCAGTCTTTTAATGCACAGTCTGTTATAAAGACAAGATGCTCTGTGATTCTATGAAATCTATGATTCTAAGATTTACTCTTGGTAAGTATTAGTTCATCTATGAACAAATATATATGTATATATTATTTTCCACTTATCAGATATTGAGAGCTAGAAGAAAGGAATAAGGAGACACTAGGCACAAACAGTTTGTTCTCTTCTCCTTCACAGTGGGGTAATGCAGCTTTATTGACTGACAGGCTCTCCTCACTTGCAACCTAACTCTCCTACTTGTTACAGAAGTCTGTACATTAGATCCCCAGCTGGTGCAAAACAGTGATCTGATGTCTTCATTGGAAATGCATCAATCTGCACCCTTTAAGAGTCAAACTATTCTATTTCCTATATTAAATGGCAAAACTGAAGCCAGTGAAATTCATATTTGTCTTACCATCAGCAGCATGAGGGTCTTGATGTTCCCACACTCAAGAAATTGAGATTTTGGGCTAAATCTTATCCCATTTACAAATAATTTTACAACATGTGAGATTACATTTAAAAATAACCTCCATGTATTAGATGAGATTCTGATTTAAAGGTGAATTCATGATTGTGCCACTCTGTTTTCAGTATTATTCATTGCCGTATTTCAATGGCAGCTAATTTCCTCTCAGTGACAACATGCTGAATATATGCAAATTACTTCACAAATTAGGACTTTGCCAAGATAATTCTTCACTTAAAACATTAACTTTCTTAGCTTTCTTTAAAACGTTTTAATCTCATACCATTTTTCTTATTGATTCAAAGATAGTAAAAATTAAACACAGCATTGCTTTTATTGGTGTATGTGGTTCAATTTCTAATGTGGTTATTAAGGAAATGCTTTGTTAAAGAGCTTGCATTATTTATCTGAAAGAATAATGAAATCATAATTAATGTACACTTGTGGTACCAGATGAATTTCAAACAGAGAAATCCTCCTGTTCTTCCCTGAACTACAGGAGGCATTTCACTATCGGTGAGCTAAGTAACCTGCATTATCGCATTAGTAAGTTACCCTCCAATTAAAGAAACCAGACACAGATAAAATTTCAGCAAAAAATAACACAGTATCTGCAAAGTTCACTATCGTCTTTCACTGACCCCTAGATTTCCAGCAATTCCAGTCTCAGTATAAGTGAATTTACATCTGTTCCTGATAGGTGCAATTCCAGAAGATGCTAAAATCTAAAGTTCACCTTCCTCAATCCAGTCAGAGGTGATACAATATGACATTAAGACTACTATCTTAAAAGTTTCTGAAATCCAAGTATGAAGCCTTTGCCAGGGAGAGGGAAATAGATTATTTAGCCAGAGCTTTCTTCAGAAAGCATTAGGGACACTGAGCTTCATTTCTCATTTTACCAACATTCGACATACTTAGCTCCCCTCATGATCTGAAGTTTAATTGTTTGAAATTCATCTTGCTGCTGATGGTGTATTGTAGCTTTTTTTTTTTTTTTTTTTCCTGAGCAAATACAAAAGGGATGCCATAGACTAAAGTTGCCTTTTCAGTGGATATTTCAACACTGGCAAAGGTTGAAGACATCAGAATTGCTTTTTGCTTTATTACTTTACAGATTAGATTCTCTCCCTTTCTATTCCTTCCATATGATTTACAGTTTTAGGATATAAAAACAGCTCAAGACTTTGCCCTTCAAGACCTACAAATAGCATACAATTGCAAAGCCTAAGAAGCATTTACAGCTCTGTATCAGAGGCTGTGCTGTGAGCCCTCTGAGTATTTCTACTTTCCACCCTAACTGCAAAGATGATCTCAGCTTCTCCTGGAGCAGCAGCCAACCCACTGGAAATTACAGCTTCCATAACAACAACAACAAGGGAAGGAAGGGAAGGAAGGGAAGGAAGGGAAGGGAGGGAAGGGAGGGAAGGGAGGGAAGGGAGGAGGGAGAGAGGAAGGAAGGAAGGAAGGAAGGAAGGAAGGAAGGAAGGAAGGAAGGAAGGAAGGAAGGAAGGAAGGAAGGAAGGAAGGAAGGAAGGAAGGAAGGAAGGAAGGAAGGAAGGAAGGAAGGAAGGAAGGAAGGAAGGAAGGAAGGAGGGAAGGGAGGAATTTTCTCTTCTAAATGAAAAGTATTTAGGACACATTGGCCCTGATTCATCAAAGCACTTCAGCAAGCATTAAAAATCCATTCATTTCAAAAGCATAATTGTTAACACATTTAAAATACTAAGGCTCAAGCAAGTGAGTTCTACACACCAAATCTAGAAATTTGTTCTTTCTAAAAAACTGAAATTTTTTTCACAGATTTTCAATACATAATCAATTTATAATGAAGGAAAATGACAACTGATGGAACATCTTCTGTAAACACAGGCTATCCATAAATTTCTGGCTATTCCCAAATTCTGTTAATTAATTTAGTTTTCATGATTCATAAATCAGTGTGTAACCAAACTTTCATCTCTTTTGACACAGCTCTTTTAGAGAGTTTGACATATTCTATTTCAGTTCTTAGAAGGCAACTACACCTGTCTATATTTCATATAAGCTTCATAAAGAGAAATAGTTTTGTCATACATGATTTCTAAAGCATTCTGTTAAGCTTCCACTTTACAGATTACTGGCTAGCTTTCTTAGATCAAATTAAACTGCTGTTATGGAACATAATGTGGTATCTGCAGAGATACAAGTATAATTTATTTCTGTCTTGTGACTGCAGACTGCTGGGATTTCTATATAGAGGGGATTTGATAGTGCTCTCACAAAACTTATCCTTCTTTAAAATTTTAAAAAACTTATTTGTTAAAAGTTCTCCAGTTTCAATTGTTTTTTTCTCATGTTCATTCACAGAAGTAACACAATGATTAGGAATATTTTTCCCCTTCAACACTTAAGAAACTGTTCATATTGTTTTTAAGATAATGACATTATAACCATTGCCAGCCATTGAAAAAAAAATAAATTAAAGCCTGAAATTGTACCTCCCTTTTAAAGAATAAATAGTTGTTCATACATTCTTCACTTTTGCACATCTACAATTGGAGCCAAATAAAAAAAAAAAAAAAAGCTTTCCCATGGAAAATGTGAAAAACTGCTAGCATTATGCTTTTTTTTTTTTTTTTAAACATTGCCTCCTCCTAAATCTAGCATTATTGCCATCCACAGCTATATTAGTAGAGTTCAGCATCAGAGACCTTCGCTATGCCCCATTTCCTATTATAACAGCTCTCCCACTTTAGTCAGAGCAGTCTGGTGCTGATTTCTTATGAAACAAGCAATTCTTCACACCTCATATTCCACATGGTAAGCATTTGGTCCTTTGTGCTATTCAAGTAATATATAGTACTTGATCTGGATTAGTATGCTTTTAACCTTTTCAGAGGTCCAAAGTAAGCAGAGTGGACCTGTCAGGCTTTTGTTTGTTTCAGCACTTAGTTAACTAAGAAAAGTCCTACCAATAACTGATACAGAGAAAAGAAGAGATGACATAGCCCTGGATCAGAGACGTGAGAGTGCTGGTGCCTGGGTGGAAGTAAACCCTACACATCAGTGCCAGCTAAGAACAAGAATGCAGCAACACCAAATAAATTCAGATTAACCTGTCAAGAACCAGCACTCTTTCCAGAGCTAGCTAACCCCAGTCCCAGATATTTCTGCCAGCAGTAGTCATGACCTTCCCTTCCTGCTAGGATTAGCCCACCAGCAACTGCAGAGCCAGATGAGGGATCTAAATTGTTTTCCAGCGGTGCTTTTTAGTAGTACTAGATCTTCATTCTGGCTGTGCAGATAGATGTGTGCTTTTACCAGCTGCCCAGAAGATGAACTGACCCTTCTGGAGGCAAATGAGAGTTAGACCAAGATGTGCAGAAAGTAACACACTTTGGACACTCCTGTTTCCCACGGTCTACCATGCTGACTTTGCAGCTCAGGCTGCAGCTGCTGTTCATAGGCTTTTGCCACTCTTTGGGAATTCAGTATAACTTCCCCTACACCTTCTGTTTTGGTCTTCATATATTTCTGAAAGCAATGTATCTATTATAGATTGAAATCTAGATCCGTGCAGAGGACCAGCACAAGATTTTTGCACAGCTGTAGTCCAACTATGAGAAACTACCAAAACAAGATATGTATGGCAATGGCCAAAAAACACTGCTCAAATTCAACAGGACTTCAGCAATACACAGTTTTGGTCACCTATTGCTACTTTTCTCTGTGTATGTCTATAGCTCCACAAATAACCCTGCTAGAAGTCTTAGCTGCAGTCTTTTTTCCTTGTGGCAAATAAGTAATTGTCTCTAGATGAAGAAACCATAGTTTTTTTACAAAAGGCTAGTATCCTATTAATGTCTAATTATAGAAGAACGCATCCTATTCCCACTTGAGTCAGGAAGAATTGTATCACCCATTTCAGCAGAAGTATTCTAACACAATACTGATTTGCAAATTATGTCTTTATTATACACTGGCTAAATCTGAGTTTCTAAACTAGGAATAATTATTTTTGTAAATACGGAAACAGAAATTTGGAGCTCTTCTCTCTATTTAGAATAAAACAGAATAGTTCAGTTGGAAGGCACCTACAAAGACCATGAAGTCCAACTGTCTGACCACTTCAGGGCTAACAAAACATTGCAACACATTATTGAGGGCGTTGTCCAAATGCCTCTTGAACACTGACAGGGACAGGGCATCAACCACCTCTCTAGGAAGCCTGTCCTAGTGTCTGACCACCACTATGGTAAAGAAATCTTCCCTGATGCTCGGTCTGATCCTCCCCTGGCACAGCTCCGAGCCATTCTCCTGCGTTCCATCCCTGGTTCCCAGGAAGCAGAGACCAGCACCTCCCTCTGCACTTCCCCTCCTCAGGGAGTTGTGGAGCCATGAGGCCACCTCTCAGCCTCCTTTTCTACAGACTAGACAAACCAAGTGTCCTCAGCCTCTCGTTGTAGAATATACCCTCCAGCCTGTTCCAGTGTTTGACCACCCTCACAGAAATTTTTCCTAAAATCTAGTCTGATCTTCCCTTGGAACATATTTGTGCCATTACTGTGCATCCTCTCATTGGTTACCAAGAGCAGAGACAAGCACCTCCTTCTCTGCTTCTCCTCCTCAGGAAGTTGCAGAGAGCAAAGAGGTCACCTCTCAGCCTCCTTTTCTCTAAACTGGACAAGCCAAGTTTCCTCAGCCTCTCCACATAGGACATGCCTTCCAGCCCCTTTACCAGCTCTGCTGCCCTCCTCTGATGCATTCAAGAACCTTTCTTTTTATATTGTGTAATACTCAAGGTGAGGATGCACCAGTGCTAAATATAGCAGGAGAATTACCTCATTTGACCAGCTGGCTATGCTGTGTTTAACGTACCCCAAAATGTGTTTTGCTGTCTTGGCTGCCAGGGCACACTGCTGGCTCATGCTGAACCTTCTGCCACCAGCACCCCCAGATTCCTTCCTGCTGAGCTGCTCTCCAGTCACTCACCTCCCAGTCTGAACTTGTGCCTATCATTACTCCATCCCAGGGGCAGCAACCAGCCCTTCACCTTTGTTGAACTTTAGACCGTTAATGATTGCCCAGTGCTCCAGTCTATCTAGACACCTCTGCAAGGCCTCTCATCCCTCCAGGAAGTCAAGAGCACTTCCCAGGTCAGTATCATCAGCAAACTTGCTGAGGATGCACTCCACTCCTGCATCCAGATCATTGACGAAAATGATCTGAACAGAACCAGACCTAGAACTGGGACCTGCAGAACACCACTAGTGACTGACCATCAGCCAGATGTAGCCCCATTCACTACAACCTACCATCAAGCTAGTTCATCACCCAGCATAGCATGAACCTGTTTATCTCACAGGCAGACAATTTGTCCAGAAAGATGTCATGAGGGACAGTATCAAAGGCCTTATTAAAATACAGAAATATTATATCCACTGACTTCCCTTCATCCGCTAAGTGGGTGATCTTATCATAGGAGGAGAACAAATTACTAAGGAGATCAAATTACTATTATAAACCAAACTTTAAAATGCAGACATCTAAATGCTTAAAACCACATTAGTCTTCCTATATAGTCAATCTTATAGATGCTGAAGGTCATAGAGTCTACAGACTTAATTAGTTTAGAAAAGAAATATGGAAAACATACAAGAAATTAAGGCATATATATATATAATGTATTTTAATTCTCTTGGCATATATTTTAAATATCTTAATTTGGCTAAATTACAGTCTTACTGAAATAAAAGCAAAATCCCCACTGATTTCAACTGAGTCATGTTTTGGTTGAATTATTATTTTGATCTTTTGAATTTATATTATACGTGCCCATTTTCTTTTATGTGAAGTATTTGTATATTAACATGTATTACTTATTTACCCTTTTGGTCATTTGAACATCTAATAAATACAAGGTACAATTGTCATTATTAAGTTTCATTTATTCTTGATCTGAATAAGTGTGAATAAACCTAGGGTTACATTTTCTTCTTCAAGACTTCCATAAATACCAGTTTTCCCATTAACTTCCATGGTATAGTATCATTTTGATTGATTGAATGTAGGTATCAGATCTGTAAGCTTTTATTAAGACTATTTTAGAGAAATTCTTTAGTTTTATGTAGGCACTCTGTGGCATATTTGTGAGCACAGTTTAGAGGTGAAGGCGTATATGGGGAGGAATAAGCAATGTGATAGCTTAAAAAATAATCAGAAGTAGTCCAACACTGCATTAATACTTTCCGTTTCATGCATTTGTAGGAAGCAGATGACAGCCATGTAAGTTCCTAAAAGAATCCAATGTCATCAAGCTTTTATCACAGCTGAGATATGATCCAGAGGTTAAATGGTCAATTATGTGTCTGCAGCAGCCCATTGGGCAATTTTCCAGTCAGATACATCTACAGTCATCATTGCTGAAGTTCAGTGGTATCTGAAAATTTACACCATGTTCACAGAATATAAAATGACTGTAGGAAATCTCATGCTGAAGAAAACAAAAATGGGTCTATCTGACTAAGATTTTTTGCAGAGCCTTGTGTCACTTATTTTATCCAAACTTACAGCTGAATGATATCATGTGCTTGCTGTAAACAACTTTGTTCCTTCTAGCAGCTCTGTATTTTGGTGTATCATGGCACAAAGCACCTGCTAATATCCCACTTAGAGCCATTACAAAATAATCAGAGGGGCAAATGGGATATTGCCTGTAGCACTGCCTGGCATTGTGCAAATGGCCCAGGCAATGGGGTTGTGCTCTTCTGCATTCTCCCAGCTCTTACATCAGGATTCAATATTCATGTGAAGAGGGTAAGCCACCTTACCTGGTTGCTCCCATCCCTCTTCCCCACACCAGCCCTCTTGTTTTCATCCCAGCTCTACCAGTTGTGCTCTTCCAGCACAAGCAACTGTGTGGCAAACCAGATCAGGCAATCAACTTGACAGAAAAATAATTTCTTATTCTAACAGAGTTAATTTTTGGTTTACCACACCACCAAACACTACACTGAGATGGCAACGAGCGGCCAAGTAAACAAATAGAATCATAGACTCATTAAGATTGGAAGAGACCTCCAAGACCATCTGGTCCAACCATCACCCTACTACCAATGTTACCCACTAAACCATGTCCATAAGCACCATGTCCAACCTTTCCTTAAACAACCCCAGGGACAGTGATGCCCCCAAGTTCCAATGCCTGACTGCTTTTTCTGAGAAGAAATATCTCCTAATTTCCAAACTAAACCTCCCCTGGGGCAACTTGAAGCCATTCCCTCTAGTCCTATCACTAGTTACCTGCAAGAAGAGGCCTACACCCAGCTCCCCACAACCTCCTTTCAGGTAGCTGTAGAGAGCAATAAGGTCTCCCCTGAGTTTCCTCTTCTCCAGACCTGACCCAGCCCTGAGTTATGTGAGGCACTGCAGCTGCTGCTGCAGGAGAAGTTGCACACAACCACTTTCCTCAGCCCCTGAGGCACCAGCTGGGAAGAACGGACAGCAACATAGGCTGCCAGAAACTTTCCATACAACTGCTGCAGGCTGTTCAGTGAGAGTTATGCATTAGACTACCTCCTTCCTGGAAATTCTGATGTTACTGCTTCAGGAAGCACAACATGTGATTTAATACTCACATGCACCAGTAGGGAAGTTCACCGCTAGTACGTATTTCTTATCTTTGACATGTCAGAGCAATCAAAGAGAGCCTGTATTACACAGACCTATATAAGAAAGAAACTAATTTGTTCAGAAAATCCACTCTATTTTCCATAAATAATAACATCTCATGCTGTGCACAACTCACTTCCAAGCTCCTGTTGCTCTGTCATGTGTAACTTTTATCCTGCGGTCATGTTTATGCCAAAAGTGGCATCATCTCTACTGTCACCACACAACACACAGGTACACCAAGCATTTACAGAGGTGACCTATCTCCATCATAACTTTGTCTTCACCCCAGCTGAATACATTCCCATACAGTGTATGTATTCAGCTATCAGCTTATAGGCTGGTGTTACCTTGTAAGGTGAAATCTGTGTCATCTTGACTTGGCCCTTCTATATACAGTATCAATTTTGACTAAAATAATACCTCTAAGGAAAAGGGGGGGAGGGGGGAGGAATTAATTAGAGGTAATTTGGGATTTCTTTTTTCTTAAAGGTCACACAAACCAGTGAATGAAACGAATTCAGAAACTCAAAGTCAGTTTATCTGTTTGGTTAGAAGAAGAATATGGTGCTGGAGTCTCTGAGCTTGCAAGTGTTTTTACTTTCATGTTTTATGTTTTGTTCTCCTGAGCCTCCATAAATAAGACTCTAGAAGCCCATTTGCTTCATTTGAGACATTTTAACAGAATATTGAACAAAGCATTAGCTCCTCAAAGAGAACTACTACATAATACATTTATGGATTTAAAAACTGGTATATGCTCAGATTGTAAAGATTTATGTGCTTGAGGAAAGAAGGACCTAATGGATGTAATTTATATTAAGCATGTGAGATTGATACCCTAGTTTATTGATGGCAATAATCTATTAATAATTGAAATACAGTTCCTTCCCTATTATTTATACATACTCTACAACATTATTCATATTTATTTTGCAATGGTTTATCAGTATCATCTGCACATCTCTAGTAATTATGTTTTTGTAAAGATATATTTTTAGGGCTGTAATGAATTTGCCTCCAACTTTGAAAACTACTGGCAAACATAAATTTAGAAGTTTAAGGCAGTGGTTTTTTTTTTTTTTTTGAGACCAGAAATGGTGTAGATATGGACAATATACAACTATAAAAAATGCAAATAAATATCGAATGAGGAACCAGTGGACTAAAAATCAAACAAGAGAGGCCCATGGGAAGAAAATTAAAAAAAAAAAAAAAAAAAAAGAAGGTTAGCAGCAAGTCTATCTTTGGGACAAGATACCCACACACTAGAATAAGGTGACATTAAACTCCTTGCTGGGTTATCTGTCTTATAGATACGCTTAAGCATGATTTGTATCCAGGGTCTGGAGTGAATATATTCAGCTTGCAGTTGGAAAAATGAGATGAAGAAATGTATATCAACCAGTCATCTCCTGTTTGACCTGAGACTTTGCAAAACACCAGTGGTTCTGTTTCTAAACTTGATCAGAAATATTTAGACTGAATAGACAGGTGTTTAATTCCCCTAAAGGGATAAAAGAAGTGAAGCAATATTTAAGTTCTTTTATGAGCCCTACACAGTAGGATGCTGTGAGTACATTTCTTACAAACAGACTCTGAACAAAGTTTGCTAACTGCTTTCTTTCAAAAAAGAGGTCCCTTCATATTATGTAATATCACAGTGAATAAAGCAGTCACGTAGGTGAGACAGCTTGAGTTTCTAGCTCTCCTCAGTCTGAGAAGGTTCAAGCCACAAAAACACTAACCACCAGGTCAACAGAAAACATAAAGAGAAGCCTAAAAGTATGGACCCTTCTCCTACCATTTTAACAAGTAAGTTGTCTCTTTCTGACCCAAGAAATTTTATACTTTTCTACTCAGTCACAAACTGTGATCAGGAGACAAGAATTCTTTGCATGTAGACAGCCACGTAGTCTAGGCACACATGTTAAGGACCTATACAACCCAAGCTTTCCCTGTTGAAGAATCTTTAAACAGCACTGAGTAACGTCTAAGTAAGATGGCTCTCAGCAATTCCTCCAGTAACAGGAAAAAAGATTGCAGCACACTCCTGTTTTCAGGTATTTCCTATTGGCTGCTAGGTATACAAACTTTCTGGAGCACTGCTCTGAAGCAGGAATTGTCCTTATGGACTACAAAAGGAAACAGGAGCTTCAGCTCTGGGTTTGATATTCCATTCGTGCACCACACCTTTGACTTCCAGGTGTTTATGTTTATTGATTTGAATTCTCAATCAATTCAAATCTCTTGAACTCTTCAAGTGGCATCAGATCAGCTCTTCAACATCCTCCTATATACTATGCCAAGAAGAGCACTAAAAAAAAACTATTCTTCAAGAACAATTTGATGTGAACATTGCAGTAATTACTCTACTATCTCATTTCAGACATACTCAGTTTTAGCTCACTTACAACATGATTTTAATGAGGTGCTAAGTCTTTCAATTAAAGACAATGGCTGGGGAGAGACCCTTGCTCTTCACAGATGTGCTACTTGGATATTTCCCCTTCTCTACTCCCCAGCTGTTAGCAACTGCTTGTCTGATGGAGGTTGCCACCCTGGCAGAAAAATGTGTGTGTGACTGATGCTTAATCCACTCCCCGCAAATCCAGCTGCACTAATTTAAACAGTTCATACAATGGTTTGAATTAACTTAGTTTATTTTGCATGATATGGATTAGGGGGTATTCCAGCATCCCTTTAACCAACCACGACTGTAGGAGGTGGAAATTTCAAACCAGCCAAGAAAGACAACCAGAGGGAGCAAGCAGTAATGTCTTCAGCTGATGCTTGTGCACACAAAAGTGATCATCTCTTCATAAAATCAAATGAAGTTTCAGAGGCAGTAAAACTGAAGATTTTCACTACTGAATTACCAGATATTATGCATTTGATTTGAATCAGGTGTGTACACATAATCACATTTTTATCAGATTAATGATGATAAGCAATCTTGATCAACAGAAAGTTAGAGAAGTATGATAAATTATACTTGATCCAAAATAAAATTGGTCCTTAACACCCCAGACAATATGCATTAAAATCACTTTGTACAAGGTAAGTGAATTTATATTGTTTCAGTGCTTTGTGTTAAAAAATGCATTATTTTTTGACTTGTGTATAAGAACTCAAAGTATTATTTACCAGCTTATGGAACCTTATGAAAGGCCAAAGCTCATCTGGAGCTCAATCTGGCTACTGCCGTTAAAGACAACAAAAAATCCTTTTACAAATACATCAACGCGAAACGGAGGACTAGGGAGAATCTCCATCCTTTACTGGATGCGAGGGGAAACCTAGTTACTAAGGATGAGGAAAAGGCTGAGGTGCTTAATGCCGCCTTTGCCTCAGTCTTTAGCGGCAATACCGGTTGTTCTCCGGACACCCAGTGCCCTGAGCTGGTGGAAGGGGATGGGGAGCTGGATGTGGCCTTCGCTATCCATGAGGAAATGGTTGGCGACCTGCTACGGAGCTTGGATGTGCGCAAGTCGATGGGGCCGGATGGGATCCACCCAAGGGTACTGAGAGAACTGGCGGAGGAGCTGGCTGAGCCGCTTTCCATCATTTATCGGCAGTCCTGGCTATCGGGGGAGGTCCCGGTTGACTGGCGGCTAGCCAATGTGACGCCTATCTATAAGAAGGGCCGGAGGGCAGACCCGGGGAACTATAGGCCTGTCAGTTTGACCTCAGTGCCGGGGAAGCTCATGGAGCAGATTATCTTGAGGGTCATCACGCGGCACTTGCAGGGCAAGCAGGCGATCAGGCCCAGTCAGCATGGGTTTATGAAAGGCAGGTCCTGCTTGACGAACCTGATCTCCTTCTATGACCAAGTGACGCGCTTGGTGGATGAGGGAAAGGCTGTGGACGTGGTCTACCTTGACCTCAGTAAGGCTTTTGACACTGTTCCCCACAACATTCTCCTCAAGAAACTGGCTGCTCGGGGCTTGGACTGGCGTACGCTTCGCTGGGTTAGAAACTGGCTGGATGGCCGGGCCCAGAGAGTTGTGGTGAATGGAGTCAAATCTGGTTGGAGGCCGGTCACTAGTGGAGTCCCCCAGGGCTCGGTACTGGGGCCGGTCCTCTTTAATATCTTTATTGATGATCTGGATGAGGGCGTCCAGTGCACCCTCAGTAAGTTTGCAGATGACACCAAGCTAAGTGCGTGTGTCGATCTGCTCGAGGGCAGGAAGGCTCTGCAGGAGGATCTGGATAGGCTGGAGCGATGGGCTGGGGTCAACTGCATGAAGTTCAACAAGGCCAAGTGCCGGGTCCTGCACCTGGGCTGCAACAACCCCAAGCAGAGCTACAGGCTGGGAGATGAGTGGCTGGAAAGCTGCCTGGCCGAGAAGGACCTGGGAGTATTGGTGGATAGTCGGCTGAATATGAGCCAGCAGTGTGCTCAGGTGGCCAAGAAGGCCAACGGCATCCTGGCCTGTATAAGAAGCAGTGTGGCCAGCAGGTCGAGGGAAGTGATTGTGCCCCTGTACTCGGCTCTGGTGAGGCCGCACCTCGAGTACTGTGTTCAGTTTTGGGCCCCTCGCTACAGGAAGGACATGGACGTGCTCGAGCGAGTCCAGAGAAGGGCGACCAAGCTTGTGAGGGGTCTGGAGAACAAGTCTTACGAGGAGCGGCTGAGGGAGCTGGGCTTGTTCAGCCTGGAGAAGAGGAGGCTCAGGGGAGACCTCATCGCTCTCTACAGTTACCTGAAAGGAGGCTGTAGAGAGGTGGGGGTTGGTCTATTCTCCCACGTGCCTGGTGACAGGACGAGGGGGAATGGGCTAAAGTTGCGACAGGGGAGTTTTAGGTTGGATGTTAGGAAGTACTTCTTTACCGAAAGGGTTATTAAGCATTGGAACGGGCTGCCCAGGGAGGTGGTGGAGTCACCATCCCTGGAGGTCTTTAAAAGACGTTTAGATGTAGAGCTTAGGGATATGGTTTAGTGGAGTACTTAGTGTTAGGTCGGAGGTTGGACTCGATGATCTTGAGGTCTCTTCCAACCTAGAGAAATCTGTGAATCTGTGAATCTGTGAACCACAGCTGGACAGAAGCTTATTCTGGGGTATTGTTATTTTTTCACAATTTGTTGTAGAACAATCCATGCTTCTTATGTTTTTGAAGAGTTCAGAGAATCTCTTCTACGAGAACAAGGGCAACTCCATAGAACCAACAGGGATGAAGCAGCCCCTCTTTTACACTGAAGCTATGGAAACAGTAAAGCAGATTATGGCCCTAATTGCAGGAAAATCTGGAACAATCTTGCTAGTATGAAACAGCCTTACTTCGTAAGTAAACCCATGATAACTAAACACATCAAGATCACTGAGACTTCAGCTGGAATAAGAAGCATCTCATAATAGGTGAAGGAACCAAAACCCAACACAACGCTCATATTTCAATACAATTACCTATTTACCCTGTATAGAAAGACTTGCATATTTCTTTGATTTTAATATCTGAAATATTCTGTCTTACTATCTGTAGCTCCTCCCTCTCAAGTCTAAGCCAAGAGTAAACATTTTTATTGTTGATGTCTTTATGAGCTCCATTATTGATCATATGCATAAATAAACTGGTGGATTGAGTACAGATTCAATAACCTCTTTTTAAAATTACTTATTGAAGATTAAAAATTTCAAAACTTTCATCATCAAAAATAATGCTGCTTGGGGCAGATGATGGCAGCGAAGACTTGAATTTACCTTAAGTATTGCTTACCTTAACTATTATCATTGGACTAAAATACACAACCAGAGCCAAAAACAAACTTACAGAGCCAATCATTCTTGACCTGGAATAGAAATCAAATCCATATCTAAATTTTAAAATGATAACTGTAAAGTTCAAAAAAGCAAACAGAAAACAAAAGCAACAGAAAAGTCTGGTAAGAAAGTCTCTTGAACTATGTACGATTAATCCTTAGTCCTCTTTCAGATCAGAATTTCACAGTTTAGGAACATCTCCACATTTGGGGCAGACTTTCAACCACACTACAGCTCTTTTAAACACCTAATATTAAAGAAAATCTACAAAACTCAATTTTATAGTATTATTTCTGTATTTCCTAGAGTTACTACAGACAAACTGAGCATGAATAAATCAAGTTATTCAAATACACAGGAGAACACAACTCCATCCCCCCCAAATATTTGAAAAGTTGCAGTCAGCAAGCTTCACTTTTGATGTCTGAGTTTTGCAGCTTTAGATTAAATTAATGGGAGCTCCATATCATGAGCATCTTTGCAACTCATCATCATCTTTGTACTCAGGGAGATAATGGGACGTTCCCTCTAAGTATCTGTTCCTAACACATAAAAGTGAAAGATCTTTCTGCTCTAGCAAGCTGAAAATAGCTTTGCATACTCTGGAGCACCACCTACTGGTCTGTCCTCTAGCTACTAGAACAGTTGATTTTTTAATTTTTATTTTTTCTTCATTGAGGAGGTTTGGATTTTCTTTGATCAGAAGTCTTTTTTTTTTTTAGTTAGTTAAATAAACAGATTGATACTTTAAGAGAAATGAAGGAGTTGAATAATTTTTTTAAAATCACTAAAATATTAACAGAATTTATAGCCACCCTCAACATACACATTACCCAGCTATCCCTATCACCCCCCACCCACCCCCCTTTATTTTTTTTCAGATCCTTACAATGTACCTTTATCTCAGAATCTGCAGGCCAGCTCAGAAGTTGTAGTAGCACACAACTTAGCTTTAAACGTAGCCCACTGCAACACAGGTTTGGTTTATCACTTGGAAGGATAGCAAGAAAAGATTGAATGAGATACCAGAGAATAAATGTGGAATGGGTTCTTAGTAAACTACAGAGGTTTGTCTCGCAGTGACCACTGTCATTAAAGCTCCAGTATGAAGCAATAATCCACTCTCCAAAAACGGTGAGCAGGGAAACAATGGGGGCTGCTGTTATTATATTGTCCTTCCAGTGCCTCCAATATTTGATGTGCCTATTGAACACAGCTGTTTAGAAGCTTCTATTTGAAATGGATCTTCATAAAATATTTTAAAATGTACTTGTGAAAACTGAAATATTCCATGATCACAGTCCAACAACAGAGGCAGGGTTTTATACTTCCCAGGCTATTGTCACCTAGGTCAGGGGACAACCTGATATGCTGGAGCTGCCACGAGCTGCAGTTCTGGGGTTGCATATGATTATTTTTCTAGGTAATGGGAGATGGACAATCATAGGTTTTGAGAAGAACAGCTAACCTTATTCCTGGTAGAGACATAGCCAAGCCAAGAGCTTCAGAACTTAGATTCCAAAGGGAAAATAAAAATTAAAGAAACAAAGGAAGGAAGGAAAGAAGGAAGAAAGGGAGAAGGAAAGAAGAAAAGAAGGAAAGAAAGTAAACTATACCCTAAATAAATTACTTCTCTTCTAAATAAAGGTCCTCAAATTCTTTATCCCACTGGAAATGCTGGAAAGTCTATTTACTTTTTCCAAGCACAGAGAACAGTTTTAGACATTTCCTTGGAGAAGAATTTCAGTTTTCAAAGGGTTCTGCTGCAGCCCAAGACTACTCTGTGCATTGCTGTCTTCCTAAATCCTGTCATTGCTAGTCATTCCTTTGGGAAAGTAAAAGGGGCTAAAGCTCTTCTCTCTCTCCCCAAACACACACACACGCATGCACATCTTAATATCTCCTGGAGCCATAGTGATTTCAGAAAATGTTTTCAATGGGGCCCACAACTTCTGAATTTTGATTAGTTCAACTCTAAACTCCCAACAGTATTACTTCACTTAGCATAAATTATTAATTTATTACAGACCATTTCAAGGGAACAGAGGAATAATTCAGCTAGATAAAGACATCAACTGCAACAAGGAGAGGGAGTCTCCCACACAGTGAGAGAGGGAAAGCTCTGTTCTCAGCTTTTCAGATGAAAACAGGTGGAAAGATGGATCAACTGGACATGAATATTCCCTATCTTCATCCTTACAGTAAGTACTCAGTGGATCAGACCACAGTCACTAAAAATAAGCAATGTCACAGCTACACTGATTTACACCATCTTAGGAACTCTTTTAGCATTTGACATGGATTGAGCTTTATCTTGTGTGATTTTCCTCCAGTTTCTAAAATTTTTTAGGAAAAAAAAACAATAATTATGAGCAACATGAGAGAAGCCATACTATAACATGGTATCATTGCACACTTAAGGCTGTGAAAACGATCTCATGAAACCAAAGGATGAGTTTCAACATAACAAACAGGACAGAAGCAAAATTTTGAAGAAAAATAAAGAAAACACAACCATTATTCTTGTTCTTGTTGTAACTCACTGAAGCAAAATTGCATTAAGAAAGCAAATATTTTCCCCAAATAAATGCTTGGCGTTACACATTTTTACCAGACCACCAGAATGTATATTTTGCTATTTGCACCACAAACATTTGCATCTGCTGCTCAAATGTATTTAAAATATATATAAAAATAAAGTATTTATTTAAAATATTTATAAAAATAAAGTATTTCCACGAGTCTTATTTGATATTAGGGTAGGGCTGAAAATATGCCACAGCCTACAGGTTTCAGAACACAGAAGGGATTGAATATAAATATTGTTATATGTATGCCATAATGTACATATTCTTCATGGTCTCAGTCCTTAGTTCTGAGCTAGGGTGCATCTGCAACCCCTCAAATGGCTCATTGCCACATTTATCTCTGCCACCTGTGTGCAGTATTAGCAAGGGATTATTTCAGTTATCTGCACAGGCCTGGCATCCCCAGGGAACCATTTCCAAAGGTATCACCAGCAGCAGGTCAGCTGTACAGGAGGCTGCCCCTCATTGCACTTGGGGACCACTCCCACCTATTCATCTGCTCAGAGATATTTTGCAGCACCAGCAAGCGGCCAAACATTCCAGCTGCTGCTGAAGCATTGTACCACCTGGAAGGCAATCATTATTGGAGGATAATGCTGTCACAAGAACCCTATGTTAATTTGTAATCAATATAACCCCAAACAATATTATCAGCTGCACTATGATAGATTTCAAAGAACAATTCGCATAACTTATGTCTTGAGATTTAGCAGAAAGGGTCAATAAGAGTTCCTGAGATAGCAAGTCAACAAATGGAAAAAAAAAAAAAAAAAAAAAAGGACTATTTAAAGCAAATATGTGTATGAAGACAATGGCAGTAGGAAAAATAATGAATCATATTTACTGTCCTTCTCCTCCTCTTCTGTAATTCTCTCTTTTCCTTTCTTTTCCTTCACTCAGCCAAAAATGCCCACAGCTCTTCCCAGGCTGCAGCGGAAACTGCATGGCTAATGGAGTTACTGGTGCAAAAACCCAATGCAAATACTGCCACCAAGTGCCCAACACATCTGTTCGCAGTGCAGACTCGTGTCTGCAGCTTCATGCAGAGATGTGCACGTTAATGTACATCAGTCATGGATGCTCACATACGAGTCTCTCTGGTACCGTGTCAAAAAGTTAAAGAATCTGAATGCACAGGCAAATGCAGCTATCCTCCAAGAAATAGCAGAGCTGCATGAGATATAAACAAGTGCACCCAGGATGGGAGTGGCATCCTCCTCATGCTGTTGCTTGTGTGACTGTAAGGCCTATTCCATTTCCTGGCATGCCCCAAAATTAAACCTGAACCCTCTCTCTTTATTCAGCATTTAGTTGTGCTGGCAAGGTCTTCAGAAGAAAGCACATTTAAACGTGTGGGGACGTTTCCAGTAGCCCACAAGGGCTGGCATTAATTTGGATAATGCCCTGACCACAGTGCAACATGGTCCTACAACACCTGGAGCGTGGAGGAGCCCCCTATTTGCCAGCGACCACTCTAAGGCAGGACCAGTTCCTGGGGCTTAGCACATCTTTCCTCTGCGCTTGCCATGGGAGTGAGACTCTGCTGCTTTCCTGGCCCTCCAGCTCACTGGCACCAAACACCTTTCCCCTCCTCAGCATTTGGGCTCACAGGCCAGTTTCAACTAGCTCTAACTGAACCCACGCTTTTTTCTCAAAAATCTGTGATTTTCAGTGAAGAAAACCCTTCAATCAGACAGCTGACTTTTTTTTTTTTTTTTTTTTTTTTTTATCACCCTTCTGACCTGACCCATCTCATACGTAATAAGGACCCAGATTGGATGTCTTCTCATTTTCAATATTTCTACTTGCATTTTCACTGTGTTATTTTAAGCAGTTAAAGAAGTGCAAGGAATAAAATAAAACAAAATAAAACAAACTAAAATAAATAGGCACATCCTGTAGCTATGTTAAATGTTATACTGTAAATGCCTGTATCAGCAGCATAAATAAATATCATGAGAGAACTGAGGGCAAATGATTGTCAGCAAGAAAAAAAGGTGCAGGGAAGTTTTCTGTCCAAACAGTCACGAGAGAGATTTGAAGGGAACTGCTTGTGGAGAGAAACAGTGTGATTTTTGGAAGCTTAGAAGGCTTCAGGGAAGGATATAGGAAGTTGATAGACAGAGAAAGAGATGAAAGAAAGGACTAAAGGAAAACATTAGTAAAACCATAGGAATGTAGGGGAAAATTATAGTAAATTAAACTGGAGATTAAAGAAGACACTCAGACATAGTAAGGATGAGTTCATAAAATAAATAGCTTGAATACTGTGTGAGGCTTAAAGGTGAAAACTAAAAGCCTCAGTATGGTGTGGAAGTTAATGAATAAGGTGATTCAAGACACTAAACAAGGAGATAATTTTATAGGCAGGTGTGGGTTAGATTATTCTGTGTGCATAAAATACTAGTACTACAGCAATTGGCATTACTGGCCTTGGCTGAGCTTGCTGATCCTTATACTGCCAAAGACAGAAAATCCTTACTTGGGAAGACTAGACATATAAACAAGCTAAGGATTAGTTTAATATAAGTGCCGGTGAGGGGACAATTACAGTTATCCCAACTAGGAGACGCCAGGACCTTGCAGCAGGGGCATTTCGGTGCCAGCAGTACAGGAGGTGGTCAGGGAGTTGGCTGCTGCTGTGCCTTGGCAGAGGCACCAGGACTAGGGATGACCTCTCCATCTGGGTGCCCTCCCAGGCAGCAGGAGAAGCCAGCACTGTCAAAGCCAGCAAGTCAGACTTCGATTCTTGGCAGGAAAGCTGATTTAAATGTGCACTAACCATTATATCTATTCATACGCATGGACAAGATATTTTTGTTCTGTTACTTGGTCAGAGTGAGGGCATATGTATGAGTAATGGCATACAAGTAATAGTAAAGATAATGCTTATATTCATTTTTCAAACCTCAAGGACAGCTCGAAATATCAGTGCTTACTAACAATGTCACTTTAGGATAAACAGAGGCTTCCTGCTCTGACAGTCTCTGGTGTGTGGCCTCTCTGGCATGCACCACACATATACTGTATTTCTGCTACCAGCAAATATTATTCCACTGCTTAGAATGAGATAATTTATTGGAGTTTTTTCTCCCTTCCAAGAAAGAAAGGAGGGTAAGGGGGGGGGGAGTGCACCTGACCTTTCATAGTTCTTTACATCAATCACTGCAGGGACTGTAATACAATTCCCACACACTGTGGTCTGGTGCTGCCTAACAATTAATCTCGTGTACAGCTGGTGCACGGCAGCTCTGCAAAGTAATTTGCTTCCAGTGGAATTTTCAAATATGCTTTAAAGTACTTAAGTGTAAAGCTTTGTAAAATGAATAATCCATCACAAATAATTAGAGCTGCCCCTAGAGGAGTTAGACAGAAATTCAGAAACAGATGTGTCATGCATTTAGCTTACTGGTTATGTGTGGCCAGAAGAGTCAGCTTTTCTGATGAAGGCATTGACTTAGATGGTAGTTAGCTACTCCAGAGGGTGTCAATTGGCAATTTGCTCCTGTGAGGAAAGGCCAAAAATGAAAGCAAGAATGGAAAAGGAATGAACAAGTACTTTTACAGTGTTTCTAGCATGGAGCCAGGAGTTGGACTTGATGATCCTTGTGGGTCCCTTCCAACTCGGGATATAATGTGATTCTGTGATTTTCTTCATGATTTTTTGTTTGTTTGTTTGTGATGTGGAATTCACTATCCAAGTATCATTTGATACTCTTCTGGCACAAAATATATTTTATTTCATTATGTTCTACACCCAATTCCATATTTAACAAGAACATCTTGCTCAGCTGCATGGTTATGATTCCTTCACACTTTTAAATTATTCCTTTATTTTTAGTCCAACGGCAAATAATTCCGTTTTTCCCCCAATACTTATTTTAAGCAGCATATTACTCCAAAATATGTCCCCAGCTTTCTCTGTGGTATGTTTCGATACAAGATTCAGGCTTGGAAATAGTGCCTGCAAGGATTTGAGCCTTTCTTCCAGTACTCTCCTTCCTCTCTCAATTCTTCAAAATGACTTTTTTATTATCAGTAATCCTCAAGGATACCAGTAGATTTATACAGCCCAAAACACTGAAT
The DNA here is from genome assembly GCF_964211835.1 of Anser anser. NCBI lineage: Eukaryota > Metazoa > Chordata > Aves > Anseriformes > Anatidae > Anser > Anser anser. The sequence continues at coordinate 44,256,711 of NC_139723.1, forward strand.
TTAAAGACATGCAAAGAAACTGCAACCTGCAAGGAGACATGCCAAAATTAAAAGTAACTACATGAGGATGTGGGATCAGAAGACTAAAATGAACTAAAACGAACAGGAGATTTTCCTATCTAGAGGTTTTGTGCGATATGTGTCAGCAAATTACAAAAGTGTTTCCTGTGTAAGTTAGATCAGAAAGGACTAGCTAATTCTTGTGCAGCAATAGTGTCATGCACCATCAATCCTTGAATCTAAGTAGCATAAATCAGCTAGAGGGAGCTCTGTTGTTGAAAAAGCTGGCAGAAAAATTACATGTAATATGGTGAAGTGGGAGAGATGATGGTTTTGTCTGTCAGGAACATAAGGAAAAAATGTCAGGTTATGTTGTGTCCATTTTATGAAATAGATTTTTTAAATATACTGCTAGCAAAAGCAATTCAAAAAAATCACTAGGCCAGCAAATATTTAGCTGAAGGGGTACTAATGAGCCATCAGTACACATGCCCTGCAGTATTGAAACATTACAATAAACATGGAAGGCAAGAGCTTTGGATATTTTTTGAAGCAGAGTAAAACAAAATCTGCAAAAAAGGGACTTCAAATCTAAAATACCCATGAACAGATTAGCTGTGGTAACACAGGATCTGTTGCCAAAAGGAGGAATCCTCAGGGTGATTATAATGTTGGTTGTCCAAATGCACTTATGTTCTGCTAAATCCTTTGCCTTGACAGGCAAGCTGTAGTTTTGTGTCTCTTGGAGCTTAAAGATGTATATCCTGAAATACTTAACAGAGAGGGGGTTGCAACTCCTTATAGTAAACTATGCTTGGAATAGATATGCTTTTACTCTTAGGCATAATTCCAGATTTGGTGTCTTGGAAAACAGGCTTAACTATTTCCCAGACAAAAACGGGATACAGGTGAAAGTGTCCTGCAGGGATAATGCACGGCATGCACAGCCTCCGGTCTCCAATAAAAGTTTCATTTCAGCTGGCAGAACTGGTCTAGGCAGCACTGATGTGACGCTAGGGCAACCTGCAGCTTTCCCAAACTGTGCTCTAGGCCAAACCCTTCCCGAAAGGCCAAACCCATCCTATTATCTGGTTGATAATAGCTTCAGCTGTGTTAACAGCAGTATGTTAACAGTGGTGTTTAGCCATTGCTGGCCTTTTTATCTCAGCTGTGGCAAAGGCCTGAACTTCTAAATATCCATTAAAAATTCAAAAGAACATTTTAAGTGGTGCCTCTCTCCCCCCAGGCATCTGAGTTTTAAAAAAATACTCCCTGGAGTTCAAACTGAGTGCATATGTTGCCCTTGGCTGGTGTAGTATTCCACAACCTAGGGAATTATTTTCTTTCTGAAGGATATTTCACTTCAAGTTTTGCATCTGGTCAAAAAATGTAAAATACACAAATATGGAAAACACTAAAGGATGTTTAATCGTGTAAGAATTTCAGTGAATCGACTTCCTGATATTCAAAGAGGAGGGTTCTTTCTTTTAAAAGGTTTTGATGTTTCTATTCCTTTTAAGTTGCCTTCAGCACTCAGGAGATGACCTTTAATAGAATCACACTTTGTGATTCCATTGCATCAAGCAGAGAGACACTACATCATCTCTGGTTCGCCTGGGGAACCAACATGGGGCACAGATTTAGCCCAGTCACTTCAAGCAAATAGGTGATATTCAACCCCATTTGTCTTCAAGACTTGATGTCCACACAAGGCTCATTTTTGAAGTTTTGTTCTTGCTGTAGACCTACAGAATATTTATTCAAAACCACAGTATATGCTTGTTCTGTTTCAAATTAATTCATTCCACCAAGTCTGTGGTACATAATTAAAGCAGGATTGCTTAATGAAAATCTATGGGGAGGAAAACAAAAAACAAAACAACAACAACAAAAAGCCCTCAACAACTACAACAAAATAACACACACAGCTAGTGGGTAAGTAATTTGCCCCAAAAGAGCTTGCATTATTGCGGTCCTTTAGCCTGATTAAGCCCAAAATCTTTCTCTACTTCCTCTTGAAAGCACACACACACCATTCCTGTCCTTGCATAGGCCTAGTTAGATGCCCTAGATGGAAAGTATTTATCATAGTAGTATAGTAGATGAAAAATAGTTAGGGTATAATGCATCCCAACACCCTTTTTCCTACCACATTTGTTATGCTAGAAAAGAGGCTCTGAGGCTGGAGGAATGGAAGTTGGGCATCCTGGTCTGAGCAGCAAATTAGGGCACAATCCAGAGCTTTGGCATTTTGAAAACATAAGCCTGTTGAACTGAGAGTAAGAAAAAATAGGTGGACCAATACATGGATAAAAAAAACTTCACCGACAGAGTGCTAATTAAAAATACATACATTGGAATCTTTTACATAGGATATTGGTCATGTGGAGATCTAAATCTCCCGAAAAGGGCTGTCAGTAACTGCACAGATGATGCAGGGCTCCACACTGCAAGTGTTGCAATAGCATTGTCACTGGATCAGATGAGAGTCCCCATAAGGTAGCTCAGGTGGGATCTTACAGCTCTAGTAATCCTTCTAGGATTGTAAGTGTCGTGCTAGGTCCTGCTAACAGGATGACTACTTCAGCAAGTGCATGATCCTTTGCTATCGTTTATTTTAAACTATCTACAGAGCATAGCCTATCTTATTCGTGCACAAAATACTATCTTACATTACCATTCCTGTAGTTACCATTCCTGCAAATGCAAGTACAGTTTCTACTGACTTTACATTCTTTTATCTATGCAAATTGTGGTCAGCTCCTTCCTCTGCAGCAGGAACTGCCTGGGGGAAGCCCACAGAATCATTCAGTTTCTCCAGTCAGGGTGTTGGCTAATGCACCCCAACAGGCTCATAGTGCTTATCCACTGGTCTCTGCCCAACAGGATCTGCCAGAAGTCCTGACCCAAATGGGAACCCAGCATATGGATAGCAGCAGGACCAATTAAGCAGGTGCTTTGTAAGAAATCAAAGTAGGAGTTCAGTCAAGTAATTTGTTGCAAACAGTTCACCATCTGTTTTATACAAAGACAATCTGGGGAGTTCCCCTGACTAAGCACTCCAGGTATGCACAAAGGCACAGCCCTTGTATTCACAGCCCTTGCACATCCCAGCTACACCACAACAACTGTTACTACAAGAAAAAAAATCTTCCTTATACCACAATTATAAATTAATTTCCATGGGTTTTGCCACACCTGCCTTCACAAAGAGTGCAACATGCTTGCACTACTTACCTTTAATACACTTTCTACCTCAGAGGTCTAATTTTCGTAACAGCAGTGACCGGCCCATTCATCAATTCTCTGCAGTGTTTCATTTCACTGAACACAAAACCTAAATTATTACAAAGCAAATATCTACCAGTGAGTCTGCACACATGCCTATTTGAAAAGATAGCATTTCCTATTTAAGTGTATAGATTTTTTTTTCAATTTACATTCTGTATTCATATGTCACATGAATGTCCTGCAAAAGTATCTATGTAATGTTACTCTCTTTTACTTAACCCATGTTTCTTGATTAATATGTCACACACAATGACCTTTTTCTGTTTCTCTGAAAGCCCACTCTTTTTGGGGTTATGTCCTTGAGTTCTCTTTAAGTTGCTGTTAACCTCTGAGAATCAACAGCTGTAGGATTCCTGCCATTTAGACTTACATAGGTATTTGTCACAACGTAAAAAAAAAAGAAAAAAAAAAAAAAAAGTCTTCAAAATACCTTTAATTTCCTCCCAAGTAATCTTTCCTCACAGATTCATTAATTTAGCTAAACATGAATTTCCTTTACATTACTCTTCATCTTTTGTAATGGGGAGTTTTAGGACAAATGGGAAACATGAAAATGTTGCATTTCTACTTTTAGGGTTTTAGAAACCCTAAACCTAGGAACTAAATCATTTTCTCAAGAGTTATTCTGCCCAAGTATTCACACCATTCAAAAATATCTCAAAGGGAGAGGTGGGAGACGGAGCTGGAGTGGAGAATTATATGCCATGAAGCTGTGACTAGTGTGGGCCAAAGACTGACCTCCCAGCACAAGCTGGGAGAGGAGAAGGTTGTACCTGGCCATTCAGCCACTGCACAACTATGGGAGTAGCATATTTTCATAAAGTCCATCCAACAAAAAGTTAAAATTATTCTGAAAAAGCTGGTGCTTTTACCCTACCATTTATCTACCAAGCAAACACATTCAAAGTATTCCAGACAGTCCAGATGTCACGTCTCAGAAGTTAGACACTCTGGACTGTCCAGCCTTTATCTTGTGGTTTTCCTCATTCTTCTGTTTTCCAGGACAGAATGGTAAATTTGCTGCTTTTTCTGGGTAAAAAAGTTCACAGTTTCTAGATCAAAAATTCACTTTTCCTCATCTAAATTCAGATTTCAGAAATATGTTCTGTCATTTTCCAAAAAGTTTAGTAATTTCTTTTCTTCCTTAGCAAAAGTTTTCAGATGAAGCAACATAACACTTCCATCAATACCAATTCTTTCTGAGGTATGAATAATGTACACTTTTACAGAATTGGCTGCAAAAAAACATAGTGTTTCTTCAATATCAGGTATTGTTACTTTGTATAGATGTAAAAGATTTTTTCTTTAAATGGCTTTTCTTTAGTGTAAACACTTCAATAAACTTGACACTGTTCTGATTTTTTGAAAACTATTTTTATATTGGAAAGAACTTTTTACTTTCTAACTTTCCCCAAAGAATGCAGGACCAATAGCTGGCAATTTTTAAAAGAATGTTCCCCTTTAATGAGTCCCAAAGTCAGGTTGTCCAGGAAAAGCATGTGTTGAGGTAAGATTTTACACATATAATATTGTGTTCCTTTCCCAGACAACAGTCATTACTTCATCCATTATTGTCATTATATTGTTGATATTTTTACATTGGTAACCTAAATGAACATGTTTATAATAATTGAGTTGGCCACAGTGCAAACACCAGCAACTTGGAGATTGTAAATATTAGCATAGAGTGTATTTTTGTCCAAGTCTTTCCAAATGTGGAAAAGACCTTTTTCACTCAGAGAAGTTAGTATGGTGATAAGCAGGACTGCTTTAATAAAAGTTGGGATATACAAGAAAAAGTAAAGCAATTCATTTTCTACTTGCCAACCATTTATGTGTGAAAGTATTTATGTGTGAAACATTTATTGGTTCATTTATTCTTCCTTTGAGAGGCAAAACCTATAAAGCAATATGGAATAATCTTAAAAATACTTGTCTGTCTACAGTTCCACTCTGACTCTTCCCCAAAGTCTTCCTCAAACTATTTTGATTTTTTCTGTCTTTTGTCACAGAGATTTCAACAGCCTTGTCAAAGACTTTGCACAGACAATCATGGTCATTGATTGCCAGAATAACAGCATATCTGGAAAATCTACCTGGGTTTTGTCATTAGATCAAGACTGAAGCTGCTCTGCCCACCTCATGATCTAGCCCATTTTTGGTTTGAAGTTACATACTGCTCACTCAGGACAGTAAAAGATATTATTTGAAATTGAATTATCCCAAAGTTTTTGAAATCTTGGGGGAATATTCTAGAAAATACAGCTAAATAAATTTAGTGCAGTTATCAATATGGTCAAGTATGTGGAAATTATTTTTTTGAAAAATTGTATGTCCTATCTATGAATTTGTTTCCTGTAGTTCAGCAGTGAAAAAAACAACAGAATGATGCCACTCTTTTTAGATATCTCACCCATTTCTTCATACTCCTGCTCATCCTATTTATATATCTAGCAAATAATTAAGAGTCATATTTCTATGTATTTTCCTGCTGTATATACACTAAGCTGTGCTGTTGATTAAGGTTCTTATATATTACCCAAAAAACCCTGCCTGGTGTAGCCAGGCTTCATAACAGTTTCAGAGTAGATTGAGCATTGCTGTGTTCTTATGTGAAGCATGACAAAGCTAAAGTTATGCCTGCTATTCCTTATGACTAGGATTTCATGGCAGTTGTTTAGCACTGGGGCTACAAGATTTCCTCTTTTTAACTGAAAGTTTTATTTATTTGCCATAATACTCCCTTTTTTTTTTTTTTTACTAATCAAATGTCTGTATATGGGAAATATGGGAAACATTGATGTCTGCTGTCAGCACAGCTACCACTGCCTGTAGGGTATCCATTTATATCAACCTTTATTACATTATGCTACTGAGAAGTACATTCTTCTGTATTACAAAGTATAAAGCTCAGCTGAAAGCCTGTCCTGCTAGGAAGGCCTCTGCTTTTCTTTACCTGTATTAGAACTCAAGGATTCAAGGAAAAGCTTTTTTTTTTTTTTGTGGGGGGTGGGGGGTGGGGGGAAGAGGTGAGCTGGTGGTGGAAGAGCAGAGGGAGTGCACATAGGGCATGGAGAAGTTCATGCTATCTGCTTCCTTAATAAGCTTTCATGTAATGACTGAAAATCTCTCATGTTTTGAGGAAAGGATCTACAAAATTTTCAACAATATAATTTTTTTTCTCAAGCTTTTTTTCTGGGTTTCAGTCATATGTGTGAAAAAGTAACAGCAGCCCATTGTGCCTGCTGCTTGCAAAGTTATAAAGACACAATTCATTGAAATGAAAGTTTTCTCATTCCACATACAAATTCTACTTTCCGTTATGTAAATTGTGCAACTGAGCTCCTTTTTCAGACCATTTTTTAACACAACCAAATGCTTTTATTTCCTAATTTCTGAGGCCTGCTAAGCAAAAGAGAAGCATTATTTCAATAAATTCACAAATTTCTACCGCTAAAAATGAAGTGAGAAGCATCAAAGAAAATTACGTTTATGTCTTCACAGGAGAATGAACTTCCTCCATGTATTAGCCAAGTAGGAAAAAACATAAGTCCCGTTTATATGTAACACTGAGCAAGGTTAGGCTTTTTGATTGGTCTCCCTATAAGTAAGAGAAATGGAGTCTTGAATACAAACTATGTTAGAATGTATTTCTATTGCCTGTAATCTACACAGAAGTATATGGTCTGAACTTGAAGTTTCTTAGTGCTGTTTTTAAAAAGCAGTTCCTCAGACGTAAATGTTTCTATTACTAGTGGGTATAATTTTGGCAACATGGATTACAAGGATAGAGCTGTTTGTCTAATGCTGTATAACACCCTAAAATTTAAGAATCCAGGTCTTCAATGCCATCTTTTATCTGGACGAATCACATGAGTTTGGAAAACAGATGTTCAAGCTCAATGTTATCAACTGAAATGGCAGGATGTGATTTCCTTCAGACAGTTCTTGAAAGTCCATGTCTTCATTTAAGTATTTAAACTAATCAGAAATGGGAAAGAGTTTGCTATAAGCCTAATATTTAGTAGACTGCATGCTGATCTTAGCAAAAGGTGCCCATCAGTTCCCACCTTGTGTTTAAGACACAGTGCTTTGTGTACAGCAACACTGCTTTCAGTATCCTGTGAGTTCACTAATATAAAATATATTTCAGAGGAGGAAACTATGCACTGAAATGATCAAGTCAGTTTGTGTCTTGGTATAGATACTTCTGTAGAACTTTCTTCCAATCATGCAAGTGCAGAATAAAAATTCTAGGACTGAAGGGTCTGGATCTGAAAATGACTCAATGTCATGTTTCCTCTGGCATTTTCCCTCTGACAGTAAAAGTACTTCCAAAACTGGCAGGAAGATAGAAGGCAGAAAGGAAGAGAGAAACAGCTGAGGTACATGGTAATCAGCAAGCAATTATACCAAACTTGTTAAAGATATTTGCAGCTATTTTTGCTGGCAGATAGTGTGCAAACAGAGAGGCAATTAGTCACAGAAATTGCTGTATTCACAGAGCAAATACAAATAGGAACAAACGTGATGATTTCAAAATCTGAGACATCAGAAAAAAATCTTAATTATATGTTCTGTTTTTCAGTGTTCAAAGTTATGCATTTCATACTGAAGCACAGAAAAAAAAAAGTCTTCGTCTTAAGCAGTACTTAGATTCAGAGACCATATACTGCAAGTATATGATACATAATGTAATTAAAACATGATTAGATGATTCCTCAGAAAGATGCATCACCTTATTTTCAGACAACTGTTCTTTCCCAAAAATATATTTATTCATGCTAGTCAATTGTGTCTTTATTCCTAAAACAGGACATCATTTTTTGCTTTTTCACAGGAAAAGGAAAAACTCAACATTTTCAATGTCCATGCAGAAAGTTAGGAATTTAGGAACCTAATGAGTACATAAATATATGTTGCTGCATTTCAAAGAAAAAATTGTTTTTCTCAAAATTTTGTCAGAGATTAGTGTCAGTAATAGCTCTACTATTTTCAGTCAACTTGTAGAGAATGAGCTGTCGAGAAGCCCATAGGTGACTAAAAACACGTTTAGGAGACCCATCTAGCAGTTCTAAGAGCGTAACTTTTCCATACTGGAACTAACAATCCTGAAAACCTGTAAAAAAAAAGTAAACTTCAGTTAAAGGTGAGTAATGTCAGGACAGATAACCAAATGACCCTGTGCCTTAAGATTTGGCATGCAAACTAAAAGTGCATAACAGATACTTGTTGAAGGTCCTGGAGTTGCTGCTCCTTTCCTCATGTTTTCTGTTGCTAGATGAAATACGTAACCACTATGAAAACAGAGCCATAATAACATCAAAAAAGTTGACTTGAAAATAGCTCTTAAAAAACAAACAAACAAACAAACAAACAAACAAAAAAACTGTGCTGACGTCTCAAAGACCTGGGTGGAGAAAATTTTCCATTCACTTTTTACTCCCCCAAGCAAACAAGGAAAGCCAGAAGTCATGTAATATATATTTGCTTTGGGGAATCACCCAGAAAGATAACAGCTTTTGGGGGCATGCAGAAATCCTCCCTTCTGGTCCCAAGAAACTTTGAATTGAGTTTCTCACACAGGTCAGAAGGGGCAGTCCAAGGGAGCAAGAAGGTGGAGCTAGCGACCCGAGAGTCCCTCCAGTCAACCAGACTTCGAGTGGCAGTAGAACACCTCGTGGATGGATTAACCGGATGGTGGCTGCTGTTGCCCTGTGCTACAAGTAGCTTTCAGCACACACCTTGAATTCTCCTGTCCATGCTAGGCACATGGAGCTGAAGGAGACCACCCGTGATCACACAGGAATGCGCAATTTGGCCTTCCAGGTAAGCGTGGTTTCCTTTGCTTTGCAGGGAAGAGAAAGGACTTAAAAACAATGAACAAGGCTTACCTCAGAGTAAAGAAAGAGCAATTTCTGCTCTCTGCCTGCAGATAGTCTACAACACCTTATATGCTTTGCACTGATATCCTGCCAAAGTACAATGCTCTTATACAAAAAGCCACAATTGACACATTCAGGAATAAGCTCGTCTCACTCCCTTCATCTGCTATCTGGTATACTGATATCTCTGAAAAGTCTCCCTACTCAGTAATATTTGGTAAGCTGACAGGTCTCACAACTAACTCATCCTGTTTTCCTATCTGTTGTATCAATTGCTGCTTTTTCCTGAGGATACTTAATTTACAGTTCTGTTGAAGAGGAGATCAAAATTATGTAGCAGACATACATCTCATCAAAGCAATGTATATACATAACATGGGAAAAATAATCATACTATCAGAGTGGGGCATATCTTCTTTCTTCCACAATTAAGATAAGTGTAACTGTGTGTTCTGCTCTGGAGAAGAACACAGAGTGGAGGTAAGGAGCCAACACAGAAGGTTCTTCATATTATGTGCATGAGGGAATGTTAACAAATATTTAAACATTGCAGATTTCAAAAGCTGAAGCACCAAAAAGCAAACAAACAAACAAAAACCTATTAACCAGTCAGTTATTGTTTCTCAGTGCTTGGCATCCCTGCACCTTCAAAGGAATCAGAGTAGGAACAAACAACACGAATCCACAGCCTGGCCAGTTTGCCATGCTTTGTTAGTGAAAGCAGGATGGGCAGGGGAGAGCCTGGTGCTCTGATGCATGCTCCAGTGGTAATGCATCCCTTAATGTCATCCTGCAGCCTTCAATCCTTACACTGTCACAGAGCTCAGCTAACAGGAAGGACAGCACATATGAATATCAGCCAATGCTATTCAAATAATGCAGAAAAATGTTTGCAGAAGCTAAGCATGCAGAATATTTTCTAACACCAATAAATATACAAGCACTCTGTCCTAATAATTAAATATTCATTGGGCTATAGAGACACACATACAAGAGACTGATTTGATAACCTGCCAGCTGGGGAATATTTGCGGAATGTAAAGGAGCTAGGGTCAAGTCCCTACTCCAGTCAATAGTTAATAATTCACGCTAAGTGGGACAGCTTCAAGAGGAGACAGAGTGATAACTCTCTTAAAACGTGATAGCCCAGTGGTTAGGGCATTCTCCTGGGTAATCACAGTGCCCTTGTTGCATCTCTGATTCAGAGCAGATATACAAGCAATATGAACTTGTGTCTCTTTCAGTGCAAATGATTGAGTTAAGTGAGAACTTCATCCAGGCTTTGCTTGCACACAAAGCAGGTGCCTAAGTCAGCTTCCGAAATCTGTGCATACAGATTCACAGAGGAGAGAAGCATCCCCTCCAGCTGCAGAAGCTCAGTGCCAAATGCTCTTGAATGGCACAAACTGGAAAACATCTAATTCCTCAGCAGTCTCTGTGGAGCACAGAGCAGTGACTGCCTGACTGCAATTTCCTGCCTTGGACAGCTGCCTCACCTGGACAATATGCAGAGACCCCAGGAGTTCCTCTCCCGCTTGCAGCAGAAGTTTGCAGGAGCATGGACATCTCATTTGATTTAAATAATCTAAACGTAAAATTACTGAGACTAGCCATTAATGAAATCTGGGACTTGAGTCAGGTTTTCTGGTTATTTTTTATTTTTTTATTGGAACACCAGAAGAAGTTAACATTTACATTTATGCTATCTCTGACTCAACATATAAATCACTCTCTTGGCAAAATAAGCACAGAAGAAAATAGATAACTTCCTCCATAAAGAAAAACAAAAGCAAATGAACAAACAAAAAACACTTCACAGTAGAAGCCACTGTGTAGAAGAAACACATCTATTTTTTTTCCTATTTTCTTGTATTTGATCTTTTCTTGGACAAGCAGTACTTTTCTTCCTCCTTGATATAGTATCTTCTAGTATTAAGTATCTTCCCTACAGCACAAAACCAAAAAGTGTTCTCAAAATAAACTCATTTAAGCCATTTTTAAGTACCAATGAGGGGTTGCACTCCAAAAGTACCTTCAGATGTACCTGAGCTGTTTAATGATTAACTTGCAAAGTGATAGAAAAAATCAGGGACAATGTAAACCCCAGTTAGGTAGTTTGTTTTATAAAGTAAATATGTTAAGAAAACAGCTCTTGATGTTATTACAAAGCGGTTAAATACTAACAAGTGCTGTCGAATGGATTATATTTGAGCTTTATTATGCCAAGAATGATTGGCCTTTTGCCTGATGATGTAGGGGGACTCTTAACGGGATGAAGAGGTTGTTAACATAAAGTAATGTGTCTTTCAACTAGGCATGCAAATGTTCAAAGGGGATAACTATTTGAGCTTTTTTTAATTTTACATTGGCTATTGATATTTAAATATACATCCTTTAATGTTATAATTGAATTTCCACTACATTACAGGAGTGTAAAACTTTTTCAACCAAACTACAGTAGACCTTAAAAATCAGTTATCTAATGTTAACCTTCAGAGATGCATCCGTGTAGCATAAAGTTCTACTAATTCCATCAATTACATTTCTTACAATGCTTGATCCTGCAAAATATCAGCTACCTCTTCTGTATGCTTCATGGATTCCACTGGAACCATAGGTATAGCTGCAAAAACTGCAGTTCCTATTTTATTGCCTTGTGATATAGCCAGTACGTGGGAGACTCAGAAGCAACTTTCTTTCCTCATTCATGTGAGAAACTAAGTTGTGTTTTTGCAGTAGAGAATTACTTTTCTATATTCTAAGCTAGTTGTGTAGTCATAATAAGGAGAAATGCTAAGTAGATAAGTGGACAGTAGAAGGCCTCACTGTTCCAAAATAAGGTGGAAGCTTGAGAAAAACAGGATGAGCAGTGTGGGAACAGTAAAACAAAGATCACAGGTTCTCAAAACATAAGAAAGGGGAAAAAAAGGGGGGGAAAGGGAGAAATTAAAGGCTTGAAAAAAAAAGAAAAATTGTACATATATGGTATAGAGGAACGTCGAGTAGCTTGTGAACCTGTAGTACTCAGCCAATGACGAAACAGGGGAGGTGATCAGGTGTCGGGTAATAGGGAATAAAAGGTTATGATTTGTTTACTGTAATGCGCTCCTAATTGGCAGGACGCCCACCATTGCAATCGTGAATAAAATAGCTTCACAGAAGATCCTGTCTGAAGAAAATTATTTGAGATTTTTCTCACATTCACAACTTGTAATGCTCTCAAAGGAAAACAGACGGCAAATCCCAAATGTACAGCTCCACTGTATCTCTCCCTCTCACTGATTTTAGGGCTCATTTACTAGCAGCCATTTGGGTGCATTACAATGTGTAAGTTTCTTGTATTGATTTTAAGAAGACACATAGCTCTAGCCACACTATCAGTCTGCCCAAACACTCCAAGGCAATGTACCCAGGATAAAACCCCAGTGCAAACATTAGGCCTACATGGAAAAGTTACCTGCATTGGATGCAAACTCATAGCTAGAATAAACAGATTGCTGCATTGTTTAAACCATCAGATTCAGGTTTTTAATTGTTTTGTTCCCTTAAATATGTCATGCAATTTAAGGAACCTGAATCATCAACAGATACATTATCCTCATAGTCTCATTATTATCCAGAAGACTGTCCATGCTAAGCGTGTACACATCAATGTAATATATTGTGTCTATATCTACAATAATGTCATAATGTACATAGACGCTACAGTGTCTCTTGCTTTCAATCTGATTCAGTTAACTTCCCTCTGATGGCACTGGCTAAAGGTTCACTGCAACTTCCCACTGGATTTTCTGCTCACAAATCCAGCTACACCGACAGTAACGTTAACACTCAGATGTTAGCATTTGCCTAGCTTGTGTTTAGCCTGCATTTAAGATGCAATGGTTTTATTTGTTTAGTTCTGATGATTCAGATCTCTGCTAATAATGACATTAAACAAGAAGTCACACAACCCTCAAGGGATGAAAAGAGATGGCTCATAAAGGAATGGTAAGAGGAAGTGGGACAAAAAAAATGCCCTGACTCAGGGAGGAATTGGGAGTTAAAAAAATAAACTAAATACAATGCAAAGGGCAGATAACAGGTAATAAATATTTATTGTTCACTAGCCTCTGACTGACAGTGTTATGATGCATTAAGCAGTCAGAACCGGTTTTTGTAGCCTACCACACCATGCTGTTAAGGAGCTCACCTGAGGAAGGATCTCAGATATAACTCTGCCTTTTATGCATGCTGCATAAGGTGCTGCCCTAACAAATGCAGCTTTCATACTCCATTCCATTCAAACAATATATCTATAAAAATGACGTTTATTTCTCTTAGTATTTATCAGCATTCTCCACAGCATCCTAGATACTCAAGTCTGGTTGCCTAACAAAGAGTATATGCGCTGTGAAGAATATCCTATTTTATGGGCATCCCTGTTATAATTTTCCTTGAAAATTATGAAGGCATTGCACTGTATAACATCATCAGACACAGGCAGGAAACTATGTGGTCCTTTCTCACATTTTCTAAATTTGTTTCCAAAGCCATGCTTGCATTTATTTATTTATTTATTTTAAAAAGTGTTTTCCTACTATGATATACCACCCTGTTTCTTGCAGGAAATAGTAAAAGCCAGTCATACCTCTACCGTCTTTCGTACTGAGGCTAAGTAAATATATTTAAGATTCTTGTCTTTGTCATCCTCTTTGTGTTCCTGCTTGCCATCAACAGATGTTTTGAATGCCACAGCTACAGGGGCTATGTATACTTTGTTATCTTCACTCTTTCAGTTTTTCTGAATTTTGCTTTCTGGTCCTCATACACTTACTTGTTCTATTTCTTTTGTACAGCCAGCTTCTGCCAGTCTATCATTGTAACTTTTTTATACTGCATTTCAAATACCATCTGACTGTCCTACTGGTAGAAGACAGACAACTTAAGCTTTTAAAGAAAACTAACATACTAAGAGGTTGGTGAGCCTAATTTACAGCCCGTTTCAAAATATCTCATGAAAATTTAGCCAGTTAAATTTAAATCTGGCACTACACATTTTTTATTTTGTCTTTTATTTATCTTATCTCCTGTCTTTGCGATTTGTTTAACCTCAGTTTAAGGCATGGATAATGGATATTCATCATTCTGGGATAACACTTTCGATCCTGTATGCTGAATTTCATAATCTGACAGAAAATTATGAAAACTATGATTATGGATCAAAAAAATTCCCCCTTTTATTTCAGTATTTAACATTCATTTAAACGTCTTCAGAATGATGACACTGGTTAATCAGACAGTAGATGTTGGAACAGCTCAGATTAATGGTCTTAAGTTGCACTGAATATTAAAAGAATTTAAAAGTTTTGAACTATAAATCATGTGACTTCATTTCAATTGACTGAAAGCAATCCACAAAATCCACCTAATCCAACATGGTAAATTAAAATGTTTGCTTTTGAAGCATCTGTTTTGCACTGAGTTGCTTAAGCGCCCTAATCTCCAGAGCGGAAGTAATGATCCACCCTTAAATGTAAAACAGTTAAAGCATCTGTTTGGATTCTCTGACAACCATTTTGTTTAAATCACTACCTGGAAGGGTGGAAAACAATCTACTCTTGAGTGGATGCCTTTGTTAAAAGTGCAACCAAAAGCAAGTGCTAGAAGTACTCTCTATAAAACCAATTATCCCTCAAAACCCCAGGAGAAGGTAGGAGGGAAGCTCAAAGAATGCAGTTATTCAAAAAGACTAGTCGAATAAACAGCTTGTCTACAGGGAAGCAAACAGACATTGAAGGAGCACAAGTACAAGATAAATCCATGCCCTTGCCATTTAATCAAATATTTTGCAAACAGGAAACTCCAATGAGTAAAGTACAACAGAATGTGCAAGTTGTATAACACTGTTCTCATTTGCCAACATTCAAAGTAAATGGATCAAGTCTGTAACCTTTTCAGCGTAGCCTAGAGGGAAGAGGATTTTCCCATCCAACTTGTTCTAATTTGTTTTTAACTTCCTTCTTCCTTATGTCAATGCAGATTGACTAAGTTCAGAATTGACTTGGCATGTTGCTGGATCTGTGGTCATAACAGGCTACAGAAGATGTGGCCTGTGGCCACGAAGACAAAGTTCGGGAGCACCTCTTATGAAGACAGGCTGAGAGAGTTGGGGTCATTCTGTCTGGAGAAGAGAAGTCTCCAGGAAAACCTGAAGGTCTTCCAGTACCTAAAACGGGCTTTCCAGTATCTAAAAGGGGCCTGCAGGAAAGCTGGGGAGGGACTCTTTGTCAGAGAGTGGAGTCTCAGGACAAGGAGTAGTGGTTTTAAACTAAAAAAAAGGGTAGATTTAGATTAGATATTGGGAAGAAGTTCTTTACTCTGAGGCTGGTGAGGAACAGGTTGCCCAGAGAAGCTGTGGATGCCCCGTCCCTGGAGGTGTTTGAGGCCAGGCTGGATGGGGCTTTGGGCAACCTGGTCTGGTGGGAGGTGTCCCTGCCCATGGCAGGGGATGGAACTGGGTGATCTTTAAGGTCCCTTCCAACACAAACTATTCTATGATTCTATGAAAGGCATACCACAGAGAACTTATGTAGTAAATCTAACTGCTGTCTATAAAGACACTCCGAGAGTTTATTTCAGAAACAATAATAATACATGTTAAAACAACGTACACATTTACTACATATAGATTACCAGATGGCATTGTCTTGAACAAAGGTACTAACACCAGGGGGAGGCCCAAATAGGCCATTTTAGAATTGGTGGGAAGAATGGACAAATCTTTGTAAGCCTTCTAAACCACTCCTAGGGCAAAGGGCAGCACTGTCAGAAGATGTTAGTTTCAATCAAGAAAACAGCAGATTCACATTAGCCAAGCTCCACCCATGACCAACAAAGCTTTGTGCAGCAGTGTGGGGGCTTGAACACATTAGTTTTGTACACTGAGTTTTGGGCTCTTCTGTAAGACTAAAGTAAAACACGGAAGTGCAAGCATCAGGATAAATCAGTTCTCACTCTACACAAGAAAAGCTTTCAGCTTTTGATGTGAACTGAGATGATTTCCGGTCTTGTATCCCAGAATAACACCGAAGACATGGACATTATCAATCAGGACAGTATTGGAGACAGTTCACAGAAAATCAAGAATTCACAAAGGGACAAAAGTGTACTTAATAATAAGGTATGTTTTTTACTTTTTTCTTCTTTTTCCTTTGAGAGGTAAAATAAACACAGGTACTAGAACAACCTTATGTAAATTCATAAACCACAAATTCAATGTGAGTTGCTGTGATAGCACATCCAATACAGATATTTTAACAAAACATTAATTTGATTTAAAATTCATAAACTTACAGGGAAGCCAGTTCTGTTCTCAGAAATAAATTAACAACAAATATACAAACAAAATAGAAAATCGATAAGGACATGTAGGATCCAAGAAAAAAAAAAGTTTTCTAATGCCAAAATGGCTTCATACAAAATATACAACTGGCATCAGAAATGGTAGTCAGAGGGAATACTGGAGACAAGATGCTGAACTGGAAGTATTTTCTCCTGAGATGTTGAAAGAGACTACCTGGAAACACTGTTTTTAGTGATACTATCTTTCAGTCATATAGGGTGTCATATTGTTAAATACCTACTCATCCAAAATAAGGGAAATTTTAGAAAAAGGGGAAATTTCAAAAAAACTCAAACTGGAGGCAACAGCTCTGACTTGTGATAGACCAAAGAAAATCAACCAACCAACCAAACAAAAAGATGAGAATACAATAGAAATGACTTCAAAAACATGTCTATTTTGACTTCTTTTACTAGTAGGTTTGTCTAAGCCCACATTGTATGTGGGCCACACTATAAAGGCTGGAGTAACGTTAAAAAAAAAAACAACAAACACATAGAGCTTTTTTGCCAAAATCAGGTATTTTTCTAGTGTCATATACTAGTATTTCCACATCCACACTTAGAAAATAATCTGCTATTCTGAATTTTTTGTTAAAAAAATTAAGTAACTGTGTTGTAATCATACCTACTTATCAAGTTTGTTTATGGTACTTGAAGCCACACATAAGAAGCAAAGGTTTCCTGATGCTGGGTATTAATCTTCCACTGGGTTTTTCATATGAACAGAGGCAGCAAAGGCATGTTTTCCTCCTCTGTGCTCCTCAAAGCTTTAGTGATTCCAAATTTACAGTGATGGAAGGGATCACTCATGCAATTCTGATATGCAGACATGGAAACTGGATCCTAGGAGAGGAATGTGGTAGACAATCTGCCTCTTCAAAAAAGTCATCAAGAAGGAAATTATCACAAGAAAAGAGGACTTTCAGAACTGTTGGAAACTGCTGAAAATTTCAGAAAATTTGTGGCAGTCAATGAAAGCTCAATTTTAAGTCAAAAAAAGCTGCTTTCCAACTGAAAAGGTTCAGCTGAAAACATTCAGCCAGTACTTTGTACAAATATACTACATATACACATACCCTCACTGACACGTTCTCAAGACACACCATGCCTTGAGGCAGAAGAGTTTATCTGGGGACTCTGCAGACTGACTTTGCTATGCCCCTGGTGGTTGAAGTCTATATCCTCCATACAGCGCTTTGGTGAGCCTCAACAAGGACCAACACCTCCCCAGGAGCCAGATCTGGCTTTATGTTTGGCCAAAGGAAAAGAAAGAAAATGGTTTGGATCCATTCTCCCTTTTCCTCGTGCCTTTGCATGGAGTTAGATACAAAGTGGTTTGATTTCAGATTTTCTAAATACTTTGATTTTTTTTTCTAAACTTCTTTGATTTCAGATTTTCGTAACACTTTTTAATGTAGACTTAGGAAATAATTTGTGACAATAAAGTAATAACATAATAAAATTCTATACCTATTTAAATACCTTGTAAACAACATGAAAAGATATGGATTGATGCTTTTTACAATGAAACAAAATTAAAAAATATTGAATCAATAGTAGAAAAAAATAGGTGACATTCTCAAGACAAATACTCCTTCCCAGCTTTCATCGCCCGGAAACTTTATGGCACCGGTGTATTCCACAGATTTAAAGGGCCAGGGTGTAGGTAGTACGTGATCCTCCTTGCCTGGGGAGGACAACACGGCATGGGGAAAAGGGACAAGGGAGCACAGTCTGGCCTGGATAACACAAAGCGGGTAGGTTGGTGATGGTGGTAGGGATGGAGGAGGGACATGTGGAACATCAGCATCATGCTACAGCTTGGAGAGTGGACAAGGTGCCATGGGGAGTGCAGTCATCTGCAAAACTGGATGCACGGCTCCTCAACCCAGAGGACAATTCACTCCTGATCTATAACATAGGCCTGAGCTTTTTCTATTTACATAATCAAAAATCTGTGAGAAGCATTGGCATGCAATATAACTTGAAGCCCAGGGAAAAATCAATCCACCAATCAACCGATACCCTCTGCACTCACTGTCCCTCAGGTGAGAAGTCCATCTTCTATAGCTACCGGGAGGAGTGCTCCCAGCTACCAAAACAATAGCAATTCAGCAGGCAGCAACATCTGCATTTTCAGATTTGCTCTATTTCATAGTTGATACCAAAGAGAGAAAGAAATTAATGTAACTTAAGAGTGCAGCTCCACACAGTTACGAGTCCCACCCATCCTGCCCTAGAAATTTCAGTTAAGAGGACCGAGAGATTCCTATCTGTGTTTCAGTGGGATTTGTTGTAAGGGAATGAATAGCAATTTCAACATATGTACTCCTACATACCATTTTAACTACAGGCCATGCATCTGTCCTTTGTCTTGTGCCCGTGAGCTGTTTTGTTTCAAGTTTCTTGCTAGAAACAGTGGGCTTGCCAGGACTCTCAATGGAGGCCCCAGCATGGGCAGAAAAGCCAGGCCAAAGGCAGGGTCATGCTCCAGGGCATGCTCTGGTATACAAAAAGCAGCCTGGGGAACAGGGCTGGCATAAATAATTGTGACATAGGAAAGGTAAATTTCCACGCAGCCTGCCACTGCTCCAAGCTGCATTGGATTTTTTCCTCCCTAGAGGGTAGCACATCACCCAGCATGGAAGGAAAGCACTGCTTGCTTTTGTGGTAGTCTCCAGCGTGGAGCACATGACTGGTCATGCTGCTCTCACTGGGTGTTAAAACCAGAAGCAGGACAGCAGCAAGGCACACAGCAATGGAGTTGCTGTGCCGCCTTCAAATGCTCCAGGGCTCACCTGGGTCCCCGCTGACTGCAGGCCCCACCACAGAGCCTGAACGTGGCCTGCCGTGAGCACCGAGGTACACACGGGTGGGACTGGCACCTGGTGCGCCTCCGAGCAGCATAGTGCCACTGCCCAGCAGCCATGTAGGGAACATCAGGGAAGCCATGTAGCTCCCAGATGCCATGAGGACAGCCACCAAGCATGACAGAGAGAGCCCTATGCTTGGCGCAGCACCGGAACAAAATTTGCTGTGGTTTTGGCAGAGAAATGGGAACTATGCAGAAGATGCAAGTGCTCAAAATGAGAGATTAAGAGAAGAGCTTTGTAGTGTTCCTGATAAGAAACTGCCATGTTAGACTGCAAATATATACTTCAAGGTAAGATTAGTAACCTAAAGTAATTAATTAAGGATAGGGGGAAAAATGGATGTTTTCCTACAAAGGGAGATCCAGGTACGAAACAGGAATACATCCTGGAGTTTATGCTAGGCCCACTGGCCGTAGTGAAATAAGCTTCAAGGCGAAGGCAAGGTATCAGTACAAGTGCCTGTTTTTGCAAGCCATGTGAATCCAGACTGCCACAGGCACCATGCTTGCCTGCGCGTGGGCCTGGAAACAGCAGGCCCCCAGCATCTCAGGCCATGCCAGGACACAGAGCCCCAGGCTACCCTGCATGCAAAAGCTGTGAGACCCCGCCGGCCTGCCCCATGCACAGCACAGCTAGCCAAAAGCAAAACATGCAAAATTTATTGAATTTGTAGCTGAGATCACACTGTGGTTGTTCAAAATATGTATGTTATTAGGAGACAGACTTACATGGAGCAAAAAGGTGTATCTCTGATGAGATTGTGCTGTCAGGACAAATTTCAAGTTTCTGTTGCTTTTCTAAGGAGTAAATTAATTGGCTTAGCTAATTGTTTTAAATGCTAACCCCTAAAATTTAACCATTCTCCATAAATAAAATTTCCATTCATCTATATTAAGGTTTGGCAAATAGAGAAGTAACAAAAACAAGCAGTCACTAATGGGAAGTGTTGAGCGATCTCAGCACTTGAGGGTGACAGAGCACTGTCACAGGTTGTCCAGAGAAGTTGTGGCATCACCTTCTCTGAAGATACCCAAAACCCTCCTGGGTGCCATCCTTAGAAATATGCTGTAGGTCATCCTGCTTGGCGGGAGGATTGGACTAGATGATCTTCAGAGGTCCCTTCTCCCTTCCAACCTCAGCCATTCTGCGATTCTGTGATCTGGTTAGTAGGCAACCATACTATCTCCACCCCTAGCATTCACTCTTCAGTAGGTATGCAACACAATTTGTACAGGTGCCTCTTTAACTCCAAGTAACACTAGAGGGTTTTTGTCCTTTATTTCTTCTTTCAAAATTGTGTGAAAGCCTTGGAAAAGTTTGTAACTCAGAACACTGGTGAGTTGGCAGTCATGGTCTAACTAGTGCATTTGCCTGCTAGTTATCACAGCGTTGGTGGCAGAAAGGAGAGTTGGAGCTGTGCTCACAATGCAGAAGGAAGTCTTGTGACTGCTTCAGCCATCTGCCTGCGGGGATTTGTGTTTTTCACGTTACTTAACAAGCATGCACCCTTCTTACAGCATTGGTACTGATCTGTTTTCCAGAAGGATGAACACATCAATATTGAGAGTGATCTGCATGAAAACAAACACGACTCAGCAGCTGAGGAACAACCACACTTAAAAGGGTAATGTCTTTTGGATGAGTAAGTGTTCTATTCACTTTATTCCAGCCTAAGCAGTCAGCAGCCATTGTTTCTGCATCTGGAGCAACAGCTCAAAATTTTACAGCTGTGTCCCTGTGCAACACAGACTTTTGTATCACAATTTGGGTAATACAGAAACACATTGTATTTTAAAAGATTATACCTTTCAACTGACATGATTATGGAACACTTCTAAAACCTTGCAAATTAAAGGAGCAATTTTATTTCTTTTTAAAATTAGCTGTATGTCCAATATTTCTGTAAGGGCATTTTTAAAAGAGGCCTTAAACAGTATGCTCTTGCAGGAAGTGGAAGATTCACTATTGTCAGATTCACTACTTCAGTTTACATAGCTATTTACCTATTTACCCCACTGCAAATTATGAGTAGAATAGATGTTAAAAAAAAAAAAAGACATTTTGATCTGTTAGAAATTTTACACTTCATTAGCAGTAACACTAAATGACTACATAGTGAAAGTACACATTTTACTTGGGGATTAGTATTTTGTCAAAAACTACAAACCCTGTATAAGAAATTCAAAAATTTAAGATAGAATACATAAAATTTTACTTTAACATTTTAATATTTTTCTGTCGTATTGAAACTTCATATAAATCCTCATAGAAGTCATACTTAATTTTTCTGCTGATTTCTATTTCTGCACTCTATTATACATTACGCCATTTCAGCTTTGAACCTATGTTTCTATCAGCATATTCTAGGAACTGACTTGCTGGATATCCTAAATAGGAGTTTGTCTAACTCACACTGAACTACTTGAAATGATCTCATGCTTGTAGAAATGATACACTTATATACAGAAGCAGTAATTTTGGTGACTTCATTTATGCTTCTGAGTTGTACTGAGAGAACTTTAAAGACTTCTTAATACAATAAGGTTTGCTGTTGACATCATATTATTAAAATACTGTTTCAAAGAGCCAGCAAAAGTCTTTAGATATCACTTGAATTTTCTCTCATTTCTATTCTATGTTATTTGGCAATTTTGTCATTCCTGTAGCAGTACATAACATGAAACAATTTCTTGTTTAAAACACTTTGGGTCTTCTCTACCAAAACAAAAGGTGATATTTAGTAGATCAAACACCAGAACGACTTACTAAGAGTCACCAGTGGCAAGTATCTGGTGTCTACCCAGAAGTAAATTAATTGCACAGGCAAATGTTGGCACAGAAGTGCATGTACAAGGTCTGCCCTCTTCAGACCTCAGCCTCTGCCTTGAGAGAGGCAGAGGTGGGTAAGAGATGAAATAGTCATTTTCATAGAATGGCTCAGGTTGGAAGGGACCTTAAAGATAATCAACTTCCAACTCCCCTGCCATGGGCAGAGATGCCACCCAGTAGATCAGGTTGCCCAGGGCCTCATCCAAGGTCTTGAACACTTCCAGGGATGGGGCATCCACAGCTTCTCTGGGCAACCTTTTCCAGTGCCTCACCACCCTCTGAGTGAAAAATTTCCTCCTAACCTCTAATCTAAATCTCCCCTCTTTTAGTTTAAAAACATTTAAAACCTTGTCCCGTCATTATCTGACTGAGCAAAAAGTTCCTCTCCATCATTTTATAAGCCCCCTTTCATTACTGAAAAGCTGCAATAAGGTCACCGCCTTCTCTTCTTCAGACTGAACACCCCCAGATCTATCAGCCTTCCTTCATAGGAGAGGTGCTCCAGCCCTCTGACAAATACTGTATGTTTGTCATTTATTTTGGTTTATTTGTACTCCTGTGGAGACCCAAGGGCTAACAGGTTTAACTCACAGGGTTTTATTGTTTCCTAGGTCCCCTTGTTCTTCCAATAGTAGAAGGTATCATGGCCTTGAGCTGCAAAAGGTTTTTGCATACTGGAAGCTGAAGAGCACTTTGCTCTATTTTAATTATATTCAGGCTACTGCTTGTCCTGTGTTGTTGGATTTGTTCTTGGGGTTTAAGTTTATTTTTACATTGAGTACCTGACAAGGGCAAGGTAGCTCTAAAAGCATGCCCTAATGTGATTTAATGTATTCCTTGTGTCTGGTTAAAAGAAGTATTCACAAAGTGCCCCTTAATTTCAAATGCATCCATTTCTTTCAACTGAACAGCTTGTGATCCGAGACACAAAACCTTTGAAAGATCAGTCTGGATAACAATGATATGCAATATGCACAAGGTGGTAGCATTCACTGGAGAGTATGTGCAGACCAGAACAAGGACTTCTGAGATGCAAAATGAAAGCCAAAATAGTTTTGGTATACAAAAATGTTTCACATTAAAGTTCTCTTTTAAATGTGCTTAAATGACATCTGCTTTTTCAACATCTTCTATTAAGTAAAAGCCAACATCAGTGTGCTGCACTTTAAGCCCCTAGGGTCAGTCTTTAACAAACAGTGTTTATTTAGTAAAGTAACCAAACTTCATTAAGAAGATGATTTTTTCTGTCCCCGTTCAGAACAGAGCTGTATATTTATAACATATATGCCTGAATTTTTAAGATATGCTGATACCAACATGATAACCACTAAAAACTAAAATAACGAAGGAGGGAAAGATGTTAGATTAAATAAGAAATTATAAAGAATTGTAATCTTAAAATAATGATTTTAAATGCCTTTTATGTCTTTTAAAGGACTCAAAAGACATAGTAACAGATAATAGCAACTATTTTTTCCTTTCTTTTTTTCTTTTTTTTTTCTTGACGGAAGAACAATAAACTTGATAAAGTCACTCTGGCTTTTTTATGCCAGTGTCTTTCATTTCTACTTTTTTTTTTTCTTTTCCTGTTATATCTAATCTCTGCTGAGATTGAGTGGCTAACCTAATGTTCTAAAAAGTAAAAGCAAAGAATTATTATTTGTGAAGTAACAGGAATTCCTAGGAAAACAAACAAACAAATAAACAAAGAAAACCTGAAATATAAAAAGCTATCAAGATATCTCAGAGGTCCTGTTACTCTTTGAACTGAACACGTATTTTGATTCTCTACTGAGTGCTAATGTAAATTAAGTTAATGTTCCTTGTTTTTCTCCTTTTTTTTTTTTTTCTTGAAGTGCAGAAAAGTAGGGTATTCATGCTGAATTTCAGCATGCATCTGACTCCAGCTACAATTAGTTTCCCAACAAGTACAGTCTGGATTATTAGCTACTCTAAACACATCACCGTCTTTGTAGACGTTAAGGCTATGAGGCACCACTTTAGAGAGACATAAGCTATAGCTGTGATTTCTTTTTCAGCTTGAACAATACTGAGGCACTTATTTAGCTAAAGCTTATGTAACTAAAATACACCCACATCATCAGTGTATTTAACATTGGAAATCTGTGCTGAATTAATTCCCTTAACTGCTATTTCCCTAAATCTCAGCCTTTCTCATGAAATCACTTTGTGTTACTCTTGGTGAAATGAGAAAAAAATAAGAAAAAAATAAGAAAAAAAAAGAAGTATTTTATAAGGGGAAGAATAGACACTAGGAAAGGACATTCAAATATTAAAAAATATTTTACCTTCTATGAACTGATGAGTCTTAGATTAAAGGTTAGTGTAAATAAATTTTCAAATCCAGAAGCATCTGTGAACACTATAATGTTTTAGATTGATACTGGTTTTTGCATCCACAAGTGCAGATTGAAGCTACATGCTTTAAGACACACAAACTCTTTAAAATTATTTATTTCTAGGAATGTTATATTTTCATAGGAATGTCACACAATTATTTTTTCAGCCTTCCTTCAAACCTCCTCTAACCTATTACCTTGGGCCTTTGCAACTATAGCAACACTTCTCCTCCACACAGCAGTGCTGGGCTGACTGTACTAACAACTTTTGTGGGTCTAGTAATGGACACAGAATCTTTATCTACCTACCTAGTCTGCACTAACCTTGTAAAACAGGCCTCCTCACAGAAGAACTGTACTGTGGAGGCTGGCAGAACTGGCCTGCTGACTTTGGCCCTTCAGATACCTGCCAAAGTTTCCTTTTTACTTGTTTAACATCAAACGAGAATTCCCTCCCAAAAAAGTTTTGGAGATATCAAAATGATTTTATTTGGCACTTAGGGTTCCAAATTTATTTCTTACTCTGGTGAAGAATAGTCCAGCAGAGAAATTTTTGTCAATTTAACCTGATGTTCCTGTGGAAACTACTTTTTTAATCTATAGCTCAAGTTTCTGTTCTGTTTGTTTTTCACATTTTCCTAGGCCTTTAGAAAAGAAATATGATAAAGCCTGTGATTTTTACAAGAAACATAAAACCAGAATCAACTATGTGATCTATGGAATATTAATATCAGGTACAGTATATTTCACTTAGTGTTGCTGAAGCCTTACTTATTTACCTGTACAAGGTTGTAGATTATGATTTTCTTCTATTTGATACAAAAACTCTTGACTATCTTAAAAAATGCATTCGAAAAGAGGTAAAAGTGAATTTAGTCCCAGAGGAAGTTCCAGATTTCAAACCTCCACTCGTTCCCAAACACAACAAAACCACAAACTTTGCTACACTGCTCCTCTAGCATGTTTTAACTCTGACTAACTGTTTTTCAGGGGATAAAAGGGTAGTTCAATCTCCATGTCTACTCAATTAATATCCCTCTTCAAGAAGCTAGTTAAATTACAGTGTTAGAAACTTGCTCAAATCGATGAAATCACTGTAAAAAGAGTCAGGGAACAACCTGGATGGAACGTAAGTCAGCAGGCTACAAATGAAAGCTTTCTGCTCTGACCCATATCACTCAATACCTACAGCAAATGTCTGCTTTAAGCAATGTTGTCTTGTATGTCAGCATGTAGTGCAATGTCATTCAATTATTCTTGTTTGTTACTTTCCTAATTATCCAGTAGGTTGGTTTGTTTTCTTCCACTTCACAAAGTTTATTTTTAAGATCTTCCTTTTGAACACTTAGTGAGAACATGTAGACCTAAAACATGCCCATTTGATAGGTATCAGCATAATGTAAAGTGGTTATATAAGAGACTCACATACAGAATATCCTTTCCAACTAGCATCAGCTCTTCTTGCTTTGTAATAGTACAGAAGTATCCTGGCTCAAGAAAGGAGGTGAGTTCTAAGAATATGTCAGGGGTTCATACATTAATTCCATAAAAAAAAACTTGCCTTAAAAAAATCAGTAGTTCTTTCTTATTTGTCATAGACAAAATCAGATTAGTATTTAAAAGCACTTTTTCCATAGCCAGCATGTATAAGCATTGAAACTGCCAAATAACAAATGATTAATAACTACTTTATGAAATAAATACATAAACTGCTTTTAAGCTTCCCAGTTACTTCAGAGGGCCATCAAATCAGGCAACTGGCAAATGTTTTTAAATGTTTCTTCAAGTTTTATTGGATAAACTCGTCCTCTTGTGAAAGAGGAAACAAGATCTATTTTCTTCAATTCACTATTTTTACACAGGAAAAAAGCGGCTATATAGATGTGTTTGATTTTCCAAAATGATTAATGTAATTTATATGAAGTTGACCTGGCTGAGGTATGTATATTCTGCTTCCACAAAAGAAAGTTACCAAAGAACAATTCCACCATTTTCCAGCAATGCAGTTTCATATCAATGAACATAAGTAACAACACTATTTATGAAAGCTGAATTTCTCAATAGTTAGGCCAAGAGTCAGAAAAGCACTCAAGGCACTCAAAAGATAAGCAGAGGCCTGAGTTTAACCACGTCCTTAACACTGAATTTAAGATCTGATTGTGTTTCAAAAGAGACCAGACTGACGTGTGTTTTTGTTTCCGTGACAGCTTACTTGGCAGTAGTTATTGCGGCCTGCAGCTTGAATTTTCAGAGGGCCCTTCCTCTCCTCATCATTACTGTCCTAGCTGTCGTCTTCATCTGCTGGGATTTTTTAGTAGCAAAGTATGAAGACAGAGTTGCTGCATTTTTTTCCCCTGGAGAAAAATATTTGGAGAAACAGTGGTTTTGGCTGAAATGGTAAATATGAATGACTACCTATTTATATAAAAGAATAAAGTGTTAGTCAATTTACCTTTAAATCTTTCTTTAAGCTTTTGGCCCATAAGCCATGGGATGGATCATAAGCTCATAAGCCAAGATGGATCAGTCATAAAGAAAATGCAATAATACCAAATGATACTTACAGGGTTTTTTGTTTATTTATTTATTTTTTTTTCCAGTTTGGAGATGTCAGGCACACCCTTAATATTTTAATGCAGTAATCAGGTGTCAAGAATCTTTACAGAAAGATAATGTCTGCTGCATTCATTCTACAAGCCAAAATGTGCCATTGTCGGCTGTTCAGAGAACTGAAGTTTGTTATCTAAGCACTACTTGTTCACATACCCCCATAGCATTGACCTCTAAGCTTTTTTACTTTAATCTTCAGGAGTCAAAACAGCTACATTTGGTGTTGTAATAAGGTCATACAATCTTATTTGGGATTGTAGACATTTATCCAGTTAGACAAATGGTAGATATTTAGATATGGTTGCTTTTTATTCCAAATATTCCTTAGCAGTTATCAGGAATATTTAACTTATTCCTGGGTAAATGGAGTGTGAAAGGAGGCCCACAGAGTTTCCATAGGCCAAAAAAAAATTCCTTAAAAAGAAAATGAAAGTGGTCAGTCACCTTCACTCTCAACTACATCACTTTCTCTCAGAGGGAGAAAAAGCTCTAAGGAGGAGGCATTCTGGGTTCAGGAAAATGAACCTGAATGAATCGTTTTCTTAAGATTTTTATATGGTTTTACCCCAGGAGCAGGAATTTCAAAGAAAGATGCTATAAAGATTGTAGTGCTTCTGCTTCCAAGTCACATTAGAGAGCAATTGCACACTAGTACCTACGTTAGACAATTTGGCAGCATCTCTGGGGAGAGGAGGAGCACAAAGACCAGGAGAACTCTGATGGGCAGATGGAACAAGTCAGGGTCAGTAAGTGCTGTATTATTATGCAGGCTGCAATCTGTAAATGGCGTGTGTCAGATTAAGTGCTTAACTGTAGGTCACAGATTCCAACAGGAGACAGAAAATCTCTCGGGTGCAGAAAGTGTTATTTAGCATTGCAATGGACAAAACGTTTTGTGAAGCTAGTTTGCAGTGTTTTTGATCTAGGTCTAAAACCAAAATTTGGGTATCTAGGTACCACTGGTATCACTGGAAGCTAAACAACAGCTAGACATAGGTAACATGAAAGAACTGGGACCCTGTTTAATCTTCCTCTCTGTAAACGGGATGATGTATTTCCTTGTCTCCCAGACTGTCATTGGGATAGTTACCCTAATACAGAAGTGTTGTGGTTTAACGCGGTCGGCAGCTAAACACCACGCAGCCGTTCGCTCACCCTCCCCACTCCCTCTCTGGGATGGGGGAGAGAAACAGGAAAGTGAAGCCTGTGAGTTGAGATAAAGACAGTTTATTAAGACAGGAAAATAATAACAACAACAACAAAACAACAACAACAATAAAACAACAACAACAACAACAAAACAACAATAATAACAGTACTACTAATAATAATGTGTAAGAAACAAGTGATGCACAACGCAATTGCTCACCACCCGCTGACCAATGCCCAGCCTATCCCCGAGCAGCCGGCCCCCCACCCCGGCCAGCCACCCCTATATATTGTTTAGCATGACATCAGATGGTATGGAATACCCCTTTGGCCAGTTTGGGTCAGCTGTCCTGGGTCTGTCCCCTCCCAGCTCCTGCTGCACCCTTAGCCTGCCTGCTGGAAGGACAGAGCAAGAAGCCGAAAAGTCCTTGGCCTGGTGTAAACACTGCTCTGCAACAATTAAAACATCAGCATGTTATCAGCGCTCTTCTCATCCTAATCCAAAACATAGCACCCTACCAGCTACTAGGAGGAAAATTAACTCTGTCCTAACTGAAACCAGGACAGGAAGCCAGACACAGTTCTATGTTAGTGGGGACCATAGAAACACTGAACACAGATGTGGCCAGTGCTCTTGTTATTTCTAAGATGGTTAAAATTGCTATGACTAAAAGTTATTTTTTAAACAGATTACAGCCAGTTGCAAAGTAAGTGAATTTCATAGGCCCATCAGTTAAACTGCACAATTCATTTTGAAATGAAATGAAATGAAAACCACATGATCAGGCTGACCTGCCCAGATCTAAGAAATGAATCAAGAGAGATGACATGAAGGGAAAAGGAGGATAGAGTGAGAAGAAATTTTAATTTCATTTAACAGAAATAATGCTCAGACAAAAGTCACTTGTGTTTTATTGTTTTTTCCCCACACTTTGACTTTGGGGACAGGGTCGGAGAACAATTCTAGATGCCAGCAAGGGATGTTGCTGTTAGAGTAGCATGAGTAGCACAAGTAAATATGGTTTCCTGCTTATGTACTGCTAAACATTTCAGCTTAAAACGTGCTCAGAGTTCTCGTTCACAGACAGCTGTAAATGCACAGGGGACAAGGGGAGCAGGAATGTCTGGTCTCCTTCACAATGTCACGCCTGACACTTTTTTCTCTTGCAGGGTGCTGTGTGCAGCTCTTATCATAACTATCATCCTCTGGCTCATCTTTGACACAGCGAAACAGGGATCCCGCCAGATGATCTCCTTTGGTGGGCTTGTGATGTATGTTGTCTTGATGTTTATCTTCTCCAAATACCCAACCAGGGTGAGTATCTAGTCTATTTTATAACTTTTGTATTTTGAGTTTAATGTCTCAAAATTATTTCCCTACCCTAATGCCGAGTTCAGTAAAAGTATCTTAAATCCTATGAACATCAAAATTTAAACTTGTCAGAGCACAGTGACATGTTTTACTTCTGAAAAAAGCCATTCTGATCTGACATCTTGGGAAGCACACACGGGGCTGTACCGGCAGCTGGCTCTCACTTTTCTGGGAGGCTACATCCTGTCCTTTGTACTAGCACTTCTGTGGATGGGGATGCATTTGCTCCCAGACCATCATGGCAAGGCTAGGCATTTTACTCCATGCCTCAGCCAGAGCAGGCTCACCACAGCTCCCAAGATGTCACAGGAGCTTGTATGAATACATTATCGTCATATCAACTCAAATTGAGTGGAACTGGAGATGGGCTCCTCTTCTGTGGTTCTTACTGCCTCGTAAGTTTGATTCCCACTGCAAATGCCAAGCTCAGTCCCTCAGATTTCATTAACGTGTTCCCATAGGCTTGTTGATGCCATTTATTTTAATTTTCCAGCTGAGATGTCCACCTTAATACTCTGCACTGATTTGATACTACAACGGGGTTAATTCAGCCACCACACCTCTCACCTCAGCTTTTATCCCTGTGTGTATGCCAACCATATAGTGTCTGCTTTTACTGGCTGTGTATTAATCTACTATCCGGGTCATCACGTTTCACCATTTTTTTAACACTCCTACATTTGTGCTGAGGATTTGCTTCACAGATATAGCTCCCTCAGCACGGACTGGTGGCCCTGCCACTCCCCATCCTTTACAACTGCTACTGCCTCCAGCTGATGTTAAAACTTGTATGGTCCAAATGCTTTGTGCTTTCCCAGGGGTTCTTGTTACACCTAATTGGCTTGTGTTATTCAAATATCATCTGACTAAATTAGTAAGTGCCATCTCAGCTCTTTGCCTTGTAAGTTATCAGATATAGATTCGGTGTTCATAAAACAAAGATGTTTACTGAGGCAGCAGAACAGAAATCTGAAGTATAGTAAGGAGGGACTGGTCACATACTGCCACAGTTTTTCAATCAAACTATCTTTATACCATATGAGTTGCAATAGCCAACACTAAGTAGCTCTCAACTAGCCAAGCTGTTTAAAGCTGGGGAAGATGAATATGGTTGAAATTACTTTAAAAATAGTAAAATCACTTTATTCCCAGTCCAGATATGTGAAGATTCCCTATGGTTAGTTACTTTTTTTTTCTGATGTTTCCACTCCAGTTAAAAAAAAAAAAAGAAGAATCATGTCAAAGTAACACTTGTCTGCTGCCATCATGTATATTTCATACATCATTAAGCTGTAACACAGGAAGAACAGTTTCTCCTTTTCTTTCTCCTTGTTTACTTGCACTCTGTAATTGTGAAATGGACATGTTCTTACTTATCTAGACAGGTTTTCAGCATCTAGCTCAGATAGAGACAACCACATCTCAGACCCTTTGAGCCCCCTTGAACATGTTTTGGCAGCTGCTGCTACCCTGAAGTAAGCCAGACAATCCTTACATTATTTTAACAAACATCTAAAGTATATTATATATTTAAATAACAAGTGGTTTTTCTCTTTCTTTTTTATTATTTTTATTTTTCTGTCCATCTAGGTTGCTTGGAGACCTGTATTTTCGGGAATAGCAATGCAGTTTATTCTTGGAATTCTTATTCTGAGGACCAAAGTGGGGTTTGATGTATTTAACTGGCTAGGAATTCAGATCCAGGTAAACTACTTGACAAAAACATTTATTTTTTTATATCATTTTCTGTCTTAAGATTCTTACATAGCAGTCAGGTAATGCAATGATCCATTTGCCCTGGGATGTTTCCCCAGCTGAGAAAAACTGAGATCTCAGAGTGGTAATTAACAACCTGAATTCAATCTTCTCACTTCTGTTTTGCCCAATTAGCACAAGACCTTGTGGGACAGCTTGATAAGTAATGACCAGAGTAACTCTGTTAGTGTCTCTACTTTCCTTGGATTAAAATCATAACTTGCATCCCTCCAAACACACAGAAAAACTATTCTTCTATGACACTTATAGAAACTCTTAGACTTAGTCCAACTCCAAAACATCCTTCTGATAATAATGCTGTGATTAAAAGCCTTGGGATTTAGCAAGGCAGAACAATCATTATCCTCAGAATAGCACAGGTCGTGGTCACAGTGGCATTTCATAGTTCTCACAACACGTAAAAAACTAAATTCAAGTAGAAGTGGCAAAATCCACAGTTGGGACCAGACAAAACAGCTCGCTGCATGCAGTAAGGGATCTTTAGGGAGGTGACAAGATCCTGCCACAGGTGTCTCTACAGCAGTCTGCAGGCACAATTTCTTGTTTAAAACGTCCATTGCTGAAAGGTAATAATTAAGATAAATCCAAAAAGCAGGTCAGAGCGTACCCACTGAAGGACATTCAGACTTTCCACCCCAGGGATACTACTCACACAACTGTTCTTCACAGTACAGATAATTAAGTGCATTTAAATCAAGACAGTGCAGAATGTACCGTTTCTGTGAGAGAGTGAAGGCACAGGTCTGACGTCTGTCTGACTGCTAATCTGTAAGCAGCAGGAGTCATCCGGGCTTTGTCACCACATTCTCAGCCTCCCCTTCCAATTTCGACTGAAGTGGGTCTAGTGCCCCCTTTTGTTAGCTCCGTATCGTTTACAGCTGCTCCTCGCATAACTCGTTACTCTGGCTATTACATTTCCATTTTAAACAGAATCATTAATAGCATATGTTGTCATCAGGAATATAAAACTGCACCACAATACCAAAATTAAAAAGAAAAAGCTTCTTTTATGACAGCTTTTGGCTACTATTTTTACAACTCATTAGTTCAACCATTAAATTTAAACTGTAATTTATTGTACATATTAACATTAAGGGAGTGTAGAAATACACCACAATATCAGGATTAAAAAATACATTTTTATTTTATTGTAGTTTATTGCCTTTATTTTGTTGGGTACGACAGGAAAGCTTGCCCTGTGCTTTTCATCTACACAGTTTGAAATAATCTGCATTCATAGAGGAACAGAGCAGAGACCCCTGATTCAGCCAGACACAGTCAGTTAAGCCTGGACTCATAAAGAGCAGAGCACAAGCTCCTCAGACCTCACCAGATAGCTGCAGGAAGACTAGCAATATTTGCATATTTTTTATCATGAACATGGACTAGCAATATTTGCATATTTTTTATCATGGACATGGAGCCTATGACTAATTTCCTTTGCTTTCTGGTTGTAGACTTTTCTGGAGTACTCTGACACAGGTGCTAAGTTTGTGTTCGGTGAAAAGTATACAGATCATTTATTTGCTTTTAAGGTAAGGAAGCTTTTATATATACTGTACAGACGGATAGGCAACAGAGAAAGGAGGAGTATGCTTGGGAAATATATATCTTGTGATACCAGTGCAGTAACCAAACAGATCAGCTAAGAGGAAAACTCTTCCTTATTCTACTCTGAATAGAAATTTTGAAAACCTCGCATATCAGGGATTGTAGTGATAGGAGAAGGAGTAATGGTTTTAAACTAAAACAGGGTAGATTTAGAACAGATATTTGGAAGAAATTCTTTAATCTGAGGGTGGTGAGGCACAGGAACAGGTTGCCCGGAGAAGCTGATGATGTCCCACCCCTGGGAGTGTTTAAAGCCAGATTAGAAGGGGCTTTGAGAAAGCTGGTCTAGTAGGAGGTGTCCCTGCCCATGGCAGCGGGGTTGGAACTGGATGATCTTTATGGTCCCTTCCAACCCAAACCATTCTGTGATTTTGTGATTGTGTGATAAAGCCCTTCATTTATTGCCAGGCACTGAGTGAGGTTACACTTGTTTAGTCCAGTTACAGCAACATATATCACAAGTATACAAGACTTTGGGATATGTTTCTACAAGGAGTAGGTTAAAAGGCTCCTCCCTGGTCCTGCTGAAACAAATATTATCTCAAGCCTATCTTTCCCACCCCTCCACAAGTAAAGGTGCTATATTATGTTATGTTGTTATGTTGTCCTATTCTAAAGTGCTGCGTAGACCACTGCCTCACAGACATTGCCCCTGTAGAAGTGGAGAGCCTAGTTTTATCCTTATACCTAGTAGAAGGGGCCCATGCATAAGCACAAAGAATTGCATTGAGTCATGTCTGGCATTCATGTGATCCCATGGAGATTCCCCTGCTCTCCCTTAGAATTTGTAGGGAAACTGTTGTAATACAGCTCTATGTTCTTTAACATGTAACAGCATGCTGTCTGGTTTTGTTCCCACATAGAGTCCGTGCCATGACACTTACTAGTCTGGAATCAAGAACATTTATATGTTCAAAACAACATCAACAACAACAAAAACAATGCAAAATGTATAAGGACTCTATTAGGGACCATTCCTCTGATCAGACAGAGACTACTGTCAGGAACTTCAGACATCTGACCATGGGCTTACAAAATTTTTATCTTCTTTCTTGCCTGAATGTGGTATTCCAAACTAGATACATTTCACACTTAGCACTATCACTTCTTAAAAATAAAAAATAAAAATAAAAATAAAAAAGGTGTTACCTATAAAATATGCTGTTACTAAGAATACTCATAATAATTTAACAGGGAAAAAAAAAAGCATTTCAGCAAGGAATAGAAATTACATTTTAATTACAGTATTTTCTCTTCCTTCTGGTTCCCTTTTCGGTCTTCTCTCACCTGTACTCTATTAAACACTCAAATGGCAACTTGCATTCAAGGTTACATATTTTGGGGGTGAAATGATTTTATCCCTAACCCCATCCCAAATGCTATTTTTCCTGTGTTTCTGCACAGTGCATTCTGAATATGATTTTTCAAGTTAATTTTATAACGCTTCTGAGATGATGCAAAACATTTTGCTGACTAAAGCCATAACTATTGACCAGACTGTCAAAAGTTTGCTTCCACGCACACAAACAGCAACCAGTTTTACTGTATGTGGAATTTCTAGAAGATGATAACAAGCACAAAAAAGGCATTTTCACACTGAAAAACAAACAAACAAAAACAAAACAAACAAAAAATAAAACAAAAAAAAAAAACCACAATGATTTTCAGAGCTGCATATGTCTTGGTATAGGAATATATACAGTAAACATAGTGGCAGATAAGCACACAGCATGACAAAACATCCTCCATCCACTACTTCTGTAGAAAGAGATTTCTGTCTTTCTACAATGTTCATGAGTGACAGCCAGCCTATTATCTCTTGAAACACGTGTCAGTTTTTTAGACATTAAGATGGTCAAAAATACTTTTGTGTCTTTCAAATATTTTGTCAAATCTGCATATAGTGCTGAGCTGACCAGATTTTGACCCATGATTATTCCGAAGTGTCTTCAAAAAATGAAACCTCTCAATCTTGGCTTAGCTCAAGAGAGAGAGAGTAAACAAGTAATAGTACAGTCTTTGCAGAAAGCTATCAGAGCCCAATCATATCCATACTGCATCCTTAGGAATATGCAGGGACACCTCAGTTTTCTGCTGTCTTAGATGCATGCAGTTCCCAGAGTAGACACATCTCCCACGGGCATCCACTGGGCATTCTGACAAGTTCCTCTACAGCCTTTGAGCCTTTTAGTCACAAAAACACTAATAGTCACAAAGGCATGCATTTGCATGCATAAACTGGGTTATTTCAAATGCATGTTTGCGTATGCAGATGCAGAGTTTCAGAGTTCTGAAAAAAACTTGCCCATATAAACAAGCTAATGCACATTGTTTTACTGTAAGAAAAGATACTTTGAACTAGCAGAAACACTCTTTTAGATCTATTACTAAGTCTGATGAGTGCGATCACACAAAGTTTCTCTTAACTTTAGCACACCTGAGTAGTCAAGTAGTTGGACAATACCTTGAGTCATCTACTCTGTTGACTACAAAAGGCAAGGTTTGCTTCAAGAAGCAGGGAGTTAGATTTCTAAGCCTAGATTTCTAGTTAGATTAGTAAGCCATATAAATGTAATTCTAAAGAGCTCTTTCATATCAGTTCTCAATGGAAATATAATGGGATTTTTCAGGGTGGTCATTAAATTTATTCATTAAATACATTTCTCATTTAACCAACAAATGAAACACAGCTAATTACAAATGATATTGCACCACTGCCTCCCCTTGCCATACAGGTATTCCCACATACACAATGTGTGTAGATGTCCCATAGTTAGAGAGGGAAGTTGTTCTTAGATTCCATGCCTCCTTGTGGAGGCTGCTCAATCCCTAAGGCCATGAGAAGGAACCATCTGATGTTATTGATGCTGTGACTTTTATTCTCCTTGTTTGGGCACTGCAACAAAGAGGAGGGGTTCGGCCTCCTCTCACAGATATCTTGCTATAGGACAAGAAGGAATGGGCTCAAGTTGCTCCAGGGGAGGTTTAGGTTGGAAATTAGGAAACATTTCTTCTCAGAAAGGGCAGTCAGGCATTGGAATAGGTTGCCCAGGGAGGTGGTGATGTCACCATCCCTGGGGGTGTTTAAGGAAAGGCTGGACATGGTGCTTAGGGACATGGTTTAATGGGTAATATTAGTGGTAGGTGGACAGTTGGACTAGATGATCTTGGAGGTTTTTTCCAACCTCAATGATTCTATGATGCTATGAGGGAGAGGATGTTCCTGCCCTCTCCATTCTCCCACTCTCATCCAACCTGCAATATGCAGTCCCACATAGGTCCAGACTGAAAGTGACATTTCTCCTTCTCTCACTCTCAGGGAGATAGGAACCATACAGACATGGGACCAGAGGAGTTTTCTTGAGGTTCTTCTGTCCTTTCTCCCAAGTTTCAAAACCACTGACTTAACATTTCAGTGTATTAGTACTGCAGGGTGCCTTTCTGCAAAACAGTTCAGGTGGTTTGTTTTTTTGTTCTTTTTGTTTTGTTTTCAGTTGTTAAATTGTTAAGTGTTTTTCATTGTGTTCATGTCTGCAGACAGTGCAATTGAAAACCCACTGCTATGCAATGGGTTGTGAGTAGTTTATTTCCATTCTGCTTATTTTAGAGTAATGGTTTGAGGATACTTTTTTCCTTGTGACTTTGTTATGACCTAGATAAATGCTAGCCTGGTTGTGACAGAACATTGCAACAATTATTTACCTGTTAAATAGGTGCTACTATTTTCTGATGAAGACATAACATAATAGGTACCACATTAAGTCATTGCGAATTCAGGCAGGAGAGTTTACTTACAAAGTAGTCCCCAATTTCTTTATGCAGTGAAGGCAGATATTATCAAAACTGGAAAAAAAATTCCCTGTTTCATAAAGACTAATGGTACATCCAGAACTGCCTTTAACTCAAAAATGGAAAAGCATGTTTTAGAGTTATCTAAGTTATTTTCTTAGGAAAGTGCACAAGAAGTGAGGCAGAGGGATGCTGGCTGTCACCCAGCACAGGCAGAACATTGTCTCCTCACTCCTTCAGCTAGAAATGTGCATACCATGGTAGCCACTGAGAGCACTTCTCATCCATTCAGAGTGAAAGACACTTGACTTATGATTTTACCATCCAATATATACAGCTGACATTTGATCATCTAAGCTGAGTCTCCAGAGTTTTATCAAAATTGTTGTTGGTATTAACTCTCTTCTAGAAAGGAACAGCATTAATTTACCAGAAAGTTCTGAACAAACAATGCATTTTGTTCTTTCTCGTTCTGTTCACTTCTTTTGTTTATGATTATTATGACCTTGGTTGAACATACATAAAAGCATATTATTTCTAATGGTGCTGTTTTAGCTATAACAAACTTGTATGCCTAATTCTGGACCTTTCTGGGGGATTTTTCTTCCTGTTATATACAATCATAGAAATGCTGAGATCCTTCATGCTTAACATACTCGAAAATCAAGTGATACTAGTTTTATTCAGTATGAAAAACTAACACAGTTAATAACCTGTCACACAATGGGTTAGGCATTGTTGGAATTCTTTTAAGTCATATTTAAGGAAAATATTCTTCCTTCAGTCTCAACTGAAGGAGAGATACTTATAGACTCCCTGTATTTAAAAAGTGTACACCTGTGAATTTGTTTTTAGGTAGACTGTGTCTGCATTTACAATTACAGAGTTCTTGAATGTGCCCCATTGTCATTACACTGTCATATAATGTTATCAATAGCACCGAGTAACAAAGGAAACAGGATTTTGCTATAGTGTGTTATTAGGAAGCAGCTACATTGTTTGAGCTTTATAAGGAAGCTGTCCTTGATCCTGGGAAATAAGTCAGTTACAATCTCCATCAGAATCTCTCCATGTTCTGAGGGATTTCTGTCCCAATGCTTATATAGCACTCTAAAAAAGTTTTATGTTTTTTTTTGTTGTTGTTGTTTTTTGTTTTTAAACACACACACAGAAGATGAGTTCTGAATTCTATGCTACAGTCCCACTGTACATATTTCATGGTTTTCAAAGTCTGCAGATGTACTTATCCAAGTCTTTGTAGATGCCAGTGCCCACTAATTGTTTGAGTTGTCTCAAACATGGCCATAAACAAATGTGTATCA
The DNA here is from genome assembly GCF_964211835.1 of Anser anser. Taxonomy (NCBI): domain Eukaryota; kingdom Metazoa; phylum Chordata; class Aves; order Anseriformes; family Anatidae; genus Anser; species Anser anser. Next base: position 44,294,964 of record NC_139723.1, read on the forward strand.
TGTTAAATCAGACAGTTTCAAAACTGTTGCAGTCCTATCAGAGAACTACTCAGATACGTTAAAAAACAATTCCAGCACAAACATACACAACAAGTCTAGAAGGTCAAAATTTTTACAGCATAAGTGTAAGCTTAATGATGAGTTTTCAAGACCTCTAAGTGTATCTTAAAAAACATGAGCCTCTTTTTCAAAAATTAAATGGCCTACAGAATCAAGGACAGGAAAACCACTCTCGAAGTGTTAATGATTTTGTGTTTCTAAATCAGGTCCTGCCAATTGTGGTTTTCTTCAGCACAGTAATGTCTATGCTATATCACCTCGGAATCATGCAGTGGCTCGTTGGAAAGGTAGGAATTGTCACCAGTAGGTTCTCATTTGCCTAGTACAGGACACCTCTTAAACACATGTAACGCTGGCTCTGTCCAAGCTGTTCAGGGATGGACATATGGGAGGTAGTTTATTTTTAACCTGGAAATAGTTTTGAATGTTACAACCACAAAATCCTAACTGACATCACCTAGCACACTTTCCTCCCCCAGCCTGGTCTTATTGTTTATATCACAGTAGTTGTTAGGCTTGCATGGCTAACTTCGGCATTCCTCTGATGCCGTACTTGCCTAAATCCTCCTTTCCACCTGCCCCATGTCCACCCCCCAAAATGCAAGATTGAAGTTAGATCACAGCCGGTGGATTGCTGCCTGCTGCTAAGCATTGCAGTAGGAACTGCAAGCAGTTCCCTGTCACAGATCCCTGGAGGACTTGTGTCTCTGAATAAGATCAGAAGATGTTTCCTCACCTCATTCTTGAAGTGTTCATTTCAGTCAGGTCCTAGATCCAGTGTCAGCGTCCAATAGCATAATAGCAAGTCTACAAGTAGTCTTTCTGCCCTGTCTGCCCAAAGAACTTAGCAGATGAGGGAAAAGATCTTTTTGTATGGTGGTGGTTAAAGCATATTTTTAGATAAACTTCAAAAGTCCTTTGACCTTCTCATTCCCAGGATTGTTACATTATCACCACAAACCTAACCTAGCTGAAATACCATGTGCTAAAATTTCTAAGATGTATTTTTAGCCTTAAAATTTTACATTTTACATTTTTTCCCTGTATATGATCAAAGTCCCTTTGGACAGGTACATAAATAATAAGGACACATTAAAATATCTGCTTCTAGTAACTTAGTGTAAGTGCCAAGGAGGAACCTGGGGTCTTTCAGTATTGTACTCTCAATTCTGTTAAATTATTCCTCCTCTGTCTTATTTAAGCACGCTACTATTACATGAATGGACAATATCTTGGTGTTGGAATCATTAACTCAGGAAGTATTTTAAGGTGTCTCTGAACTCTGACATTGACATGATTAATTCAAGAAGTACATGGATTAGGCAGACCAATGTCTCCTTTTTTCTATTTTAATCATTTTAGGTTGGCTGGATAATGCACGTTTTTATGGGGACAACTCCTGTTGAGTCTTTTGTAGCTGCTGGTAACATATTTGTGGGACAGGTGAGTTGAAGCATGGAAAAACATGGCAGCACAGGAGAACTGAATATTGTGAAATATGGCTGCTCAGCAAGCATCTTTGTGTAAAAATAATCCTCACTTCATATGAAGTAAGGACTCCAGTACAGAAGGAATGGTGGCTGATTTCCAGAAAGACTGAATTCCGCTAAGTGTTGGCAGTGATACCCAGTGGCGCAGGTGTGGGGAATCTGTTCCCAACAGAAATTTAAGCTTAAATCTAGGTGATAGATCTCCCTTGAAATGACTACAAGACTACTCCAAGGCTATGAAAAAAAATATTTTTTTTTCAAATAAGGAGAAGGCAAATAGGATGAAAAGAGTATACATGAGGTAGGCAAAGGCAGAGAGACAGATAATTCAGAAAAACTAAGATCCAGGCTTGGCTTTGCAAGGCCTTAGACAGGAAAGCATGGGACAGTCTAATTTCCCACTTAATGGGAAAATCCAGTAAAACAACACTACAGCAGTGTCTGTCCCCGTCTTCAAAGCAATGGGAAAAGATCACCGAGTATTGTCCAAGTACAGAAACAACGCTAACACATGATAGTTATTTTGCAGCAGTGCCTCACTGTTTTGTACTTCTTCCAGACTTAAACTAGTACGTCCATACAATATTGCCCTCAGAATGTGCTCACACGCATGCCAGAGGGATTCAGAGCTTTAACCTGCCCATAAATACTGGCTGGTATGCATGTTTCACATGACGTACAGGTTTAACTGCAGCTCAGACCCATGGCTGTTTCTAACTCACTCAAAACTGGGTTGGGATTTCCTGGCAATTTCACTAGGTTTGGGGGGAGACATTAAAACAGCAAGAACTGTCTTCAGACAAGATGGATGTTGGTACAATTTTCCCTCTCGGGGAAAAAAAATCAAAATCTTATCAATATTCACAGCATTCATTAGCACAAAGATTAACTCACCAAAAACACCTAGGAATGTGCAAGGCAGCCACCAATTTTCCTGACCTGTTAATAAGAGAAACCTCTGAAGATTTATTAGGATGTTCTTCATTTGTTGGTTGTTTTTCACTTCCAGACAGAGTCTCCTCTCCTGGTACGGCCCTATTTACCATACATCACCAAATCTGAACTCCATGCAGTCATGACAGCAGGATTCTCCACTATTGCTGGAAGTGTCTTAGGAGCATATATTTCTTTTGGGGTAAGAAAGGGAAGAAGAACTGAAAAATACATTGTCTTAAATCATGCAAGTATAGAAGCCTAACTAAAATGCTGGCAGGTATCCACGAGTCATTCCTGGATTATTTTATTTATTTATTTATTTTTTTAAGGAATTAACCACAAAAAATTCCCTGTCTCCTGATGGTAGAAAAAGACACCAAGACCTGATCTTAAGTATCATGAACTTCTACCTAAGCAGTACAGAGCCTTCTTGCCATAGCTGCAAGGAGATTACTGATTTGTGTACTTTACTGCAGTCCAGGTGAACCAGCATGGAATGTGCTAACTGATCAATGCCTGCAGCAGTGATATCGATTATGTCCTTCAGGAATGGATGCTAGGCATACAAGCCTAAAGAGTCCACTTGTGACTGAGGTTCTAGTAAAGCTGTGCAAACACAAGTAGTAAATGTCTTGTCTGCCAAAGGGCTGATAGCACAAGGTTAGACAGAAAAACAGAGTTGAATATATGATTTATGATCAGAGTCATCAGGAGATGGTTAATAAACATTCAATATCTGCATAAAATACAGTGGAGAGGCAGAGGCAAGAAAGGCAGGGTTGGCTGAAAAGACAAAGTAAAACAAGAAGAGGAGAGATGGAAATACTGCAAAAGTTAGCAAAGAGGGAGTTTTGTGTAAAAACTTGTGGATAATGAGGTGAAAGAGTAGTAGAGGAATTTATGTTAGGTCCTGTATTTTTTTTTTTTTAATAAATCACAACTTCAAGAGACAAAAACAAATTTCTGCCATCAAGGGGCATAACTTAGGGGTGTCCGTAGGTGGAAGGCTGGCTCTCAGTCATCCGCTCTGCTATTGTTACACCCCAGACCTGGCTTTTTTTTTGGTCTACTCCATGGATCTGTTTTTTTTTGTTTGCTTGCTTCTTTCTTTTGATTTTTGCTTTGCCATTAGACAGGGGAGAAGCAGCTTAACTCTTGGAGCAATTACTCCTTACTTTCAACTTCTTAGATTCTTCCTTTCTCCCATTAGCTCTGTCCTATATCGATCATTTTCTTTTTTCCCTTTGAGTAATGTGATCTTTTTAATGACCCCCTGTAGAAAATTATCCAAACTTTTAATGATTTTTATTGCTTTTTATGTTTGCTTATGATGTTCATGATGCAGTTACCACAGCATATTTTCTGTCGCCTGAAATTCTAGATTTCTGCCTCCCACCTACTGACTGCTTCCGTCATGTCAGCACCAGCATCATTAGCCACCTCCAAACTATTCTGGCCAGAAACTGAAAAGCCTCAAGTAACTTTGAAGAGTGATCTTAAAATGGCAAAAAGGTAAGCTGATCTAGACTCTAGTTAATAGTGATACTCATGCAAGAATGAGATTCAGAAGAATAACTAAGGTTTGGGGGCAGCATATGGTAGGTGTGCAGGTAATTAATGACACACCACTGTACACTAAGCTAATAGTTTCTGTATTCAAGTGCAGCATGCCCTGCTACACCTGTATGAAGGGACCAGCATTCACTGGGACAGGCATAGAGCTGTCATGGAACAGGGCTGGACAATAAACTCTTCAAAGAGCAAAAGAAATTCCTGCCCAATGTGAACCACCAAAAGATTTTCCTAGTTGCTCCTTGCTTTGCAACAAATCTGTAAATACAAGCAAACAAAAACAAAGGTGGAGAAACTGATGCTTTCAGTGATGACAGCAGCAAATATTGCTCATCTGCAGGGAGACTTGCTTGCCTCAGAAATGACAGACAAAGTAGAAAGGCTTGTGAGAAGCCGCTCCTGATCAGCCTGGGGCATCTCTGCAAGGGCTGCCTGAAGAAGAGCAGTGCCCACTCCCCCATCCCAGCAGTGTGTCAGGCAGTTGCAGCACAGGGGTCTGATCCAGAGCCTGCCTGACCGCTCCATCCCTGCCCCAACTGTGCCAGAATTTGTCCTCAGGGAACTAAAGGCACACCCTCCTAGTGGCTCCCAAGAGTATACAGGCCAGAACCTACTCCACCTGGTCATTAGAGAATAGATTTAGATTAGATATTCAGAATAAATTCTTTACTATGGGAGTGGTAATATGGGAGAGGCACTGGAACAGTTTGCCTAGAGAAGCAGTGATTCCCCATCCCTTGAAGTGTTTAAAGCCAGGTTGGATGGGGCTTTTAGCAACCTTGTCTAGTGGAAGGCGTCCCTGAAGGGGAGTTGGAACTGGATGATCTTTAGGGTCCCGTCCAACCCAAACCATTCTGTGATTCTATGGTTATGGAATTTCTAATCACATCAATGTTACCTTTAGTTCCATTATTTATTCTCGAATTACAAACTGTTCATATTTTGTAACAAAATGTCACAAAACAAATGTTTTTAGGACAAGAGTGAATGGCCTCAAGTTGTGCCAGGCCAGGGGAGGTTCAGGTTGGATATAAGGAGAACTTTCTTCTCAGAAAGGGTAGTTAGGCATTGGAATGGGTTGCCCAGAGGGGTGGTGGAGTCACCGTCCCTGGGGGTGTTTAAGGAAATGTTGGACCTGGTGCTTAGGGACATGGTTTAGTGGGTGATATTGGTGGTTGGGGGAAGGTTGGACTAGATGATCTTGGAGGTCTTTTCCAAACTTAATGATTCTATGATTCACACACTGGTTTTGTTTTCACTGATAAAGTGAATCAAAGAACCTGCTGGAGGCAGCCAGTCAAGGTGCATCTAGCTCCATTCTTCTGGTGGCAAACATCGCTGTGAACCTGATCTCCTTCCTTGCCCTGCTGGCTTTCATTGATTCAGCCCTCTCTTGGGTGGGCAATCTGTTTGACTATCCACAGCTGAATTTCGAGGTATGGTCTTCAGGTCCTTAATTCAGCCTATATGCATACATAACTTGCCTTTCTCAAATCAAGCATCTGCGTGGTTTGCTGTTGTTGTTTGTCTATTTTTTTCTTTTAAATATGATCTAAAACTCTATGTTTTTGTGTGCATGTACTTTAAAAAAATGTCTTTACAGCCATTTACAGCCAAAGTTTACTTACATGTTGCCATGTAAGTATTTCTGTATCCATTAGTCCAGGTACAGTTTCCCTCTGGGTTGTTCTTGATAACCAGCAGAGTACTTTTTCCAAGCATTGTATGTTAATGCCCACCTCCTCTGACTTGGCAACATCTCAGATCTGACACTTGCTAAGCCATTAACATCTCTTTCCTCTTTCTGCTAAACATTAAAGTGTCTTTAGCTTCAGATAGCCACATCAAGTCCTTAATGCTCACTAACTTCATCTAGATAAGGACAATGGGACAAGGCTGAACTTGTCTGAACCCATGCTTACTCAATATTGCTCAGTTTTCAGCACAATTAAATTTTAAATCTGCACCCAAATCACTCAGCTGAGCAAACAGCTTTAAACAGAACTTGTTTTTTACCTTAGGTTAATACATCATTTTTGACCCAATCAAACAATCTTGTTTCAGTGGATTTGAGCTATTTGTTTTGCAACCTCCTGATAAAAGGGCAGTGTGAAACACGGCTATAACACTGTAATGCAGGTGTTGGAGAAGTGTATAAACACTCATAGAAGATATGGATTCAGCAATATTAAGATGCTACCCTACTCAGCTGCCACCACACGAGACACCTACAGCAGAGGAAAGGCACATTTATGCATACCTCAGCCATATTCACTGAAAGGGTGGTATTTTGATAACTGCTAGATGGAACAGGATTTGGTTGAATTGGTAACCCACAAGGAGATGCAACCCAAAGACATGTTGCATTCAGCCATTCCTTTTGAGAAACACTAACATCTGTTGTGTTTGGTTCCATTGTTGGAGTAGGTCCAGCTGGGGACCTTAAGTTTGGGCTGATTTTGTGGGACTGTGTTGTGGGCATACTGACTTGCTGAGTATTTCTGTGCTGAACAGGAAAGGAAAAAGTTTGTGTGGGATCATTCTTTCTGGGGGCAGAGAAAACAATGAGGAATAGTAATTGCTCAAACACTTCAGTTAAATTCACAAGAGACCATCTGACCAAACCTTTTCACCACTGGATGTATTTTCTTTCATATATAAAAATAGCCTATAGTGGGATATGCTATTTATTTATCTTGCATAAGTTTTATGCTAGGAAAAAAAAACATATAGCTGTAATTATCTTAGGAATACAGCTTTTCTGCAGAGTCAAGCCCTTTGTTTACATCAGTTGCAGTCCAATAACATGATTGTTAAAGCCTGGTCATTGATACACTTGATTTAATTAGCACATGAACTGGATTTCTCTTTTCTCTTATCGCTCTTTTAACTCAATCCTCAGTTTGCTTCAAACACTCTGTCCAATCTGAAGGAAAAAAGGCAAGGAAACTTTTGTTTTCTTTTAAGTGTAAAATTCAGAATATACTGGACTACTTTGTTAGATCTAGATTTTCTGTTGGTCCTTTTCAAATTGCTCAGGCATACCTGCCTGTTAAAAATTCCCGGTCTCACGGTGTGTTGGCAGTAAGAGGTCAAGACCAAAGTTCCTGTGCTGAAATAAAACTATCCTTATTTTAAATTTAAAGAGTTTATCAAATGCCATTGTTCTTTGACCAATCATCTCGTTTGACCAGCTTTACCTTATATATTTTGCAGAGCATTTGTTCATATATCTTCATGCCATTCTCCTTCATGATGGGAGTAGATTGGGAAGACAGCTTTATTGTTGGTGGACTTCTAGGTTACAAAACTTTCTTCAATGAATTTGTGGCTTACGAACGCCTCTCAAAACTGATTAACAACCGAGAAAAGGGTGGGAGCATGTACATTAATAATGTGAAACAGTATATGACTGTAAGTAACATTTTTTATTCTGGAGACTTTTTGGATCTAATTCTTTTCTGTGACTCAGCTGGCATTATAATATGGTCACAGAGGGATAATGGCAGCATATTAAAATGTATCTTTCAGTAACAGTTTTCAGCAAGAGTTTAATTATTAAAATACAGCATTGCCTTGTGAGGCTGCCGTGACTGTCATCACCCTAGATATCTCTAACAAACATAGCAAAGAAAGATACAGACTTCGGTAAGGGGAGTTTTGAGGAACATGCACCGTCCCGCAGAACACTGCACTAATGACCAAGGCTGTCTTCAAATTTAGTTTCTTCTTAACTCATTCTTAGCTAGAACTTCCCTATGAGATACTCTCCTATGAAAATCCTGGGCAAGAACTGGCAGATACTGCTGTCCACAGAGGTTTACCCAAGCCACATATTTCTGGAAAAGCATCCAGGTAGCTCTAGCTTTTAAGATATTATTTAAGATATCTTTTAAGATATTATTGACACTCCGTTGTCCATGGCACACTTGTGATGGAGGTTATAGTCCTCTGTGCAGAAGGCAAAATATGTATTACATGGCATACACCTCCCCTGCCACACTGAGTCCAGCCACTTTGTTTCAATTGCCAATGAAGGTTAGTATGCACAAGGACTTCCATCTGAAGCCTGAGCCCAGCTGTCCTTCACACATCTACCTGGATTCATCCAACAGGATACCTAATTTCTACTACAGTTCAGTGAGGAAGAAAGCTCACTGAGGATGGCAACACAAAGGGCATCTCAGGTGTGTGCATGAGGGCAAAGAACACACAGTGATCAAGGCTGACTTTTTCAGCTGTGACTCTTGCATCTCCGCTTGGCAGTCCTGGTTTCTACCCCATCTGGCCTCCCCATGCAGACTCTGTGCCAAATTTGTTCTCACTCTAAGCACCATGATACTTAGATTTGTAACTGCATTGGCCTTTGCTATTCAAATCAAGATAAGTTGTCATTATAGAGGACCCCTACTTAGGAAGCATCCTTATGTGCAGCCTGTAATCTTCATTTTATCTAGTATGATGATGTGGATACCTGCCCTATGTACAAACCAAAACAGTGTTCCTGACCACTTGCATTCCTTACTACTGAAATATATTTTACAAATGGAGGTAGAAAGACAGGAAGTCTGTTCAAATACACTCTTGCAAAAGTACCCATTGCTAGTGGTAGGACCTTGAGGTAGACAGATCTTTGATCAGCTCCGCTATAGTCATGTCATGTTCTACGAGGGGAATATGGCTCTCAACTAAATAAATGCTTAGATATTTTTTTTTAATCTTGAAGTCAGCTTTTCTGAGTCAGATCTCATCACCTGTATTTTAACTTTTTTTCATCAGTGAAATGTAGTATAGGACTTCTTTGCTCACTTTCAATACCTACAAAGAGCTGTATTAGCTTGTGTGGTAAAAAGCTCTGAGATGCAAAAATAATTTTGATTCATAACACTCGTTAAAATTGCCAAATAACCATTTTAGCTATGGCACAAGAGTCCATCTGAGAGTAGCCTGGCTTCCATTTTTAATGTCTGTTCGGTTCCAGAACTCTCTAATACATCCAGTCACAGATATTCCATCAGAGAAAACAATCAGTCTTCTCAGCTACCTCACCTGAGTCAGTAATAACAAGTATTCTTGTTTTCTGAGCTAGGAGAATCCAAGTGAAAGCAGGGAAATCATCATACACAAAGCCTTTTCTAGGAAAAGCAGGTAGAGTGCACACTTGAAAAGCATTTTCCTGCATATGTACAGACTGATTGAAAAAGTCTGCAAATTGGTTTTCATAAAACAGGAAGGGAAACAGAGAAATGTCTGATAAATAGGAAACCTACCAGAACACTCACTCAGCTGTGTTCAGTTTGCACCTAAAATACAGAAAGTAGGAGTTCAAGCTGCCTGGGGGCAAAAATCCATTTGCTGAGAGATGTTGCATCTCTTCCCAAAATGTCTGAACTACATCTGTCTCTAGGTTTATAACCTGATTTCACCCAAAGCCATTCTGTGTCCTGTGGGGGGTAGGGATGTCCCTCCATGGGGGCAGATGAAGGGTAACCCATATTGTGCTCTGAGGTCCAGAATAAGTTGGTGTTGCCCAATGGAAGGAAAGTGGCTGAAATCAGGAAGCAAATATACTGCTACTGGGGATTCCAAAATCATAAACTCCCTCTGCCTGTTATCACACCAAAGCACCCACTCCAGAGGAGACACATTTCCCTTTTCTTTTTCTGTGCACAGAGTGGAGCATGCACAGAGCAGCTGGGCACATGGAACCCTCTGCTTGTTCTAGGGACAAGGAATTCAGGAATACATACAAAAACTTGAGGTTTGAACAGAGTGTTATAAAGGCAGGCCAGCTATGAACAGCAAGCTGAGTTAAAGCTCTGGCTCACACCCTGAACAAAAACAATAGCTGAATTGCCACTAGTGAGATAAGAAATTTTTTTTGTCTTTAATTACTAGTACTCAATTCAGCAAGGCACAGCAATGTACATGAAAAATAAAACTGTCACACAGTCTGAGTCCTTGGGTATGAAAGCATGGACACCTTCAAGAGGAGAATGAGCTTACTTTGCTCAAAGCTACACACTGGGGTAGCAACCAAGCGAAACGGAGTGATTTCATTACTCAGAGCAGTGGGCCACAATGCCATGCTTCCAGACCTCTAAAACAGCATGGGTTGTCTCAATTCACTCAACCATGTGTGTTTGCTTTTCAGGTCCACTCTGAAACAATTGCCACCTATGCGCTTTGTGGATTTGCCAACTTTGGCTCTCTGGGACTGGTAATAGGAAGCCTGAGTAAGAATACCTCTCACAAATAATTTATTTAGCAAGCAGAAGGACAGGCTGTGGGTGAAGCTTAGCAACACTGGGGCTGAGCAGCAGCTTTGCCAAGACTCAGTACCTAGCTGGGCATGGGAGGGCTCCCGAGGGGATGCAAGCATTGGGGCACAGGTACTGGGAGATGGGCTGAGAGCAAGGGGAGGGGACCAAGCCCTGACCACAGGTCTTCCTGTCCAGATCTCGTGCTGCCAACCGCTGCAGCTATGGCAAATCTTGGGCTTTGGGGTAAGCAAACCATCGCTGTAGCCCACTAGTTTGAAAGATAAAATAAGCTGTTTTCTCTAGAAATGCTACATGTATGAAAAAAAAATAATAATTTAAAATAGACTTTTCGGATCTCTAGGAAAATTAAAAAGTCATTTGGGTTTCTCACCAGACAGACAGAATTGGTGTCAGATCCCTTTACCCTGGGATACCAGGTGGGTTCTGCAGTTCCAGTAGCAGGGCAGTGTGGAAGAGCCACAAGGCCAGACCCCAGTGCCTTGCCTGGGTTTCACTTCTGAAAGCTGCTTTGAGCTGGCACAGACCTGTGAATTGCCAAGGGAAACAGAAATTACCTTTTGGCACACGCCATCTTAATGGAGCAAGCAAACCTTGCCACGAGGCTTTCAAATGCCTCACTAAAATGTCTCATTTTCCATCCTTGTTTCTCATGGTTAGAGCTACAGGTTGGGGCTTTCCTCTCATGAAGGGAGAATTGTCAGGCTCATTTTCTTTATATCTATATGTATTTATGGATTATAAACATTTTATTTTTCTTCCTAGCAAGCCTTGCTCCCTCAAAAAGAAAGGAAATAGCCGGTGGTGCTTTCAGGGCTTTGATTGCTGGAACTGTTGCCTGTTTCATGACAGCCTGTATTGCAGGTACTGTGAAGTTTAGCATGTCATAGTGTGAGTGTCCACACGGTGGCAGTGTATCTGTGTGATAAATGCAGCAGAGAAAATCCTGTTACATAAAACTAGTATTTTTGGTTTGACAAGATTAAAAGCCAATATTCAAAAAGTTGCTGAAAATTGGAATATATATTCAAAATCATATTATTTCTTCCTTTCTATCTTTTTTGTTAGTCTATGTATAATGCCTGACGTGCAAAGAAGAGATAATTGCAAGTTATAGATGTGACACAGTCCCTCTTACACACTGCTGGCTACAGAAATATTGAAGTAATTACAGAGCAGAAATGAAGTAGAATGAAAGTAGAATGCAAGACAGAAGGAGTAAGGGGGAAGCTGAACAGTTTTTGGCCTTAGTGATAAAAGGATATTTTATGCTGACAGTATTCCCACAGTGCATTTCAGTTAATGAAACCATCTTAAAGTGGAACTCAGCAGCAGATCCTTGATTTCAAAGTCTCACCTTCAAGCTGAATGAAGAAGCACAAGGAAACAGCCGTTTTAGGGAGGAAATGAAAAAGAACATAGTCATTCAGGAGATATGCTCAGATATGATTCAGCAGGCAAAATTTACCCCCAGTATTTAACTTTCCCAGCTTTCTTTTTGGAGCACATGATATGCAGGATTGTATGACAAAAGTGCAAACACTGATATTCCTCCAGTGAAAAATGAACTTGGTACTTTATGTAGCTAAAAAAAAGTGACTGTATGAACCCCAGCTTCCCTATCCCTTTGTATTCACTGCAGCAACAAAAACATACATGTTGTAATGATAATCCTGCACTATTTTCTGAAGGTTATAGATCTAGCAAACTTGAAAGCTTGTTGGTCACACAGCCCTCCATAATAATTTAATGCATTACACTATTCTGTATAACTGAAAAGTCAGGAAGTGTTCCTAAAAGGTGTCATTTCACGACCTTGGCCTTAAGAATAAAATCATGAATAGCCACTGGGAAATCTTTACAAAACAATAAAATCTGCCGTGGAAAGACAATTACATTCCACCCACTCCTGGCATGGCAAATGCTTTCATCTTACCCAGAAGAAGTTAAAAGATCAAAGCAATGTCTACTATCATGTTTAAGATACAAACATATTAAAAATGTGGCCAAGCTTCCCAACACTAAGTACAAGAGGGGCCTGTCATTTTGATGTGTTTGTGTCTCCATCCCTATAATGAATAGTGATATTAAAATTTGTAGGAGAATTTGGAGAACATCTAGCAAAACAGAGATAAGACCTTAACTATATTGATTTAAGACAGAAGATAAGCTCATGTGTTTACTTGCACTACTATAAATGTACCATACTTCCATTTTATTTATCATTTTATTTATTGAAGGAACACTGGCCCAGCAGTGAGAAAGGCATTAGCATACCTTTTTAGAAGCATTAAAAGAGGTAAGAAGTCAAAATTGTCTGAGTGTAGTGGATTACCACAGTTTAACTTCTATAGGTTAAAAAAAAAAAAAAAAAAAAAAAAAAGGTGATAATTCCTTAATCCGATTCTATAAAATGATTCAGATTTTTTTTTTTTCAAAGCCCACATTTTGAGGGTTTTAATCTTGCACCATTTTACAGAAACATCTCAGAGGGTGATTTCAAATCCACCGGAATGTTTCATCCAACCTTGCCCCAGCAACCGATATCCCAAAACTTATCTTACTCATTGCTCATTAGAAAAATTGTTACTTACTCCACAGGAATGCTGACTGTCCCTGGTGTGGAAGTTCCCTGCCACATTTTATTACCAAATGCCTTCAACGCCACAAGTTTTCCGGCCAACAGCACAGAGGTAGTCAAATGCTGCCAGCAGCTCTTCACCAGGTAATGAGTGTCCTTAGTGCCCCCCACAAGCACGGCAGGCTGTGCTGCAGGTGGTTGTCAGCCCTGCTCCTGTCCTGTACCACTGCCCCCTGCCAATACCCCCTTCCATTCCCATCTCCCAGACACGAGCCCTGCGGGGCTGAGAAAAAGGGGGCCAGGGGAGTTGAGACCCCTCTGTCCCAGTGCCAAGAGGACGTAATGAGGAACTTTTTACTCTTTTTCAGCCTAATTCTAAAAGCCTTTTTTTAAAAAAAAATCTCTAGTAGGTATTTTCTGTGACCTCACACCTTTTAAAGAAAAGAATATTTTAGTGCTGTTCGAAAAGCTTTCATTTTCTTTGGCATTTGTCTCTGCTACACGGAAAATACAAACAGAACCTACTGAGAACTCAAAATATCTTTCTCCAAATCTGCTAAACCCAGCTAAAGCTAGTAACAATGGTGACTGTTTATGCAGAAAAATTTATACACATTTGAAGTAGGAAAATATTCAAATTATATTTTATAATTGTCTATCCAGATATATGGAGAAGAAATAAGAGTATTAAATAAGGAATATATTCAGACATACTTTACACTGTCTCACAAAGAAGCAAATGTCTTTGTCTTTAGTTTATGGCAAGAACCTTTTAAATTTCAGATAATATGTGGTGTTTTTTTCCACACATAACTGCTTTAGGAAAAAAATACTATATTTGATCTCTTTTCCATTCTACTGAAAATCAAAGGAATTAATCCTTCTTTTCACATTTTGTGAGCAAAGACAATGCTCTAAGATTAAACATTTGTCTACAATAAAAAGGTATAATATAAACATAATAGTGAGGTTGCTGCAATCTAACCTGCAAGAATTCTCTAAACAAAATCCCCAGATGGGGCGATTTCACTAGATCTTCCTTCACTTCCCACAGTGGCTACTTTAAATTCCTTATGATGTTAAATACAGTAGGAATCAAAATTACAATTCTAACTGATTTTTTTGCTGTATTATTCTTTTGAAACATATTTCTTCCTTGACATAAAATGTAGCTTTGAATATGGGTATATACAATATTTAAGGTGGCCTTATTTTTGTGGAAACATTTCAGATTTCAAATATTCGTAAAAAGTCAATTAACAAAAATTCTTCATATTGGTATCAATATTACCACCTTGTGTCAGAACATCAGCACATGCCTATCACAGCAAGGAAATGTATATTCTTGCAACTTGATGTTTCAAATGAGTTTAACTTAACTTGTACCACAGTGACACAAACTTTTCTGCAGAGTGAACATCATGCATGATCCTGGATATGTACCTTCATTCAGGTTTCTTCATCCATCATACTTTTTCTCATCACACACATTTTAACGTTGCCAGGGTACAATGAAGTTTATAGCTTGCTCTGTTTTCACCAGAATCAATGTCGAGCAAATGCTTTGAAAATACAAAAACCTTGAGTATTGAAATGAAGCCCTCGATCATTTCAGTTATCTAGGAAGATACACCTGAGGCACAAGGACTTCACACAGAAAACCAAGTATCAGCCCAGTAAAATCAGAGAACACCTGGTGATGCCACTTGGCTGGCATTCAGAAAGGTGTCGCTAAGTTTCACTTCTCGTGATAGTTTTAACACATTTACAGTTGCTTTGGAAAAAAGGGTATGTTCATATGTATATATATATACATATACCCACAGACAAAAGAGAAAAAGAGTAAATCTGAATTCTGCTTTCCCCTTTCTTCCCAGTGCAAACAATACTCAAGAGAGCTTCCTTGGAGGAAACTACCACCTGAGTTCCTGGGAAGGATGTTGCGAAATACTGAATCAACCTGCTTTTAATTGCACTTGGATTAAACCTTGACTTGGGGTGGGATAAATCATAACTAAGAGCTTTGTTTCTTGGCAGAAAAGTAATTAAAAACTTCCTTTTCCACAACAAGTACAAAAAAAAAAAAAACACCACGAAACAAAACAAAAAAATTGACCTTTGTTTCCTGTCTCTTGCAAGCCCAATTCCTATGATGTGCATGGAATTACTTCAAATTTAAACTGGGATAAAAGCAAGAGACCTCTTGCTGCAGATCTCTTCTCCTGTTAGAGATCAGAAAGGCGGAGAAAATTTCTGAGCCTGCATCTTCTGCTTTCATTTTCACCTTGAAACAGATGACTCCATGGGATAAAGCTGCTCTAGGCAAGAAGGAAATCAGATTCAGGATTTGACTTCCAATTACAGAAAGTTATGAAGTGGAAATAATGTTTAGAATTGCCATCCTACTAGTATTTCTGCTCTTTTTGATACCTAAGAAATGATTTTACAGCACCAAGATAAATGACTGTTCTCAGAAATCTCTGTATATTTCTTCTGGTAACTATGGCTACACGTGAACTGAGCTGCTAACATGCAGTGAACCTCACCACCTTGGTTACCAAAGTACACAGATCAGGGACGAGCCGCCATGTGCTTCAGACCCCCTCTTTCCGCACCCAGGCAGAGGGGAGAACTAATGCATGCCCTAAGGGCAGGAGGTGTCCACTCTGTACCTGGATTCAGGGTGTTGGTCCCTGTTGAGAGGTAACTCATCAGAATCAAAATGTCCAAATTCCAAGGAAAGTTTCCCCTACCAACTCATCTCAGTCTTTGTTGCTAACAATTCTGAAGGTTGATCCTGTAGCCACCAAGTGGGTACTCACTGCAGTATTCCTACCAGAAACAACAGAGCTGTGCTGCTAACTGAACATGGCTAAAATCTGGTCAGAGTCTGACTGCTCCCTGTGAAAGCAACATTTGGGGATCACGAATACCAGACCATGAATAGAAGGATGTGCTATCAAACAAAGTAAGTCTGTTGAGCAGTGTCTTATTTTTTTGTTATCCAGTTACGTCTTCTGCAACAGGGTAGAGGATACAGGTTTGTTTCCAACTCTCAGTAACATAGGTCCTGCAACAAATTGCATAATGGAACAGCTGTTTTAATAAGATAGGGAAACAAACAAACAAACAGGAATATTGGTAGAGAGTAAATCTTACGTCCCTTCAGATGCTGGGAACCCTGGTTTCATGCAGCACTGGATGGACCCCAGGTGACTTTTCCCATAGCAGGCTGCATGGTTCCCATCCATGGAGAGGTTCACCTGGGGTCTTTCTGATGCTGTCTGAAAGGAGAGTTCCCACCATCTGAAGGAACGTAAGATTTACTCATTATATTCTTTATTATTATTATTATAGGACATAAGATTTACTTGTTATACCCCTCTTTTCTTTTTTTGTTCTGTCTTTAAACAGCTGAACTATCCTCTTTACTTCTTTCCATGCAGAGCACGGTGTTTTTGTGTAAATATCACAAAAAAAAAAAAAAAGAGAAAGATAAGCTGTATGTAGGTAATAAAATATGTTTTGAGTTTTCATAATAATGTGTTTTTGAGATCCATCTGTTGAATGAAGTGTTAATTGGTCCCATGTGAAGAATTTCCGTTAAAAAGGAAAGTCTGTTAATTTTCTAATCTCTAATCCTTTAATGAACTTAAAAACTGAAAAGTTTTATGTAGATTGTTTTGCAAAATATTGTGATATGTATTCCTATCCTATAACATTGTTAATGCCATAGGCTTGAAAAAAAACAAGCTAAGAACTAAAGTACAGGAATGTCAGAAAGTCCTGACATACCCTCCAGAGTAAAACTGGTATAGAAGAAGACAAACCAGTCTATTCTGATAAAACAATAACTACTTTCTCACCCTTCCATTAATTATTGCAGAATCTGTTCTGGGAAAACCAGACTGATAAACTTAGCTATCAATGTAGCTATTTTCAGTGGGCATTTATTTGGATTTATCATTAAAGATGCTTGTTTCCTGTAAAACTTGTTTTATTAATTTAATCATCCAAAAATTATAAATGCCAATATTACTACTACTTCTGAATTTTAATACTGATTTCATATTGTTAGGTGCTTTTCTTTGGCTTCATTAGGAGACTGCATGACAACTTTAGTTTTCAATGCTTTTATAGAAAATTTCCAACCCTGATTATTGCAGATTATGCTCAAATTGATGCAAGCCTGTCGTAAAGACACCACGTGGTTTTGGTCCTTTCAATGAGCATCATTAATATAGCAGGGCATAGCTTTCAAATCACTTTAAAGCTATCTGATCTGAAATACAGAAATATATTCTTTCAGGAGAAATGAATCAGAAATATTAACTCTCACTGTTGGGCAGAATTCCCCCATTTATGAGACATCACTGGCAGTCTCCCTCCTTGCTTCTCCCCAGCATGCTCTATTTCATATTAGCCTTTTGAAATAGCTGCTCTTCCTATTCTTGGAACTGTAAGCTGTTTAAAAGGCGTTCTCTCAGGAGTAAAGGTGACCATGCACGAAATTCTAAAAAAGCCTCTCATGGCTTGGGGCAGCAGCCTTCCTACTACAGGAGAGATGTGGTGTGTTTCTGTTCTTTTTAATGACTCCTCTGTAGTAGGATTACATGGAAGGTAATTTCAGCAGAGGATATGTGACATTGCTCTACCTACATCTGGTCAAACAGATTGCCTACTTGTTTTGCTGATGGCTTAGTCAGAAGATGATACAGATGTCATGTTGCATCCTAAATGTAGCAAAGGAAGCAGAGAGAGCAGAGCAGGACTCGTAAGTACCACCGTGCTTTCAGGTGGCTATTTTCCCTCCTTCCTTGTGATGGTGTTTGGAATTCAGCCTCTGTCGGCACAAAAAGAGAGCTATACATTTCACTGGTCCTGGGTTAACCTGGCACCTTGGACCCTGGGCTATCAGTGCCCAGGAATATATTTCCAACAACAAAATTTGCTAGCACTGTATGCTTGTATAGATACAAAGACCTGCATGAAATTTCAGGAAATATTAGATTAAGCAATGGACAAGCAATGTAGTGGCATCCCTGTTTCCAAGGTCTTGAAAAAAAAAAAAAAAAGGAGAGCTTAACCTGCTTTGCGGTTACTGACATGGCAGTATACAATTCCCTGTAGCTAATGCAGATGACAAGCCGAAGAAGCACAGGTGATGTGACTCAATCTGTCTCTCTCAGAAGCTCCCCACTGGATGTCACTGTGTATCCAAAAGCCTTTGTACAGAACTTTGTACTGAAGCATTCACAGGGTGTTAGCTAGTCACTAAAAATTACAGGTAATAATTCCAGGAAATGTTTTATGCAGTTCAGTGTGCAGTAATTCTGGGAACACCATGTAGCCATGAAAACGCTCAGAGCATATACAATCAAAGAAAGCTTGTTTATCAAAAGACAAATCTTCTCTGGCCTCAAACTAGGAAAGTATTGAAATATGTAAATGGAGCAAGGCCAGTGTGGAACAGGAGTATTTCTATTTTCTTTGGTTGAAAGGCTGTTGGAAAAAACAAGAACACTTTTAGAAACAAAAGCTTTCTCAAACTCTAACGTCACAACAGCACTTACAACCTACATTTGTTTGTGAACATGTGAATAATTGTGTCAAAGAGGCAAATCACAGGGCAGCAAATAATGGAGACTAGCAAGTGTTCTCCAGAGGAGGTCCAGCATTATCACCACCTCTTTCTGAGAAAAGGTAGGAGTAGAGAGAGAGAAATTTCCTAAAGAGGCAGAATATTAATTCTAGTTCTTTTTTTCAACAGAATGAGTGCACCCTCAGCAAGTTTGTGGATGACACCACTGATAGTCTAGCTAGATAGTCCAGAGTATCTAGCTGACAGCCTAGAGGAAGTACAGACTGGGTGACGGATGGATTGAGAGCAGCCCTGTAGAGAAGGATTTGGAAGTGCTAGTGGTTGAGAAACTCTGCTTCAGCTGACAGTGAATGAATGCAGCCCAGAAAGCCAACTGTATCCTGGGCTGCATCAAAATAAGTGTAGCTAGCAGGCTGAGGGAGGTGATTCTCCTCATCTCTTCCACTCTCATGAGACCAGCCGTGGAGTGCTGCGTTCAGTTCTGGGGCCCCAGCATAAGAAAGACATGGACCTGCTGGAATGAGTTCAGAGTAGGTCCAGGAAGGTGATCAGAGGGCTGGAGCACCTCTCCTATGAAGACAGGCTGAGGGAGTTGGGGTTGTTCAGCCTGGAGAAGAGAAGGCTCCGGGAGACCTTACAGCGGCCTTCCAGTACCTAAAGGGAACCTACAGAAAAGCTGGGGAGGGACTCTTCATCAGGATGTGTATTGACAGGGTACGAGCTCATGGTTTTAATATAAAAGAGGGTAGATTCAGATTAGATGTGACCTATGAGGGTGATGAAGCATGGGAACAGGCTGCCCAGAGAGGTTCTGGATGCCCCATCCCTGGAGGTGTTCAAGGCCAGGCTGGATGAGGCTTTGGGCAACCTGGTCTGGTGGGAGGTGTCCCTGCCCATGGTAGGGGGGTTGGAACTGGGTAATCTTTAAGGTCCCTTCCAACCCAAACCACTCTGTGATTCTATGAAACAGGATTTCCTATACAGATTAGACTGCTTCCCACTAAGCAGAGTCATAAATCCATGGTTTCCACATTTTGGGAATGGATCGCCTGCAAATCTGGCATAGACACAGGTAACTTTAAAGCCACATAAGCAAGATGCACTGTTTACCATGTGCGTGTAGCCAGTGGCAACTCTGAACCTTAGCCCCAACAGCAATGCTAGAAGACAAACCTGTGTCCAAGGCAAGAGGAGCTCCCTACCCTGGCATGGGCAGCACAGAGCCCTACCTGGCAGCTGGTGGCACAGGTGGGTGTGCTCAGGGGAAGCTGGACTGAGGCCCTAGCCTCACAGAGGGTTTGGGAGCACTGTTAATCCATGTAGCACTGCTCCTGCTTTGCAAGCAGATGCATGGAATAAATAAGCCTGCTAGCATTCTCAGCTGTTACCTGATATCAAACATAAAAACAAATGGCAGAGTACAAACCTTTAACATTTGAGATGCTGAATCAAATTCTTCTCTCATTTATATCAGTCTAAGCTTGAGGGATCTTCACTGAAATTTGCTATACATTTATACCAATGTAAACAAGGCAGTAATTTGTTTCCTGGGATTTGGTTCTGATTTCAAGCTAGTTTCAAAGTTGTATCCATTCACAGGCTGATGGAAGTACTTCAATTATGACAGCATTGTGATAGTGATCAGTGCATCTGTACCCATGCTTCTGTTTGCTTCATGGAGCTCTGATTCTGAAACCTGAGAATATTCAGGAAAACAAACTGGGGAAAACCTTCTTACTCTTTAGTTCAAAACTACTTCATGATCGACTTACAGAAAAAAAAAATCAAAACATTTTCTTGTTGCTATGGCATAGAGATTCACTATAGCAACCAGTGTACTAGCTCAAAAGGCATTGATCAGAACGGATGGGTTGCCATAGTGAAAACAGATATTTTCTTTTTGTTATATTCATTTCTGCCTTTGGTTTCAGGTGGCTAGAAATGTCAGGGAGGGTTGAGAACCCTTCACGAGATTGCTGTATGTTCCCTGGTGGCAAGTGAGGGCTGGAGTTCAGGACCAGGCTGGTCCAGGTGAAATGAGAAAATCTTGTGCATTTACTTGCATAAACTTGCATGTTGCCAGGATTAACTCTATTTAAGAAATATTATACCTGTGTCCTGTCTGTTTTCTAAATCCTAGGGAAATGTTCCTACCTCAGCAGCGTAACAACACCTGGAGTCTCCCTGATAGGGAGAGCAGACCTATGCTTAGGGGAATAAATGTGGATTTGTGTCCAGCTGCCAGTTCTGCCACAAGCACCATGTGTCCTTGGAAAAGTTTCTCAACTCTGTAATGTCTCTGTTCCTGATCTGCAAAATGAAACAGCAGCCTCGGGCTGTTCTTAGCAAACACTACCGGAAAAATGGTCAGATAGCAGAAATGGGAGAGCAGAACCTTTGCAGCTGTGGGACAACACACCCAGGATCTCTCTACAGTGTTTCTGTGCTGGAAACTATACACTACTTGGCTGGTTTCTGTTAGAGGTTCTTACGTATGGATCGAAACAACTACAACTCTACCAATCTGATGCTTTTCCTAAACAGAACAGCTTTGGTTAAAGTAAATGAGGAATACTGTGGATAAGCCCACACTAATGTCATTTTCCCCTTCTAAAGAAACACTAAAGGTCATATAGCAGGGACACAAACAAATTGGTGCCCATACCAACTGACTGTTCTTACATCACACTGTCCCAGCTAACATCCCTAGCGGCTTTATTACATCTATAATCCCCTTTATTCTAAGTATCCGTAAGTGCTGGCCTGAATTTTCCTAAAAAACTCCCACTGGACAATAATTCATTCTAATTGGCTATTTTACACTAATTATTACACATGAAAAAAACTCAAATGCCTCTTTTTATCTTGAGTGATTTATATGTTTCATGTACTTCCCCATGAAGGAAGAAGAATTTGTCAATGCAGTTAAACACTATTCTTGTGAACAACTCAAGCTGAGGTCAAATGAGGTACTCTGTACTATATATGTACCTCATGTAACTCACTGCATATCTGGCTTAACCTGAAATCACCTAGGAAAACTTGCAGAACTGCCTGAGAGCAAAACCAGCACTATCAGCTCTCTCCTTGTGCTAACTTAGCTACCAAGATAAAACCACGTCAGAGCCCAGACTGAGATTTCAGGTCAGACTGCTTACATGCTCATCCAGCTATTTTTATTCCCAAGCCTCTTGCTTCTCTCCTTTCATTCTTTCTTCTCTGACTTCTCCATGGCTTTACAATAACGCCTTTCACATAGTGCTTTGTGCACCTGCTGGTTTAACTCTTGGTCACCTTTCTTTTTATTTCCAACAACACCACAGAGGACACTTGAATTTTTCACTTCTCAGATCACTAGGTGGCAGAAAGCAATCAGTGAAAGCCCTTCACAAAAACAAAACAAAACAAAACAAAAACCACCCACCATGTGAGGGTACAAATATCTAGCATTTTCATTTGGACATATAGGGTGCAATTGTTGTTTCTTGCTCAAAATGGCAGAATAAATATTTTAATTAGCTGCACTCCATTTTGGGGTAATATAAAAATACGGCGCATTTTGGCTGAGGTAGTTTGTTTTTAGGGGGCCACTGTGGGCACCTTGAATAGCTCTCTGAAAATTATCTTTTCCTAAAATGCTGCTTGCTGATCCCCTCAAATCTCGTTACCTTTGTAGTTGTGGTGGAAGGTGTTAATGACTGTTGACAGTAACCTTAATGAAAGTAGCAGAATGAATTACAGAATAAGTGAAGAAATAGGTGCTGCAAAAACTTGCAAGTGATGATGTTGTGGGGATGTTAGATGTGCACCCTGCTCCAATATCCCCATGCTACTTAGCTGCAGATAATATGGAGGCTAAAGGCTTCTGACTGTCTACACATCTCATGCATAACCCAGAATAGTAGCACCAATAACTCTACCACCAGCACTGCTCCTCCACCACCAGCCTAGCTCTCAGCATGTCATCTGCCTTGGGGCTTGCTAAACTGCTCTCACAAGAAGGCTTTTCACACGCTCCACGAGGTGGACATTTCCTTAGATGCAGTGTAGGGGCCAGGGGGAGCAGAAGGAGTCAGCTCACTGCCGTGAGGTGGGTTAAGGAAAAAGGCATGAAACATGGTATGCTCCGTGATTAGCGGCCCTAGAAAATCGTGCCCTTGGAAGGGAGAGAGAAATGATGTACTGTGGAGAAAGCAATGACAAGATGTGTTCTTATGAGTTGTAACTCAAGTGAATGGCTGCTTCTGGAGTGCCATTGGTTGCAATGCCTGGCACACTCTTATTTACAGGGAAGAGGGAAGCACAAAGAGACTTCCTTGCCTTCCAGAGATACTAGAACCACTACTCAAGAGCTTAAAACTCACTGCTAAATATGGCGAAGTAATCCACTTTGTGGAAGAGTAGCCTGCTCGCAGTGAGCTGCAAGAGCTTGTAGAGCATTTAAGAGTCTCCTTAAAAGAAACTGGATGGGTATAGTCTTCTCAAAAGCCACATCAGGAGGGTCTCTCCATTACTTTCACTCCAGTTGAGAAATGTTTCATCAAATAATACGAGACAGCAAAGCACGTGCTACTTACTTTGGGCTGTTCTCATCTCTCAGAGCTGTGACAGTGTTAACAGGAACACCGAGGAAAGGCAAGGGAATGTGATCACACAGCCTTCAGAAACCTCAACGGAACCCTCCACAGAACACTCCTGAAAAAAATGAAAGGCTCAAAGCCAAAAACAGCATGCTGTTGAGACAAGCCAAGTTTTTTGGCTTTCTTACATCAGCTTATCTTCATTTACAGGCATTCTGTAAAATCTATAATGTATGTTTATCACCATTAACTGAAGTTCGGGGGGGGCAGGGCGAAGTTCTTACCAGTGATGCCCTGCTTCAAAAAGGCTCTCTTTTCAGGAACATTTCTCATAAAAGCATTTCCACTTGGGCATGAAAGGCAGTATATTTTCCACAGGTACTTTCAGGTGGTTCCAAAAGGTGCTTTCACATCCTTCACACTTTAGCTTGCCTGTTTCCACTGAAAAAGTTGCTAAATAAAGCTGTGAAGTAAAGACAAAAAGGAAAAGAGGATAGTGTTGGTGTAAGTCACTATAGCATTTTCTATATATTCCTTTCTTTCCAGGGATACACAAGACAAAATAGTGATACTTTTCCCTTCTGTGAAGCTTGCAGCCTAAATTTCCTTCAAAATATTAGCACCAAATGGAAGTGCTTTCTTCTCCCCGTCTGAGCCTTTCTGAACTAGAAAAATACAATTCTTTAACTAATCACCGCTGTTCTGTCTACAGAAATGTTCATTCCTTGGCAGTTCTGGGAGGGTTCAGTACAACACTAAAACAGTGCAGAACTTGTTACTGCATTAGAAGTCACCCTAATCCACTTCTTACTCTAAACAGTCCCTAAAATAGCAACAGGAAGGTGCTTTCAGTTACTTCTAGGTTTATTTATTTTCTAAGACGATGTCTTTGGTCTCTACAAACATTTTCAATAATCCTACACCAGAAAAATCCTACAACACTGATATCAGGAAAAAGAAATGGCTTCTGCTCTTTGTATATGTTTACTTATGTGTGGTTAGTTATGTGGCAAAAATATTTTCCAGAGTATTTGACTCCACTAAAGCTGTATGAGGCAATGGCAGAGAGTGAACTGGATTTCTTTTGTGTCTTGCACCTGTTCATGTATAGCTGTTCTAGCTATTTCTGTGCAAATCCAGTCTGGTAATTACTCATTAGCCATCAAAGAGAGAACCATCTTGACTCCTAGGACTTAACGTGACTTTTCACTGTGCACTTTGCACAATGATGAAAAAATTCTTATCTAACAGGCCTGAATCTACCGAAGAAAGTTCCAGTTGTATCAGACCTGTAGTACTGCCCAAGGGCAGAGTGAATTGGCAATCCTTTCCCTTGTTTATTTTTCAGAGGGGACATTGAGGACACCATTTTTCAAATGACAAAAAGCCTTCCTTTTGCTGATTTCCTTTACCAATATAGACATTGCAGGGAGACAAGGATGAATCCTGAGGTCTTGGTAAAACTGACCCAGGAAATATTTTGGTCGTATTGGGAACTATTACTGATCTTTCTCCAAAAACGATCTCATTTAAGATTCTTGGAAAAGCCTCTTGTATTTATATGCCCCAGCACAAACCACTTCTAACATTCTTTTTCCTGCGTGACAAAATGAGTCTATGTTGATCACGAATGCCTTGTTTGACAGCACTGACTGCAGTGAAACATATTCGAAAACACAGTAGGTATAATTCTGAGTGTATTACTTTCATAGGGACCATGAACTGGCAGTAATCTCCATTTTATTCTGCATTGTACAAACAAATATACTAAGCACCTAGGGAGAGCTTTTGATTCAATTTTTATGGAATAATAAGAAAAAAACACATGTAGGGATAAAGGCAACAACAGAGACAGGTGCACAGAACAGTAATCATAGTGGTGCTATCTTGGATAAATTAAAGGCAGTAAAAATTAAGAAGCCATTAATGATATAATACAGAGCACAGTCCAAATAAAACCTAGCTTATTTTCCTAAGAAAGAGTATGAATGTATTGCACTTTTATTCTACTTGTTTGGCGTAGTCCTTAATGCATATAAAACAATACAATGCAATGGAATAATCCCTTCCTTTTGCTGCTCAGCCCCATGTTTATTGTACCACAGCTAAGTCTGTGTCAGCCAGCTCCACCACTGGACTCCAATGAGAGCTGAAGTTTCCATTTGCTGTCACAGATGGGCCTGTGGGGCTTTGTTTCTGCTGCAGGCATCCAGCTGCCTCTCAGTGGGTTGGTACTTGAGTTTTATATAGACATATTTTCTGAAGAGACTCTTCTATCACTCCAGCATCAGTCAGAATGTTTTGGGGGAGATTTTTGTTTAGTGTTAGCATTAGCCTGTTCATCACAAGCCTAAATGGACCAAGGTTGAAACTGTGTGTGACTGGCTCTGCTCCACTAGCTCCAGTGGGGCTAAAAAGGGGCAGCAAGGACAAATTTCTCACAAAAAAGCATTTGTAACGGGTTACGAAACAGCAGCTTTGTTAGTTCATTTGCATTGTGTTGCTTAGCCTATAAATAGGCAGTTTGATAATGATCAAGAGTGAAAGAATATATCAGTTCTGTAATGTAATCTTCACACTCTGCTCTACCTGGGTTCTAAGGAACAGCCTGTGAGGTCTCTGTTTCTGCTAGGTGTGTGGTGGGTCTGTGCTGGATCTCCATCATAAACCAACCTAGGTGGTGCCACCAGCACTCCTCTGATCTCAGTGGCAGAAGGGCTGGAGCTGCCACTGATGGAGCACTCCTGCACACAGAACAGAGCCAGTTACACCCAAGTGAAATGGAGAGCAGTCTTACAGCTGCAGTTGTGATTTCTTCTGCAAACAAAGTCAGCAAAACATCAAACACCAGACTACAAAAGCAGTTGTGTGGGCTACAAATGAAAATTTTCAGCAACCTCTTTGTTGCAGAATTATCCTCACATGCAGCCACCTTTCCTTTATTGCAAGTGAAAAAAATTGCTTTCCTGCTTAAACGTAACTTGGGGATGGTTGCTCACCTTGTTGGAGTACACAAGGTAAGTCTTGTCCTATAGCTGTGCCTTACAATGACAGTATAAGTTTCCATATTATATGTCATTGCGCATCCTATGGAACAGGTTCAGGCTATGAAACTGTTCTGGATGGCCCAGCAGGCTGGAGATAAAAACAAAACAGGTAAACAAATAAACTCCAATTGCTCTCTGTTAAAAAGAGTCAGGAACATCAGAAATGGCACTAATGGAAATATTACTGGGCTATTACCTTGTGCTACCTCCCTGTCTAATCAGAAATACAAAACAACCTTATCTGACTATTATTTAATAAAAAATGAGCTATGAGAACCAGCCTGTGACTTTTAGCTCGTGTAATTATCACCTCTGTTTTGCTCATTCCTCTCATACAAACTCTAAGATCTTTTAGGGGCAAAGTTTATTATTTTTCATTTTAGCCACTTTGGCTACTGTGTATTGTTGAGTAGATAAGATATTCCTTGGAAACTCCGAAGAAGGAAAGAAACATCAACAAAGGCAGTCTTTGTTTCCATTCCTGTACCCATTTCTACCAGGCGCAGTGAGTGCTGCCTCACGGGATTTTTATGAGGTGCTTGTGCTGCCCCTTGGTTCCACCCACACAAGGAGAGGTTCCAGCAACAAAAGAGGTGACCAAACCTAGAGCTGCCCTGCTGCTATGAACAAGTCAGGTAAGCAGTTTGGGGCTGTTTTGGGGACAGCTTTTCAAGCATGTAATGCTTACAGAGAGCCTCCACATGTTCCGTATCAAGCTGTTTGCATCCCGACACCTGTACCTAAAATGTCCAGAGAGGTCAGCATCCAGCGTCTTAAACACTGTAAGAATTTCTTTTCTGATGTTGAAATTGGAACTGAGCCCCCTCAAAACTGACTGTGTACCAGCTACTGGTAAGCTCTTCAGAGCAGACTCTGCAAAGTACATGCGCTTCTGAGCCATAGTGGGCTCTGAAGTCAGTCAGGTGTTTTGTTTGTTAGTTTGTTTGTTTGTTTGTTTTAAAATTGTGTACCTTCCTCTCTAGTATTCATCTGCTTACATTATCTTAACAGTTGTTTCAAATTATCTGTTCAGTGGAATCCTATGGCAAATGCTAACAGCTTAAAAAAAAAAAAAAAGGTGAAATCTCCAGATTGCTGGATCCTAACCACTAGGACCCCAAAAGTATGGTTTTTTGAGGCTGTTCCCAAACTTTTACTAAAGATCTGAAAAATCTACCCCTCATGCTGTTTGTGTTGTGACAATGAAGAAATACATAAGGCATTGGTGACATACTGACATGTGTCGTGACATATGCTGTGAAAGCATACATGCCACAGTACTCCCCTAAGGAGTGAGAAGGTGAAGGGGCATGCAGGACCTGCACCTCTCTGGGCATGAAGGATGCCACCTCTTACTTGACAGAGTTTGAGGCAGATGTTTGTGGCAGATGCTCACTTGATTCCGAGCCACCTTTTTGAGCTTTTCCAACCTCTTTTCCGCCCTTCCCCTCTCTTCTGATTCTCTTGTGAAGCAGCTTGCCAAGCCGCCGCCTTTGGCACAGGTTGGTGAACAAAGGCTGGCCTGTGAACTGCAGACTGCCAAAGCCCAAACAGGGCTTTCAGTACCGTGTTCTCCAGGCGTACACAAAACGATCTGCCATTTCTCACCAACACAGAGGTAAAAGATGAAAATGTTTAAGAAAACCTGGAAGGTGGAGCTAAAATATGAAACACAAAACAGCTGAAGTTTAAAAACTTAAAAGTGCTGCCTGCAGAATTTCCATGCCAGTACTATTTTCTGAAACAGGAACATGCTTTGTTCTTTTCTGTTTTGGCTAAGACTTTTTAATGCTGCAATTGTGATTTTTCCTGTTCTGTGTTTGGACTCCCTAGTGCTAAGAAATATACATATGTCACACATTTGACATTCAAGAGGTTGATTAATGACTCATTTTGTCTGGGGTAGAGTTAATTTTCTTCATTGCAACCTCTATAGTGTTGTGTTCTGGATTTGTGATAAAAACAGTGGCAGTAACACACCCATGTTTTTAGCTGCTGCAGAGCAGTGCTTGCACTGCAGCATGGTCTTTTCTGCTCCTTGTGCTGTCCTGCCAGTGAGGAGCCTGGGGGTGCACAAGATGTTGGGAGGGGACACACCAGCACAGCTGACCCAAACAGACCATAGGGAATGCTTGTACCATATGGCGTCATGCTCAGCAATAAAAGCTGGCAGAAAAAAAAAAAAGAGAAGGGAGGACATCTGGAGTTACAGTATTTCTCTTCTCAAGCAACAGTTATGCATTACGAGTAGTGCTTTCCTGGAAATGGCTGAGCATCTGCCTGCCAATGGAAAGTAGTGAATGAATTCCTTATTTTTGCTTTGCTCATTCCCACAGATTTTGCTTTACCTATTAAACTGTCTTAATCTTGGCCCATGAGTTTTCTCACTTTTACCCTTCTGAGTCTCTCCCCCATCCCAGTGCAGGGGACTGAGCAAGTGTCTGTGCGGTGCTAGCTGCCTTCTGGGGTCAAACTACAAAAGTCTTTTACGACACTCAGTGTGAGGCACAAGGGGTTCAAGATAATGATAACTTGACTGGAGTGTGCTAGACCAAATTTTGTAGCTGTTACAGCTCTGTAGCTACTAATTGGCAAGGTTCCTATGTCTGCCATTGGTCTTGCTTGCCTTGCTTTATATTAGAGTCTAGTTCTGGTTAGCAGCTGCTTTTTGCTTTTGCTGTTTGCTGATCTGCTTATCATCTTATTTTGCTGTGCCTAGGAACATTTTGATAGCAGTGCTGGCCACGCACTTGGGCTGGTAGACAGACAAGGCATTGCTGCTGTTCCTGTGCTGCTGTACTGGACAGGCTGGGTCTCCATAGTGAACACAAGTCAGAGATGTGGATGAGTCCACATGGGAGCATGGATACCCCAAAATGTCTGTGGCCATGAATAAGCCCACTCCAGAGCAGGTACACCCTTGAAGGGACAGTGTTCATGGATAATTACAGGCAGAAGCAGGTATACCTCTACGCATCTGTGGATTTGGACAGGCCCACAAGGCAGCAGGTATACCTCTGAAGGAACTGTGGCATGGGGATGGGCCATAGCAGAGCAGGTGCAACCCAAAGGGACTGTGGACAAGCAGGAGGGGCAAGAGGAGGAGTTCCTTGAAATGTTAAACCCTATAGCCTGGTCCAGATGGACCAGGGGTGGAGACTGTAATGGATATGCCTTTAAACTGTCTGAATTGTACGTTATAGGAAGTACTGTAGCAGGAACCACGTAATCCAATAAAGGATGAGCCTTACAAGAAGCAGTGCAAATGCAGCAATGACCTGACCTAAGCTGGCTTTGTCACCCAGTAACTCCATGCAACACACTGGCTCTCCTGTCCTGAGGGACCACTGTAACAGACAGAAACCAGACATGGACTAAAAGAGCACAGTGGGCATTTTATTGTTATTTTATAGGCATTTAACAAGGGTGGCCACCATTGAGGGAATGATAGCTGTGTACATATCAAAGGATGAGAAGGGGCCGGGGTAGTTAATAAGGATATATTAGATAGCGTGGGACCTGAGCATGACAAAATTGCTGTGGCATAACTGGGGGAGATTGTACTAGTTTGGGCTGATAGAGAGCTAATTTTCTTCATTAAAAAAAAAAAAAAAAAGAAAAAAAGAAAAAAAAAAGCTATGGTTTTATGTTTGGGATTTGTGATGAAAACAGTGTTGATAATACCCTGATGTTTTTGCTGTCGCAGAGCAGTGCTTGCACAGAGTCAAGCTCTCCTCTGTTTTTCACGCTGTTCCACCAGCGAGGAGGCTGGGGGTGCACACAAGTCTGGAAGGGGACACAGCCAGGGCAGCTGATCCAAATGGACCAACGGCACATCCCATACCATGTGATGCCATGCTCAGCAATAAAAGCTGAGAGGAAGAAGGAGGGCGGTGGTGGGCATTCAAAGTTACATTTTTTTTCCCAAGTAACAGCTATGTATGACGAGCAGTGCTTTCCTGCAAATAGCTAAACATCTACCTTCCAATGGGAGGTAGTGAATTAATTCCTTATTTCACTTTAATTTGTGTGCAAACTTTTGCTTTACATTGTCTTTTTCTTAACACATGAGTTTTATCACTTTTTACCTCTCCAGTTCTCTCTGCCATCCCATTTGGGACAGGGAGCAAGTGGCTCTGTGGGTCTCTGATGCCTCCTAGAGTTAAACCACAACAGTGACAACTGGCAATTTCAATTTATTGAAATAAAATTATGGCAACAGGAACAAAAGTTTGCATTTTAAAAATTAGCATTCAGACAATTTTTAATGGCATATACATCCAGAAAATGTGTAATAGTTCACATCAATGTTGAAAATTTGTTCCATCTCTCATTGTGAATCTATCGTGCTTGTATATATTTAATTTTGTTGTCTGATGTTTTCCCCAGTTCTAGTGTTCCGTAGTTTCCAAAAATATTACTACATGAAATACAGAGAGAGAAACTACTGGGAATGTTCTTCAGAGGTAGAATTAATCTTTCCTCTTTTAACACTACTACTTCACAGAATTTTCTTTTGGTCTACCACAGCAACACACAGCTAGGCTTTATGTGCTGTTATGAGGAATGCTCCAGAAATGCTTGAGACTGGTTTGTATCTGTATGCCAGCATCAATGTCAGAGTGATCTCACTTTGTGCTTCCTGGTATTTCATTGTTAGTTTTCCAAGCTCAGACTTTCCAGTCATCAGAGAATTGAAAAATGCAACATCTGAGAGAAAATGATAGAATATTAAGTGCACTCATTTTTCATCAAGTAGGTTTCCCGCAGTAATCATTCGTGAACCCAGAGAGCTATTATTGAAAACACTCATCACTAGAAAACCCTCAGCTTCAACAACAGCTAAATAGTCTTTCCAACTTGTCTAGACTCATAGAGGCTTGCTTGGCCTGTTGCTACCCTGGCTGATTTAATACTCATTTCCATACTCATCACTCTCTGAAAAGAAGGCAAAACTCATTTCCTTGAGAAACTCCTGCCACTTTCTGAAACTTCCTTCTTTTTTTTACCCATCTCCACCTGTTCCCCTTCCACAGTGAACTTCAAGCTGTTCCACTCGTGTCCTCCTGACTCAGCTATGTACAGTTTGAATCCCTACTTTTTCTGAGCCCTGATTAACAGCCTTCTATTTTCTAGTCCCTTCTCACAAGTCCAGCGCACAGTTCAGCCTTTCAGACAACTAAGTACTCGTTAGCCCTTCCTCGGCTAACATCCTTAACAGCCAGGTAGCCACACTTGTCTCTTGGTAGTGGTCCTTCCTCAGCTCACTAATGAATTTCCTCCTCCTCCTGTTTTCCTAGTGCCAACTTCTGAGTGCTGTTAAGTACGGAGTACTTGTTTACTTGTTTAGCTCCCCTGTAAAGATATGATTAAAAATCTATGCAACTAATACCTATCAACAATGGGGTGGCTGGGGGAGACGGGGAGCAGAGGGGGAAGGGGGGTGTCACCATGATGAACATTAGCAAGTTTTCCAGTCCACTGCCCCATCAAAGGGTCACAGAAATTTAGGGTTTGTTTCAAATGCAAGCAGAGTATGAAGGTGAAGTCCCACCAGTTCTTGTGATGTTTTGGATTAGACTCATAGTACCTGAGGTGCAATGCATCATTGTAAGATAATGAAGTAATAGATTTGTATACTTAGAATATTGATCAATTTATCTGTCGTTTATAATTTGTAATAACTTACATTTTTATTCTTTCTCCCTGGAGAATCTCAAAGAATTATATCAAGCTCTGAAAAACTAAGCTTTTCCTTTTTAATCTCCATTAGTTTTATTAAATTGCAACTTTTCAGCAGCTGATTGTGTTTTATTAAAAGAGAAAAATCTTTTCTGGGAGCTATAGCAATGCAAAAGCATATTGAGGATTTGATGATGTGGTAAGCAGAAGGGTGACTCTCAAGTGCCTTGCCACACCGAAATCTTGAGAGGCTGTCGGCATATAGCTAGCCTCACTGGTAGTGCAGTTCATGGGTTGGTGGCCTTTGTCATGTTTTAAGAAGACATGCTTGTCCCTCTTCCCTCTGGTGTGAGCTGTACATATGTTCTCTACAGGCCAGTTCAGTCTTGCTACTATAGTTTGTTTTTGCTCTTTCTGCTTTTACTTTCAATTCTGTTTGACAAGGAAGCTAAGGGACCTTTTTATGCAAAGATCATAAAAATGCAATATGAGATATGCATGGGGGTTTCGACTGTAGAAAAAGGATATTAACTGAATGTTAAACACTTGGTAAAAAGAAATATAAGAATATTGATACAAATAATTTTCTTCAAGCATCAGAGCTCACAAATTCAGGAGACATAGTTTCTATTTCATGCTATCTGCTGGTGGTACAGGTTGATCTTGCTGCATTTGGCCAAATTCCGTAGGTATTTGTAAGGCTTTCTTCATAATCACCTAGATCATACTTTTTCAGTGTTCGTATAAGATGCATATTCTTAGGCACAAATATTCTGCAACCACTGAGTTAAGTTGCCACCTACCAGGCAGTCTCAAATATTTAGAAAGGTACAAGTATTATTAAAAAGAAAAACAGCTATAGGTAATATTAAAAGAAAAAAGTGTATTAAAGGTGTGTGAAACGTGGGTATTTGTCACTTGTAATTTTGCTTCTCTTGTAATACACTGATAACTAGAGGGGGAAAAAAGTAAAAAGAAAATGGAAACAAATGGATAACTACCATGAAGATTTATACCTCACCAAGGGAGAATAACATGGGAGTGTGTGATGAGAAGAGAAAACTGTGAGCTGAAGCACAAAGAAGTAAAGTTAGAGCCAGAGGACAGGAAAAGAAATAAAAGCAGAAGAGAGAAGTTAGGGGTCAAGAAAGAGATAATAGTGAGAGAGAGGAATGGAAGGGGATAAAAGAATTAGGGAAAAGACAATGAGCAGGAAGAAGAAACAGAAAAGAAAACAATCAAAGTGGTCAGAGCGACAGGAGGGTTGAAGAAAGAGTATGAGAATGAAATTGATAGAACTCATCTGATGGTGAAGTGAAAATGAAAATCATATAAGAAACTATCAGGATATTAAATAATTCAAAACCCAAGGAAAATAAAGTACAAGCTCCAATTACACAAATGGATTTTTTTTTCCCCTCTGCATTAATCTCTTGTTGTGTTTATACTTCCCTGTGAGAGAAAAAAAAAAAAAGGCAGACAGAGGTCCAGATTAAAAAAATCTTGGGATAATCTTGGTCTGCACAAAGTGCAAAGAAAATCTTCAGTCGCTTGCTATGGACCATCCATAGATCTCATTCTCAGTCCAAGGCCAGAAGGAGCTGATTGTCTCAGGGTATAAGGAACATCTTTGCAAACAGGTAACAGAGAAATATAGTGAAAGGATTTGGTCTGAGTGTCCTTCCCTCCAGTTGAAGAAAAAAATGTTTCACATCAGTTAAAGCATTTCTCTGATATGCTTGAACAATCTATGAAAACTGCTGCTATATCTATCTTGCATTTTGCACCCTAGTGAAAAAGACTTGCATTTTGCATTTTGGACAGCCTATATTGATGATTTTGAAACTTTTCCAAACATTTTTCAAGCACATGAATTTGTTGAAAGAAATGCTTTCCTAGCAGAGAGAGAGAGAGAGAGAGAAAGAGAGAGAGAGAGAGAAAGAAATAGCTTTTTAGGAGGGAAAAAGTGAGCTTTGACTAATTCCTGTCTCCCTGGTATTTAGAATCAATGTTTCCTTCAAAATACTAATGTGATTTGTTGCTCTAGATGTAGAGGCCTATTATCACTGCTTAAAAGCTAAGGAAACTAAATCCTTTTTATACTTCATGAGTAATGAACCTTCTGTTACTTTCTCTCATTAATATGATAAAGCCATAAATAAGTTATTAATAATCAAATAATCTCTGTTAACAAGATTATGATCATGATTTTCTGTAGCAGGAAATATAGGCTTAAGTCCTTTGGAAATGCCTTTGCAAAAAGATGAAAGGCTGTTGGATAAGTGCAGACTCAACAAGAATTCTGCCAAATGTCTTGGCTCTTCACCATGCTCAAAGTCCATGCTGAATGTTGCAAACAAAATGGATCCCCAAGTTCCTTTAAAGGCTTTATAGAATTTATTTGGGAAACCATCCAAGCCAGCTGTTTTTCCATTATTTAGAGAATTAATGGCCTCCTCAGTGAATGCTTTTTCTAAGACAACCCTTTGTGTATCTGGGCATGTGGGCATTTGGAGGTTGTTAAGGCATCCATTAATGTTTTTATGTGCATCAGGGTAGTCATTTTCCAAGCATATACCTTCACAGAGCTGCCTACAGGCTTTATCTTTTTGTTTGTTTAAAGTTACTTTCCATTATCTTGAATTTAAATTGAAGTTATTTTATTATTTCTAAATGTACATTCCAGATATTTTTCCTTGCCTGTTCTCCATTTTCCAGTGTCGTTCCCTTAAATGGTAATGTACAACATACTCTGTACTGTGTATCTTTTTATCTGTAAAAGCAGTGAAATAGAAGATTCATCACTTTACCAAAATAATGTGTCCTGAGGTTTGATTTTTCACAAATCACAATTTGAGATGGATCAATAATAGTTGCCATTTATATAACAACCTACATCTCAGGAAATAAAAGTACTTATAAACATTACCGGAGCTGGAGAATGTCCTGTAAAGTTTTACTAATTCTATAGTGTGTTATTTCTCCCACTTGTTGGGCTACATAAACACAATACTTTAAAAGAACAACAACAACAAAATAAACAAACAAACAAATAAATAAAATTGTGAGCTTCTCACACTTGGGCTGCAGTACTAGGAGGGAAGCAGAACATGCCGATGTTACTGTCAATTGTCCAACCAGAGCAGCTAAGAAGCAAAATCCTTCCATTAAGCCTTCCTCATTATTTTGTAGTATATCTGTGCCATATCTATGTTCTATTTTGAGGCCCAGCCCTTTTTGCGTATTTGCTTTAAATAAAACTTTAAGTTGTTGTACACTTTTACTCAGGGTCTTGAGCTCCAAAGTTTATTTTGACTTGCCATGGAACATCAAAAAGTTTCAGTAGGAGCTTCCAAACCAGAGCTGATCCACACCTCAGATAAAAAATGTTTTGGTTGAAAAAATATAGGGGTAGGGGGGAAAAAATAAATTGTTTATTTAGTTTAACTCCTTAATTTGAAAACATCTGCTGAAGGTACAAGAATCTGGATCCACAGAGTCCCCCCTTTCCTATCTCCCCCCCCCCCCCCCCAAAAAAAAAAAAAGGAAAAAAAAAGGTGTGTTTGTGAGGGGTTGAGATGCTTGGGAGATTCAGCTTATTTCTTTTTTTCATGGTCATATTTCTCTAGCCTGAATAAATTCACAGATCTGGAATAGAAAGTGTTGGTTGTGTAATGTAGCTCCTATGTTTGGCAAATGAAAAGAAAGACATGGCCTTAAGAATGGGAGTTATTACACCTTAAACTAGGTCTGTTGGTTACAAGTTAGTTCATTTGCATTGCTTTTAAATTATCATGTTTGTTGAGCTGAGCTTGGTGATGAGGTTCAGGAAATCCACACTTTTGCACCTGAACATTCTTGCTTCATCCTAACACAAACTTTCCATTAGCTTTATAGCTGCGGTTTCTTGAGCAATGATTTAAGTAGCCCTTATGCTGAACTCATTTTTTCCTGGTGAATTTACTTTCTTTTAGTACCCACGTGCTCCTGCAGAAAGACTGGAGGATGACCCTGCACAGATCAAAGAGCAAACCTCCGATTGTTTCCTGAGGGTCCAGTGTTTATAGATTTCCTCATTTCTGCTACTCCTGACACCACTGTAAACAGCCTCCAGTACCAATACTGACATTGCTCACACTGCGTTATGAAAACTGTAAGACGGATAGCTTGTCCTTTGTGTGTATGTTCTTTCGTCAAACAGCAGGAGCACTCTGGCTGAAGTTTAAACATTTTGAAGCAATCGTAGTGCAGGGGCAGCTCTTTTTAGTAAACTAACAAACTGAGGTG
This sequence comes from Anser anser, assembly GCF_964211835.1. Classification (NCBI taxonomy): domain Eukaryota; kingdom Metazoa; phylum Chordata; class Aves; order Anseriformes; family Anatidae; genus Anser; species Anser anser. The sequence continues at coordinate 44,331,082 of NC_139723.1, forward strand.
GGATTGGGAGACACAGAGATTATTCAACAAACAGCATTCACCCCAGACAAGGGCACCTCTTTAAAATACTCCACTGCCCAGGAAAATTCCTGCTTTTGATCACTCTTTGTGCAGTGAAATCCATTAAACGACAAGCTGGGCAAGCCTCTTTTTTGCATGTTGTGGCTGTCTGTTCCAAATGGCCGACTGCCAGCAGTTTTACTGAGAGTGGGAGCCATCCGATATTTCAGTGCAGAGAAAGAGAGAGAGAGCATCAGCAGGATGCAGGGGATCAGAGAACTGAATGGCACTCAGAGCACAGCCTGTATTTTCTGTATGGTTTGAGAGACAGCACAAGTTGTACAAAAACATGATTTGGCTGATAACCAGCTTATGTCCAACAGGCTCCTTTTAAGCTCTAAGCGTGTAATGGATGTGCTTATTGTTTACAGCTTGTTAAATAAGGGCTTGAACAGCTCCAGTTTAAGTCAAACTGTCCTCCAAGACAGGAGTGAAGGAGAAGAACCATACAGATCTTTCTCATGAGGAATGACAAAAAGCAGGAGCACTTTGTGTGATAGCCCCATGTTAGTACTTTTCCTAGTACTAGACTTTAACAAAACATGCTCACAATGCTTCACATTTACTGACTCAGATATACTTTCTGATTTCATATCTCTTCAGCTGACCTGGAAGAAAACTTCCCACATAATTGTATTCCTGCAATTACCTTTACCATAGAGTTAAACAGGGCATTTACTACACTGCTGACCTAAGTCCTCCCCTTCTTCCTGTTCCAGCTAAAACCTTCTCAGGCAGCTTCACTGTAGCTCTCAAGCTGTGGTATCTTGCTATCTAGGCAAGATTTTAAACCTTGAGAGGTTTTTGGCTGTTTTGTAAGTCATCTGCTTTGCAGTGAGGTTGCAGCCTGTGTCACTCAGCTGCAGGTAGGCCTCTGGTGCCTCCTGCTTCATGCCCAAAGAAGAAATGTGCTCTTGTATGAGTCAGCATGGAGGAATCACAGAACTCCTAAGTTTATGAAGGCTCCAGGATGTGTCAGTCTCTACTTCTCAGTAACACACACCAGCTACCACGATGCCACTGCTCACACCTGGGCTGGGCTGACTTGCATGCTCAAATTCAAGTAGAAACAATCTGACTTGACTGTGGTGATGACACACCACTTGACATTATCATCTAGAGCTTCCAAGTCTGGTCTCAGCTTAGGAACCTCCACACAGCTCTACATAGCAGACATGAGTTCTCAATCCTTTCTGTTGCCAGAGAAAACCTTTACAGAAGGAGTCATGTTCCTTGACTGTCCTGCAGTCATTACTTGAAAATTATCGCAGTCAACATCATTAAAATCTTTGAAAACAACACACCACTCTTGTACACTCATATTGTAAGTATTTATGAGCAAGACTTGATGATTTCTATGTAATTAACATGAAAAAAAAAAGGCAGGATTTAAATAGAATCACTCAAGGTGAGTAATATCAGAGAGTTTAAAGTCTATATATTTCTCATAACTCATGGTGTTATTAGTGTACTCAGCTCAGCAATAACAGAATTTTCAGCTTTTTAATATCATATATTACTGAGTTTAACTGAATTATTATTATGTATGTTAACCCTAGTAGGCAGCTAAGCACCACACAGCCACTCACTCCACCTCCCCTACTGGGATGAGGGAATAGGAAAGAGTAAAAGCAAAAGAATATTGGGCTGAGACAAAAATCATTTAATACACAATGAAAAAGTGAAAGAAAAGAGTAAAACAAGAGATGCAAAGGCATTCATTCACCACTTGCCCTAGGAAGCCAAATGCTGAGCCAGCAAAAGATGGCTAACCCACCGAAACCTCATCCTCTCTGTTTCCTTGCTGAGCATGCTGTTTAATGGCATAGAATAATTCTTTGGTTTCTGCAAGTCATCTGTCTGGTTGTGCTCCCTCCCATACTCTTGCGCACCCCCTGATCTACCAACTGAGTCAACAGAGTGAGAAACAGGAAGCCTTGATGCTGCCCAAACACTGTTCAGCAGCAGATATAAGCACTGGTGTACTTTCAGCATTGTTTTGGTCACAAATCTAAAACACAGCACTGTACAGGCCGCTGCTAAGAAAATTAACTCCATCCTAGCCAGATACAGTACTAATGGTTTTGTCTTCTGTCTCTGGTGTGAATTTCCTTGACTTGGTTTCCATAGCCATGATCTCTATTTGAAAGGCAAGAACCATCACCCTCTCGATGACTAAGGGGAATGGACAGAAGCATAAAGCTGCTTTGGTCCCTCCAGAAGTCATGGTACAAGTTCTAGCGCAGTAGCCACATGACCAAGCTCCAACATTGTAAAATCCATACCATGCTCACATGGGACTGCCAGGGTAAGGGGTAGGCATGCATTGCATGAACCCAGCACAAACACCCTCAGATATTCTTGGTCACCTCAAAAGAATTAAACTGAAACATGCTTGGACAAGGTGCATCTGCTGCTGATAGTTCCTCCAAATTTAGAAAGGTCTGAATGATCTTCCACTATGCCATTTCTTGGAGGAAAGAGAGTCTGACTTAAGGCAGGCGTTGCTGAATATTCTCCAAATAAGCTCTGGCTATAAATATATCTACTTTGTATTTAACAGTGTCTTTTTTGAGATGACCCCAAGCTGCCAATGTCAGCACATTTCATCAGTGTCATTGCTGTGGCTGTTTTAAAAACAAACAAACAAACAAAACAAACAAAAAAAAAACAGTCATGGGTGGAAGTGTATGCTGAAACCTGATAATAATTCCCTACTGGGACCAGTGGATAAGTAGGGCAGCAAGGAAGGACTATGGTGGCCTGGTGACCTGACTTTCTCAGATGTTGTGGAAGGGCATTCAAGGATGGAAATTTTTTTGTCAGGGTACTAGCGTGTACCTGCTCTGACCTTCTCATTATTTAGACTGATGATCCATAGCTTATACTCAGATGTGTCTACACCAGTTTCAGTTCATTTCTTTTTTGAGATTGGATTGACCAATGCTAAGCAATGAGTTTTCCTAAATTAATTTTCTTTTATTATGTTTTTATAGGTGACTTTATTATTTTTGGGAGGGGAAGGCACTCTTTTTTTTTTTGTTTTTTTTTTTTTCAGTGAAGTCAGAAATTACAGATAAAGAGTTAGCAATAATAATAAAACTGTGCCATCACTGGAGCAATGCAATACAGGAGAATGAAAGCTCTAGCAGGGGTTGCTGGGGTAACAAATAATAATAGTAGTAATAATTACAGTTCAAGAACTTTTAACTATATACATGTTAAGCCATAGTTTGATTTATCTGTCTGCGTGAGTTAACAGGAAACAAATCTGTAATAGCACGGCATAATTTTCTATTCAAATTATTCTATTTGTGTACTTACGTTGTGTTGAAAAAGACAGAGGTCAACAAAGGGACAAAAATATGCTTCAGCTTAAAGACCACTTTCAGAAACACTCAAATAATGCCTGGCCTTCCACTGTTTTATCTGACTGCCAGGCAGGTTCTTGTAGGTGCTTTTGGATTAGGCTTCTCCTCCTCCTTAATAAACAAAGAAGTTAAAGTAAGAAGAAGAAGACAATTTCAATGTTTCTGTTCATTGATAAAGCTAATAGTGAACAACAGGGGAAAAAAGGGAGTCTGATTTCTTGAGAACAACTAAACAAATACAAATCATTTAAGATAAGGCCTTCAGATGTCATATAAAGTGCCTGTATACTTTACACTTATGGCTTTTATGACCATCATTGGTAATTAGAATGATACGTGGCACATTTTCTAAAATCAAGTATTAGGGTAATAAGGGTGTTCTATTTTGCAAAACAAATTGACAACATTAACCGTGCCAAATGTACAAGTGGTTTCAGGTGTTGGAAATTACAAAGGGATTTGGGGCTTCAGAATGGCAAAGGGATTTAGCCACATAACTTCCATTGATTTCAATGTTAGATTAATGACTGGATGCCCTTGTTAAGTCTGTAAAACTTTTTGTCTTTTTAAATCAAAGCCCAATACTAAATAGTATTTTATCTCAGCTTAGTTTTTCCTGCAGATGTTTCATATCAACAAGCAAAAACATAGTGTCTAGCCTTCTGTTCAATTACTTTACTTCTCCCCAGTTGCTTTTTCCTATTTATGCTAATAACCAAAATACTAATAATAGCTTTTTAAACATTATTATGTTCTTAAGAACCACAGCAAGTCCTATTTGAGTTTACTTAGCAAGGCCCTTTTTATTTGGGAACACATGTACATGCTGCTTAATTGTGAAACACAGCTACAGAAAGAAAGATCCGGCAACCAAGCAAGTAAGGGGCTGAAATGGTCTGTAAACTCTGCTTAGTCCAAATTAGCAATGTGGGCAACAATATTGTGTTGTGTTTTCATCTTCAATTGCATATATTAACAGCTACACATGCAAAACAAATTCTCCTTTGTGGAGAATGAATTATGTAAATATAATTTGTAGCATTAATTTGGACTTGTATATTTAATCCACTCAAACATAAAAAGGTTTTCATGCACTGAATATTCCTGAGGTAGTTTAATATGCTTAAAATAAATGTGGAGCAGCTGACAGGAAAACATGCCCTCCATATCACAAAAGCTGTTTAAAAACAATAATTTAAGTGCCTAATTAATATTTACTACCCAGGGATTAAACTCCTAAGTAAATTTTCTCTCTAAAATATTCATTGTGCAATCTATACAGGTGGCAGGTATTGATGGGAATAGATCACAAATGGACAAGCCAAAGGCACATTATAAATGCTACTATATTGAAAAATCCTTCCATGAAATAAGAGTATCTGTTAAAAAAGACAGCTCGAGTTTCAGGTCTTCGTTTTATGAAGTGCATTTTCCACAAGCTCCCAATTTTTCTGAAAGTAAAGGTAGTATAATCTCCCCACAAAACTTTTGTTTAAAAGGCTATATGTTAGCAGTGCACCATCAACTGCTTGTTCACCAAAAGAGAAATGCAGTGAGCCCCAAACACAACAGCGAGGGTGTTGCATTGCACCAGTGAGCTAGGCTGAACTTGTGCCTTACTTCAACCATTAACTGCTTCAGCTTTTGAACTATTCTGGGCTGATCTCTCAATTTGTTAAAATCTCCCAGATGAAACTAGCTTGACTTTTCCTGCTGGTTCTAAAATTCAAAAATGAACTTTTACTGTGGGAAGTAAGGTAAATCTCCCAAAGTAAAATGGTACCAATTTTTTCCTTTGCTTGTCAGACTGAAAAGAAGGAAAAATATTTCTGTAACTGTGAGTTCTCTATGATTTCTCTCTGAAGTGCATCTTCAAGTATCTATCCTAGGGGATATAACATCTTTTACAAGCAATTTTATTTCCTTGCTACAGCCAAATCCTCCTTATCTTCACTAATGGATTAATTTATACTTAGAGTATAAACAAAAACCTTAGGTTAGCTTTCTGAGCACTATCTTTATTAAAGATTGTGTTTTGCAACTTCACCATAATGTAAAGCTAGTAACTGAAAAACATTAAGCCCTGCTGCCTGTCCAGCCGACTGGTAGTAAGTCTGAGGAAATCAAACCACTCAATAGAAAAAATGAGATCTGGGCTGGCTGCAATTAAACACAGCTGGTTGTTGGAGGACCTTTGTAATCTGATACAGGAGTTTCTAAGGCTGAAGATAGTGGGAGTCTGCTCATAAAGAAAATTAATTTATATGAAATCATAGTTCTCTCATAACCAGCAAAGAAGGAAACACCTAAAGAGACAGGCTATAGTAGAAATATAAGGTCTGTAAGGTGTTTGATCACTGGCCATTAGCGCATATCCATGGCAGGGCTTGAAGTGGGTGAAGTGATACTTTGCAAACCGCTTTTGTTCTGAAGGAGTGGAGCCTAGGAACCCTGGTGTAGCAGTATCAGTTTATCTGCATTTCACAGAATCAAAGAATCACAGAATGGTTTAGGTTGTAAGGTAGCTCTGGAGGCCATCTGGTCCCACCCCTGCTCAAGCAGGGACACCTAGAGCAGATTGCCCAGGTGCATGTCAGACAGCTTTTTACTATCTCCAGGGAGGGAGATCCCACAACCTCCATGGGCAGCCTGTTGCCAGTGCTCGGTCACACTCACAGTAAAGAAATAGATAGAATAGTTCATTTGGAAGGTACCTTCAAAGATCTTCTAATCCAACTTCCCAGAAGTGCTTCCTGATGTTCAGGAGGAGCCTCCCATGTTTCAGTTTGTGCCTGTTGTCTCTTGTCCTGTCAGTGGGCTCCGCTGGAAAGAGCCTGGCTCCATCCTCTGTGCGACCACCCTTCAGGTATTTATATTGATACATAGATGATACCCTCCCTGAGCCTCTTCTTCTCCGATCTGAGCAGTCCCAGCCCTTTCAGCCTCTCCTCACAAGAGAAGTACTTCTGTCCTTTAGTCGTCTTTGTGACCCTTCATTGGACTTTCTCCAGTAGCTCCATCTCTCCCCTGTACTGGGGAGCCCAGAACTGGATACAGTACTCCAGTGATATCCTCACCAGTGCTTAGCAGAGGGGAAGGCTCACCTCTCTTGACCTGCTGGCAGTACTTTGCCTAATGCAGCTAAGGATACCATTAGCCTCCTTTGCAGCAGGGACACACTGCTGAATCATGTTCAACTTGCTGTCCACCAGGATCCCCAGGGCCTTTCCTGCCAGGCCACTTGCCATCCGGGTTGCCCCCAGCATGAAGGGGGTCACCCAGATGGAAAGCATTATTGAACTGCATTAGGTTTCTGTCAGCCCACTTCTCCAGCCTGTCCAGGTCCTTCTGGATGGCAGCGTGACCCTCTGGTGTACCAACCACTGAACCCAGTTTTGTGTCACCTGCGAATTTGATGTGGGCCTCATCATCCAGATTATTAATGAAGGTGTTAAACAGGACTGGGCCTAGTATTAACTCCTTGGGGTACACTGCAAGTTACTGGCCTCCAACTAGACTTTGATCAGCACACTCTGGGCCTGGCTGTTCAGCCAGTTTTCAATTCATCACACTGTTTACCCATCCAATCCATATATCAAGAGCTTGTCTATGAGCATCTTATGGGGAACAGTGTCAAAGGCCTTACTGAAGTGCAGGAAGACTATACCCACTGCTCTCCCCTCATCCATCAGGCTGGTCATTTCATTGTAGAAGGTTGGTCAAGCGATGGCTTCCCCTTGGTGAATCTGTGCTGACTAGTCCTGATGATTTTCTTCTTCATGTGCCTGCAAAGAGTTTCAGGATTAGCTGTTCTATCACCTTCCCAGGGATCAAGGTGAGGCTGACCAGCCTGTAGTTCCCTGGGTCCTCCTTCTTGTCCTTCTTGAAGATAGGAGTGACAATTCCTTGTCTTCAGGCACTCTTCCCAGTTGCCCTAATCAGTCAAAGATTATTGAGAGTGGCCTCACAATAACATTTGCCAGCTCCCTCAGCACACGTGGGTTCATCCCATCAGGGACCACAGACTTATGCATTTCCAATTTGCTTAAGTATTCCCTAGTCTTCCTTTTGTCATTTAGGTGTGTACATACACCTTTCTTGTTGCCCTGGACATCCCAGGCCAGATTCATTTGCATTTGGGCTTTAGCTTTCATAACTTCATCCCTGGATGCTCAGACAATGACTCTGTATTCCTTCCAGGTAACCTGTCCTTTCTTTCACTCTCTGTATGCTTCATTTTTGTGTTTGAGTTTTGTTTATCTGTTTGACTTTTCAAGCCAAGCTGTTGGAAAGGGGTGAGGCCTACACTGCCAAAAGAAAACAGGGGCCCCACACTCTCAGGGTCTTGATTAGCAGCCTGCCAGTCAATCATAAGCATAAAGTGGAGAAATAGGATGAAAGCAATCACTGATTTTTATATAAGTATGTAAATAGCTATATATACACAATATATTCACCCAAATATGAATTAATTTAAATTTTATATTGCACATTCAAATAAAGGCAGGTGCAGGTGATGAGTTCATCTGAAGGTGCAATCATTCATAGGCTCTTCATTTCTCTTCTGTAAAAAGAAAGACAAAAATTACCTGCAGATGATTATAGTACATTGGAGGCAGATTTGTATTTTTTTTTACATATACTGATGTCAGGATGTCAAAGTTGCTGTTTCACCAAGTATAATGAAGGTGAGACATCTCTTACTTCTTCAGATGCACTGAAGTTGAAAAAATAAACATTAATGACAAACACAGCCCTATGGATCTTTAATTTTCAATTTATGCAAATCCAAACCCAGGTGTTCTCTAATCTGTTAAAGAAAAAGAAAGGAAAGAAGAAAAAGATTCATTTTAACCCTCATGGTCCACTGAAATATCTCTACTTAAGGATCACTAAATTACTCTTCTTCTGAAATTAAAGCAGAACTTTTCCCAAATCATGTTAAGAGTTTGGACAAGAACTATAACTTGTCTTTAAGTGTTCCAGCAGCTAACTAATTCTGAAATAATTTTAGAATAGAGATCTATATTATGTTCCTGAATTGTCTTCTGAATCACTGTTAACCATTGTGTAAGTGGGATTCATATCGTTTTGTTTTACAGCTCATTTAGTATTTAGGAAAGCTTTGACAACTCTAGGGAAAAAAATAAATCCAAAGAATTCATAGAATTTTAAAGTTTGATATCTAAAAACCTTTTTTTTTTTTTTCAATTACTGTTGTTATGATAGTTGTACTTTTCCTCAGTATAATCTGAAGCAGGACTGCATGGGAAAAATGAGAGAAATTAATTTTAGTAAAGTAGTTCTTTTTAGGATTATACAGTATGTTATTGCACTGATCCAAAAAGAACAATGGCAACAAAGCATATTCAAGCACAACACAACAAAATTTGACAGCTGGCTCTTGCAAGAGTTTCTAGAATATACATTTTCCCATATCTTTCCCATATCTTTCGCTGCTGTGACTTCTAAGCCAAGTTTTTACAAACAAGATTCTATCATGTAGCTCAGCCCCTTTCCTGTCTAAAGAACATATATAGGCTTTTGCCTGAGAATTAAGACTTTGATGTCCTCTGAGGCCCTTTCAGTAATTTGGGAGATAACAGGGGGTGATCTTAAGGATGGCTGGGATCTTCTAGATCCTTTTGAGAAAATTAATAGATGTGAAGAATGACCTTCCATGTGATTATACTCTGAAAATGATCCAGAGTTACTTATCTGGCACCACAGAGATCATCACAAGACAGAAAGCTGGAGCATCAGTTCTCTTGCATACCTGACATCTGAACCTGCTAGACTGTTTCTTTTGGTGCGGGACACAGGAGGATGAAGATCACCTAAGTCAATGGCAGCAGGGAAAAACCAGCAGCAGGAGTCACTGGAGGCAGAAGAACAGGATGCAGGGGCGGAAGCCAAAGAGCAGGAGCTCATGTCCCAGCTGTAACCTGTCATGGGAGAAGAGATGGCTGGATGTAGGACTAAGTGTGAATAATAGCTCAGGCGCAGAGACTAACTGGGGATCAGGAGACTTGTTGAGGCCGAGGTCCTGCACTATGGTCCAGAGAGAGTGGCATGTTCACAGCAGGAATGTATGAAGGGAGAAAGGAGGAGTTCTGATATTTCATCCAGTTTTTATAAAACTCAACATTTTATTTGTGTAAGAGAAGAGAGAGAGAGAGAGAGAGACAGAGAGAGAGAGAGAGAGAGATTCTTCATAGAATGTGAAGAATTAAAGAGGTGTAACCTAAGAATTAAAAGGTGTAATCAAGCAAATATTTGATGCATCAGTTCTGCCACAGACCTCATATTTCCTGCCAAAAAATCCAGCATTATCCCAGTGAACCATCCTAATCCACTTTTCTATGGTAGGAATGACCTAGTAAATTTGTTATGCCCAGCAGTGAGTGGCATAATGCCACTTCAATGCACCTGCCAAGAAGAGCCTTTTCCTGTGAAGTTGCTGAGAAAAGACAGCATGCAATATCTTGCTTGACTATCTCTGTGTAACTCGTGCTTTTCTTCTCTTTTCTATTCTCCACAATGATTCTTGAGACTCTTTGGGTACAGAGAGCAGAAGGCTTTCTCCATCCCTAGCTTCACCCACCGGGCATGCCTAACCCTATGCAAACCACACTATGCAGCAGGGACACAGCTCAACCTCTAAAAAAAGGGAAAAAAAAAAAAAAAAAAAAAAAAAAAAAGCTCCAGAAGCCCAAAGCTGCAACGGCGTTCTGTAGCAGGGACAATTTTGACATTGACTGTTTCCAGTTACTTTTTTGTATAATAGACTGCTTTGAAAAGTGAATGTTACAATCATTTCTTTCTTTAATTAAGGTCTTTAAACACAGGATTTGTAATTTAATTAGAACACCCTTACTTTATTACCATTCATGTGTCTGCCAGAATTAAACTATCTGCCTTGTCTTTTACCTAATATGTAAATTGTTCCTGGAATGTAATAAAAATTCCATCTTACTCTTAAAAATTCAAGCACAAGATAACCATTTTGTTTGTTTGCTTGTTTTGGTTTGATTTTGTGTTCCAGGAGCTCCTCATTCATCCATGCAGGCCTCATGGCATTTTTGCCTGGCTTCTTCTTTGGGATGCATCCCTCGTGAGCTTCAAGAAGGTGATCCTTGAATATTAATTAATCAGCTTTCTTGAGCCCCTCTTCCCTCCACAAGTTTGTTCCATGGTACTCTACAAGCAGATCCCTGAATAGGCCAAAGTCTGCTCTCTCAAAATCCGGAGTAATGAGCTTGCTGTGCTCCCTCCTCACTGCCCTCTGGATCCCAAACTGCACCATTTCACGGTCACTGCAGCCAAGGCTGCCCTTCGAGCTTCACGTTTCCCACCAGCCCCTCCTTGTTGGTGAGAACTAGGTCCAGCACAGCACCTCCGCTCATTGGCTCCTCTATCTTTTGTATAAGGACTTTATCATCAAAGCATTCCAGGAGTCCAGCAGTCCTCCTGGATTGCTGATGCCCTGCTGTCCCTCCGGCAGACATAGGGGTGGGTGGTTCAAGTCACCCATGAGGGCCAGGGCCTCTGAACACGAGGCTGTTCCTATCTGCCTGCAGAGAGCCTCATCTGTTCGGTCTTTCTGATGTGTATGTCCAGTTAGTTTAAGTGCTCCCTAACCTGATCTTCGTGCAACATGGGTGTATCTTCTTTGCTCCAGACTTCCCCATGGCCCAGGGGCTTGAGATTCCCAAAGACTAGTCCTACCAGCAGAAAACAAGGCAAAGTGGCAGCAGGCCCACATTTTTCCTAATTTTTATTTTTGCTGCTGATATACCCACAGAAATTCTTCACAGAATGACACAGAATCACAGAGTGGTTGATGCTGGAAGGGACATCTAGAGGTCATCTGGTCCGACCCAAGCAGGGCCACCTAGAGCAGGCTGCCCAGAGCCATGCCCAAGCGGCTCCATGAAGATCTCCATGGAGAGAGACTGCAAAAAAGAAGTGCTTCCTGATTAACAAGAGCTTCTTGTTGCCTTTCATGTCCCACTCTTGATTCAACTATAGGTGGGCTTTGGATTTCCTTACTCCACTCCTGCATGTTTGGATAGTGCCTTTCTGTTCAACCTGAATTACCTGATGCTGGTTTCATCTCTTGAATGCTTCTTTTATGCGCCTGAGTTTTGTTATGAGCTCTTTGTTCATTTGTGCAGGGCTCCTGCCACCTTTGCTTTAACTTCTGCATGTTGGGGTGGACTGTTCTTGAGCTTGGAGGAGGTAATCCTTGGAAATCAACCATCTTTTTTTAGTGGTACCTTGCAGACTGTTAGTCTTCAGTATAGAACTTAAGGTATTTTTTTTTAGTAAAGGAAACAAGAGGAAATGGTCATGTTATTTGAACACCAGCACAATTACTACCCATATCTTTGTAAAAAAAATAACAGCTTCAGATTACAGTTGGAAAATGTATTACAAATCCTTCATTTTCAGAGAAGGAGAAGAATGACTAAGGTATTTTGTACACAGAATTAATGACACAGTATGAGAAAAAAGATGGATGTCACCCTAAGACAGCGGAGACATGTGACTTGTCTGGGGGATGAAAGATAGAGATATTTAAGAATCAAACAAGATTTTCAGAAGTGCTGAAGACACTTGAAATCTGTAAATGTAGCTCCCTCTTTTTTCAAATCTTTAGGTCAAGAAATTGTAGTCCCTACGTTTGTGTTGACAACGAATCCTTTTTGGTACATGAGAAAAAGTGTTTATTAGCAAATAGATATCTAAGCATCTAATAGTGCAGTGGCCTACTGTTCTTTTTGGTAATCTATTCTGTTTGTATTTAATTACTTTTAAAAATTTAAAGATTAAATAAACTTTAAAGTTTGTGCAACATTTAGATCTTTGTATACTCACCATTTAACAGTAAAACAGGCCCATAAATAATCACAGAAGGGTTTGGGTTGGAGTGGACCTTAAAGACCATCCAGTTTCAACCCTCCTGCCATGGGCAGGGACACCTCCCACCAGACCAGGCTGCCCAAAGCCCCATCCAGCCTGGCCTTGAACACCTCCAGGGATGGGGCATCCACAGCTTCTCTGGGCAACCTGTGCCAGTGCCTCACCACCCTCTGAGAGAAGAATTTCCTCCTAACATCTAATCTTAATCTCCCCTCTTTTTGTTTAAAATCATTCCCCCTATTGCTATCACTATCTGCCCATGTAAAAAGTCTCTCTCCAATCATATAATCTTTCTTCATAACACAGTATTAAATAAAAACACATGAAATAGAAAGGTAGGGCAAGTGTCATGTTACTCTTAAGAGAATTTATTTTAAATGCTAGCCACGTCACAGTAACATTAAAAATTAGAATCAGGGGAATACAGTATGCATGTATCTCTGTTTAAACCAATATTTACTGATGTAACTTTGTTTTTGCATATGGTTTTAACTTTCAATTTACATTTTATTATGCAAGCATTACGTACAAGCTGTCACATTAAATTGATGTTATTGCCATTGGAAATGTTATTCTCTGATTATCTGAAAAACAACAATCCTTTTAAAAGGAACCTACATTTCACAGAAACAAAAATCATTATTTAACAGTTAGTTATCCATGAGCACAGATATACGTAAAGGCAACAACTGTAAAATCTGCTGTTGCATAAGGTTATATTACTCATTCTCACCTTCTGCTTTCAAGATCCTTTGCCAAATGTCTCTGCGGTCAGCCTTCATCCCTGAGACGAGCAGGAGTTACGAAGCATTGCTTCTGTAAGGGGTTTTCCTTCCAAAGATGGGGAAAGCAGTGTCAGCCCCCTCACATCTTGGTCTTCTTTATTTAATAGTGCTTTGCAGTTGCAGCTCCCTTTGAGTTCACTGATATTTTTGTGTAACTGGGACTTCTTAAATCCAGACTAGCTTTATTTAGTTTCTTTTTAGTGTTTTGTTTTGTTATTGTTTTTCCGGGACTGAAAAAACACCAGTTTAGAAACTTGCAGCACATTGTTAAAATGATCTAAAACTTTTTCAAGTCATAATAGCAGTAGCTAGCACAAATTACTTATTTTCAGCATTTAATCTATTGCCAGACAAGAATGTATCTGTATTTCCTCACACAGGTAGCCATAGCTCTGAAAAACAGTTTTGTTTCTCTTTGGGGGGAAAAAAAATCACATTTACTCATTTGTGGCTAACCCCTATGTATATGAGAGCAAGACAAATCTACTTTCAGTGTTTGCACATTGCCTTTAATAAACTGCTATTTACGGGGCTCCCACTCCCACCACGAGGATGGACAGATTGTGTTAGGGCTACAGTGTGCTATTCTGCCCAGCAAAATACACTTTAGTGCTACCAGTTCCTGTTTTCACTGAAGTCAATATTATTTTGTCATGAACAGCAGCGATGGCAGTATTTTGCCCCTAGCAAATAAAATTCTTGCAAATCAAGGACGAAATATGATCCTGGAAGAGAGCCAAGAGGCAAAGTATCATGATCTAATCTTCAATTACTTAATCAGCTATGTAATATAACCATATAGGGCTTTTCCTGCCCTTTCCAGTAAATTATATTAATAAATAGGCTCCCTTAAATAAATACAGCTAAGATGCACTCCAAGACTAACCGGATCTAGTTAATGAAAGAGTATGTCATATAACATATGCATGAGGAGGTACTCTCTGCATCTTAGCACTGCTTTGAAATTGTCTGGTTCACCTGGATGTGTGTGTTTTTTAAATGTCATTGGCAAAAGAAAATTGATTAAATGTAGTGCTATAGAAAACAAGAGGCTGCTGTGAATGGGTTTGTAGTATAACAGCAGATGGCACAGCTTAAATCTATTTATTAGCAGCCATTTGTCAGGGAGATTGAAAAAAAAAAAAAGAGAGAGAAAACAGACGACAGGTGTAACATGATACTTAGTATAACAGTTCCCCAGCTTAAAACCAAAATATGCTTCATCTTCCTGTTTCTCTCACTTAAACTTACCTCGTCCTTCTACCAGAAGTGTTTAAAACACACTGTTTCCCATTAGATTTAAAAAAAATAAATAAATCTGCACAACATGTGCTCAACAACATTGCTGGACAGCTGTTTTTCCACTGCTCAAAAACATGAATGCTATTATTCCTTCAGCAGAAAATCAAGGATCAGAAGTAATACAAACTCATCAAACGGTGATGGAGAGAGCTAGTTTGACATGGGAAATACATTCACCTGAAACAAGCAAGTAGGATGGGTAGCTTAACTGCCTGCCAAGTGTTTTCAGATTAAACTCCCTCCCCTCTTTGTTTAGTGCTCTGGTGTATTGTACCTCTTTAAGAAAGAGAATGCTGATTTTCATGGACATTATTCTTGTTTTCTCTGTGAAGTTTCTGAAGGGATTAAAAAAATACATATTTTTAGTCTCTTAACTTTGTTTTCAGCATTAAAAACTAATGGGCATTACAGTGGCCTGTGTGTTCAAAAGATAATTATCCTATTATTGCTCCTTAGATCTCATTAAAATGGCAATGCTTTTTTTTTTTTTAAGGAGACAAGGCTGCTAACTCTGGTGATAATAATATGATAATCCCATTTGTTTTTCTTCTTTTTCTTCTTTCAGGGGTTTGGCATTCATAGCAAGAAAGGTAGCTTTGGTCACCATTAAGTCAATCTCACCTTACGTCCTTTCATAAGTGTGAAGTTAATTCTGAGTGATACTGATTATAGCAACTGTATCCTGGCCTTGGGCAAACCTAATTACTATTTCATGTGGTGTGGCACTCCATTATTGTTTTCAGGTAATGTGGCCTCTTTTTTGCTAGCAGCCTTTGCATGCAGCTCTCTGTTAATGAATAGGCAGAGCTGAAAAAACCTACACAGATTCTCAAATGACCTCTTTTGCATTGTAAAAAGATACGTGGATTGATAAATACACTAGGATGTGTTATTATCTATTATTCAGGTTTACAATTAATGAACACCTGGCATGCGGAAAGTGAGATGACTGTTTGCTTCCCATCAGTATTAATGCTGATTTCCAGCAGGCACCAAAGAGAACACAAATTTCACCCTTTCAGAGGAGACAAAAATGTGAAATAAAAAAAAAAAAAAATCCTAATGTTAAGAGATATAGACTTAAATGTTAACTTTAAAAATTATGGATTACAAGCCTTTTCTTAAAGCATCACTTATATGAGT
Source organism: Anser anser (assembly GCF_964211835.1). Lineage (NCBI taxonomy): Eukaryota > Metazoa > Chordata > Aves > Anseriformes > Anatidae > Anser > Anser anser. The sequence goes on from NC_139723.1 coordinate 44,346,668, forward strand.
CTTCTTTATGGAGTTGAAATAAGACTAAAAAGGATTGTGAAAAGTCAATCTATTTCAAGTCTACAAAATAACAGGGAGATAGGTCAAGAAGGTATAACAATGAAGTTGGGCGTAACCAGACAAAGAACATTTTGTTTTGTCTAGCTGATATTACCCAGTAGAGCTGAATCAACCTGATTTTCAAATAGCATTTTTAAAAAAGTCTTCAGTAAATTGCAGATATGAAAACTTGGTAATGTTTGATTGACCACTATTAGGTGTTGATTGGTCTGACGTCTCTAGTCTCCAAATGTATCATTTTCTATTTAAATGTGTAGGATAGAAACTTCGAACAAACACATGGATAGATCAGACTTGCCAATCAACAATATCTTCTCTAAAAGAAACGTTGAACAAAGTTAAGAGGAATCATATATTTGCTTAAAGTCACCATTTGAACCTCCAGAAATTCACAGCTAAGACTTCAAGTACAACAAAGAAAACAGGTAAAAATATTAATTTTAACTTTGACTGTTCTTCATGGAATTAAGAAAGATTTGTGCACAAAAGTATGGATTATTTTTCTTTAATGTGTGCATGGGTCTTTTTTTTTTTTTTTTTTGAGCACTGAATTAACTTTTCGATGGTTTATACTAAAAGCAACATGACCCTCAGATAACAAGTATAAGGAGACAAAAAATTAGTATACTTATTAAGAAACATTGATTTTTTGACCAGTATGTATCTCAGAGTAACTCAGGCTGCTTTTCCAGAGGGATCAGGCAGAGAAGGAAGGAAGAAAAAATAAAGGCTTATTAAAGACTTACAATGAAGAAGAAAGAAAGAAGTGTTAATGGTGTACATCTTAGTTACAAAAACAGACTCACTCATTCACAGAGCCAGTCCAGATAAAGCCCAAATTGTCCAATGTGTTACTAATTTAGGAACAGTAAACCACTAAACACTAAGCCACAAAATCTTTTGCTTAATAAGCATCTTTTCAAATGACATTGTGAAAACATAGGCTGGAGTCTTCCAGTGCAACCTACAGACTTTTTCATACATGAGGATATTTCGGCCGACATCCATGGGCTGCTGTTCTATTGTCAGACTGAGATTGATTGTACTGAGTTTGTGGTTAAAGGACACTGGAGGCTAAAGGTGGGATAACAGAGACATCAGTGCTCACAAAATGTGCCAGCCCAAAAACACAGCACTGCATTTACACACCATCTCATAGGAGAGGGCATGCTTTCATTCACCTTTCCTGCTCTTGCCACCCACTCTACCCCATCTATAGGATCCATACGTTTTGAAAAACTTGATAATACTTTTTAAAGAGACTGTAGCAATAGGTGCTGTCATCAGATATACAGTTGTCTGGCCTGTATGGTTGGCTTGTCTGTTGTTTTAATGCTAAGATATAATAACTAATACAAACAAGCAAAGTTTTATTAGCCATGAAAGTCATAGCTCCCACTGACATCTCTAATGCATATGCATTGTCATCTTTATGGCTTTGGTATCAATGCAAGTTCATGAGATAATAACTTTTTAATAAACTCATTTTATTAACATCTGTTCCACAGATCAGCTGGAGCTAACATATGTTTAGCAGTGCCTCAGTATTTAAGTGGTGCTGAAGGTCTTGTAGACTGATATCCCCTGGCTGCGATTAGTTTTGGGGCACATACTGTCCCAGCAGCTTTTGCGGATGCTTACATGCTTTGCCGCATCTTAAAGCAGCATTAAAACTGGGAAACACAAAAAATAACACACTGAGAGGCTATTCCTGTGGAGCCAAGACAAGACTGGCAAGGATTAGTTCTGCAAAATACCTCTTCAGGATACAGCCATTAAAAATAAATGTAGTTTCCAGATACTTGGCAACTTACAGTAAGAAATTTGCTGTAGACTGAGATGCAAATTTGCAGGCACTGTCCTCCTAACCTTAAAGATGCTTGCTGGGTGCTAATAGCCTCAGATTCATCTAAGGACAGAGAGATGAAGACGGTTGTTTTGGATTATATCAATTAATAAGAATAAAGCCTTCGATAAGGCTTAGTGAACCAAATTCTGCCCGTGGTAAAATGTTTATGATTCTTCAGAAAGTCCCCCCAAGGAGCGACAAGTCAATGGACAACCATTTAGTGCAAGTTCTGACGATCCTACAAGCTGCAGGAAACAAACAGAAACACTTCTTTTCCAGCCTCTATAAATAATGCTGTCATATAATTGCTCTTTAAAGCTGTCAGATCCACTTGCAGTCATCTCTCTATACAACATCAGTTTCTGGGCATCTAGGTCAAATCTGGGTGTGTGCCTGCGAGGACCATACAAATGCAAAATGAAAAGCTGCAGGCTGAAAATTAGTGAATCTATTAGTTGAAGTACAGTCCACTAAAAAAAAATAAAAAAAAATAAAAATGACATTTGAATGATCAAATTTGCTAAATTTGTGCCTTTCCAGCATTGACTAGAAATAACAACATACTAATGAGACTGAACCTTTCCAAAATATGAATGCAGGACTTTCCAGAATTCTTGAAAATATCTCTGCAGAGTTGAGGTAAAGGTGTACAGTAACAGAGTACATTAGAATTTGTTCTAAAATATGTTTTCTGGTTTTGGGCAACAGGAAAACTAATACTGCATTTTTTAAAGCAGTTAAAAAAAACTTTTTAACCTTACCCTGACTACTACTTCATTAACAATTATAAGCATTCCTTGCTTGCTAAACAACATGCCAATGTTTTGCAAAGGCTTTTTAACCTCCTAGAGTCATCTAATTGGACAGAAGTTCTGTGTTAAGATGACATCACATGCTATAACTTAAAAAATATGTACGCATTAAGGCTTTAGATGATCTCCAGTTAATTATATTTAGTATTAATTCAAGAGCAGTAGTCCCCTTCTCTATGAGCAGTGAATATACGTAACAGCAAGAGATACAGACTGAGAGAAAAATGTACTAGCTTCTCTTATGTTTGGCTTAGCAAAAAGCCATCAGGCCAGTAGGCTAAATATCAGCATTTAAATCAGTGTAGATGCATGTAGAGTTTACTAGCTTATACAAATTGTCAAAGCAGAGAAGAAAAGGACTGCAACAGGGCTGAATCTGGCAGCAGAATGCTAGCCAGCAGTCATTTAATAAAAGCCAGGGAAAAGGGTATAAGCCAGACTTGCTACCAGCAGGTAACCAGAAATCATATAAGCCTGCTGCAAAACAAACTTCTCAAAATTGATCAGGTGCTTTTATGTGAGAGATTCAAGCCAGGCAAATAAGAATTTCATTCTTACTGGTTCTACTGATTGCACTCAGAGCAATGGAGAGTCTAAGGGTTCCTAGACAAGGATGGCTCTCAGCAATAATGCTTAGATTGCGTGGCTGCTCTTCTGAGGGGAGGGAGCGCAGGGAGGGAGCGCCAACAGAGTAACTGAGCAAATTGTCTTGTCTGTCTGTCATTCAGGGTTGCAGATTCTGTGGAGGGGGAAAGGAAACCCAAAGTTGTTTTGCCATTTGTACAGCAGGCATACTGACATACCTGAATGTAGCCTTCCCAGTGCCATGGTAGGTGGGATAGGTGGAAAGGGCAGTTAGTGAGCAGAGGTTCAGATCATTCCAGTATGGAGAACATATTAAAGTCAGGCAGGGAAAAACTGGGATAGTATCCTTCCCCACTTACATACACAAATGCTTTTACTTACTGTCAGCAACGCAGTTTCTTGTTTCACGAAATGGCACTGCTGCCCAGGTCAGCTGCTGCTGGTTAACAGGAGAGGGGAAGAGAGTGCCCCAGTGGATAGATAGCAACTGTGCGCTTTTAAGTCATGTGAAAGTGCTGCACACACATGAGAGCACTGTTTGGTAAGGTGTGCTGCGACTGGCTGCTGTTCAAGGCCCTGATGCAAGCAGCTGCTCCGGCAGCTCCCCCTGTTTGTGCAGGAAGGCATGGTGCCCCCAGTGCAATGAACGTGGGAGCAGGGCTTTGTGGGGAGCAGGGTGCTCACTGGGCTGAGTCAGGATCTGCTTCTGCCCAGGCCTGCACTAAGACCTGTGCCTTGGGCTCCTGGTGCTGGCTGCCCTGTTGGGGCTGAGGCTTCTCCATGCTCTGTGGCCACTTTGGTAGAAAGGCAGGGCCACAAGGCCAAGTTCTCCGTAAGCAGCTGGAATGACCAGGTCACCAAGTAGGGTGTTCACAGTGTTGTGAGAATTGCAAAGCCAAGGCATTTATCAGGAAAGTATGTTTTGAAGGTGCTGCTGGTGTAACATTGGTGTTACTGCACAAAACCGAAATACACCCAGCAGGAGGAAGAAAAAAAAAAAAAGTGTTTTTTTTTTTTTCACTGACAAAAGTGGAGACCAGCCTTTTCTTGTCAATCTTCTGATCATCAATGGATGACTCTTCCACCTTATTACACATGTATTTTTTAAGTGTCTTCTCAAAGCAAGTGTTTCCATTTAGAGCATTTACTACCCCTGAGAGATCTCTGCTTTTTCACCATCTATTAGCATTGCTTGCATTGTTTGCTAGTCTCTTTCATTCTTATTTTCTTTTGGTGCTTATATTATACAGTGAGATTTGTTTTCTTCTGAGTCACAATGCTTTTTACTTTTTTCAGCTGGGATCAAGAACTTCTTTATGATTTGTCACCAACCTTGTCACGTTTTTTTTTTTTCATCTCAGGTGTATCCTTCAGGGTGTATCCAGTTCTAAGACAAATCTTATACTCCCAACATTTTATACTAATGTGCTTCTCATTCCATTTTTTTTCCCCCCAAATTCTCCTTTCAATGAGGCTTGAAAGATTGTCATTCTACTTACTAACAGGCTTGCTATGTCGTAAGCATTACCTACTTCTGTTGAAGCAAGTTGAGGATACTCCATTCATTTAAGGAGATATTCAGAAGCCTAAATTTTCTGTCCTCCGTAACACTGTATTGATCTGCTCTCTAGCAGGCAGACTACATAAAACAAGTACAACTACATGTTAGCACATCTGTTTGTCTGAGTCCAGGACATTTAAAACAAAACTCAAGTTCAGCTGTATAACTGTTACAGTGCCACAAGTAAGACATGTTTGATTTCCAACAATTTATTTTTAATCTGATGCTAACATGGACAGAAGAATTGGATTTTATAACTGTTAGAGAAAAGGCTCAAAGCTTAACTGAAGGCATCTTCTCTACCTTAGATACATTACATGTAGCACTTCCAGTCCCAGAGTCTCAATATCCTTGTATTAATGACATGAACAGATACTCAGATCTTCATTTAATGAAGGAGGAAGCTGAAATGCAGAATATCATCAGATTAATGACAGAACTGTGATCAGAACTGAGGACTTTCAGTTTCAAGTCCCAAACCTTATCCACCTTCTCTGGCAATAAGACTGTGAAATAAAAAGTGTTTGCTGGTTACAATAGCATCCCCATCTCACCTACATCAGTTGGCAAAAACAAACAAACAAACAAAGTAAAACAAAAACAAAACAAAATCCAGCAGAAATAAATGGATCTTATCCACCTCTACTTTGAGCAGCAAAAAAAATTGTCAAGTGTTACTTACAACTTGCAGATGAAGTTCTGTTATTCACTACTAAGATAGTGACATGGTGTGTTTTGGTATGTGACATATTTAGCTTTAGAAAAAAAAAAATATATATATATATATATGTTTAGAAAGGCCGTAAGATTTACAGAGCATTGTTATGATTATCACTGGTACTTATTTGTGTTTAAGAAATATTTTAGTCAGAATAAAAAATTTTAGTCACTGATAAGGGAACAGATTAGACAATATATATAAACCAGTTGCACTGGAAGATAATTCAGAATCTTCATTCTAGTAAATGGTGTGTGGATGTGTGTGTGTGTGTGTGTAAATTGGGATGTAGTAGTTCAATACTATTGTCCTTAAAATACATTTTGCTGAAATGCTGTATAGGAAGCATCACTCCTCCTTCTACTTAATTTCCTTGCCTATCATACAGTATAAAGCAATTAAGAAAAGACTCATTAAAATGTTTGCTATAATTTAAAGCTAGCTCAATTTGGAAAACATTTGACTCTTTGTCTTGCATATAGCGTTGTGATTCATCTGTTCGCAATTCCTTCTTGTTTGTTTCAGTGTTGCCATAGCAATCCTTGCCTTTCAAGTACCAAGTAAATTGTTGAAAAGTACATCTTTTCTTGATTATGTAAACAGCATGCTCCTATAGAAGGAAATACTTTACTATTGTGTGCACTAACATTTCATCTATTGTAGCTACACTCCCCCTTTTCAATAGAAGTATATCCATTAAGGTCCTAGTTTTTAAAATTCTTTTCTTATCGTGACTTCAAAAGATTTTCTCCTCACAATGACATTCAGAAGATTTGCTCCTCAAAAAGGGCATGGTAATCAAATTATAAATGTTAATATATTTCCTTCTTCATAACAGTTCTGTAATATCCTTGTGCAAGCAAAGCACTTAACAACAAAAAGTCTGCTACACATACGCTAGAATTCCAGTCCAGTATCTCTCTGTAAATGGAATTACTTTCAGGCATCTGAGCAACCCCCATAACAAAAAGAGATGCATTAGAAGATACAAAGCTCACAAATGGTTTGGCTTTTTCCTGCTTATTAAAGCAATGTCTTGTCAGAACTGCAAGTAAATGTAAAGGGAAAAGGAGAACAGATATTGAACAGAGTGGTGTTGGGGAGGAGCGGAGTGATGCAGTTTTATGTTTTTAAGAGCATAGGATAATCTATGTTGGAAGGGACAAAGTCCAACCTCCTTCTCAAAGCAGGGCTGGGTTTGGCATCGTATAAGATTGCTGAGGCCTTTATCCAGTCAGGGAATTTCACGCTGGGAAAAGCAGTGAATGCTTGTTTTGCTTCACTGGTTCATATAGATTTGCTTTATCTAGTAAACCATCTTTATCTTGACCCACAAGTTTTTACCTTTTACCTTTCTCATTCTTCTCTGGACCATGTTCCTTACCTGGACCAGGCAGTCTGTAACTCGCTGCCACTCTGCTGTCAGCTTTACTGGGCTCTCTCCTGAACCTGGCCCACAAACTCTACCCTGCCTGTCATCTGTCCCACGACTCCTCCTTCACGTAGATGGCATCTCCCCTCTTCTCTTCCCTGCCTGTGCCTCATGAAGGGCTTTGTCTGTCCATCACAGCACCCCAGATATGTGAGCTTTGCCACCTCCTCTGAGCAATTTCAGTAATGCCATAGTTCTGTGACTGCACATGAAGGTCGAGTCCCTCCTACTTGTCTCTAAGGCTGCATGCATATGTGTTTACATACTTGAGATGCATGGCCCTTCACCTTGTTTTACCCTTTCCGAACTTGCCACCCTGCCTTTATTGCTTTCTGCCACATCCAACATCTCCTCCTTTTACCGTGCACCAACACTTCCTGTCCCCATCATTACTAGTTTAAATCTCTCCTCGTAAGATTGACCAGCCTGTTGAAAAAGATGCTTTTGCCCCATTTTCTGGCTGGATCACATCTCTTCCCAGCTGTCCTCAATTCACAAAGTGGGTTCTGTGGGGACAAATATCAAGTTCTTCTCCATGACACCAGCTGTGCAATGAGGCATTGACCTGCAAAATCAATCAACTCCCCTCCGATCCTTTGCCCTTCACCAGTAGTGTAGATGAAACTCAGCCTCGTGTCTCATGCCCTCAGCTACCACCTCCAGAGACAGGCAATCATTTATATGGTCAAGGTAAGCCTTGGCCATATTACTGGTGCCCGTTGGGACAAGCAGCAGGGAGGAACATTTCAAGCACTGAGCAAGCCTCAGCAGTCTCCCCACAGCATCCCAGATCCAAGCCCACAACAAGCAGTAAAACTCCCTAGGCAGCAAGTCGGATCAGCATATGAGGACTTCTGGAGTCACTCTCTGTCACCTGCTGATACCTCCTGTTGCTTCTGCAGGACTGGGGATCACCCAGTTCTGATGCTTCTCCAGACAGGGGTTTTTTGCCCCTCTCCTGCTAGCATAGTTTGCTATGCAACTGCAGATCTGCAGGTGGAGCAGCAGCTGTCTTCTTGCCAAAAGATACAAACTTCCAGCCTGTCCCCATCACAGGGGTCTCTGTTCATCCCCGTGTCAGCCAGTCTCTAGCTGCCTCTCCTTTGGGGCAGTTAGGGGTTCAGTCTTTGTTCTCTGCAGAGTCTCTGTGAAGATATCACCAATTTTATCTGTATGCATGTATGTTTGTTTCTTTCTTTCTTTTCTGATGCTGAGCAGTCTGCTCTCTCAGCTCCTTCTGTTGGCAGCTCAGCTCCTTGGCCAGCACTCCCTTCCTGCAGGCAAACACACCACCTGCCGCAGTCCTGGAATGGCCTCCAAACCCCCAGCCTGGGGAGCTGCCTCCTCCCTCTGGAGAAATGCCTGAGTCAAGGTCTCTGGTGTATTTGACCCTCTATAGCTCAAGTAAGCTGTCAAAACTTCAAAGCAGGGGACATTCAGTTCCAAAACATAAAATATTTTACAAAAAATGAGCTGCTTCTCAGCTGGTCAGATGCATTGAAGATAAAAGCCATTCTGCATCTGGTCATCCTGCTCATGGTAATATGGAATTTATCTGTTGATGAAGTATATCCAGTATTTCCAGTACTATCTGCTAACAGATGGCGTGGGAAGAATAGTCTTTTCCTGTAAGGCATCATGCTGCCAGTTACTAAGGGATCTTCTCACAGCATCCAGGTGTTACCTGTGGTAAATGTTTTGCACCTACAGTCTACATACCTAACCCCATGCTGAGAATGACACCATACTGGAAGATTCTGATGCCATATGGATATCCCACATGATATCTTTGTCTCTAAACTGGAGAAACATGGATTTGACAGATGGACCACTCAGTGGGTAAGGAATTGGCTGGATGGTTACACTCAAAAAGATGTAGTCAGCGGCTCAATGTCCAAGTGGAGATCAGTAACAAGTGTTGTTCCTCGGGGATCAGTATTGGGAGAGGTACTGTTTAACATCTATATTGGTGACATGGACAGTGGGATTGAATGTGCCCTCAGCAAGTTTGCAAGTGACACCAAGCTGTGTGGTGTGATCAACATGCTGGAGGGAAAGGATGCCATCCAGAGGGACCTGGACAGGCTTGAGAAGTGGGTACATGAGTACAGGCTGGATGAAATTGTACTGTGAGCAGCTCTGAGGAGAAGGACTTGGGGTGTTGGTTGATGAGAAGCTTGACATGAGCTGGCAATGTGTGCTTGCAGCCTAGAAAGCCAACAATAATCTGGGCTGCATCAAAAGAAGCATGACCAGCAGGCTGAGGGAGGTGAATCTCCTCCTCTAGTCCACTCTTGTGAGTTCTCATCTGGAGTACTGCATTCAGCTCTGGGGTTCCCAGCAAAATAAGGACATAAACATATTAGAATGAGGCCAGAAGAGGGCTATGAAGATGATCAAAGCGCTGGAGCACCTCTCCTATGAAGACAGGCTGAAGGAGCTGGGGCTGTTCAGCCTGGAGAAGAGAAGGCTTCAAGGAGCCAGTGGTCTTCCAGTACCTAAAAGGGATACCTACAAATACCTACAAGAAAGCAGGAGAGTGACTCCTCATCAGGGAGTATAGTGATAAAGCAAGGAGTAATGGTTTCAAATGAAAAGCAGGTAGACTTGGATTAAATATTCAAAATAAATTCTGAGATTGGTGAGGCACTGGAACAGGTTGCCCAGAAGAGTTGTGGATGCCCTATCCTTGGAAATCACAGAATCACACAGAATCACAGAATCATCTAGGTTGGAAGAGACCTCCAAGATCACCCAGTCCAACCTCTGACCTAACAGTAACAAATCCTCCACTAAACCATGTCACTAAGCTCTACATCTAAACTTCTTGTAAAGACCTCCAGGGATGGTGACTCAACCACCTCCCTGGGCAGCCTATTCCAATGCCTAACAACCCTTTCCATAAAGAAGTTCTTCCTAACATCCAACCTAAACCTCCCCTGGTGCAACTTTAGTCCATTCCCCCCTGTCCTGTCACCTGTGACCAACCCCCACCTCACTACAGCCTCCATTAAGGTACCTGTAGAAATGTTCAAGGCCAGGTTGGATGGGGCTTTGAGCAACCTGGCCTAGTGGGAGGTATCCCTGCCCATGGCTGGGGGGTTGGAATTAGACAGTGTTTAAGGTTCCTTCCAACCCAAACCCTTCTATAATTCTGTGATTCATATTAGGCCTTATTTGTTGTAATGATTTGCCTGGAGACTCACACAATCATCTTCTGACTACTTCAGCTTTCCTCCCTGCCAGCTAACCTCTAGTACTTACCACCACTCCCAACACCCAGTCTGAAGCCCAACACCCAATGCCATGGTTGCTTGTGTTTGCTGAGGGCTGGCTGATTTCTGTGCCAGCAAATTCTGAAAACTGATAAACATTGAACCTAAAATTCAAAAACCTACCCTATGAAAAGCCTAAAAAAAAATTCCCTGGGTATCTCTGGTATCTCCAGTTCTCTATTTCATGGCACTGTACATTATAGTATGACTCTTAAAAGCACAGGAACAGGCAATTCAAAAATACACAGAAGGTCAACCTGTGTGAGCACGGATCTTGCAGAACGTAGGTGGAAAAAGGAAGTGTATAGCCACTGGAAGCGAGGTTGGGCTACATGGAAGACTACAGAGATGCTGTTAGCCTTAGCAGGGAGAAAATTTGTGTAGCCAAAGCTCAATTAGAGTTGAAGCTGGCCAGTACTGTGGGGGAAAATGAAAAGTTTTTTGGTGGTGGTGGTGGTGGTTTTTTTTTTTTTTTTTTTAATATATATTAACAGCAAAAGGAGGACCAGAGAAAACATTGATGAGGATGGTCATCTCACAAACAGGGACACAGACAAAGCAGAGACATTTGATGTCTTCTTCGCCTCCGTCTTCAACACTGATGAAGGGCTCTGGGACCCCAGGTGCCCTGAGTTAAAGCACTGTTATTGCTGTAATGATAAACTCCCAGCCAACCCCGAACTTGCACAGGACTTGCTGCTCCAGCTGAATGCATATAAGTCTATGGGGCTTGATGGGATCCATCCCAGGGTACTCAGAGAGCTGGCTGATGCCATCACAAGACCTCTCTCAATTATTTTTCAATGGTCTTGGGAACCTGGAGCTGGAAAATGTTCCAGTTTTCAAGAAGGGAAAGAAAGAAGACCATGGTAATTACAAGGCCAGTCTCACTTAAGTGCCTGGTAAAATTATGGAGAAAATTATTCTGGGAGTTACTAAAACACACCTGAAGGACAATGACTTCATTGGTCATAGCCAACACGAGTACATAAGGGGAAGGTCCTTCTTAACGAACTTTACTTCCTTTTATGACAAGGTCACCCATCTTGTTGACCAAAAGAAGCCAGTTGATGTAATCTTTTTGCGTTTCACTAAAACTTTCAACACTGTTTCTCACAGTGTATCACAAAATGTCCAGCATATAGCTAGATAAATGCATAATATAATGGATGAAAATTGCCTGATGGATCAGGCTCAAAGGGTTATAATAAATGGGGTCACATCAGGCTGGTGGCCAGTCACTAGTTAGCTCCCCAGGACTCAGTATTAGGGCCAGTTCTCTTCAATCTTTTCATAAATTACTTGGAGGTAGGACTTGAAGGTGTTCTGAGTAAGTTTGCAGATGACACTAAATTGGGAGGAGCTGTTGACTTCATTGAGGGTAGAGAGGCCTTGCAGAGAGATCTGGACAAATTAGAGAGCTGGGCAATTGCCAAAAATACAAAGTTTAGCAAGAGCTAGTGTTGGATTCTGCACATGGGAAAGAGCAACCCTGGGTATTTGTACAGACTGGGGGGACAAGGGGCTGGAGAGCTGCCCTACAGAAAGGAATCTGGGGTTCTGGTCCGTGACCAGTTGAACATGAGCCAGCAGCGTGCCCTGGCAGCCAAAAGGGCCAACTGTACCCTGGGGTGCATCAGGCACAGCACTGCCAGCTGGTCGAGGGAAGGGATTGTCCTGCTCTGCTCTGGTGCGGCTTCACCTTTTGTACTGTGTGCAGATTTGGGTAACACAATATGAGAAGGACATAAAACTATTACAGAGTGTCCAAAGGAGGGCTACAAAGATGGTGAAGGGTCTAGAGGGGAAGACATATGAGGTGCAGCTGAGGCCCCTTGGTTTGCTCAGCCCAGAGCAGAGCAGGCTGAGGGGAGGCCTCATGGCGGCCTGCAGCTCCCTCACGAGGGGAGCGGAGGGGCAGGCGCTGAGCTCTGCTCTCTGGGGACAGCGACAGGACCCGAGGGAACGGCATGGGGCTGGGACAGGGGAGGGTCAGGCTGGGTGTGAGGGAAAGGTTCTGCACCCAGAGCGGGGTCGGGCACTGGGACAGGCTCCCCAGGGCAGTGGTCACAGCACCAAGCCTGCTGGAGTTCAAGAAGTGTTTGGACTGTGCTCTTAGACACAGGGTCTGGTTTTTGAGTGGTCCTGTGTGGAGACAGTAGATGGACTCAGTGATCCTTGTGGGTCTCTTCCAAGTCGGAATAATTTATGATTCTGTGATTCTACAGTAGTTACTCAAGGTTCATACTTCCCCCTAAGGGCAATGAAGCATTTTCACAGCTCTAGAAACTAAGTGATCTAATTACTGAATTAAGAATTCCTAATAAGACAACAATAGCTTTAAATGCATATTCTGAATTCTTCAACATTTGTTGCCTACATTTATCAAAATTTCACCACACAAACTAGATGAGATTTTGTGAATTTTTAAATGGAAATATCATACTGTTCCTCTTCTCTATTTTGAAATTGAATGACAAATCTCAGTAAAAGAACAGATTATGAACAACAGAGGGTAAAAATGGATTTAAAAAAATACTTTAAATATTCCAGGCAGCATCCCTCCCACAAGGCAACAGCAGCTGTGATTAGTCATTGGATTTCTACTGGGTGCATATTGGTAAAGAAAAGCACAACAACACCTTGAAGGACTAATAAATTTAATCAGTATCTGAATTCTTTGTCAAAGACCTATCAGAAACTTCTGTTGCTTGGCCACCAGCAGCATTATTTATCTTCACTTGAGTACAGGAATAGCTCGCAAAAAAAAAAATCCATAGAACTTTTATCAGAAAAATAATTCTCCTTAATTATTTGGAAAATTAATTTCCAAAGGACAGATTCATGAACATGCTCATTACCTTATCCTCTGCATATGAGAGAGCATGCAAAACACAGTCCTTTCTGAGTCCTGCTTTTTCAGGGCCTCCTAGGGGGATGTAGATCTGACAGGCTGTCCTACACTTCTGCATGTGAGACCAGTGGGGGGGACTGGAAGAACATGGCTGCTGTTCACTTGCCAGCCCATGTAAGCTTGAGTCTCCAGCTAATCCTTAATTCATTTTCAGGTTTGGGTGCCAGATGCAGAATATGCAGACGTGGTACACAGGCACAGAACCATGTCTGTAGTCACTTCTGAGTGGAAATTCTTTGGTACACTGAACAATAGATGATCATAGCAAGTGCTTGATTTTCCTGAACTCTGAGGGAACACAATATCACACAGCTCTGCTATAGAAAATATTTCCCATTAGTTTCAAGCATATTATATTGAAAATAATGAAAAAACTGACAACTTTCATTACAAGGTACTACTATCCTAGGATTGTGGTTGAGGCCTCCATGAAACAAAATATTTCATCCTTCCTAGAGGCTGATAATCACATATCAGGAAACAGATGAACATTTAATTCTATAGCTCTCTTCTTCTATTGGAATTAATAGAAAAAATTGCACATCTGTACTCATAAAAAGATGCACCTACATATTTTTATCTGCAGAAATACACACTTACGTGTTGATAAATGTGGTGGCAGCTAATCTAAGTCTACATTCCTATTTAGGATCAGTTGCAAAAGATAAGGTAATATTCTTCAAAATTCCTATAACACTGGCACTAAATTCTATCTTCTTCTACTTACTTGTTCTTCTTGAGCTAGTTTAAAATAAGCAGGACCATATAATGCAGTCTTCTACCCTGGTGTCAGTATCCCTAATAAAACCCTATTCCTTCTATTCCAAGTGCCATTTCAGCTCCAGCCAATGGGGAGGAGAAGGGAGAGGAGGGGAGGGGAGGGGAGGGGAGGGGAGGGGAGGGGAGAGGAAGCAGAGGGGAGAGGAGAGGAAGCAGAGGGGAGAGGAGGAGAGGGGAAGCAGAAGGAAAGGGGGGAAGGGAAGGGAAGGGAAGGGAAGGGAAGGGAAGGGAAGGGAAGGGAAGGGAAGGGAAGGGAAGGGAAGGGAAGGGAAGGGAAGGGAAGGGAAGGGAAGGGAAGGGAAGGGAAGGGAAGGGAAGGGAAGGGAAGGGAAGGGAAGGGAAGGGAAGGGAAGGGAAGGGAAGGGAAGGGAAGGGAAAATCCAATCTACACTGCAACTGAAATGAGAACTTTGGTTGCCCGTGTTGATTTATGAGTCAGAGTGGAACCTGTTCACTTGCTCACTGTTTGGTTCTCCAGTGCCAGGAAAAATAACATACTGCAGGCGTTAAAGTCCACACAAGTAAGTTTCACATATGCGGTAAAAAGTGATTGTAAGGTACAATAAACTAATTTAACAGTTACAAAAGACATACCTATCCTAATAGACTTTCAACTTTTGAATTCATTATTGCATAGAATAGGAACATTATGACATCCTCAGTATGATTTATTGTTGGTGCAGCTGCTTTCAGCAAAAATTAAAAATGGATATGGAAGCCATAATGAGATCACCTTATATAAAAGCTTCTTTAAGTGTGCAGGTACATCAAAAGTAGAATAGTCTTTCCTTTAACCATTGATCAGTAACACATTTTCATTAAAATAACTGTTTGTCCAAGCTGAAACATATAAAAAAAAAACTACCTTAGTTTTACTGAGTTTTGAGGGTGGAAGGTTTTATAGTATCCCAGGTCAGAGGGTTATTTCAGGTCAAAGAGAATGAAATTGAAAACCTGGATATTTTATCCAGAAATGGGTATTTCAATGCAGTTTTACTTGTGAAAAAAATGTTTTCAAAGTTTTGGTTTTACTCTAGTGTGGAACAGAAACAAACTTCAAAAGCTTGAGTGTTATAATGAAATTGAATTGTCATCTTTCACCAACTCCAATTATCGATAATAATATTTTGCTATAACATTTTGCTTTCCAGAGGATTGCAAGACTGCAGTCAAAATATTCATTCAGGTAATAGTACTTTTTAGAGCCTCCTTCATCAGAGGATCTCAAGCATAATTAATTAAGCCTTGCAATACTCCAGTCATGAACACCATGCCTACATATTACAGAGAATACAGAACAGTGGTTGAATAATTTCCCACTGTAGCCTGCTGTGGAAATTTTATCTCCTCACACCCAGTCCAATTATCTGAACACAATGATTCTGTTAACTTGCAGGAACTATTGACAATCATTAAGCCACAATCAAAAATACTATCATCCACAAAAGCAGAAGTCACACTGTAGGTCTCAGAGGAGACAAGAGCTAAAGGGAAGGAGTCAAGCTATATTTAATAAGCAACTTACTACCTGTCAAAAAGGAAAGTTCAAAATAATTCATTTTCTTTTTCAAAAAATGAGGCATTTCAGTATTATGGTCATCAAGCAATGCATCATTCATTTATTAAATAAGAGAGCACTATTACATCTGAAATGTGGACTAATTATTCTAAAAGCATTAATCAATTTGTTAAGAACTCTTCAGTAATAATGTAGTCTCTTTGTTGCTACCACGGTAGGATTTACCTCACATAGCCATAATCGGCTTACTGATGCAAATACCATCTCCTTTTAGTTAATTTCAGGAAAACATTTTAGAAGTGCTCTAGGCTGAAAGGGATGATAAATAATTTTTAGACTGAAAGTTGAAGTGGATTGATTAGGAGCAATTTTTTATGTTTTACACAATAAAAAGATGAACTACATGGTTCATGGAGCCAATTTGCAGAGCAACCTCTTTTCTCTAATTGCTGCTAGACTAATGTAGAAGCACACTCCTAGGAAGTAGAGAAATCCATTTACCCAACCATGTCATTTAAGTAGCAAACAAGTAGTGGATTTTTCCATTACTTTTCATATTAGCCTTGCTACATTCCACCTGTGACCCTGATTTTAAGAGGGCATTGCTATAATAAAGGTCCACTTCAAAATTTTTCGAAGTAGACTAAGGACATTTTAAAAAAACATAATTAGGGACATAACCAATCTCACTAATTCCTGGTAATGTATTGTAAAACCAAATTATTTGCTAAAAGGTCTAATAAATCCCCATCTTCAGGAGAAAGAAAAGAACATTTCCTCTATTTCCTCCAGCACAAGAATCTAGTGACTGTTCTCTTCTAACTACTCACCCTGTGGTTGCCCCAGCTACTAAGAAATTTATTTTAAGAATCATTTTTTTATAATAGGAAATTGACAGACTCAAATGGACAGATCCTATTTAAATCAAGATAAGATTTTTTTTAGTACTCTTCACTTGAAAATAGACAACATACTGTAGTTGGAGAGAAAAAAGAGAGGCGTATCCTTATCACCCCTTATTATAGCAAGTCAGAGTACATGGAATAATTAGCTTTATGTTCCAGATGTCTTCTTTAAGGACTGTTTCAATTGTGGCTGGAACTCCGTTAAAAAGAATGCTATAAGTAAAAACTACTCTGGGAGCAGAAATTAGTTCTATTCAATGCTTCTGAGTTTTTTAATAACATTTTTAAAAGTTATTTTCATAAATATCTAGAAAGAAATTGTAAACATGTTTGAAGAGAGTATTCATTATTCCAGAATAAAAGCAAAGAACATTGTTGATATTGTCAGGTTGTACAGAGTTTCCTGATAAACTGAAATACGTCTACACAGTCTTTCCTGACCTTTTAATGAAATTCATTAAATAAGTGCCAAGTGTTGTGATACTGTTAAACCAAAATATTTTATGTGCTCTGGCAAAGCTAAATTAAAGGCATGATTCCCACATAACTGCTCTAATTCTGCATTGCATACACAGAAGCACCCATAATCTGAAAAACTGTTAGAGCTTTTGTTGCAGCACAGAAAGGATCTGTACAAAGTGAACGGGAGAACTGGAAATGCCAGCACATTTTTTTTTTGACATCAGCAGTACCTGTCACTCTTCAATACAGCTAACAACATTCTCATTGCTAACGCTCTGCTTTAATACGTAATTAATGAAACCTGACTCTTTCTGAAATAATCAACTGCAGTAATTCAAGACAAAAGTTAAATATCTGTTACTTGGCTAACTACTGATTTGAATGTGTTATTTAGATACTATAACAGCAAGGCTAGCATGGATACATTTGCATTGCAATATTTGCTGGTTTTCAGCAATACCTGGGGTTTTGAAACAGACTTTAGAGCAACTTGGTCCAGACAGCTGGGAAGAAGAAAGGTGTTAGTTAATATGTTGTTTACAAAGGCACATTTTAAAGAACATATTGTTCATACTAATAAAGATGGGACATAATGCCTTTAAAAAAAAATAGCATCTTGAAAATGAGGCAGTAATCATGGTCTGCATGCTGCATATGCTGGTGATACCACTACAGACTTAAGACTTAATGAAGGTTTAGATAAAATGAGCCAAAAAACTCAGTCTTAAGAAGAATGACTTTTCTGAACCTAGACCAGCCAACTATGCAGAACTCATGGGTTGTTCCAGTGAAGCCAGGGAACACATGATGAAATGTTTGTGAAGTCCTGTTTGAGCAGCAGGAAGATAACAAGCGCAGGCTGTTATAGCCAACTTCTGTAAGTTAACTGAAAGCACAGCTGCGGGTCCACAATCTAATTGAGAAGCAGGACCTGGACAGAAAAAAAAAGGTGTAATTTTCTGCCTGAGAGTTCCTTCTACGGGTCCTTCTCTTTGGCTCATTTGTGACACCTTCCCAGCAAATGTTTGATATTGAGTAGAGACAGCTGTGTCCTAAAATAGAGATTTACTATTTTTCTTTTCAATCTCTGTTTTATCAGCATAATATCACTGTCTTTGTTAGATTAAAATCTGATTTATATAAGCAAAACTGGGAAGAGAATCAGAGAGGTATATTTATGAAGTATTTTGTAAAAACCTTAAGCAAGAACAGACTACTTTTAAGGTGCAAAAGGAACTCCAAAAAGCTAGGTTTGAGATTTGACTTTGTGCAAAGTGTGGTTCACATAAACATTTTGCCTACTGATTTTTTTAAACAGTTCACCGAACTTTTGCAAAAATTTGGTTTGTTTGTTTGTTTGGCTGGTTGGTTGTTTTTAATCAGAATGTAGTAATTAGAGTTTTCCACTACTGGGGGTTATCATCAGTTAGCTTCTTTGTATATTCAGGACAGGATATCACAAAAATTTCCTGCTCGGGTACAGTGACTATTTCTTCTTTACTATTTCTGGCTAATTGCTCTTGCAGTACAGGCTGCAATCCTGTGGTTAACATTACCCAAAGAAGCTAGTCTTACATCAGACATGCCTGCTATGAGTGAAGAGGTAAAACTGCTGCGTGACAAGGGTTGTGCCGGCAAAAGTCCCAAGCATAAATAGGACTCCACTGGCAAAACTGCGCTGACTATTGGAAATGGTATATGCAGAAAGGACAGCATCGCAGTGTGTAGGTGGAGGTGACACATTAGCAGACCACAATCGCATTTACTGAGGTGAAAACAAGCTGTTTGGATAAGCCCATTATTTCTAGCTGTAGCTCCATCCGCCCCTGGGTCAGCTTTAGAAAAATTTCAAGTATTGGCATTCAACAGAGAAGCACTGTGAATTTTAATCCTAAAAATCTTCCCAGCTGCTTAAAACTTCACTGTCAGGAAAACATATGTGAAGGGACTCCAGGTTATGTAGTTCTGTTCACCAGCTCCAAAACACCTAACTCTATTCAAAGCATTCCTGACCAGCCTGGTCTAACCCGTTCTTAAAGGCCTCCTGGACATGGGTCCCTGACACCTCCCCAGGCTTATAATGCACTTATTGGAGGTCCCTGCACATAGTACCTTCAATAATATTTTCCTCATTTCTAACCTGAGTCTTTTCTGCATTAGTTTAAGCCTGCTATTTCTTTTCCTATTGCAGATAAGGGGAACAGATTAATTACCTTCTGTCTGTAATAACCTTATGCTCTTTTGAAGAATATCATGTTTTTCCATTGCTCCTTCCAGCCTTCTTTCAGGTAAACGACCTGATTTCTTTCAACCTTTGCTCTCCAAATACATTTTCTCTAGCAAGGATCTTTCCTGCTGTTTGTCTGGATTTTTACTGTTTGGTTCACATCTTGTGTAGTCCCTAAATCCAGTCTGAGTAAACCTTCACAAATTCAGCAGTGCTGACCAGTGGGGAATTATTTCGTGTGCTGTATTGTTCATGGTTGGGATGGAGTTAATTTTCTTCACAGCAATATCTGTGGTGCTGTGTTTTGGATTTGTGATGAAAACAGTTGTGATAACATGCTGGTGTTTTAGTTGTTGCTGAGCAGCACTTACGCAGCACCAAGGTCTTCTCTGCTCCTCGTGCTGCCCTGCCAGCTGGTGTTGGGAGGGGACACAGCCAGCACAGCTGACTACAACACCCAGGGGACATCCCATAGCATATGGTGCCATGCTCAGCAATAACAGCTGGGGTAAGGAAGGAGGAAGGGGGGGACATTGGGAATGATGGCATTTGTCTTCCCAAGAAACTGTTCCACATGCTGAGCCCTGCTTTCCTGGAAGTGGCTGAACTCCTGCCTGCTGTGGGAAGCGGCAAATGGATTCCTTGTCTGGCTCTGCTTTTGCACATGGGTTTTGCTTTGCCTAGCGAAGTGTCTTCCTCTCAACCCATGAGATCTCACACTTTCACCTTGGCGATTCTCTCCCCTGTCCCACCTGGGGAGTGTGAGTGAGTGGCTGGGTGGTGCTGGGCTGCCTGCCGGGACTAAACTACCCCACAGAATCACAGAATCATTAAGGTTGGAAGAGACCTTCAAGATCACCTGGTTCAACCATTACCCAACCACCAATGTCACCCGCTAAACCATGTCCCTAAGCACCACATCCAGCCTTTCCTTAAACACCCCCAGGGACGGTGATGCCACGGCTAACCTGGGCAACCCGTTCCAATGCCTGACTGCTCTTTCTGAGAAGAAATGTCTCCTCATTTCCAACCTGAACCTCCGCTGGCAGAACTTGAGGCCATTCCCTCTGGTCTTATTGCTAGTTACCCGTGAGAAGAGGCTGACCCCCAGCTCCCCACACTTTTCTTTCAGGTAGCTGTAAAGAGCCATAAGGTCTCCCCTGAGCCTCTAGACTAAACAACCCCAGTTCCCCCAGACACTCCTCACAGGACTTGTGTCCCAGGCCCCTCACCAGCTTTGTAGCCCTTCTCTGGACACGCTCCAAGGTCTTGATGTCCTTCTTGTACTGAGGGGCCCGAAAATGAACACAGTCATAGGTTTCGGGTTATAATATTTTTCATATTTCCCTTACATCTTTGTTTTTCACATGTTTTTGACAGCCACATGAGGCAGAGGCTCACTCATTCTGTGATCCACTACAACCCATAAATGCTTTTCTGAAGAACTACTTTCTAAGCAGCTACAGCCCATACTTAATTTGTGCAGTTGATTGCTCCTCCTCAAGTGTACTATCTTGTACTTGTTCTTTCTGATTTTCATTCTGTTGTGGTTTTTGTTGTTGTTGTTGTTTTTCTTTTTTTAACTGTATATCCCATTTGCCCAGCTCATTTTGAATCACACTTCAACCACTCAAGTATCACTCCTGCTCCAGGATAAACTGAGAGAAATTTTAGCAAGAATGGTTCAGCCATTTATGAGAAGATGGAAAAAAACATCCTATTTTGCCAATGACTTGAATAATATTTTAGAAATGTTAATATGACCCCAGCTGCCATACCTCTGTGCTCACAGGCACTACATCCTCAGCCCAGCTGCCTGTCCCTTTCTGCTGTACCATCAAGCTTTTTTATTTCCAGCTTTGCATGTTAGCAGCATCCCAACTTTCAGCTTCTGCCTACCTACAGTCACCCTACAGTTCATGTTCAGACCCTTGCCAACATATACTAAAGCTTCTCAATTCACCTGTCCTGTCCTTTTTACTCTGCATACCTCCACACCTGCCCCAAATTTCCACTTTTTCTCTGTCTACCTGTCTCACCCTACATGTTTTTGTTTCCTGTTCTTCTGTCCAGGTACTCAGAAATTCAGGACTGTTCACTGCCCTTGGACTACTCTTTATAAAGACATGTTTTGCTGCATCCTTGATACTTTTGCTTCCTCTAAGCTCTGCCTTCTCCATACTTTCAGGCCTCGCTGCTGCAGATGCTTTTCTTTCCACTGGGGTCAGTGACTCGGTGGGCAGGAAAAATCCATACAACAAATACAACTCTCTGTGCAGATGTTGTGCTACGTGCCAGAGTGCCAGCAACAGCCAATAACAGCAGCTATGGGAAAGGCCTACTCAATCATCTCAGTTGTGAGAGGCAGCACACATGATGCACAGTACAGTTAAGGCAGAAGGCCTGTTAAAGGGAAGGGTGATGTGTGTGTGAAGTTAACACTGGAGACCCTACTTGCATTTAATTTGTCTGTGTTTTTGCAAGATATCTAAAAGTGTCTACAAGTATAGCGAATTTACTGGAGTGAGAAGGCAGTACTGCCTCCATTCCCACTGTTGTGCGACTACATGAAATAATTTAACAAGCAGAACAGGACAACCCCTGGTTATGGAGGAAAGTGACTGTGGAGGGAAGTCTGAGAGTATGTATCCTCAGGCAAGAGTATCAGGAAGTGAACAAAAAAGTCTCAATATTTTTGAGATGTAAAAAAAAGGTATAGTTACACAGTTATATAGTTATATATAAAGGTATAGCCAGTCATGTGCTTCTTGGAGCAGAAATCCCTACTGTATTCCCACTAACTTCCCATTGCCTTCTCATTCATCACTGAAAAGCATGGGGCATGGAGGGAACATTATGGAAAATATTGGACTCTGATAATCCCCATCTGGTGAAATTAACAGTCCCAGTTGTCTTCAGGATAATAAACCAAATGGCAGAACAAGAGCTTTGTCTGACCAAAGAGTTTATTCCACTTGGTTTCTTGTGGAAACAGCAAAGTTTGGAGGGGACTATAGGTAAAACATTGGTTTATGTTTTGTACTATGATGTCCCAAACAAGAGCAGGACCAACAACTTCAGACACTTGGGTTAAAGAACACATAACTAAAAGAGAGAGTACAAATCCTGATGAATTTGCATTTCAAGTAAACATAGTAAAGAAAAAAGAATAGGAGGAAAGAAGTATTAACTGTATACTCAACAGGAAAACGAGAAACTGAAAGAGAGAACTCAATTCTTGGTAACGCTGTGTGACTGACACACTTATATATAAGTATTATATATATAACTATATATAACTATTAATATAACTATTTCGCTGTATTTATATATTTATTTTTACTATAATGAAGATTTTCCTTAAAATGGCTCTATTTACCATCATTGAAGTTAACAGTTCTCAAAAAGACCTTTCAGAATACTGTAATTACCATTTCACGTAGCATTGCTATGATTTCCAGATAAGTATTAAGTTCATATTATCATCATTAATTTAAGACTCCTTATAAATGTTCAGTTAGCATTTTAAGTTAGTTGGATTTTGTGCTTAGATATATTAACTAATTTATGGAGGTTTGTTTCTTGTTTTTTTGTCAGATTTAAAACAAACTATTGATATGGGAACATGAGTGGATTAGGGCATTAGCTGTACTTCTACTAGTGATTGTGTGCATATCACATCTTAAAAAACAGACCATGTAGTAACAGAAAGAGATAGCAATGCCAGCAAACTAGGAACACATTTAATATGGACAAAATATTTCTTCATTGAATATAAATTTTACAGCCTCTGAATGGAGGATGGTGTACAACAACTATATTTTTAGACAATGTTTTAGATTCACAAAACCTTGTAGTGTGGGTTGTTATTGCAGTTAAACCAGTTATTGCGTTTTCTAAATTTCTATCAGTGAGCAGTAAGTGCAAAGGCTTAGGGTGTCCATGAGTCAGAGACTGCTGAAAAAAAAAAAAAAAAAAAGAAGGGAAAAGCTCCTTATGTCTATAATGCTACTCTAGAAATCCACTACTAGAGTTTTCACTGATATGATACTGAATTACATAGGCCGTTGGTGTCAGCCTATACAGACTTCCTGTATTTTTTTGTTTATAAAAATAAGATTATTAAAATATTCATGTAGTTGCCCTAGTATTTCAAAATAAGTTAATATTTGTAATTTTGTATATTAATTTATTTTGTTTACATATGGTTTTCCCCACAGTGGAGTTGTGGAAAATCACATTTTGTGTTTACCATATCATTTATACATTTATAGTAATGTATTCTGAGAACTCATTAGGATACATGGTTGGAAAATTCTCATTCTAAGTAGAATTGTTGTTAAGCAACTTTAAAATTTAATTAGAACTCTTTGCTGCATTTCATTATGAGGTTATTTCATAATCACTCAGCAGGTCCTAAGTATTTACTAATGCAGAAGTGACAGTACATGATAGTGCTGAATTATAACTGCACAGCTGGAGAAGATACTTAGAAAAATGAAGAACAGATAAACGCATAGTTTAGAAAAGCATCAGGGGAAAACTCAGCATTGAGTATCCTGCCCTCCCACCCCCCAGCTACCATTCGCAGTTGTAAATAATGCCACAAAATTCAGCATGGTCCTCTAATGACTTAAGGAGCCTACCAAATAGAACCAGCTGGTTATTTACAAATGCAGCTTACAGAAATTAGGATGCTCGTAACTAGAAGGAAGGTATGTCCCTAACTAATGGAGAAACGGACAAACTGCTACCTAGCACTAGGGCTGCCCAAGCTGGCATGCAGGAGTGGAATGGGGTTCAAAATTTGCTGAGAAATGCTTTTTATTCTTCTTTTGTAGGAAAAAATATCAGAAACAAACAAAAAACCTACACAAAACCTAAACCTACAATTCCTTCCACTTAAGTAATACTCGTATGATGTACCCTCTCAAATTCTGCCATAAAAAATGGGAGTTATGACCATCAATCAAGTCTGTTTAAAGCACATGGTAACACGCTGCTAATTCTCAGAGACCGATAGACATTATTATCACGCAGACATTATTTGTGCCCGTATCCACAGAAGTGCAGTCTATACTTTAATGCTTTCAGACGCACAAAATTAAAGTTCAATGGAATACTTATATGAAAACAATGTGTCTTCCTTTCTCTTTTGACTAGGAAAATCCCAACAGGAAACACAATTTAGGTACTAAATACCCTTAAATTAAGCAATTTCTCGCAATTATTTTTGGATATTCTCATTGGTATGTTTAATCAGTATAAATATACATGATTTAGTTCTTTAGCTTCCCCTACAGCTGAGTTGGGCACTCTGCAATCGCTTACTCTTTTTCAGTGCCCCAGGGAGCTTAGAATTTCCCTTTTCTTTCCTCTCCCCTTTTGTTTATTATTTACGACTCCAAACAAAGCCATTGTTTGATTCATGGACGAAAACAGAGGACACAGTAGCCTCTTTCTCACTGTTATATCCAGAGCTGAACTTCTCAGCTTCCTTCTCTTGTGTTCTTCATTTGGCCACTTCCTATATTTTCATCCTCTTTTCCTCCAGCTGGTCCCAAGGATGCCTGTTGCTATCCATCAGCAGAATTGTGTCTGCGGATGGGGTCTTGCACGCCTTAAACCAGTCTATGCAGCTCTCCCTCCCCCTCCCCCTGCTTCTTTCCACCCCTGCACCATTTCCTCCCTTGTTCCCTAGGGAACTGATCCAGGCTAAAATCAGGCTAAAACAGCTACCAAAGGTAGTTTTGCAACCCTGCTGCGTTATGGTGATTCATTTTTCTTTTTTTTTAGCCCGGCACAAAGAGGATGGTGTGCAAGCATGAAAACGGGGGCAGGAAATGTCTAATAGCTTCTTTCAATGGTCATACTGGCTAATAGAAATCTGCAAATGTGGAAGTGTCGTACAAAATGACCAGGTCCTTTTTATTTTATTTATTTTATTTTTTCAGTCAGGCAAACACCACCTAAATCTTAAGGGTAATCTATTAACTAGGGTTCAGCATACTGGCAAAAAAAATTACCAGTCTAAGCATCTGTATGCCAATAACATAATTTATACTGATTTTGTCAGTCTGTGTCAATTTCACAAATAGGGCAGTTGCACTGAAACTGTCTCCCATAAAAAACAAATAGATTCAGTTTCTGAGACTCAATGGCATCAGGTTACCTCAGACATATGAACGTTTTACGAGCTTCTCCCATAGAATGAACACACAAGTTTTTGTTGCAAATATGCTGGATGAGACATATGGTCAAAAAAAAAACCACACCACCCACAGCATCCTTAAGTTTTGACTGGTAATGTTTGCAAAGTTTGTTTACCATGTAAGTGTTAAGGAGTACTTGTAGATGTGTTCTGCTGTGAGCAGGCCCAGTAAAAATTGTGCTACTGATTGCGCTGTGGACACCACTAGTACAACGTTTAATACATCATACCTGTAAAGAACATTGCTTCCTTGCCCAAAACAGCAACCTTAGTTTAAATACATTTTCCTGTAGACACCAAACTAAACTAAAAGAAGCAAATAAAGCTTAAGAGAATAATCTTTTAATGTTACTTTATTTAATCTTTTGCTTTTTTTTTTCCTATGTAGCTAAAGAAATGTCCTGCTAAAATACACTTCCTTTAAGATAACTGACATTCTCACCAACCACACTTCCTTTTTCCATTAATAAATCCTCCTTGTCTTACAAATTGTTACACTCCCAAATTAATTCAGGAATACAGTCATACAACTTCCGAGCATCATACCAACACAAAATCTTAGCTGGCAAAACACTAGAACACAAAATATCATCACCTCCATCACCATAAAAATTTGGTTTCCTTACTTCCATTACAGAACATGTTTCTTGAACTTTGAAATCTCTGGTAGATTGAACACAATGTGAACAAACTTACTGTATTTCTCAGGAAGATCTAAAGTGGTAAATTACACTGACGACATAATATTGGATTTATAGATTAAAAACTGTTCATTGCACAAAATAGTCATCATGAATAATGTTCACCTGTGTATTTAAATCACTTCAAGATTATACAAAACACTAATATTTTTTCATATCACATAACTTCATGTATTTTCAGCTGAAAAAAATAAATTAAAGATGGCTTCCTTCTACAAAGAAATGGCAGCAAAGGCAGTAATAATAATAAATTCATACCTACAAGGCAGTGGTTTTGTAAGAGCTCCATTAATTCATACTGTACTGTTGAAGCATGTCTGTCTGTTGTGCAAGAATAAACTATTATTAAATATATATATATATAATAGATAAATACATAGCCATACTTCATTTTGTGCATTTGCTACTGTCTGTGCAGACTGATTAACTGTAATTACATACAGGTAAATAATACTTACCTATGAATATTCACAATTATTTCACTTCTTAATTTTTACAGATGTTCCCAGAGCCTAATATACTGGTTAATAACTTCATAAAGACCACTATGGAGATATAATAGATCAAACAAATTCCCATTTCTGCTTTTTGAAGGGCAGAGGTAGAATGATCATTGAATAAAGAGTTTTAAATGGAATTGGGAAAGCAATAGTCACCTCATGTGTATCACAAGACTCTTCTCCCTCATCATTAGACTTCTACTGTACCAATACTACAGACAATACTGGAGATAGGGGAAAGTTACACTGTTTTCTCTTATTTTACATTAAATAAGATTTTAGCCTGTGCTCTAAAAAAAAGTATTAGAAAAAAATGTTATAAATAACAGATAATGCAGTTATTAAAAGCATCATGTAACATCAAACTCATTTCCCTTCATGAACAGCAACAAACCCTATAGCTAAAACATCTGCTTTTCTCCTTAATTGACTTTGCCTGCGTTATCAAATGTGATCGCATTCCAGTATTTCACAGTTCATGCCTGTCACCTTTGTATCTGACTACGTGCTTTCCTAGTGACTGGTGAAATAAAAAGTAAAACCTCCTTCAGTGTTCTTTCGTAGTTTGACATATATTTTTGAGAACTGTAACATTTATTTCATATAGGTCCTTGCTGTCCATATGCTCCGCAGCATAGTCATGGCATTTCAAGGGTTTTTTTCATCATTTTTTGTTCTCAATATGTAAATAAGAGGACCTGGGCAATAACATGTGTTTTCATAAAATGTATCTACTAAATGTTTTTTTGAATGCTTTAAATTACAAGTAGGTCCTTATTTACACTTGCTATTTAATGACATTTTCTAGTTTGGAGAAACTGCATGAGGGCAACAACACTAATAGCCATTACTGGGGGTAAATTACCTAGGCTTGCGTTTAGATAGCCAGCATGACTGAGGTTTCCAAGTCTGTTTTTCTCTTCAATAAATGCCAGAGTTGTGGTTTAATAGCAATAATGCTTGCCTGTATTTTATATATAGTACGCATTTGTTAAATGATGATTGCATTGTAATTGTAAATATTAAATGAAATTGCCTGACATGCAGAAAAGTCAGTTGTGAACATTTAGCCTGTAATTACAGTTATTTCCTCAGTGCTGTTAGCATAGAACACTTCTTTATAATGACCATACATCACAATCTTTCTCATCACAGATTCTTTGTACTTACACATATTTTCACCTCAAAGTTTGTTTTTTTTTTTAATCCAGAAGAATGTTTTATGAAGTCTATGATTCTGACAGTAGTTCAAGATCAGACTGTTATCTGCAGCAGTTAATGCTACCATTGCCTCATACTTGTCCTGTAATTATCAACATCACTAAAGAAAGCCCTTGACCCGTTATGCAGAAATAATAATCTGCTTCTTTTTTCCCTGTTGCGAAGGCTGTTCTCATCCAAGGACAGAATTCGAAGTAAGACACAAACAAAGAATTTGCGTAACATGTCAGGGTGGTCCATGCCAGCTAGGTTAACCGCACAGGCTCCCCACTCAGCCTGCACAAGGAGTTAGGTGCCTCTGTAAAGGCCAGATAGCTCAGCAGGGAGATACTTATTTAGCCACCATTAAATACTGAATGTCTCCAAGCTCCCACGACCATCTAGAGATGAGGTGCTTAATGGGGCTGAAAATTAAATGCTAGTTGAGGCAGATTTTTTTTTCTTTGGCACAATGTTCTTACGAGAACTTCCCCAGGAAATCAGGTATTACCCTCGCCCTAAGAAAGACCTCAGGTCCATCACTCCTCCCATGAACATCTCTTTCAGATGCTCAAACAGCCAGGCTGTATTTTTGATGCAAATGATATTTGTCTACATCTTGCCCCTTTTAATATTCCCAGAACTTTGTTGAAATCATTGAGTTTTGTCCTTGAAAGTAGTGTAAAAGTTAGGTTGTTTTTTATTCATATACCATAAAACAATAGGCTGTATGTTGCCATTGTTTTTAATATTGTCCAGCCAAAAAACTTACTTTCTTCTATCACTCACACTGCAATACAGCAAAAATTATTAAACTGTTTTAAACCTAACATTAATGAGAAGTTGTATTATGATATAAAAACCTTCCCCTAAATAACTTGCAGCTTACACCAGCCATACAGACACCGAAGGAGGCAGGTGATCCATGAGGGGGTGACAGGAGGCGCTCGGCAGGGCCTGCTACTCGTAAACAAGACAGACCTAAACATGGCAGAGCTGAGGGCCGTCCTGGCTGAGCGATCCTGAGACCACATGGTTTAACATGCTTTGAGAAGTGAGCACAGCAACAGAATCACAACTCTGAACTTCAGGAGCTCAGATGGTAACTCATTTAGGATCTACTTGGGTCCAGTGGGTGCCCAGGCAGGCAAAAAGGCCTGGGTCAGTGGGCTGCTTTTTGAGGGCAACCTCTCTGAAGCAGCCCCTGGAAAGCGCCAAACACCAAGCCAATGCAGCAGGCCAGCATGGGTGAGCAGGTGAACCCTGCCCAAGCTCAGACATGAAGAAGAAAGCACATGGAGAGAACTTAGGAAGACCAGAGGGACATGAGCAAAGCATATGGGGATGAGTAGGCGCAACAAAAAGGGCTTTTGGAAGCACATTCAGAGATGGTGAAAAAGAGGGGCTCAAAGTTCAGTGAGAGAGAAGACCTGGTGACAAATGACGGGGGGAATAATGAGTGCTTTTTTCTTTTTTGCCTTTTCACTGGTTGAGATCCGCTTCCTGGCCTCCCATTTCCCCAACCCTACTATTAGGATCTGTGGAAAGGCAGCACTACCCACTGCAGGTTACAAGCGTAGTGATCCTGACCAGAAGACCACTGCTCACTGAGGAGTCTGTGATCCACAGCAGTTCACCTAAGCAGTCCTGTGCTGTGCTACAGGGACAGAGCTGCCTTCAGGCTGTGCTGTGCTGCACTGCACAGGCCCTGTGGGCTCGGGACAAACTCCACCAGTTCACCGACCCAGAGGAGCCAGCTCCCACTTGGTACCAGGTACTATGTCACCTGTGCGGTTTTGCTTTTATATAACAGTATCATCTCCAGTAGCACTTTAAGCGATACTTTACAAGCTTTAAGCACCTTTCTTACTGAGATCAGATTTACCAGCTCCACCTGGTGAAAAACGGTGTACTTACCCCTACAGACATGTACATCTCCATGGGACCCGTCAGGGTGCTGCTGAGGGTGCTGAAGTGAGCAGGCTGATGCTTTTGCAAGGCCACTCTCTGGTGTTGGAAAGGTTGTGATGGTCAGGGGATGTTTCTGATGACTGGATGAAGGCTTCACACCCATCCTCAAGGAGAAGGATCCAGGCAGCTACAGACAGGGCAGCCTGACCAATATCCCAGAGAAGGATGGAGCTAACCCTCCTTGAAGCCATATCCAGGCGCATGAAGGAGAAAGTGAGTGGGGACAGACAACATGGGTCTACCGGTAGCAAGTCATGCCTGCCTAACTAGATTCCCTCTAAGGAAGAGAATACTGATCACATAGATAATGGGCAAGCAGGGGAGATGTAACCACAGACTGCGAGGTAAAGGGGAAAGACAAGGAAAGCAAGGGGTCAGTATCTGAGAGAACTGGTACCATAACAGGCTCAGCACAGGCTGAGAGAAACCTTCTTAAGCTTAATAAGGGTAAATGCAAAGTATTTCATCTTAACAGAAATACTCCCATGCAACAGTATGGGCTGGGGGCCAACATTGGCAAGTCCCGCCTGCCCTGGTGGACACACTGAATATGAGTCAGAGCTGTGTCTGCAGTGAAGGTGGTTAACCATACAACAGGCTCCATTAGAGATCAGGAAGCAGGTCCAAAAAAAGCCATCCCTTCTTCTGTTTCAGTGCTTGTGAGGCTGCAAGGAGTGCTGCATCCTTTTTGAGTTCCCTAGCACAAGAAAGCCACTGACACAATGGAGCACATCCAGCAGTCAGGCTGCCAAGGTGGTCAGGGGGCTAGAGCACGTATCAGTCCCTAGAGAGGATGGGAAGTGGGTTTGCTTAGCCTAAGAAACAAAAGCAGGACAGATTCTAACAGGAACGCGCTACAGTTTTGCCCTGTTAGAAAATCCATATGGAAAAAGATCCTTAAGGAAAAAGGATTAAGCAGGAATATACAGAATTTTGTGTGTGAAATACGCACAGCATTTTGCTACATGTACCTTTATACCAGAAGTTTATTTGTAGGAAACTTCTGCCTCTTCTTTAAAAAGTTCCAGTGTCAGGCTGCCCTTAGCCTCCCATTTGCTGTCATTGCTGCTGGCATTCTGTTCCTTTTAGGACTATAATACAGAGAATTGAATCTGAAATCAGAAGTACTATTTATAAGTCCTTTTCACCCTTTTCTCACAGGTAAATAAATTTAAGTTTTCCTACCACCAGATAACTCAAATACTGTGCTGTACTTCACTCTTCTCTCCCTAAAGACTTAAAGTTATTACATTTTTATTCTGAACAGAAATGCTTGACATTATCAGAGCAAGATATTAAGAAATAAGGTTTTGTATCGAGTACCAAATGTTATATTTACTGTTCTAATTGCATTCTGTATTCAGCTTTCATGAAAACTTCTCCTGCTGATATGACCTGAAATTCCATTCTTTCAGTGCAAAGTCACAGTAATGTTCTTACGGAGGACCAGTAACCCACATCCTTTTGGAAATCCTTTAACATTTCTAGCTGGTACTTGAAGATGACATTATCACAACCAGCTGTTGCTTCTATCCTTAGGACACTGCCTTCATTCAACAAGAAGGACATTGCTGGGCTATAATGACATTCATCACTGTGGACAAACTGGTATCCAATAGGATTAGGCTGGTCCCTGAGCTGTTCTTGAAGCCTGGCTTATTTGGAAACCAGCCACATTCTTTGGTCTAGCCGCTGCCTTATTCTACAATTTGAGGGTGAATACCTTTAAAGAAAGTAGTACACAGTTAATTTTCTGAGAACTCTTTTCTTCTACTATCCTGCCTTAGTGATAGAGAGTTTAAAACGAGATATTCTGATGCAGATATCTGGCACTGCCATAACCAATTTACTGTTTTCAGTTTCTCTAATAACTGCAAGGAAGAAACAGCAAACTGTCATCATTTATATCACTAACATTCACGACATTGAGTGACAATGTTGTAGGTTTCATACTGAATTATCTGGAAGTAATGAAAAATTGCACTTTATTTTTCCCATGAATATGAATACATTCCTGAAGAACACGGCATCTGAAACTCTGCAGTGTCAAATACACTGTGGATGTAGAAACCTATTTGGCAGCTGAAAAAAATGTTAGCAAGAAAAAGTGAATTTGTAAAATAGCAAGAAAAGAGGAGAGGAACTACTTTCTGATAGAACACTACATGTAACTCGAGTTAATACTGACACTTGCCTTCATCGGCTTGCACAGGCATTCTGTCACATTTCCAAGTGAAGTGCATTCATACCTCTCCTCCTGATCACTACCGCAGTCAGCTGAGATTGCAGCCTGTTTCCTGAATTTGGCCTGTAAGAACTCTTTTTATCTGAAAGACTGAAACATGCACTACTGCTTGGCATGCAGAGGCAATACACACACACCATATGTACTCACAGCACAAAAGCATTGCAACTGGTGATAAAGAACGTGGTTCTGAGAACCAATACAGTGGATTAAGCATGAAATAATAACTGGTACACAACCACTTATGTCATTCTCCACCTTACAACTAAGTATGCATTCCTTAAGTTGCTTTCTTTCCTTCCTTTTCTTTTCTGAAAAACAAAACAAAACAAAACAAAAAACCCACGTGTAATGCTTCTCATTAATTCTGAAAGCTTAAACACAGATCTGGAATCATCACATGCCAGAAAATTGTCCTGAAATATCTGCAGAGCAGTCAAGTGCTGAACAGCTAGCAGTACTTAGATTTATGTTGTTGCTTACACTTGAGAACATGCACAGAAGCCTTCCGGGAAGAACATTCTGAAAAAGAAGACTAGTCCACTGCGGGAGGGAGAGAAGGAAAAGTCAGAAAAGTAACACAGTGCCTGTAAGGCAGGGGGAGGGAGGGAAGAGGATGGAAAGCACGTGAACTTCTTTTAGCAGAGATGACTAAATGTTAACATAAATACAGAAAAAGAGGTGCGTGTGACTTCAGGTGGTCAGTTGAGACAAAGATAATACTAAATACAATCCTGTGTAAGTGCTTTGAATGGCTTTGCTCTTGCTTTGAACAAGTAAAATAAAGTCCACAGACTATTTGTTTCGCTCAAACTTTAAGGACTCCTCTTCTTTCTCATGGCAAAATCAATACATGAAATGAAATGAAGCAGTTTCTACAACACAAAGAAATGTAAAAGGTTTCCATAAAACTGCACTAGAAGATTAGTCAGCTGTTTTACCTTTCAAGGGGTTAACATGAGATGAAGGTTGGTCAGTTCCCTGTTAAGAAGCAAGTATTTCTGAAACAATCAAAGCCCCAGCAACATAGGTTCCACACAGCCAAAAGTTTTTGCTGTTATGGTTCTAAGTGACGCACAATTCCCAGCAGACTCAGGAAATAAAACCAAGCGACTCTCAGCATTGTGGTTTGCCCAGGTTCTCTTCAGAGGGGAGCGGGAAAGGGGAGGAGAGGAAGGAAAGGAACACAGGAATTCATAAATTTCTAAGTTGTTGGAAACAAAACCCAAGAAGGCTCATGCCTTACAAAGCTTTCCCTTCCTCCACCCCCCTCCGTTTTTACTTTACTTAGCAAATTATCACTACTTTTTCTTAGGTCACACAGAGTCCCAAAGGAAGCCTCTCCACTGGGGACAAAGCAGGGAGGCAATAACGACAATCTCACAGCAATTCCCAGTGGTCTAGCAGACATTGTTTAGATAAAGAAAATGCCACAAAAAAAATGGAAAAAGAATAATGACAATCCAAATGAAAACTTCCTCTCCCGACTACTGCTTTTACATTCTTTACAAACACATTCAATCAAGACTGCACGGACTTCTGCTGTCATTGGTCTCCAACTCCTGAAAGAATTTAGAATTGTACTAATTTCAAAGAAAATCTTCAAATTGAAGAGCAAGGAAAAGGATGAGAAGAAAAGGAAATAACAACAACAAAACAAACAAAAAAACATTTCTGAGACTCTATACACTGAACAAGACATTTTTCTTTGAAAATGACTTTAATATGTTTACTTTTATACATGCTAAAAGCAAGAATTAAAAAAAAAAAATTAAGGCCAACATTAAGTACACAACAGATTTGTAGCACAAATATTTTAACTACTCTGTGGAGAGACTAGCTTAGCAATAACTTTAAGAGCTAACAAATAAGGCTCAAAATTAGTATCATTAATTAACATTAACAAGCCAAAAATCTATTATAATAAAATTTCTCCATTTATTAACAGAAAAGAACGATTGTAACAAAAGATTTAAACATATTTGGTGAAGTTTTTAGCTTTGTTTTGCCCTTTTTTTGTTTTTAAAGTACACAGCTTTTAATCCCATTTGTGTTTGCTTTTTAATACATGAGTATTGGGAAGAAATACTTTTTGCTTTTCTACACTTCAAGTTCCTGCACACTCTGTATCAAGTTGGCATAGTCAGACGTACTCACATCTAAACAATAATTCTTTGTTTAAATTTACTCAACTGCTTTCCTCCTACAGCTACCTTTAAAAAAAAATCAGGTAAGTAACCTTTTTCAAAAACTGCAAGAAAAGAGCTGGTTTGTTATTTATTATTCACTTCCTGACAGTCTGCTCCTCCAGATCACCACTTACGGACGTGTAAAATTTTGCTGAATGAAAATGATGCATGAACATTTTAAATCCGGCTGGAACTATTTGAAAATTAATTTCAATACTACCATCATAAGAAACAAGCTGCTAAATTCCTCCCCCTCAAGTCGTCTCCTCCTCTAATAGTGGAAATAGTTTTTCTACTATTTTCCCTGAAAAAAGACATACTACTTAGCCTTAAAATTTAACTTTCAACAGTCCCTTGGGGAAAATAGTTACATCTAATGTGTGCAAACTTGCAGACTATTATTTATTTAAACGTTTTTTCAATTGTTCTAGGTGCCTTGTATCAACATCCTGTAGAATTATGACAGTGGCTTTAGACTGAAATGGATTAAACTCTATAGTCATCAAACAACAGAGATCTATCAGTTGTTTTTGACATTTCTCTAAACCATCCTTAATTTTCCCATGTAAAGCTGGATATTTTCTCAACATATTCATTTCAAGCACTGAAAATCCTATCAAACTTGTTAGAATATCATCAGCAAAATTTACTTCAAGATACGCTGAACCATCAGAAATTTTTCCCTTTATACCCCAGGACCCATTACTGCACCTGAGGTTTCCAGTGAGAGTTACAATAAAACACTTAACTTTCACAGTTGTGACAGCTTCTGGTTTCTTTGCAAGGAGAACGGAAAGGTATGTGAAAGGTGGAGAATCTAAATCAAGGTCACAAGCTTCTACTGCTCTGCAAGGAACAGTCTGCATATCATACTTTGGCTGATCTGCTTCTGGATCAGTTTTTGAGAAAGATACAGGATCACTGTGTAACTGCCTGCTGTCAGAAGCGTGATGTGATTTACATCTGTTCTCATCTAAGTCGTTATCACTCTGCCTTTCTTCATGAGGATTTTCCAAAGAAAAAAACGCAGAGCTGCAGGCCTGATGTACACTGTTATGCCGTGAAAAGCCTTTCATACTATTGCCATCTCCAGCAGGTACTGTTCTTCCAAAAATCTTTTGCTTGCTGGTAGCTTCTACAGGCTTCTCTCTTTCACGCCCTTCATCTCTTCCAGAAGTGCCATTTAAAGATGAATCACTGGAGTTTCTACGTCTATGTGGAATCCTCTCTTTCGTTAAATCGATGCTTCTGTTTGTGACCACTCCTGGCACTTCTTCCAGCTCTCTTTGGATCTCTTCTTCCAGAAGAATGTCATCTTCCAAAGGAAAATCATTTAACTCCACAGGAGTTTGTTCACGTGACTGAGAGCCTACTGACACTTGTTGCAATGTATTCTCGTTGCGTGCAGGGAGTGAACCTGAGGCTGTATTAAAAATGTTGCTTCTACTCCAGTATCCACTTTCTGAAGACGTTTCGTTGTTTAAAATAACTCCATTATTTTCATCAAGACTGGCTAAGAGCTCTTCATCTGAAGGGCCTAGAGTCTGTTCTAACTCATCCAAAGGACTGAGAACAATTTGTTCATGACCAGGTTGTCCAACAGAATTAGGGTTCTCAGCTTCTCCAATTAGTCTAGCAAGGACTCTTTCCTGGGAATACTCCTCCAGAAGAGTATCCACTTCACCCCCTAACAGTTTCACATTTTCTGGTTTAAGCAAAAGGACTCCAAGACGATACGCAACACTACCATGTAAAGTGATTTTTGTTCCTGGAGGAAGATCACTATGGAGGACCGGCACCGGTTGGTACTCCATGCCCTGAATTTGATGTATCCCATCAGTTAGCTGCAGCATCAGCATTCGAGTAGGCTTTGCTTCCCAGGGCTTCGGGAATGCCTGAGTATTGGCTGTTACTTCTTCGTTCACAGTACTTTTCCCTCTTATCTTCTGCAACTGGGAATACGCTGGCTGGCTAACATCAACCAGTGAATCGATCTGTATGGAGTAAAAGCCAGACAGCTCTCCTTTGGGAGCATCCAAGATGCAATCAGGCAAAATCGGATATTCTAAATCTCTTAGATCTGTAAGAAGCCATTGCTCAAATACCTGCTTGTTAATCTGAGCTTGACTTAAGTTACTACCACTGTTTTCTTCCTGGATCCAATTAATGCACGCTTCCAACCATGTCAAAGGGACCTTAACGTGCCACGTGGATGAAAGCCAAGTTTCCACTCTTGCTGCAGTGTTAAATGTAGACATTTTCTTTTAAGCTAGAAGAGTGAAGTCCCTAGAAAAAAAAATAAACAGAAACACGTTTACTCTCTGCAAGTAGCTGAATTTATGATAGGGCTCTCACTTGTACAATACAGCAATTTGCCCTTGATTCAAAGTTCAAATATTCTAAGAGTGGTAACATAGAAGAGATTTAAAATAGATACTCTTCTGTGGATACTAAATATAAGCACGTATTTCCAATACTTGAAGAAGTAAGCTTCAATTGGCATAAACAGTCTATGAGAGTATGAGGTAAGCGTCACAGAGTATCAGGAAAGCATCAAGATCTCTACAGCCAACCCCGCTCGGCGATTTCTGCTTTCTTGTTGATTTAATTACAAGCACACCACTGAGGCCCTCCTGGCGCAGACAGGAAGGCCAGACCGAATGAATATGAAAGACGACTCCTGGTCATTTAACAACCAGAAGCGAGGACAAAAACGGCTTTTTCCCTGTTTGCTTGTTTTATTCTGGGCGCTGCCGCTAACACCCAACTGACCTGAGCAGTTCCCAGCAGAAACCGCCCCCACCCCCCCCCCCCACTCACCGCGGCCCCGGGCCCGACGCCGGTTGCTGACGGGAGGGGTTGGGGGGGGGGGGGGGTGTTGCAGCCCCGAAATGCCCGCGCACGCCGCCAGCCAATGGCGGCCTCGCGAGGTTTCAGGTCTCGCGAGAGCATCGCCCCCCCCCCTTCCTCCTCCTCCTCCTCCTGCCTTCCCCCCCCCCCCCCCCAACCGGCGCTGGGCAGCGGGCACCGGGCGGGGTTTTCGCAGACGCCATTTTCTCTCCCCGCGGCCGCGGCCCGCTCGCGCTTCCCTTCGCCGCCTCCCGCCGCCGCCCGCGTCGCGGCCGCCGCCCGGCAGGTGAGGGGAGCGGCGGGGCGGCGCGGGGCCGTGCGGAGCGCCGCGGGGCGGCGACCGCAGCCCTGCTGTCGGAGCCGGGGCCTGCCTCGCCGCGGGCCCGCACGGAGGGCGGGGCGGCGCGGGGCCGTCCCTCCCCTCGGCGCTGACGGGCGGCCGCCTCAGCCAATCGGGCGGCGGCGGGGGGGCGCGGCGGGGCCAATGGGGCGGCGGCGCTGTCGGCGGTGCGCGTTGGCGGCGGCGGGGGCTGCTCCCCTTTCTCTCCCGTGCGCGGCGGGGCCGGCGGCGGCCGCAGGTAACGGGGGAGGGGGGAGGAGGCGGAGGAAGGGGGCTGAGGCGGTTGGGCCGAGGGCGCAGCGCCGCGAGGGCCTCGCCGGAGGAGAGCGGGGTGACCCCGCCGCCCCCCCCCCCCCCCTCCGATAACTCCGTGACGGGGCCTGCGGCTGAGGGGAGGCCGTTGAGGGACGGTTGGGTGCGGCCCGTGCCCGTGCTGCCGGCGGCGGGGCCCCCACCCCGCCCCGGTGCGGGTCTGCGCCGCCGGGCGCCTTCTTTTGTGCGGCCCTGGGCGGGGGGGGAGGCGGAGGTGGGGGTGAGTCTCCTTGTGACCGCGTGGTGCTGGCGGCTTTTCCGCTCCCGGCTCCGCCTAGCAGCGGGCAGGCGCCATTGCAGCCGCCGCCGCCGCCATTTCTGCTGGTCCCCGCCGCCGGGGAGGGGAAGGGAAGGGGAAGGAGGAGAAGGGGAGGGGAGGCCGGGGCTGCGGGGTTATGTAACGCCGCCTCCGCCCCGCCCGCCGCACCGGCCGGCGGGGAGAGGGAGAGCGAGGGGAGCGGACGGGCTGGGGCTCGGTGCCGCCGTGCCTCGGCGCTCTGCCCTCTCGGTGTTTAAATATATTAAAAAATAAAAATAACATCGCGTTCGGCGGGCTAATCCCGCAAAGTCGATTTGCAGAGCACAGTGAGTGGGAGCACCTTCAATACACGTGACTGGGGGACACACGGTTAGGAGGGGATGAGCACGCAGGAGCTGAAAAGATTAAGCCCTGTGCCGGTGTGTTACGTCTCGTTCCATTCCGCACAGCCCTCAAATCGCTGGGATGGTCAGAAGTAAAACAACCAGGGTCCGAAAGGGCTATGTGAACCTTGTAAAAATCCCTCTTCACTCGTATTAGTGTTTTGGCAACGTGTGGTTGAGGCTCCGTTAGCTCACATTAAGCATGCACGGAAAGGCCAGCGCGTTCTGTGAAGGCAGTTGCTCAGCAGCGGCTGGCTGTGGTAGGCTGAATGCCTCTCAGCAGTGCCTGTTGTTAGCCTGCACAAACGGGGTAACT
This sequence comes from Anser anser, assembly GCF_964211835.1. Taxonomy (NCBI): domain Eukaryota; kingdom Metazoa; phylum Chordata; class Aves; order Anseriformes; family Anatidae; genus Anser; species Anser anser. The sequence goes on from NC_139723.1 coordinate 44,385,244, forward strand.
ATAACAAATGAACAACTAGCTGAGAGTGCGTTTAAAAAGTTCAGTCTGTCTCACTTATCTCCTTCGTGGAAACCAGAGTGAGCGTCGACTGTTTCTTGAGGAAATTGAAATTACACAATAAAATACTGTTTGAGATACAGGTTTGTTCCGCAGTGCTGTTGTAGAGATGTGTTTTTGGAGAGAATAAACTGTAAAATAATCTGTTCTGTCTGGGCTTTTAATGTAACTTAGAAGTGTTCCCAGACGGACTGAACAAAAGAAAGTATGCTGAAAAGCCAATTAGTACATTGATACAGGATTGATCAAATAAAAAAGGTTAAAAAAAATAATGCTGACAGTTATCAGAGAACTTCTTTTAATTGGAAATTGTTTAGAACTGACATCAGGAACACATTTTTGCACAGCATCCTTTTAAAAAGTGAATTCTAGATATGTCATATAACATGTTGAAAATAGAGGAACCATGTTATTCTAAGTATCCGAAAATCTTTGTTAGTAAACAAAATTACTTAAAACTAGCAAATGACTGAAAACTGCCTTAATTCAGACTGTAATTGATTATCTGTAAATTTACACTTACAATATTTCCTCTTAGAGGAGTGTTTGGCCTTGGTACGTTTTCTCATTTATTAAGAAAAGCTCTGCAATGAAACTCAGGTCAAACATCTGTTTTTCTGTCTGTAGCGAGAATCGTAGCTGTAAGTGAGCAGAGACATAACTGATCTATGCTGTTTTCATAGGCTCGTGAAGCAATAGGCTGTTGGATTTTGATCCCGCCCAGAATACTCGAGTTTTTCCTCCGCAAGGATATATAACAGCGGTAAGTTCCAGAGGCAGGCATTTCTTTTCGCTTTTTCTCTTTAGTAAAATGGGCAATTTGCCTTTTCACAAAATAGGTATGCTAGCTCTAATATTCTTCCAACAGGTTTTGTCTGCCCACCTAGGAAAAAGAGGTAATGGAGACTGAACAACAGGAGGAGACCTTTACCAACACAGAGACAAATGGTAAATTTTTTAAAGGACTATTTCTTTCTAAAAAGAACCCTTCAAAATATTCTTTAAAAGATTTTTTAATGCTTTAATTGTATGAAATATGCTTTTCTTGGCATTAGTTTTGCATTCTGCATTAAATGTATTCATATTTGATTAGCATGTGTTGCATGCTTTTGAAGCATGAAAACATAATTTTTCTGTGGACGTGTTTTAGAGAGAGCATAAGTAGCTGTGGGTATGTAGAAATACTATTAGGCATATTTTTAAACTGTGTTTATTGCAGGAAGTTAGGGTGTTAGTGTTGAGTTGGTTCGTGACAGTTTTTCCAAACAGTTTTTGAAACACTGCTTTCCTGTTATTTCACTGTTACTTTGGTGTTGGACAAACTACCTTTGAACTTTCCAGTTGAAAGATTTTTTTTCAATTGTGTTTAAAAAAAAAAAAAAAAGTCGATGGTGCTGCACTGTTTTAAACAGCGCGTTGTGAATATGTCAATAACTAATGTGGGTATGGTATGTAGGTTCATAAAGTAAAAACCTGTCTCCCTGATGTGGATACTTAAAGTAGACATCAGAAATTAATGCTGAGCTAATTGGAAGGAATGTGCTAGGAATACAGAGCATAAACATGACATCCGTTCCATTTTATCGTGACTTAGAAAGTTAAATAAATGTTTGTGTTTCCCCCCTATGGACCTCTCTACAGGCAAACGTCCTGCAGAAGATATGGAGGAAGAACAGGCCTTCAAAAGATCTCGGAATACAGATGAGATGGTTGAATTGCGCATCCTGCTTCAGAGCAAAGTATGCTTTTTATTATCACTCTGTTGTTGCTTATTGTGTAGCTAAAGTCAGTGGTGACAAAATGTATGTTGGGATATATTTTCAGAAAGAACATTGACACTAAATATAAATAGGAAAATTTTTAATTGTGCACGAGTAGTAGTAGAATAGTATTGTGATAGAATTTTCTTCAGTGATCTTCTAAAGGTAAGTCATTGAGGATCTGCAGATTTATTTTTAAGGGCTCTGCTTTCTGAAAAAATAAAACAGCAGAAATGAACATCTGTTTTTCTTACATTTAAGTGGGAGGTTGTTATTTCAAGGGGGGTGGTTGTGTGTTAGTCTTCAGAAAGGAAGCGGTTTAGAGGAACGATCAGCTAGTGATTATTAAGTACAGTAGGTAAGATGAGAACTCGTCTGGGATCTTAGTAATTTTTCCCTGACCAATTTCCTAAATCTATTCAAATGTACAGACAGGAAGAAATGTGGGAGTAATGCTGCAGGGATAGCAATAGTTTCATTAGCTAGTGTGAACGGTTATGGTAAAGTTGCCGAGTATGAATTTTGTCTACTGTTTACATTTATTAAACATAATTTATGTTGTTTGAAGTATCTCACTGTTTTGTGTTGGCATGGGGGAGTATTATCTTAACTCTGTGTGGCATTTCTGACCAATAGTCAAGTTGCGTGGAAACATTTGCGTGCTGTTAGCCTCAGGTATGAACCATTTAATAAAAGCCATACTTTCTGCATGTAGTCCTTGAAATAACCTGGTAAAAATGCGGTTTTGCAATTACTCTTCCTTAATACCTGCTAGTTTATTCCCGATGCTTTTTTAGAAACCTACATTGAGACAAAGGAGATGTTAACAGTCACCTTTCCAAATGTACTAATCTGAAAAGTTAGTTGTCTTACATAGGTATAAACAAAAGTAGCCCCTGAAATTGTCAAGAAACACTTGCAGTGCAAAATTGACCGAATATAACACTTCAAAAGAAAATAATAAATTAGGGAAATCACTGACGTTCATAACGTTCATGGAATTCCTTTCTTTTTTTTTTGTCAATGGTCTCAACTATGAGACTGTTCTAACATGGGTGGAATTGTCTAGAAACTTGAATTTGGAATTGAAATAATACTAGTTGCAAAACTGAATATTCTTCTAGCTAAGTGCAGTGGTAAGAGCCGTTGGTCTTTTTTTTTCTTATGGACCGGCTTTATCAATTTGTTCCTATTTGATTTGAAGCTTTCAAAAGAAGAACAAGTACCTGCCTGCTCTTTCCCTTCCCTTCCCCTCCCCTCCCCAGCCGACAGGGTAGGGTAGAGTAGTACAAAAATAGATGTATCATTCTTATTCTGGATACAGTCTGTGTTGGCCAAGTGTAACTTCTGAAAATTCTTTTCCAGAACGCTGGAGCAGTGATTGGAAAAGGTGGCAAAAATATTAAGGCACTTCGTACAGACGTGAGTATATATGAGTTTGAACTAATCTAACACCAATTCTTTCAGAGCACTACATCGAAAGCTTGGTTGCGTGCAGTTTTAGAAATGGGACAATTCAACTCTAGACATCAATATTCTAGTTACAAGCCATTTGTAATACTTGTTAGAGTAGGTAAGTTAGTTCTTCAGTTTGTACTGTAATTACAGCCCAGCTTGACTCATGTGGGAGGAGAAGTTTACATTAAACCTCTTCTCTTTTGAATAGGATTCCACTAAATTACACACTTCAAATGACTTAACATCCTAATGAGAAATATTGACAAAGCTTAATACCCTTAATTGTACCATTTCCCATATGTGTGAATCAATTATAGTGCTACTGAAACCATTGCAGGTGGCTGGCTTAACCCAGTGATAGAGGAATTCTTCAACTTCCTTTAAAAAAAAAAAAAAAGAACAACCTCCCCCCCACCCCCCCCGGCCCCACCCCCAAAATGGCCCATCTGTTCCTTAACAGCTTGCACATCAAACACAAAAACATTAATGTTAAATTTGCTTGATTAGAGTATAGGTATAGAACAGCAAAGAAACATTTCATTCTGTTACTTGGAAGTATTTTTAAACAGTCATGACTTATATGCCTATTCGCATTTTATAGTGGGTTGACTCTTGTGATTAGACACATGTTCTACGTTAATGTTACGTATTTATAAAACTTGGCAACGCTTCTTAAATTCTGTTTGTTTACACTCTTGCACTTAACATCAGCTACAATTTCAACAGTTTTTTTCAAGCAGTACTCTGTTCAACACAATATTTGGTAATATGTCATTGCAAATCAGTTCCAACTGAGGTCATAAACTACAGCAACTTCCTAGAACTGAGGTTGAAGCTGAAATGGTCAGGAATCATACATACGCTCTCTTTGGCAGCTAATGGTTTTTTCTTTTTTGTTGTTTTTTTCCTTCTTTTTTTTTTAAAGTAAATCAATACATCCACCTAAGTCCAGATAATTTAGTTTGGTCTGGAAAACTAACTTTCCCAATTTGCCCGAGGATTCAGTAGTATCAATCTCGACAGGTTTTGTGTCTACCCTCATGAGCCAGCCTGCTTACTGAAACGTCATACGATAACAGTAAAAAGTAGTTCAGTCAGATCAAGTGACTCATTTTTAAGGTCCATACTGTTAAGCCACAATCGATGTAGCAATCCGTTATTGCGTTAGTCTTCAGAACAACTTAAGCTTGTTTCATTAATTGAGAGTAATGAGTATAGTTTGTATTAAATTAAAATTTATTGCTTTTCCCCCTTTTCCCTCTCCTTGTTTTTTTGGCCATATATCTCCGTTGCCCATGTACTGGATCGACTTGCCCCTGCGTTGCCCACCATGACGTTGGCCCATCCGCCCCTGAACGCCCATGTGAAAACCCTGGTTGGCTATGCCCAAAAATGTGCTCGTTGCCAAACGGGTACCATACTTGACAACTTCCGATTGAATACCCATGCCCAATGCCAACATCCACGAACGCCAATGACCAATGCAGTACAATGCCAGTGTTTCAGTCCCAGACAGCAGTGGCCCCGAGCGGTATGTCCCAACAGTTTATGCCTCACTGCCTGATTAGAAAGAGAGAAATGTATTTTATTACCTGCCTTTTATATAATTAAATAGTATCCCCTTATAGACGGTGTATTGTTTTTTTCAAGTTTTCTGTCTTATTTTCCCCATTAAGTCTTTTTGTCACTGAACTTTTACGTGAGTTGCCCACCCAAACAATCCACTAATTTTATTTCAATGGAAGGAGCACAGCTTCAAGTGTTGCATATTCGCTGCATTGTAAATCAGATTGTTTCAAAGTAGTCTCTCGCTCTGTCTTTGTGGCCCACCTTGCTCCCTCAACATTGCCTGTTCATAATTATTTCTGATGAAATGCTAACTCTGGTTCACTTTCCTTCACTTCTCATTTGTGTTGTCTTTTTTTTTGTCTTGCATTTGTATTTGTTTTCTTGCAGAGCCCATTAGTAATCTAATTTCTAACTGGTCTCATAACCTTACTCCAGATACAGTGTTCACCACTTGCATATCCCCACTTTTACTACGAGAAGGTGTGCCAGTTTTACCAATGTAATAGCGAGGGTATCCTAAATTAGTGGTGGCGGGGAACATGAATATTCACTTCTACTTTCAGTTCTGCGTCAATTTCTTGCCCACTTAATCTAAGCCCTTCCAAAAGTCCTTTCTTTCTCTCTTTCTTTCTCTCTTTCTCTCTCTTTCTCTGCAAGACCTACCAAGTCTTTAATGTATCAACCATACATATTGGGCATAAACAAAGAAAGATGCATGTGTTCTAAATTCAGTAAACAGGTTTACTTTAAATGGGGAGTATTAACTGTAAGTTCTTCTGTGTAGCAAATCTTGTTAGAATGTTGTGTATGAGTATGAATACAAAATTTACTTTTACTTTTTCTTTTCCACCATCTCTGTATTGTCTGGCGCTGTGGCTTCTGACAGCATCTTGAGTATAAGTGCAGATATAGAGACAATTGGAGAAATCTTGAAGAAGATTATCCCTACTTTAGAAGAGGTATGTATCTTAACATGCTTCTTCCTTAGAGGTGTGAGGCTTGCTTTTAAAACGATCATTCTAGATGATTTGCTGCTTACTTTAATACATGAAATTAGAAAATAAACAACACAACCCTTTTAAACAAGGGGTGTGACGGTATAATCCTCTAACTACATGATGGTGTCTTTTTTGGTAGAGGACAGAGAGGGTCTTTAATTACTAAATGAATATTTAGAACAGCCTTCCCCTCCCCGTGGCTTTTTGAGCACTTGCCTCCTAATAGGTTTAGTTTGAAGTTAGCTCTATGGTAATCTGTATCCTGCCTTGGTTTTGAAAGCATTAGAGTGTCTGGTATCTTCCTAAATGTGTATAGAAAGTGTGCAGTGTAATAAAAGTAAGGAAAACTGATTTGACGTCAGTTCATGTTCAGGCGAGGTGCTAGTCTGTCAAGGGAAATACAGGTATATAATCAATAAATTAAGTTATACCACCATGTGTGGTGGGGAAAAAAAAATCCTGAACAAAACCCGAAATTATTTTAATGTATTGAGGCTAACATTTTTATTCTTTTTCTTTATGCGTCTTTCATGCAGTATCAACACTACAAAGGCAGCGACTTCGACTGCGAATTAAGACTTCTTATTCACCAAAGTCTGGCAGGAGGAATTATTGGCGTCAAGGGTGCTAAAATCAAAGAACTCAGAGAGGTACTGTTTTCTGTTGTTCTTGATTCAAATTCTGTTCTATAAATAGCTTAGTGGTTTGTGTTCATAAAGAGCAAGTGTAAGTATTTTCTGTGCAGTAATTCCTTTTGAACGTACTGCATATGTGATTTCTGTGTTCTGAGATGAATCTGAGTTGAAACTTCAATGCAAACCTTCAGAAATAAAGAGGTGGTTAGTAATAGAGCTTAAACTTTCTTTTCAAGCTTTTAAGCAGTGTTAGTGGTGGAGTAGTGTTTATAAAGGATCATTTTTTGATGAAAATGGTGCTCATCACTCCTAGAAGGAGCTGCTGCCTAGACCAGATTCCTTGGAGTAGCTGGATATGAGAAACGATTTAGTTTTTTTTTTTCTCCCCACAAACTTTCATGATGGTAGTTCAGTATATGTCTGCGTATCATTCTGAAACTTGAAGATCATTGTTTTCTTTAAGTGAAGGAATGAGGTTTTCTCCTAAAGAACTAATGGTCTCTGTGAATTTAAAGACCTGTGTTCTCTGTCCTTCGGTGGCATTGTGCTAGAGGCCATTTCAGGTCAGTTCAGGTATAAGCTGATAAACCTTTGTGTGGGCTGAGGAAGGCAAGATGGCTAGACATAATTCCAGCAACATTGCTGTCTTGCATCAAAAAAATGTTTTTCATGTCACATGAAGGTTAATAAAACATGAGCTTCCAGTGCATATGCGATCCTTTTCCTAGTATTTAATTGAAATATGGCGAACATAAGACATAATGGAAAGAAGAGAAAAATTGAGCTTTTTCCTTCTTCAGACAAAAAGATGTGATCACAAAGCTTTTAAAATGTGTATTCCTAAAAGCAAATTTGTTGTGGGAACTTTAAAACAAGCAAGCACTTGAAGTGATTGGGAATTCAGTTGTCTTTTGGATTGATTTTATTTTTCTAATTAATACGCATCTTAACCCATTTTTATTTTTGACAAGTTTATAAAGTTGTTTAATTATATTTTTTAAATCTTGGCTACTTTTTCTTTTCAACAGAACACTCAGACTACCATTAAGCTCTTCCAGGAGTGTTGTCCTCATTCAACTGACAGAGTGGTGCTTATTGGTGGAAAACCTGATAGAGTTGTTGAATGTATCAAGATTATTTTGGATCTGATCTCTGAGGTAATGTTCATTAAATTTAATTTTATTCTTTCTTTGGTATGCGTGAATGCTAAGGATTGTGTGATTGGAACATTGCATCTTTCAGTTTCCATTTTGAGTTCAGTACCTCCCACTTTTCCAGCAACAAAGTGTTGGACTGTTACCACTTTTTGAATTTACTGCTGTTTCCTAGAATTGTGGCGCAACTTACGGGAGAGGGAAGCAATTTTTTGTACTAGTGGTCCATTAGTCACGCCTTGCCTGTCATTAAGATTCAAAAATTGAAGAGGGAGACAAATACCACTGATAAGCAACAGCAGTTTTTCTGTTGTAGCTAAGTTCCCAGGAAAACACATTATCTCCTCTTTTCTTACCAGCATTGTGAAATCAAAAATAAGTTCTAAATGCATAAGTTCACTTCTATACATGTAATATATTTAACTAAATATGCTAATTACAGTGGTGCTAACTTGCTAACTGGGGGGTGGTGTTTATTTGTTTTAGTCTCCGATCAAAGGACGGGCCCAGCCTTACGATCCCAATTTCTATGATGAAACATATGACTACGGTGGCTTCACGATGATGTTTGATGATAGACGGGGACGTCCGGTAGGCTTTCCAATGCGTGGGAGAGGAGGTTTTGATCGAATGCCTCCTGGTCGTGGTGGCCGACCTATGCCTCCGTCAAGAAGAGATTACGATGATATGAGCCCTCGCAGAGGACCTCCACCACCTCCGCCAGGTCGTGGTGGCAGAGGTGGCAGCAGAGCTCGTAACCTTCCTCTTCCTCCTCCTCCACCTCCTCGTGGCGGGTGAGTTGTTGCATAAAGGCATTGTACAAAACTCAAGTTGTGTACCGTCTACTGAATTGTATTCATGTTCCTAGTGTTTGTTTCACACTTCAATGTTGGTGGTGATTATGCAAGATTGTGCGCAGATTGCTGTGGAGTATTTGGAAAAGTATAGGAATTTATTTGCTACTCTGTAGCAAACTGCCAGGACTGTGATCAGTAGTTGTGTAATGCCCTTTGTTGTTCATGACTTGGCTAAATTAGTTAGAAATAAAGGCGTGTGAGACTCAGGAATGTGAAAATCTGAATTGGAATATATAAAACTAGTTTACAGTGTGATTTATTTGCTGCTGCTTTTTTCATTTTAGAGATCTGATGTCTTATGACCGAAGGGGCAGACCAGGAGACCGTTATGATGGAATGGTAGGAGCTTAAAATTTGGTTTGTTGCATTTCATTAATGCACTGAATGCCTGAATATACTGTTGCTGAACACAACCACTTAAATTGGGGACATGCATAGTTCTGAAATTTTGATGTGATCAGAATGACTTCTCTATAAAAATGATCACTCCTGTGTAGGAGTGTTGGAAGGATAAAGAGTATCTGAGATGTGATCCGTTTTCTTTCTTTTCCCCCCCGCCATCAGTGACACAAAGTTTGACTTTGCTCTACTCTGTAACTTTTCTTCTCTGGCTATCTTTTTTTTAAGAGAATGGCAGAAGTAGGAGTTGGTAGGTTTCTCAGATGAAGAAAACATGTCAGAACAGTTCTCTTAAATTGTTTGGTTCATAGAAGCATTCTTAATGCATATTTTGGAAAACATGGAATAACACAGAATGTAGAGTAGTACCAGTGAAGAGCTCTAGGTGATCTTGGAAGATGATTGCTCTTTTAATCAATTTTTGTCTATCTGATGGTTTCTGTGGTTGCAAAAGCTGTCGTAATTCCGTATGTTACGAAGCCAGGGTCACTAATAAGTTGAATGCTAAATGAAATTAGGTACATTTAATCATGTTAATGCTAACATCTGCTTGAGGGGAGAACAAGTCTCATAACTTCTGGAAAAGGGTACCCTTCTGTGCCGTACTCTGAGTACAGCTTCCCCAGCAGTCATGTTCAGTTGTACTAGATTCCTGGAAAGAATTATAGGTGTTCGTGCTAACCTTTTTTCTAACTTTGTTGGCCACTGTTCTTAAGATGGCAGATGAGATCTTAAATTTTTGTATTATTAAATGAATGAACAAAAAAGAGGAGGCATCAAATTGGGCTATCTAAATGGGCTTTACACACTTCCTCCTGGAAATAAGACTGGAAGTACATATTACAAGAACATTGGATATTCACTAGAAATGTGAAAAGGAAAGAGTTGCACTTCCTGCTAGTCAATGTCCTAAAAAATTGGAAGAATCGAGAAATATGCCTCAAGTTCTTTATCAGTATTTATATGTTTACGAGATCAGTTTTTGTGTTTTCACACTTTAAGCTAGTAAGGTTCATGCCAGTGCATATAAACCAAGTAAACCGCCCTTGTCTGGGTATCTGGCTGAGCACAGTCCTGACCAGCTGTATTCTCAGACAGTAATGTGTTCTAGTTTTATTCCATTCCAGGTAGAATAGAAAATCCATTTCGTCTGACTATTAGCAGGTTGACTGTTATTTTCTTGATATGAATGTTGACAAGTAAGTGGAATCATGTCTGCTCACTTCTTGTGTTCTAAAAAACAATTTTATTCACAGCAAAGCTCCTCATAGTTTTGGCTGCTTAATGCCCAGTTATGATAGTCTGCTTCAAGTGGGGACTGCTCCTCAACACAAATTGTGTTTAATTTCTAGTTTTCGTTAACCATAAGCATGGTATCCTACATGGCAGACAAGAAGTTTTCATGTGGGTTGTGAGGCTGGAGTTGGAAGTGTCGTGGTGGACACATAAGGTCTTCCTATGCCACCATTGGTTTCATACAAAAAATATTCTGTAGCAAAACACTGAAAGTGAACATCATTGTGAATTGTTAAGTAATGCATGGGAAAGGCTGCTTTCAGACACCATAAATACTATTTAGAACAGCTTCTATTTTACATAGATATTGGAGATATTGAATTTACAGAAATCCTCATATTTTGCTGGTTCTCCCAGTAAAGGAGAAAACTTGCAGTAGTGAATTAAGTCTGAATGTTGAACCATTAATTTTATGGGATTCCTGAGATAAGACAAAATTGACAGCCTTGTAGATTCTGAGGTGCAAATAACTCATTTTTATTTTAAATGCTAATTTCCCTTGCCGATGGAAGCCTGGATTACAGTTGTAAACTGTTGGAAAAAGTTGACTGGATTTACTACCTTTGTTCTGAAGGTTTTTCCTGAACAACAGCTCTGTGTTGTTCCTGCAACAGAAACAATATGTTTCAGTCTGCAGCTACTCCAAATCAAATGCATGTAGACTGCAAAAAGTATTCTGAAAACAGGGGGGAAAAAATTTCTTTTTAATGTCCCCATTCACCATTGGTCTTTCAGATGCGTAACTGAACACAAACATATAGGTATGGGTGGAAAGTAAGGATGTTGTGCATTAACCCCAGTAGGCAGTGAATCACCACACAGCAGCCCCTCACTCCCCCTTCTGTGGGATGGGGAGAGAACTGAAAAGATAAAAATGTGAACTTGTGGGTTAAGATAAAGACAGTTCAAGAAGTAAAGCAGAAGCTGCACGTCAGGAAAGCAAAATAAGGAGTCTGTTGGCTACTTCCAAATGGCAGGCAGATGTTTAGCCATTTCCAGGAAAGCAGGGCTCCATCATGGCTAATGGTTTATTGGGAAGAGAAATCTTGCAATTCCCAAAGTCCCTCCCTTTCTGTCTCCCCAGCTTTTGTTACTCAGCACAGTGTCATGTGGTATGGAATATACCATCCCTTTGGTCAGTTTGGATCAGTTGTGTCCTGGCTGTGTCCCCACTCAACTTCTCACACACCCCCAGCTTACTCTTCAGTGGGGCAGTGTGAAAATCAGAAGAGTGTGACTCTGTAAGCGCTGTTCGTCAATAACCAAAACGCTTGAATGTTACCAGCACTATTATCATCATAAATCCAAAGCATAGTACTATACAAGCTGCTGTGAATAAAATCAACTCCATCCCAGCCAAAACTAGTACAGAGGTGGCATTTAAACAAGCGTTCAAAGCCATTTTGTTCTCTCTTTTTCCGTTGCCTCTTTTTAGCTCATTTGCTAAGGTACTACAGCTTTTTAAATAGTAAACATTTTAAAAATTGGAATTAATAAAAAAATTTAGTTGGAATATGTCTCTTAAATGTACTATATATTCACAAACTTACATGGAGTGCGTCTCCTTTTTTTAACGTGCTTTTGCTCCTTCAGATACTTCCTAGTTCTTGATTTTTCTTAGCATATGTATGTATGTGTACACACATCTCTGTATAAACACTGCAGAAAAGTTTCATGCACTTAAAAATGCAAAATAATCTTCATGTTTAAGAGATGTGACATGAAGCATGGAAAATTGGTAGAGTATTTCACATCTACTTATCCAGCTAAATGCTGGAAATATTGTAAGAAAATTTCACTCTTCTATGTAACTCAATTTTGAGAGAGTGTTATGGTAGCAGGTTTTGACATGAATGAGGACTGCTGCATCTTCTCATTAGGTGTAAAAGTTAATAAATTACTATTTATACTAAAGTCTTTGCCTTACCCCAGTGGTGTTTCCAGTAGTTGTTCCATAGTACCAGCAGTCGTTAGCACAAATTAGTTTGTAGATTCTGTTGTGTCTTAAGATATCCTGCACTTAGTGTTTTAGAGACTGTTTTTAGGTTGCACAGATGAACTTTGTATTTCAGTGTGCTACTTAAGTTCTGTTTTACATAATTTTTAACCCTGCAAAGGAATCTACAAACTATTTTTGAATCATTTGCTGATTTTTCAATATTTTTTCTAGAATTTTGAAAGAACAGAAAGCCATAATCTTGTGTTTTAAAAACATAAATTTCTGATGTAGTTAGGCAGCAGTATATTGCTAGCATATTTGCTATATGAGATACATAGAAATGAATTAATAGAACATGAAAAGCAATGTCTTTACTACTTGACCTGCTGTTGGCATCAAGGTAATCACTGATAGAGTTAACCAGTTTACTCTTATTACTTAGAAGTCATATCTAATTTAGCTTTAATAAAAGCTTTTTTTTAAAAAAAAAAAAAAAAAGCCCATAGGAGAAACGCAACTTTGGTATCAGAGTAACGCTTTTTGATACATAGCTTTAGCACTCTAAGATGTTCTTAAGAAAAAATCTAAAAGCAAGCAAAAAAAAGCCTGTTCAAACTTTGCTGTTAGCTGTCTGGTCACAAGAGGAAAGTGTTACACCACAGAAAGAGGGAAGAAGTTACTGTGACCAGTTACAGTTCCCTTTAATTGAAAATAAAAGGGAACAAGTCTTGTAATTGTCTTAAGCTTTTGAATCCTTGGTGTAGTATAGGTGTAGTTCAGGAAGATGTTTCCCCGTACCTGTTTGTAGGGTGTTTGCTTGCCAAATTACCTACAAGTCTCCATGATATGGATGGAATTTAGATTTATTTCCTCTTTTCTTCCTATTTTGTTTTGTCTGGAAGATGATGCAGTGTCATGTGGATGCCTGTGATGACATGCAGCCACCAGAGCTGGTGAGTGTCTTCAATTTCTTTTTATTTTTTTTTTCAAAATTGTTTTATTGAACTGGTTAGTTGGTAAAGGAATTTCTTGAGCTTGAATACAGTCAGTAGCAGCTTGCGTCTGCTGAAAATCCCAACACTGCTCTTCTTACTCAGAATTTATTGGCAGTTTGTCCTAACGGTGAGTCCTGTACAGGCATGTAATATTAAGAGATGCGGAAGTATGTGGCAGCACAGCCAAAAGAGAGGAACTTTTCTGTTGCATCGCTTCTTTTGTACGTCATTTTGGCATTCTAAACAGTAATGCTTTCTGCATAACTGATGCACTGTGACTGCACACATTTAGGTTATATATTTTGGTTCAACTTCATTGTGTTGTGTTTTTTCATATATCAAACAGGGAATATTTAAAGTAGCCTTTTACTTAAACTTGTGAATAAACTGCCAGGCTTTATTATCTTTGTATGTGAGAATATTCCATTTGATTGGAAGGGACAGGTTTGAAGAATGAAAGTTCCAGCAGGGTTCAAGTGTTCTTGCTGTCAAGTTGTCAAAAGTACTGCTGCATACTAAACATCAGTTCTTAGCTCACATAAACACTGCAGCTGTAATTACTTATCTGTTGTCAAATTCATGTGCTGTCCTGTAGTTTCAGGAGGAGAAGCAGAAATGGTAAAGGAAAGGAGTATAGTTCGGCTGAAAAAAGTGATTCTGTCATAAATATCAGCAGTATGCTGTTCTGGTTAGCTTCTCAAGTCTTAAGTAGTGTCCCTTATTCTCTTGTATTTTGCACTTTACTACAAACGCTGTTTTGCTCAGTTATAATCTGTAATTCTAAGCGATATGATTATACAAAATGGGTTAGTTGAGAGACGGGCAAGGAAAGGCTGAGAGAGCTGGGGCTGTTAAGCCTGGAGAAGAGAAGGCTCGGGAGATCTCGTCAATGTATGATGTCAGTGTACCTGAAGAGAGGTTTGACAGAGGATGGAGCCAGGCTCTTTCCAGTGGTGCCCAGCACCAGGACAAGAGGCAGTGGGCAAAAACTGGAACACAGGAGGTGCCCTCCTGATCATGAGGAAGCACTTTCATGCAGTGCAAGTGATGGAGCACTGGCACAAGTTACCCTAGAGAGGTTGTGGAGTCTCCCTCCTTGGAGATACTCAGAAGCCATCTGGGCATGGTCCTGAGCAACCTGCTATGGGTGCCCCTGCTTGAGCCAGGGGGTTGGACCAGGTGGCCTCCAAGGGTCCCTTCCAACCTCAACCATTCTGTGATAAGCTTAACATTTTGGTCCAAATAACTTCCATTTTGATGATCCAAAAAGGTAGCAGGTAAAAATAGTTTTTTTTTTTGGAAACATTATTGCATTACAACTTCTGTAAACTGGTAGTTGGAATGGGTTGACCCTAGCTGACTGCCAGACTCGCCAAGCCGTGCTCTCACTCTCCCTCCTTAAAAAGACAGGGGGAGAAAATAAGGTGAAAAAGCTCACAAGAAGAGATAAAGACAGGGAGATGGCTTACCAGTTACTGTCATCCAATTTGGGGAAGATTAATTTATTGCCACTTCAAAACTGCGTAGCATGGTGAGAAACAGACAAATACTAAAAACACTTTCCTCCCCCCAGGTCCTCTTCTTTCCAGTCTCAGCTTCAGTCCCTCAATCCTGGGTCTTCTTCCTCCTTCCCAACTCAAGCAGTGCAGGAAGGATGGGCCATGCTGCTCATAACAGCTCCTCTCTGCCACCCCTTCCTCCTCACGCTTCTCCCTGATCCATAGTGGGGGCCCCTCCCTCAGGATACTGTCGTGCAGGTCGTTCCTACAGGCTGGGGCTCTTCACAAACTGCTCCAGAGTGTGCCCTCTGCATGGGGTACAGTCCTTCAGGAACAGACTGCTCCACTGTGGGTCCCTCATTTGACACAGTTCATGTCAGAAAAAACTGTCGGAGCTGTTCTGTATGGTCCACAGTTCCTGCCAGGATCCTGCTCCTGTGTGGGTTCTCCATGGCCTGCAGCTTCCTTCAGGGCACATCCACTTCTTGTGACATGGGGTCTTCCGTGGGCTGCGCTGTGAATATCTTCTCTGACATGGTCATCCATGGGCAGTGTGGGGGCAACATCGTGCTCTTCTCCACAGGCTGCTGGGGAATCTGCTCCGGTGCCTGGAGCACCTCCTGCCCATGCTGCCCCCCTGCCATCCTTCTTCACTGGCCTTGGTGTCTGCAATATTGTTTCTCTCACATTTCTTTTCTGTACTCCTGTCTGTCACAGCTGATGGACAACATCTTTTACCCTTTTTTAAATATGGTGTCGCAGAAGTGCCACAAGCTCTGCTTCTGGGTTGGTTCAGCTCTGGCCAGCAGTGGGTCTGTTTTGGAGCCAGCTGGAACTGGCTGTATCGGGCACAGGGACAACCAAGGTTTCTTCTCACAGAGGCCACCCGCACAGTCCCTCTGCAGTTGAATTCTAAAGAACTATGCTTATCTATTCTGTGCTTTTATAGGAAAACAACTAAATGAGTTTTTGTTTGTTTAGAAGGTACTAGGTGGAATTAAATACTTGATGTCAAGTACCAGTCTGCAAATGCTAAAAATAAGCCGTGAGTGCTCGTTGCAGTGATTTGGATTTGGTACTTGGCTGTTTTAGCAGAACAGAAATAACTTGTGTCATGATTGTCTGTTTTAAGACAGAAAGGACTGTAGTTTAGTTTGAATTGAGAGACAAGTTACAGAGCTACATTTATAGCTGAGTTGTGTTTTCCTGAAGATGTAGGATGAGTGATGTAGGAGGACTGACAGTCACTGGTAAACTTCTGGTCCTCAAACTGAGGCTTTCGTCTCTCCTGAGCTACATTGGTAGTGTGAATAAAGCTGTACTCAAATCTCCTGATTTGAAAGTTAGTTCAGTCATGGGTAGGTAAGCATCAAGAGCTGTCTACCAACAGCTGAATTTGTAAGATTGCTTGGTAAACTGGTATAGCTAGATTGTTAATGTCATTTTCTGTTGAACTAGAGGTTTTGACAGGCAGGTAGACTTGGCAGTGCTAGGTTAATGCCTGGACTTGATGATTATAGAGGTCTTTTCCAACCTAAATGATTCTGTGAGACTTCTACCCCTTTTTGTTTCTGGTCTGCCCTCTTTTCCCCGGTATGCCTTTGGCAGTCAGGTGGTGGGTTAGGATTTCTGTGTAAAATAGACTCAGCAGTTAGTAGTGTGTTACTGAACATGAAAAGATGTTAATGAAGCATGGCTATTCACTAAAGTGTTTTTTTCTTTCTGTTACAGTTTGAGGGTGGCTCTGGATATGGTAAGTTTTTATACAGAACCTTAATAAGTAATTCGTTAAGAAGTTACTGAAGAGCTTGATGCATACGTTTAAATCAGACTATTCTTATGCAGGGGGCCGTGGTTCATACGGAGATCTTGGTGGACCCATCATCACAACACAAGTAACGATTCCCAAAGATGTAAGTAAAGTTAACTTACTTTCAATCTGTTTCTTTTAAAAAAAAAAAGTCACAGAGATGCACAGAACAATTTTATTAATAATCAATGTTGAGTAATAAAAATGGTATATGTAACTTTTTTCCTTTTTTTTTTTTTCTTCATATGAGCAACCACTTGTTCTAATTTTATCTCACCTGCATTTCTATACTTAATATTGCAGGAAATGTTTTGAGGCTTTAAAAGAGTAAACTGCCATTGCAGCTCTTGAAGTCATGGAAGCTACTGAAATAGTGCTGGGACTTTTGTTTCTGTTTTCATAGCGAAATATCAGGAAGTGACTGCTTTTGTTTTCTCTTCTAGTTGGCAGGATCTATTATTGGAAAGGGAGGCCAGAGAATCAAACAAATACGTCATGAGTCAGGAGCTTCGATCAAAATTGATGAACCATTAGAAGGCTCAGAAGATCGGATTATAACTATTACAGGAACACAGGACCAGATACAAAATGCACAGTATTTACTGCAGAACAGGCAAGTTGAAAGCTTGATGTTGGCCTTTTTGTCGATTTTACATTGACTTTCTTCCTGGTACATTCTGAAGTTCTCTGTGATACGGTTTTTAGAAGGCAGGTTTTAAGTAACTATTTGAACCTAACCTCTCCAGTAGTAGTTCTGCCATGATTCTCTTCTGTTCTCCATTCTAACTAAAACGAAGACACCCTCAAAACTAATCTTGCTGGAAGACACCTTAACCAAGCAGTCCTCTCATTTCTCTGGTGAAAACTGCTGCAAAAAAACCTACTTGTAATAAATTACATAGAGCCTGTAGAAAATGTAGAAGATTTCAGTGGATGTTGGTCTAGTTCTGTGTGGAAGACTAGTGATTTTGTTGTTTTTAGATAACTAAATTGACAACAAATCACAGTCTGCCATATGGCACAGATCATGCCTCTACAGGACAAGTTGAAATCGATTTGGTGCTGTTATGCAGCATTTCACACCTTGCTGGCATTACTTTGTCTTTTCTGCCAAATACTAACAGCTTCAGATATAACTTGCATAGTTTTTCTTTATTAACATGTTAGGTATCATAGCAGATTTTACTGTTTAACTTGAATGTTGGCTTTAGATTACTAATATGTAAATGTGCCTAAAATATTCATATACGTATAACTTTTAGCCATTAATCTTCTATGATTATTTTTAAATTTATTACAAACTTGTAATTTAATCTTTTCTAAGAATGTCATTATGAATGTTGATGCAAGATGTATGGTCAATCATTCTAATACATGCTTTTTTCTTTTTTCTTTTATAGTGTGAAGCAGTATGCAGATGTTGAAGGATTCTAATGCAAGATTATTTTTTCTTTTTTATAGTGTGAAGCAGTATTCTGGAAAGTTTTTCTAAGACTAGTGAAGAACTGAAGGAGTCCTGCAACCTTTTTTTTTTTTATCTGCTTCTGTTTAAAAAGCCAACATTCCTCTGCTTCATAGGTGTTCTGCATTTGAGGTGTAGTGGAATCTTTGCTGTCCACCAGATGTAATGTTTTAGTTCTTTACAAATATTTGGGGGGAGGGAAAGGGTGCGCGAGACTAACATGAAATTTTGAAACAGCAGCAGAGAGAGTGAATTTTATTTTTGTTCATTGTTGGTGGTAAATTGTAATGTTTCTCTGTAACTATTGTGAACACCCTGCTTTTATGTACACTGTACTTTTTTGAAGGGGGCAGAATGCTGGTAGTCCACGTGTCCCTGGCATCCTTTGAGAGCAGTGTGCAGAATGTAATGCTCTTTTGTAAGAAACGTTTTATGATTTTTAAATAAATTTAGTGAACCTACTCTTGGTGGTCATCTTTCTTTAGATATAAATAAGGTGATATCTAAAATCGATACACTCTTCTTTTCTCCCCACAAGAAAATGCATACATGACAGTTGCTGTTAAGCTTGCTCTTACGCTTCTTTGATATAGATGGAGTTCTGTGTTCTTGACAAATTAAAGAAACCACGTGAAAACAATGGCTCAGCTTTGCTGTTTGGGAAAAAAATGCAAAAATACTCATGCAAACTGTGTGTAAAATTTGACTTTTTTGCAAGTGTTTGGCCCTCTTTGCAGTACATATATATATTGGTGACAGTATATAAATAAAATATTTAAAAACTTTGTGATGTCACTGATTAAACAGTGGTAAAGTACACCTGGTTTTATGAAGCTTGCTTAATGCAAATAACACTTAGAAATGGCAGTTGGTGTACCATTACGGAATGAATTCTAGTTGTTTTCAGAGCTTTCATTTGTATAAGGTAAATTGGCAAATGGACAGTATATAACTCTGTAACTTGTTTTTCATTGTATTCAAAACTTAACCTTGTTTGATTTCCCTGTTGTATGTTGAATTCCGTAGGAAATATGTCAGAAATTAAAAAAGGTAAAGCCTCTGGATATCTCATGTAATACCTTCGCATTTGTATTTATAGTTTACAAGTTCTAATTTCACTTCCTTAATAATAATAATAAAACAGTTTACAAACTGCAAAGGAATGTTGCATATGTGGATGTGATGGGTGTGAGAATAAGAGTGGATTCTTTTTCTCCTTCCGGCCTGTTTTACTCTTTTTTTATTTTTTTTTTAACGGGGTGGGTAATTCCTGACATAACAGGATGCTAGCTAGTAAAACACGGGGGAAAGGGCAGGGAGGGAGAGTTCGTATGTACGGCAGAGCTCGTGGGTAGACGTATCCTCAGCTCTGTAAAAAAAAAAAAAAAAAAAAAAGCAAAAAGCACACCAGAAGCTCGTTTTTCGGCTATGGGACTGACGGGCACGGCAAAGCCCCTGGCGCAGACCGGAGAAAGGGGCGGTCTAGACAAAATCGCGAAGGGAGGAAGGAAAAGGCGGGCGCTGCCGTGTGCCTCCCGCGGGGTGCGCGCACGGGGCTCCTGCTGCAGGAGGGGAAGGCGCCGGGCGTGCCAGCCTCCTTTGTTTGTTTCTAAAACCACCCGGATCTCCGCCAAACCGAGCGGATCTCCGAAGATCTCCGCCTCCCCGCGGACGGCCCCTGCCGCTCCCCCCGCAGCGGGGAGGCTGCTGCCGGCCGGCCCCGAGGCCTGCGCACGGCCGGGGCTGGGCCGCTCCGGGCCGGGCCGTGCCGTGCCGCTGCTGGTGCTGCTGCCGCCGGCCGCGGGGGGACAGGGGTGCGGGCGAGGCCCTCCCGCCGTGCCGGTGCCGGTGCCGGTAGCGGAGGCCGCTGATGGAGGCGCCGCCGTCCCCGCTGGAGTCGGCCCGGTTCATCGCGGGCCGCAGCCGGGACGTGTCGGTGTCCGAGGAGGGGGCGCGGAGGGTGGCGGAGGCCCTGTTCGACAGGGTGCCCTCGGCCGCCTTTAGCCTGGCGGGCTGGAAGGAGCTGCACGAGCTGAACCCCCGCGCCGCCAGCGAGGAGGCGGTGAGCTGGGTGTTCCTGGTGGACACCCTCAACTTCTCCTTCTGGCCGGAGCGGGACGACCAGAAGTGCCTGGTGAAGTACAAGGGCACGGCCTACAGCGGGTACTGGGCGCTCTGCGCCGCCGTCAACAGGGCGCTGGACGAGGGTTAGTGCGGGGTGTCGAGCGGCGACATGGCCGCCTGCTGACAAAGGGTGCCGGGGCACCTGGCCTTGCTGCTGCCGGCCTTGAAATGCACACAGACGGGTGTGTGGGTGCTGGTGGGAGGCCTAAGGACAGTTCTGTCTGTCTGTAGATAGAGGGGAAAGTGTGCGATGAGGCCCTTTTTGTACACACATGGTGATTAGAAGCGGGGGTATAAAAGACGGCTGCTAATGATTGTGTTTGGTTGGTGCACGCTGGTGTAGTAAACACGGTACTGAACAACAAAGATCAGCCGGGAAAAGCTGCGTATAAAAAGTAAGAAGATGCAGCTACGTGTCAGAAATTCTTATCTGAGGAGGGAGCGCTGAGAACAAACAAACCTGGTTATAAAACACCTGTTTGTGTGGTTGTCATGGAACAACGTCAATTTCAAGAGCTGATAGGCCTTTTATATCTTACTAATGGTGTAAACGCTCTCATTTGTAATCACTACGTACGTGGTACGATACCCTAAACATTTTCTTTTTACTGTTCGGAAGGAATACCTATTACCAGCGCCTCGTATTATGCCACCATGACGCTTGACCAAGTCAGACAAGTACTGCGCTCTGACACAGAAGTGCCCATGCCTTTGATCGAAGAGAGGCACCGGGTGCTGAACGAAAGCGGAACAGTTCTTCTGGAGAAGTTTGGAGGCTCTTTTCTCACCTGTGTTAAAATGAGTGAGAACAGCGCCCAGAAACTACTACACCTAGTAGTGGAAAACTTTCCTTCTTACAGAGATGAGGCCGTATTTGAGGTAAGTTAGCTGTAATGTTGAATCTCCTTTGGTAAGAACTTATTCCCTTACTCCTTTCTGACTGTGGCCTTAAAAAATAGCGTTTAGGCTGTCGATGGAGTTTTTTTTTCTGAAAGGATAGTCATTTCAGAATTGATGTAAAATTTGTGAATTGCTGGCATTTTTTAGTGCAGAAAATGGAAAGTGAACAGAAACACTTCGGTGGAATTCATGAGTAAAATTCAAGGGAAATAGGAAAGAAAATTGTTATTTTAATATTTTGCCTCGAATCTGTAAAGGGATTGGTCTATATAAAAGGAGAATCAGACTTTGAAATGGTTGATCTTTATTATGTAAATTATTGTAGGTAATATGTGCAGGGAAGGCAGCTTTTGAAATAATGCTTTTGGACTGCAGTACACTGTTTTGTTAAGATAGGGTAAAATTATTGAGATTTCATTTCTCTGTCAATTTAAACTCCTGAAGACAAAATCGCACTATTTATTAACAGTAAAGGAATCCTCATTATCTTAGTACTGACATAGTCAGGAGCATATTTCTAATAATGAGGTTTTTTTTTTTTTTTTTCACCAGAGGAGAGCCAGTTTTTTATACGCTTTCTCTGTTGTATCTTCACTCTGTTGTAATTTTGATATACAGCAAGTTCCCAATTAGATCATGACTACATTGTATGCCTTATAATATGTGTAATATATGAGGTAATTTCTGCCTGAAAAGTGAGAATCTTTTTTTTTTTCCCTCTTAAATTGCTACCCCTCACCCCCGTCCCATCTCTTTTTCTTCATTTACCTTAAGGATCTTTGCATGTAATGAAAGAAGTGAGTCTGTGGTAGTATAGTGGAAATGTGCAACTAACTGGGAATCACATGAATTGTTGTTGATTAAACAGAGCTTGCACAAATGACTACAGGCATGAGTTAACCCCAAATGTCATGCTTTTGTCAGAGATGACAGTGTACTGAAGCTTTATGCAGCAGTCTCCCTGACAGAAACTGGTGAGAAATAAATAAGAGTATGTTTAGTATTTTCTGTGTCTTGTTTTCCCTACACAGGCATGCTTTTTATTTAGCCTTAGCGACATGTAGCTATTCCTGCACTCTGTTCGTCAGCGGTACTGTTCAGCTGTCAGATCACTAAAATACTTTATTCTAGTGACAGTACAGCCTATACTAATAGTTTGTACAGTTGTCTGAAGATAACTCCCTAGAACACCGTTCACTGGAGTTTTGAGCCAATAGCATTTTTCACTTAAGTTTGGTGTTGAATAGGTGGCATCATTTTATTTTCCTCTGTCTCCTGCTATGAAGTAAGATATCATATTAATGTGAAAAATCAGGGCTTCTCTGTAGGTAATCACTGAAGCTATTAGTTTAATTTATAGGGATTTTTTACATATGAAGTAATTTAATGACATTTTTGTGATGTAAAAGGAAGTATTTTCCAGCTAAAGCGATAAATAGAATATTTTCTTATCTTTATAGTGACTGTATTCATTGATGTAATACTTTTCATGAGATGATGCCGAATGCTTTATAAAGCAAGGCTCCCTAAAAGCAGCAGCAGACTTCAGAATGAAAAGCCGTTCCAAAAATGATCCCAGACCGTAAGCAGTGACATAGTAGTAAAGCCTGTTGCATGAATACAGGAGCTATTTTTCTACTTTCACTAAGCAAGCTGTGTATTTTGAAGGTGGGTGGAATAATGCAGACCAGGTTTACACCCTGCTTGTTTTGAAAAATATTAAAAAAAAACCCCACACATATAAAATCAGTGTTGTCACCTAATCTGAGGTGGTGACGTGGATCATGTTATCATAACTATTTCTATGGCAGCAGGCTGAGATCTTTAACAAAAACAAAGTTGTACTTGTGAGGATTAGGAGGGAACTGGAAATAGGATGAAGTATCCAACAGCAAGCCAGTGTTTTTCACAGACTCTCCGTAATAAAAATATATATATGATAGTAAAATAAATTGTGTACTGTAATAAAGCATAAAAATATATATATGATAGTAAAATAAATTGTGTACTGTAATAAAGCATACTATCACAGACTATTATAGCTCTCCTGTAATCTGACGTCCTAGAAGAACTTTTAAAATTAAGACCGTTCTTTGGCTGTATGTTTTATCGAATATGTACACAAAACGTTTTTCATAATTACACACTACTGAACGTAGTTATATAAACTGTCAATGTTCTTTTGCTTCTGAAAAGTGAATTGCAAACCAAAATCCCTGAAGCCTTTTTGACCTTACATGGATATTTCATATTTAGATGCTGTGCTGAATTTGAATCCTGGCAGAAGTTTAAATATTAGACCACGCTATGCTTGCCTGTCAGGTTTTTCATGTTCTGACATACAGTGGAGTCCTTCCGGGCTTCCAGTAATCCATGTTTTATGTATGTGCTTTTAATTTCCCATCACCTGTGATGGAGGTGGTAAAATTCTCATGATCTTCCTGTTCTCTGCTTTTCTTCCTAGCCACGCTATGGCGTTTTGATATCTGCCAGCACAATACCCCTTCTTTCTTTTAATGTCAGTAGGCCAGAATTAGTTATGCCTCTTGATACTGGCTCGTTGTAGTGGAGAGAAGACACAAGTGTCCCCATATTAGGTAGCTTTTCCTGGAATGTGAGGATGTTGCAGAAAAGAAGTGTAGTTCATCAGGTATAGTGTTCCATTTTTGGACAAATTACACTTATCTTTGAGACAGTGTCATCCACCTCCATGCTTGCTATCTGTTGAAAAGAATACTGGGAAAATTTACTGGAAACGCTTTATAGTCTGTTTCATATAGAAAATTTGCACAAACTCCAGAAGATCTGTGCAGCATTAAAATTAACAATAATTGAAACAATGAAATCATAAATTCATATTCTCTATGAAGAGTCCCAGTCGGTATTTTTCTTCCAAATTAAATTGCAGCATGAGATGAGAAGTTCTGCCTGAAGTCTGTCTTCCGTACTGCTGTTGTAAAATGGTGTGTTGCTGGGGGTTATCTGTACCTTACTATATTGGAAAAAACGCTATTAGAAGAGCAATGTCCTTGGTCTTCATTAGCTTCAGAGCAGTAGGAGCTACAATGGAATTTGGTCTGTTAATCATTTATTTATTTCCTGTTGTAAGTCTCAAGTGGTATTTTATTATTTAGCATACAAAATGCAGTATTCTCTAGAAGTAAGTTTGTACATCTACATCAAGTAGGGAATGAAGTGGAAAGTTTCAGAATGTTTACAGAAGTTGTTCTGTGAAATGCAGCTGGACATCTTGTTCTCAACGTTTTTGTAGAATAGTACTCAATGACAAACAATCAACTTTGTTTTCAGCCTGTAGCATCTTGGCAGTCAAGTAAAATTAAATGAACTTTTAAAATGCCATTTTAAATTGTGGCTATATGAAGAGTGGTGAAACAGAACTGGAAATAAGTAGAATCCCCATCTACCTGTATTTCTGCTTAACCATTTCGGTTGCGTGATGTTGTTAAGGACATGTTTTCGAAAGCTGAAAATCTGTTCTAGCTATAAAGCAAAGAAAAGGACATAATCCAATCATAGATTTTTCTGAAAGGTGCAGGTTTACATTTGCGCATTTTGTTTGTAAATAGAGTACAAGCCTCAGCTCTGTACAGATCGTAGCATAGCATTAGTTTTTCCCCTTGTGAGTAGTCATAAAGCATGTAATGTTTTTCAGGGTTAGCACTAGCAAAAAAAAAAAAATTAATAAACACTGTCCATGGGTCTGTTTTTAAGAAAATCTAATATTTGTGAATACACCAGTTACTGAAATTAATTATCATCTCTCCTCCTTAACTAGCAAGGTACGCTAGACACCACTGGGAATCGTTCATTATAGTTTTCACCAAAATTTTATTAACATTTGGGATAAGTTAACGTAATATGTTAACTGTCTGATCTAATACCTCCTACTTAGGCTTGGATGTTGGATGATTTCTAGGGTTTCAAAAAGAATTAATGTGTGCTGGATTACAGCCACTGTTTGTGAAGCGGAAATAAACAAGCATTGTTTTCTGATATCCAAGCATTTTTTTTTAATACAAGTATTTTTTTATTCCATGACAACAGAATCTACATTTCTTTTTTATTTTTTTATGAGGATTCCACTTGATATCTGCTTGTGATTCAATATTTTTTAAGTATTAATGTATTCATAGTATTGCACTTTTATTCTCTTTTAGTTAAGTAACCTTTGCTTAACTGAGTAATATTTTGGGTTGTGATTTCTAGAACAACATTAATTTACCTGTCTCTCTCGAGATGCCATTTTCTGCGTTTCTTGATGTATCTCTGGCACTTAGGCAATTTGTGTTTTTTTTTTTCATCAGGAAAAAAAGGTTTCTTTCTACAAACGGGCACAAATACTTGTGGCTGATACATGGAGTGTACTGGAAGGCAAGGGAGATGGCTTTTTTGGTGACATTTCTAGTCTGACTATATTTGCTGACTACAGAATTCCTCAAGTTCTTGTTCACTTAAAAGCAATGAAGTATTCTGAAGAACTAATGAAGAAACTACGTGACGGTTTGTTCCTTCCTTTCTAATGTCAAGTAATCATGTTTCAATAGATAAAAGCTAATTTTAAGATGCAGCATTTGCTCTCTGTGAGGGTCATATATATATTATATATATTTATATATATATTTTTTTTCTCCAAGAAACTGGTACTTCTGTAGTGATGAGGTAATAGAAAGGAATTCATTCTCTAATAGTGATTTCAAATGAGACGTTAAGGTTACTTTTTATGAAGATCTAACTTCCTTGGATTAAGCACAGAATTAAAGAGACTCCAAGCAGTTGATCTGAGTTTTAAAACAACCACTCTTGCCAGAATCACTTTCCAACATGAGTATCGTTGTGATTTTGAGGTTTAGATAATAATAGAAGCAGCGATTTCTTTATGAAGTTCAAAGAACATATAACAGCATGGGGATTCTTGTTTGTCTGTATGAAACAACAGCTGCTGTTTATATGAGGAACAAGCAAGATAATACCATAAACATCCACTTAAAAAAAATACATGCCATTGCTTTTAAAGAGTATAATTGCACAGCACAGGTTACATCTTCCAGTACTTCATAACTAGAAATTTGAACAAATGAAAACAGAAACCAACCCTTTGTCCACTGCAAAATGAGTGTATTTATAGGTAGGACTGCCATTATGCCATTTTAAAGTTACACAGCAAGATAAACAAATTAATGCAATAGTCCATGAATCTTAATAAACTGGCCACATACATATATGTGTGCATATGTATGCGTATTAATGTGTGTGTTTATATATCTTGTGTGTGTGTGTGTAGAGAGAGATACAGGATCTGTTTGTTTGAACAGCTAAGATGGAAATGTCCTTATTAGGATGCATGGAAAAGATAAATTGTCTATGTGGTCTGTGTAATTTTTGATCCTTGTAAAGAGTAGAATTATCCTTGCAGAAAGTACACGCGTTTGGAATTATGTTAGTGTATCCTCTACAAACAAAATTGTCATATAATGTGCAGTGTAACCCAGACACTAGTTCTGTTTTTAAACTCAGTCTCTTAGAATACAGGATGGCTTTTCAATTGAATGGAAGGCAAACTTAAAAATATGGTAATATTAAAGTAAGCAATAGAAAATGTACAGTAACATAATAGTTACAGTGTAAGTCATGAAAACTGCAGTCCCAGAATAGAATAAATGTGAAATAAAAAGAGAAAATTCAGGACATCCTGTGACTTCTGTCTCCCAAACGTAATTGGATTGCTGTCTCTTGTGTCCTGCAGGAACCATTTTCCAGTCTGGAGATAAAGAGGAGGTGGAGATCCGTGGTTGTTCGATTTGGTGTTGTGCACTGATTTGTAAGCACCTGCTGGAGCTCTATGAGAAGAAGGGTCAAGACATGCGCGATCAGATCAACGCGGTTTTACTTGATTACTATCTTTGGGACTATGCCAGGGATCACAGGGAAGAGATGAAAGATACTCCATTTCATCGCGTACGGTGTATATATTATTGAGTCCCATCTGGTATCTGTTACAGCTACTTTTTTAATACAGTGGTTTCTCATGTACTAACTTGGAGCTTGCTAAATCAGCCAACGCTCACTTTCTGATGTTACATTACCTACTTATGTATTTTCTTCTGGATCTTTCTCTAGCTGTGCCTGGAGTTAATAATGTAAAATCATGCTGGAAAATCTGTATTAATACAGGTTTTACTGCTTCGGCTTTGGGCTCTGTTTGTATGTGTATACAGATGTGTATATATGCGTGCACATACATGTAGGTGTGTCTGAACACTCCAGACGGCTGCTTGGCCGGCAGTTGTGAGCTGTTGCGAGCATGGCACACCTAGGCAGAGACCGCTTGTGTTCAGGGAAAACTCAGCTTTTACCGCTGAGCTTCACTGGAGCCGTAAGGAGACGATCCCCTACATGACGAGCGCGGCGGTGTGCGCCGCATTTAGCACCCCTGCTTTAATTAAGGCGCGCAGACCACAAGCAGACGTCCCCCTTCACCCTTCCCGGGACTTGAGGGCGGGGTGTGCGCGTCCCTCGGGGCCGGGGGCTGCTCCCCGGAGCCCCCCTCGCACCCCTCACACCCTCCGGCCGCCGCTCCGCCCGCTCCGCCCGCTCCGCCCGCGCCCTCCTGCCGCGGGGGGCCGCTGTGCGCGGCGGGGCGGCGCCGCCGGCCGTTTGCCGCCGACCGTTGCGGCCGTTGCCGGCGGCCGTTGCCTAGCGAGGCGCTGTCAACAGCCGTGCGAGCGGCCCGCGAGCGGCCCGCCGGCCCCACAGGCGGCTGCCCCGAGGCCCGGAGCAGGTTTGGAGCGGGGAGCGACTGGGACGGGGCTGGGGGGAGCTGCCCCACCCCGCCTCTCGCCGCTTATCCGGCATTTTGCTTTGCGTTTGTTTTTTAGGAAATAGTAAGTAGGAGCTCTCCCCTCCTCCGCCCCTCCCCGCGACCTGTTCTGTCGTTTATTTCTTTGTCTAGGTATAATTTTGGGAGGCGGGCGTTGCCAGCCTTTTGGAGCAGGCCTTGCTGCTGCATACAAAGAGGGCACCTGGGTAAATAAAGACAGAAGCCCACCAAAATGCGGTTGGGATCTGTAGCTAGTAAGTTTAATTGGTCGCTCCCGATTGCCGTGCCCTTTATGAAATGAGCAGGATTTCAGGCTCTTGCTTATCTTCCCTGGCTTCCGTCTGCTTGGCTCTGCAAAACAGGGCTTTTTATCAGCTTCCAAAGTTTCTCAGCTCTGAATGGACAAGCCCTCAAAGCAAATGGGTGTAAATGAAATGCAGAAACTCTTCCCTTTGCAACCACAGAAGGCTGTGACTGTTTAAATCTGGCTGTGTTTTCATGCAGGCTGAATTTGGTGTGCTTAGCTGATGAGTTCTGCCAGTTGGGTAACAGAGCATAAAGGCTGTGTGGGAGTTCAGCAAGAAGGAAGTTCAGCAAACTTTCCTTTGCACTGCAAAACCTCCTTGAATGAGAATCAGCAAAAATAAAAGATGTGTTTGGGATCCAGCAGCATTTGATACCCATAGAGGTTTTTGAGTGTTTCTGATAGACATTTTTAAAGAAATACTATTTGATGCTTCTGTATTGTGCTTCAGAATGTATATGTGGGGGGCAGTATGAGGAACCATGGTTGCTGAAATATGTAACTAATAAAAATTAATTACATATGGGCATGAACAGATGGATTAAAATCAGAGGAATGCTTTGTGTGTAGTCATCACAAATATTTAAAATCATACCTGCCATGTAAGCAACACGACAGCTTTCTCTGTGCCTCTGAAATTATAAATACTTGGCCCTTGTAAGCAGAAGATGGCTTTAAAGCACATGTGTGTGTACAGGTATAACTTCAAGAGAAAGAGGTTTTGTTTGAATAATTTCTGTTGCCTGCGCAGCAGTAATGTAGCAATGAGAAAATAAGATTCATTGTAAGTATATGCTTTATCAACAGTTTATTAACAAGGTCTTAACAATATTGTTGCTTCGTATGGCAGTATAATGTCCAAACAGAAAGTCTGGCAACTTTCAAACTAAAGGTTAAGTCTGCTAGCTTAGAAGCTAATAGAAGCAAAATTAGTTTATGCACTGGTTTAACAGTTATTAATATATCTGCTTTTTTATCATAGTTACTTTCCAGAGTGTAATGGTGCTTATGTATTCTTTGGGAAAGTCTTCAACATTCTACTTCAGCAGGGAGTTAATTCTTTATTATTTAACTCAGAAAACATTTTTTCTTAGGTGCAGAAAATTGCAAATGAGGTGAACACAGGAATTGTAACAGAACTTGTAATGACTTCATGAATACTGAGTGGGGAGCACAGAGATGGAGGCCGGCATGGAGGAGATCCCGGTTAAAGTTGCAATAAGGGTCAGACCTCTGCTTTCCAAGGAAGTACTTCATAACCACCAAGTGTGCGTGAGATTAGTCCCAAATACACAACAAATTATCATTGGGAAAGACCGTGTCTTCACTTTTGATTTTGTATTTGGCAAAAACTCAACCCAAGAAGAAGTTTATACAGTTTGCATTAAACCTCTTCTAGTGTCTTTGACTGAGGGATATAATGCTACAGTATTTGCATACGGACAGACAGGTTCTGGGAAGACTTACACCATTGGAGGTGGTCACATTGGTATGTTGTAAAAAGTTTTTTTGTGTGTGTGAACAATGTAGTTCTGCAAGTTAAGTATTTAGTATATAGCAGATGATGCTTGAGAACTTTTAAGGGATAATGAAAAAATGTATAGCAAAAAAAAATAAAATTCCAAAGTTTATGTGATAGTTGAAATGTTCTAAACACAAATTCTGTGTGCATTAGGCTATAACTAAAGTATGAGAGAAAAAAAAACTATTTGTAAAGTGCTCTTTCCCATTCTCCATTCTAACAGGCAACTTAAACTAGAACTACTTTCTGAAACACAGTGCTTTAGAAATTCTTGCTACATTTATCCTACTTTGAAAGTATTTGCTTTAGGTAATTGTATTAAGCAAACTCACTCTTGGACTTTTTTCAGAGACTGGCAAAGAGATTTCACATATAAATTTCGTGGAATAGAGTCATAGAATGGTTTGGGTTGGAAGGGACCTTAAAGATCACCCAGTTGCAACCCCCTGCCATGGGCAAAGGCGTCATCCACTAGACCAAGTTGCCCAGGGCCCCATCCCACCTGGCCTTGAACACCTCCAGGGATGGGACATCCACAGCTTCTCTGGGCAACCTGTTCCAGTGCCTCGCCACCCTCTGAGTGAAGAATTTCTTCTGAATATCTAATCCAAATCAACCCTCTTTTAGTTGGAAAGCCATTACTCCTTGTCCTATCACTACACCGCCTGACAGAGTCCCTCCAGAGTCCCTCCCCAGCTTTCCTGTAGGCCCTCTTTAGGTACTGGAAGGTTGCTATAAGGTCTCCCCAGAGCCTTCTCTTCTCCAGGCTGAACAACCCCAACTCCCTCAGCCTGTCTTCACAGGAGAGATGCTCCAGCTCTCTCAGCATCCTTGTGGCCCTCCTCTGGACTCGTTCTAATACTTTCACGTTCTTCTTGTGCTGGGGGCCCGAGAACTGAACACAGTGCTCTAAGTGGGGTCTCACGAGAGCAGAGCGGAGGGGGACAGTTGCCTCCCTCACCCTGCTGGCCACACTGCTTTTGGTGCTGTCCAGGATGCGGTTGGCTTTCTGGGCTGCAAGCACACATTGCTGGCTCATGTTGAGCTTCTCGTCAACCAACACCCCCAGGTCCTTCTCCTCAGGGCTGCTCTCAATCCATTTTCTATCCAGACTGTACTTGTGCTTGGAACTGTCCCAACACAGGTGCAGAACCTTGCATATTAGCCTTGTTGAACTTTATGTTGAACTTCAAATTTTGCTTTTTTAAAGGCAGATATCTGAAACTCTACTATTCAACTTACTTGGTATTTCCAAGTCAGTGTTTCTCAAACACCTGAGACTGGAAACTACTTTTTTTTTCTGTACTAGTTTGCAGAAAAATTCTGCAGCTTCTGCATGTATACGTTTTTGCTTTCCGACTTTCCCTGGAATCCCTGTATCACCAGCTCTGGTTATCGTCCCTTCCATATCAAGAAGTGTAACAATTTGTTTGTCTGTTCTGTTTAATAAGAGAGAAGAAGGGGAGTAGCAGGAATTGGAAGACTACCTGGATTTTTCTTGGTCCTTTTCTTATACTCCCTAGGCTAGTCTGTGTAATCATCTCCACTCTTCCCCTAACCAATTCACCCACTTTGATATTTTTGAAAGTCTGAATGTGAAACCCTGAAAATTATGTATTCGTTCTTTCTGCATAAAGGATTTGAAGTTTTATCATTAATTCATTAGCAAATTTAAAGTATTTTTTTCTTGTAGCATGATTTTTTACTGATTTAATTTTCTCTTAGTCTCATGCCCGCAGAAAATAGTAAAGTTCTGTATAATTTCCATGCATTTCTGATCAACAGAAAAGCAAATATTTACATGAAAACTTGGGAAAACTGAGCTCTTCCTATTCCTTAGTATATTGCGTGGTAAACCTCACAGACTTCTCTTTAGTTTCAGTCTTTGTAATTTGTGTGGCAGAATGACTGCAAGTGTCTGTGACATCTGTGTTTATATTTTAGCATCAGTTTCAGAGGATGAAAAGGGCATAATCCCACGGGCTATTCAGGAATTATTTCAGCATATTTCTGAAAACCATAACATTGATTTCCGTGTAAAAGTATCTTATATAGAGGTTTACAAGGAAGAACTTCGAGATTTATTGGAGTTGGAGACCTCTGTGAAAGATTTACATATCCGAGAAGATGAAAAGGGAAATACAGGTAGGATTTCAGCTCTACTTGGTGCATTTGGTTTCTGTTGTGTGCCCTAATTATTCTTTCCATCTCTTGAAAAGAGAGCTTATTGACGACTAATACTAGAAGAAGTCACATTTTCAAAATATAAATTCAGTTTAGCTGATCCGAAGCAGTCTTGATTTTAGATTCCTATGAACAATATCGATGTTCCTCCAGAAGCAGCGTCAGGTGATAAGGTAGTACTGTTACTGTTTCTGCAAATTCTGCATAGAAACACAATTGTGCATGATTATTCAGTTGAATGAATGTTTTAAGATTAAGCCTGTACTTCTCACTTCAAAGTTATATTTGTTAAGCTACTTATCCTGTAAATATATGCTTCCATTCCACTAAGAACTATGTTCTTAACATAGGCTGGGAGTCACTTTTACTACAAACTTTCAAAATTTCTGTTTTTTTTTTTTTTTTTAACTGACAAAGTAAGCTTTGGGCTAGGTTTGCTCATACTTCTTTCTAGATAGCACTAGGTTGCAAATTGCATAAGATGATGTGTAAACACCTAACACTGTGTATTCTGTTTAAGATATAGTTTCAAATACTGTGACAAAATACGCCCATATATTACGTCTCCGCAGGTTTCAGATGTGCTGTACTTCATGCTTTCCACATACTGTTTTATTTTATTTAGCTGTGTGCTACGACCTTATAATAATGCAGGCTTGTATGCTTCTGTGATCTGTGTTTATGGATTGACTATTCATAATTGCTGTAAACTTTTACTGAAAAGTTCAGAATTAATTTAATTATTCTGATTTTCTTTGTTTTGGTGTTTGAAGTGATTGTCGGTGCTAAGGAATTCCAAGTAGAATGTGCAGATGAAGTGATCAGCCTGTTGGAAAGTGGCAATGCAGCGCGTCACACAGGCACAACACAAATGAATGAACACTCTAGTCGATCGCATGCCATTTTTACTATCAGTATTTGTCAGAAACAATCTGCAGAGTCTCAAAAAAATAGTGATGTTCCACAGGATTCGTCTTGGAAATCAGTCCAGATGATTGCTTCAAAGTTCCATTTTGTGGATTTGGCAGGATCAGAGAGGGTGACAAAGACTGGAAATACTGGTGAACGATTCAAAGAATCAATTCAGATCAATAGTGGTTTGTTGGCCTTGGGAAATGTCATCAGTGCTCTTGGAGACCCAAAAAGGAAAAGCGTACATATTCCATACAGGGATGCTAAAATCACTCGCATTCTGAAAGATTCCCTAGGAGGAAACGCCAAGACTGTCATGATAACATGTATAAGTCCATCTTCATCAGACTTTGATGAATCTTTAAATTCGCTCAAATATGCAAACAGAGCCAAAAACATTAGAAATAAACCAGTTGTAAACTACAACCCTGATCAAGACCGGATTGATGAAATGGAACTTGAAATCAGATTGCTCCGAGAAGCTTTGCAGAACCAACAAGTCAGTAATCAGTGTTCACACGACGTAAATCAGGAAAGAACCCGAATCAGTTTCTTAGAAGAACAGCTCACCCGGCTCCAAGTTCAGTGCTTCAGCTACAGAAACTGTTTAGATGAAGCCTTCCCATTCCTGGTTGATTTGAATGATGATGTTAGCTTAAAAAGAAGTCATCGGGACAGGTTGCAAAGTTGGATCAACATGGTACAGGATGTAATGAAGGAAGCTCTCACCTTGCAGCAAATTGACACTGGAACCGGGACCATGCAAGAGCCCCATCATATCACAATTCTTCAGCTGAAGAGAGAACTAAAGAAATGCCAGGTATTTCATTATAAGTTGATTGTTTAGGTACCTATGAACAGATCAGAAAAGCTAATCTGTGTCTGTCTTGTAGGAGGAGGAGATAGAGTTCCAACAAGTTAGAATTTTATAAAATCAACCCATTTTCAGTTTTCACACTGAATTCTGGTAAGCCTGTAGATTGTTACCTGGCAATTGCATACACAAATTCTGGCTTTTCTTGGTTCTAATCATTCTAAATTACAGCTATTTTATTTATTCTTCTTTTTTTTTTTTTCTGGCTTATTGTAAACCTCTGCGTCCCAGGTTCAAAACAGTGTAAGAGCTGGGCTTAAACTGAAAGATACCCAGGTAAGCATTACATCCACATCTAGGAGATGGTTAGGAAGATACTAAAATAAACAGGACAATAAAGGCTCTTGAGCAGCTCTTAAGAGTTGTCTTTTCTTGAAAGATATAGGTAAGCTAGTTGTACAGAAGTATCTGTCTTTAGAATGGTAAGACATAGTGTGTCTATACTTTTTATTTGGCTCCTAAAAGTTTCCCGGAAGGCCAACTACATTTGGAAGTAACCTTCAATCACTATTGGATCACTTACCCAGAAAAACACCTGAAAAAAACATTATTATAATTTCTTTAATCTTTAGGCTCTTATTTGAGATGAAAAATGAGGAAGGCCATCCTTAGTTTTTCGTTTGAGAAGTGTATTAATGTTATGATTGATGCTGAGATTTTGTAGCCACATGTCACAGCACACTGAAGAAAGTAATTGGATTTAAATACCCACTTTGTAAAGTAGTGTTGGTTACGGGTACATTATTTCCTTTGGGAGAAAGAAACTTGTCAGAACAAAATCAATAGATGAGAAACAGAAGTAAAGGAACAACTGGTAGAAACCGCACATAACCACTTCTGAGGGGAGCGGCTGATTCCCCAGAGGGCCATGCTGCCATAACCACAGGGACCTTGACAGCTTAGAAAGGTGGGCTGACAAGAACCTCATGAAGTTCAGCAAGGGAAAGTACAGAGTGCTGCACCTGAAGAGGAACAACTCCAGGCACCAGTGCATGCCGGGGGCCACCTCGCAGGAAAGCAGCCCTGCAGAAAAGGACCTGGGAGTCCTGGTGGACACCAAGTTGAACATGAGTCAGCCATGTGCCCTTGCTACTAAGAAGGCTAGTGGTTTTGTTGGCTACTAGGCAAAGTTGATACTAGGCGAAGTATCACTAACAGGTCAAGAGATGTGATCCTTCCACTCAGTGAGGCCACACCTGGAGTAGTGTGTCCAGTTGCAGTTGCAAACTGTATTTTGTGGTGCGTTAAACACAGCATAGCCAGCCAGTCAAAAGAGGTGATTCTCCCACCATATTTAGCATTGATGTGGCCTCACCTTGAGTATTGTGTGCTCAGGGGCTCCACAATGTAAAAAGGATGTTAAGATAATTGAAAGTGTGCAGAGGAAGGCAACAAAGCCGGTAAGAGGGCCGGAAGGCAGGTCCTGTGAGGAGAGTCTGAGGACACTTGGGTTGTCCGGTCTGAAGAAAAGGAGGCCAAGAGGCGACCTCATGGCTCTCAGCAACTTCCTGAGGAGGGAGGGTGCTGGTCTCTGCTGCTGGTAACTGAGGGAAGAATGCATGGGCATGGCACAAAGCTGTGGGAGGGAAGTCCACACTGGACATCAGGAAAAATTTCTGTACCATGAGGATGGCCAGACACTGGAACCGGCTTCCTAGTGAGCTGTTTGGTGCCCCGTGCCTGTTAGTGTTCAGGAGGCATTTGGGCACTGCCCTCAGTAACATGCTGTAACTTTAGGTTAGTCCTGAAGTGGTCAGCCAGTTGGACTTGGTGATCTTTGTAGGTCCTTTCCAACTCCATTCTACTTTATTCTGTTCAGGTCTGGGCTCCCCCATGCAATAGATTCGCGGACGTACTGGAAAAAGTCCGGCAGAGGGCCTCAAAGATGCTTAATGGACTGGAGCACCTCTCCTTCGAGGAAAGACTGAGAGGGATGGGAGTGTTCAGTCTGGAGAAGAGGAGGCTCAGTGGGGGATCTTATCAATGTCTTACAAATACCTGAAGGGAAGGTACAATGAACGTGCAGCCAGGACAAAAGGCAGTGGGCATATACTGGAACACAAGAGCTTCTATCCAAACATATGGAAACACTTCTGTACTGTGTAGGTGGCTGTGCACTGGATCAAGTTGCCCAAAGAGGTTGGTTGTGGAGTCATCCTCAGAGATCTGCAAAAGCCACCTGGACGTGGTCCTGGGCAACCTGCTCAAGGTGGCCTTGCTTGAGCCGGGGCTTAAACCAGGTGACTTCCAGAGGTCCTTTCCAGCCTCAACCGTTCTGTGATTCCGTGATGGGAGAATTTGCCATATATACATCACAACTTTGCAGTTCCAATAACATCTTTTAACAACAAATGAATATATGTATTTTAAATTTTCCAGCTTCAAGAATAACAATGTCTGCTTTTCCGCTGGCTGAATTTTCCTTTTATTTTCTAGCAGGCTCTAGCTATGGATGAAGAAGTATTCAGCCAGAAGGATCATGAATTGAAGATATTGCAGAATCAGATAAAGACACTAATACAGGAAAATGAAGAGCAACTGGAATCTTTAAAGAAGGCTCAAGAAACACATAGATTACAGGTATTTTTCCTCTGGTGCATCTTACATATATCCATATCAAACAATCCTTCCACTATAGGAATGCACTCATTATTTCAAGACAGATCCTTCAGATTTTTTTTGGATGTAAATACCTACCAGTCTTACAAGCACCTTGTTTGAATTAGAGCTGTATCCCTTAATGAGCTGAGATCATCTAGTGGATGAATCACAATACTGTGATTCCTGAAGTTTGTATATCAGCCTAACTGTGCCACAGCCTTCCTGTACGATATCAAGTGATTCATTCACCCTGTCTTTGCTTCCTGCCTTCCTCCAGATCTGTATTGTTGCCAAGTTGTTTCAGGACGATTCATGATTTAGGACTTGAAAGGCTTTTAAAGATTATTTAGAATCTCAAAAAGACCATAAAGTTCCTACAGAATGCTGTAATTGAAAGGCTGTATAGAAACATGTTTTGTTATATCTTTATTCAGTGTGAGAGTAAAGTATTGTTGCCTTTTGACTTTGAAAGACAGAATTTCATCCTAGTTTTCTGAGAGTTTACTATTACAAGAAACAGAGTGACATAGTGGAAACACTGCTTGCCTCCTTCCCTCTATAGATCTTGTGTGTGCTAATGAAATTGTAATGGGTAGTAAGTGAATAGCATTTCAAGATCCAGGAGACCATATATAGGATAGTTGATAGATCTGACTTTTTTAAAGGGAACAGTATAAACATGGCTAGCTAGTACTCTTCTCCTTATTCTACTTTTTCTCCTTTTTCTTCTTTTTCCTCTTCTTTGCTGATGGCTTGGGGAGAGTCAGTGAATGAAAGGTAAGTATACTAGTCACCATCTTTTCCTTCCTCTGTAACTTTTTTTCTGTTCTGTCATCTCTGGATAGGCTTTTTTGTGTGTTTTCCTTTTTTAACCCATACTGCATATTGTCAGCTTATTAGACTGAAACAATCTATGCTTATAATATGCATAGATGCTTATATACGATTATGCTTATAATCGTATTCTGTGGAGGATATGAGGCCGATGTTATGAACAGAAACAGTCGTACTGTAGGCAAAAGATCACAGCTGCCACTTTTACTTAGAAACAGAAAAATCAGTATAATAATTAAATCAAATGCTTGTGTCAAATGGTTTAAAGTTGTATGCACCGGAATGTGTCATTTCAGTGATATATGATAGAATAAGAACTGTAAAAGTAGCATGTAAATGTTTGTACACACGTAGTGATTTAACAGGTTATGCACTATGGGGTTGTATGTACAAGGGCATAACGGACAGAGTCTTATAGGGATTAAAAAAAAAAAGTTGCAAGGTGGAGTTGCCTATTACTGCTTCCAAAATCATAAAATGTATGGTATTCATATATATATTCTTTTTCCTGTGACACGAGAATATTATGTATTGTATTCCAACAAAATGTCAATTTGTGGGGCGTTGTCTATGTATGGGGAAAGGACTTGCAGTCTAAGAAGACAAGAAAAAAAGAATAAATACAAAATTCAAAGTAGGAGAATGCATACTTTAGTTAACTACCTTTAGCAGTTCTTCAAATTTCCTGTTGTTGGTAGGCAAGATTTTAGATGTATTCTGAAAGGAACAGAGACGATTGAAAATCATATAGTCTTTGCCTTATGGATGAATCAGTTCAGTGAAGATATGTAATTTCGAACAATGCACAGAGATTGCTGTAGGAAAGGCAAGTAAGTTCTTCCAACTAGCATTACCAGCAAATTTCAGGCTGGGTAGAAAAGAAAGTAATAGTTGATACAAGGGATCCTGGGATCGTGTACATGTTTATGTTTATTAATAAAAATAATCTTTCAAGTTGGACTGCTCAAAGAGGAAGAGGAAGCCTGTGTACATTTCATTATTTAAACTTCGACCATGTTCTTCATTTAAACATTTTTCTTGAATTACCATTTTATTTCTCCATGAACACACAAATAAGGCAAGCAGGGGCTGATAAATATGTCATCTACTTCTCTACTTCTCACTAGGTGCCTAAATCTAGCTGACATAACTTATCTAGGACAGGTCATTTAGAGACAAAAATGTCTCAAAAAAAATTATTTGAGTCTGGGGAGAGATAAGATTCTACTTGTCATGCCAGAGAATTTTCAGTTTGTTGCAGAATTTGCCTGTGCACTGCAGAAGAATTTAGAGTTAGTGAGTGATTTACAAGAAGCCTGACCTTTATAATGAATTTAGAAAGGTATGATGCAGACCTGGTGATCAGCAACAGCTTTGCTTTTTTTTTTTTTTTTTCTGTGAGAATGAAAAAATGGTGGAACAGCAAATCCTTATTGATCAGCTAAAAGAAAAATTAGAGAAGTTTATGGTTGTGAAAACTTTGGACTTCTCAAGTGCTTGTGGAGATGGGCCTGCTGTTACAGCATCTGCAAGAAGGCCATATAGTGTCCCACTCACAAAGAGTCTGCTACACTCCCTTCACCCATCTTCAGGGACAGAGACCCGAAAGGTAAGGTCTGCCTAAACATTACATTTTTTTAACAGTTATTGTTCAATAATTAGATTTGACGTGACAAATTATGGTGACTTTGTCAGCTGCTGTTTAGCTTCCACATTGAAGACTCTGAAAAAGTACTTTCTAATGTCTTGCAACACATGCTATGCCACAGTTGTCCAAAATGTATGGGCTTTCATTTTAAATCACAGAATGGCTGGAGTTTGAAGGGACCTTTAAAAATCATCTAGTCCAACTCCCCCGCTATGGACAGAGACATCTTTCACTAGATCAGATTGCTCAAAGCCCCATCCAAATTGACTTAAAACACAGAATTTATCACAGTGATAAAGCTGTAGTCTTTTGTGATCTTTTCGTGGAATGTTTAACAGTTCAGATAGGAAGCATTACCAAAATGAATGATTATTCTGTATTGATACACTGAACATTTTGGGTAACAAGTTGGTAACAGTACCTTCTTTTGCACTTGGGACAAGTGTTCTAAGCAGAACCTTCTCTTGCAAAACCTTCTGGTACACAGGTACTCAGAAATATTATTTAAAACACCTGCAATTTTGCATACAAGGTCAGGTAGTGAAAGACTTTTAAACTGAAATTCTATTGGAATATCAGTAAAGAATTACTAAACTATTACAAGTGTTTTTTGGGTGCTTTTTGGCAGGTGTATACCAGCCCCCCTGCTTTTTCCCTGGCTCGGATGATGGCGGGATTCCGTGCTCGTAGCCAGATGATACTGAGCTACTTAGAAGATCAAGATGAAGTCCTTCACTGCCACTTCTCTGATCAGAGTGATGAAGAGAAAGAAAATACAGACAGTAAAAAGTAATTTAAGTATTTTTTTTCTCACTTAAGTAATTTTTTCTTTAATTTTTGTTACAGATAAATATATAGCAAATATAATTTTACTGCCTAATCCTACCGTAATGTGAGGCCATTTGTGATACTACTTAAAATAAATTTGCAGGACCAACTGGGCATATTATGAAATTAGTTTAAGAAACACATTTTTTTGATGTGATAAAGATTGCATGATCCTTGTTTCGGGGACAGAATCCAACAAGAAGATCGAGCAGGGGAAGAAGATGGTGCAAATGCTTATGTAAGCTTTCTCAGTTTGGCACTCTTTTTAAGATCATGTACTTTGTATAAAGCTGAAAGAAAAAAAAATCCCTTTGTGTTTGGAGTGCATCGTGTTTTCCATTCTTCCTTAGGCATTCAATAAACCAAACATGGACACGAAAACGGGCTTCTCTGTGCTTTCCCTTTGAGCTAAGTGACATGAAATGTCAAGTAGACAAGTCCAATTTATGTAACAAATCTGTGCTACAGACTGATACAGCCACAGGTAAAATGGAAGTCATGAGAGTAAATTGTGTTAGATATAATATCAGAATATGCAATAATGTCTTTATCATATGTAATTATTTTTCCCATCAAAATGTCTTTCTTTGCTACAAATACTTTTTTCATTATAGCTCAACATAAATTTATTTTAAAATTATTTTCCTTTTTCCTTTTCTGGAACTGACATCAGTGACCTTAATGTTTAAGTACTACTTACTAGCGAGAAAGCACTTCACATACAAATCTCCAGTACTAGTTCAAGAAAAGGAAACATGCTATTATTTCATCAGAGATGCACTGAAAATGCTTAAATAATATTTTTTGTCTCTCTTAGGTTAGCTGTTTCTCTTGAAGTGCTAATGCATGCTATCGTTTCCCTATTTAGACAGACGTCAGGGAAAGACTCTTTGCACTACTCTCTCCTTTTGGCTCTTTCACTTCATTTGTAAGAATTCTACACATACTATATTTCAGATTACTGTCTTTTGGATAAAGAGTGTATTCCTTTTTTTTTTGTCTCCACATTCCTTTGTTTTCTTTCAAGGTGAAGAAATTGACTGCCTCCAGAAAAGTCATGTTTTTAACATGCAGAAGTTAAAGAATTCAGAATTGAGACTCACTGAGGCCAAGCAAAAAATGAGAGAACTTGCACTTAACATCAAAATGAAAGAAGAACTTATTAAGGAGTTAGTAAGAACAGGTAAGTGACTGAAAAATTGAAATTAAGACATTCAGAAATAAGCAAGAGAAAAGACACAAAACTTCTGAAGTCCTGCATGTCTTAGTTTTTATGTAATTTTCTTATGCGGGAATACTTCTGGTAACTTAAAGATTCATAACTTCTATGAATTACTTGCCATGACTGCACTGAAAGCTGCAAATTTTTATTGCGTCCTACTCTGCTGTGATATGCAGATTTGTTTGTTAAATATTTTTTGTGTTTTGTAGCTTGTTGTGTTTATCCACCTATAGTGTAATTTTTCATGTATGCTTAGTGCAACTGATCTCTTCATGGACATGTGTTTGTCACACAGTGGCTGGGATAGGAGAGAAGATACAACACTGTGCTGGGAATGCTTGCATTCCCATCATAGCAGTAGAGAAGCAGGAGTCAGATGTGGATGAGGGAAAAGGTCAGTGTCCCTGTTAGCCTATATCATTACACACCTGTCCTGATATATATATGCTTGCCAGAAACTTATCATTATGATGACCCTAAAGATCTCTCCTTATCTGTTTCAATCACACTCTTCTACTGTGTACATATTCTCTTGAGGCAGTCTTTTGGCATTGAGGAAGATTCTGTGCCCCCAGTAATAGTACTTTGGGAATCCCAAACAGAGCAAATCAGATTGCCCAGACAGGGCAAATCAGTAGAAACACAATCCAAAGTTTTTTTGCTGATTACCAAGTTGAAAGCTGAGAAATATGCAGCATATTCTTCTGGGAAAAAAAAAAAGAAAAAGTAATACAGGCGAGCTATTTTGTCAAGGACTGCAGTAGGCAGAACATTTTCACTTGATGTGGCACTCAGGTGTTGCTTTCTTTGGTGACATCAGATGATTTATGAAGAGTTCAGATTTAAGACTCCTTCCTTTATCTATATTTCAGTGTTATAAGGG
Organism: Anser anser; assembly: GCF_964211835.1. NCBI lineage: Eukaryota > Metazoa > Chordata > Aves > Anseriformes > Anatidae > Anser > Anser anser. The sequence goes on from NC_139723.1 coordinate 44,426,806, forward strand.
AGCTGTTTGTTTAGGTTTGGAAAATATCTCAGAAATTTTTGGTTTAATCAGGATGAAGTAAGTAACGATTCAATTACAGGTTTAAGTAATACATTTCAAATTATTATCTTGCTGTTTTAAAACTATTTGTATATGATGTCTTTAAGGTAAGGATGCACAGTCTGTAAGCAGGCAATATTCTTTGAAGATAACTAAACTGGAGCAAGAATCTGAGCAGGCCAAAATGGAACTGGCTGAAACACAAAAGCAGCTTCAGGAGCTGGAGAATAAGGAGCTAAGAGACATTCCTGAGAAAGCCAAGTTACAAAAAGAGTTCCGGAAGAAGATGGATGCAGCTAAGCTGAAAGTGCAGGTATTTCTGATATGGCCATTAGGATTTGCAAATTCCTGTCTCATTGTCACCTTTGAAATCTGAACACTGCTTGTGAAACTCTCACCAGCTTCACACAATTGAAGCTGGTTGGATTGAAGTAGCCAATGAGAACCTTCATATAATTATACCTAATGCTACTTAACAAATATGTAGTTAGATAGTTCTGTCTTTGATGATTTTATAAAGGCTCAGACCTCAGAAATAATGTGTGATTGTTGTGGCAAAATTTAGTAGGTCTTACTCGCTGTCCGAACTCACTGAAATAGAGAATTAACCTGAGTCATGTTTTAGTTTTAAGTTTTCCTGCTGTTAAGCTGAAATTTTCCATGAACATTCAGGCCTTACAGAAGAAGAAGCAAGACACTAAGAATCTGGCTTCTCTATCTAACCAAAGTGAAAAACGAGCAATAGAACTTGAGCAGAATGTGGCTCAGATGAAGCATCAGCAGACCCTGCTAGAGAAAAGACTGCGTGAGGAGAGTGAAAAAAAGAAGCAACTAGAAGCAGAGATTCAGCGTGACCAGCTACAAATTAAAGTAGGATTCTTTCTGTTTCCTTATGACAAAGAATGAGATCAACCAGTTTTACCTTTGTTTTCCCAAAGGCAATGCACTATACTACCCGATTTTGTCATTTTAAGTAGTTGCTTTCTTGACACTGAAGAAATTGTGTATAAATATTTTCACAGAAATCTTCAGTCTTCCTTTCTCTTCAGCTATTTTTTTAAATGTTATTATGTGATGTCTAGCCCCGAGTTGCAATTTTGCATGTAAATTAGGTCAATACTTCGTATTTTATAATTGTGTAGATTCTGGCATTAAATGTGTTTGAAAAACAGACTGATGGAGGCAGAAAGAAAGTTTTGTTTGTTTTTGTTTATAGGAACTTCAGCTTAAGATGGAACAACAACAGAAGATTCTTAAACTGAAAGACAGAGAGATTGCTGCATTTAAAAAGAAGAAAAATAACTCGGTGGGAACTTTACAGAAATCAGAGGTAGCTAATCTATTCCAAATCTGTGTGGACACTGAAAAGAAAAAGATGTCTTTATTCACCCCTTGTCATCTTTGTAAAGTGTTTGGAAGAAGAGTATTCCATCCTTTTTTTTTTAATTTTTATTTTTTTGCTGTAGCAAAAACTGAGACTAGAGTCAAGGAGCTCTTGTACTGTTTTTGAATGAAGGAAAGGAGAGGGCTGTAATATCTTTGTTTTTGCTATGACTATGTTAAGAATAGAAATGTTGATTTCTCACGTTTTATCAGTTACTCTAAAAGAGGAAAAACATAATCTTAAAATTCTGACCCAAATAGTCCTTGTTAATGCTCTCCGGATTTCTGTTTAAATTGTAGAAATTAGAAGAGCAAAAGAAATGGCTGGATGAAGAAATGGAAAGAATTCTTCAACAGCACCAACAGTTAGCGGAACTAGAAGAAGATTTAAAGAAAAGAGAAGCCATTGTAGCTAAAAAAGAAGCATTATTGCAAGAGAAAAACCACCTAGAAATCAAGAAACTGAGATCTAGCCAGGTGATTTAAGAAAAAAAAAAAAGAAAGAAAGAAACTCAACACAATCGTAGTGCTGACTGAAGAGACTATGGGGGGAGGGCAGCCAGATAACAGAAGAGGTTTAAGCCGTGCAGTTGTGTCTCTAGCACTGCCATTACATTATTGTGTGGCTTGATCAAATCAACATTTAAAACATGAATAATACAATGTAATAACGTTTATTTACATGTTATCCCCTAAATTCTAACAACAAAACAAAATCTGACTTCCAAAGTTCTGTTATTGCAGCGCGTTAAATAACGATATCTAAAAAATTGCTCAATGCTTGCAAACTAGAGAACATGGCAGAGAAACATTCTGTATTATTTACTTTGGCTACTGAGAAATAGAAATTGAAATGTCATTGTCACTGTAATGACTAACTCATGTAATATATGTAGAAAACTGCACATTGATTTTTTTTGTTTTCTTTCGTCTTTTGAGTAAATAGTAAATTTTATGGTAGCTGTCTACTCAGCCTAAATGGCATCCCTTTACAAGAAGTAGACAGGTCTTCCACTTTAGGATGCGACAGTCTTGTGTATATGTTTCTTGGGGAAGGAGTTTTATACCTATGGTCTCTTTCTTTCTTTCATTCTTCCTTTTATTTCTTTCTCTTTTTTTTTTTTTTGAAAGGCTTTAAACAAAGATAGTATGAAATTGTCTACTCGCTTAAGTATGCTGGACCAGGAATTGTGTGATAAAGGAATGCAGCTTCAGGACAGCACTACTGAAGATAAGACAGACATTCTGGAAAAAATTCAGGTTCTTCAGAAGGAAAGGGATCAGCTACTCAGAAGAAGAAATAGTGTGGATGAGAAACTGAAAGAGGGTAAAGTGTTGTCAGCTGAAGTAAGTAACCATCTTTGAGATACATAAAAATTTTAGGCAATGTTGTATAATAAAGCATTCCAATCATGACCTAAAATGTCTGCCAGTATTAAATAGTCTAGAATCAAGGAACTGAGGTTGGGTGTTTTTGTTAACAGCCAACATTAAAATACTGCTATAATAGCGCTACTTACATACCAGTGAACAACATTTACATTCAGAGGGACTTACTTTAGCTAGAGTCTGGACAAATGTCACTGGCCTAACAATTATATAATTAGAAATAATGAAACAGGATGTACATCAGTTTATCTTAGGCAGATATTTTCATGTCAGGACGTAGAACAAGGTAGAGTACTCTAATAGTGATGTGCCTTGATTTTTTTTCATAGGGTTTTGTGAAAGACCAAACCTCACCTGAAGGCCTCCGTATAGTTACAATGAAAATAAGGCATATTGTGGATGTTACACACTTGAGTTGATCAGTATAATTAAGTTGGAGATAGAATAAATTCATATAAAATATACAGATTTGTTTTAGGTCTTGAGAAGCAGCAGTATGGGCCTATCACTGAGCTGATAGCATGCCAGAAAGAATCTTATTTGCTTCACGTAATAGAATCTTCTGCAATACTTCAGGGCATTAATTTCTGCCACTTCCCTGCACAGATAATGGTCACCAAACTCCTTACAGATCTGATTCGTTCATTAATCGCTAGTTAGAAAACTAGTTCAACTGAAAAAGTAATAGTAGAAGTCAAACTGTGGGGAGGGGAAAATGAAGGAAGAAGAATAGAACTTCTGCTTTTGTGGCGATGAACCATTTTTTTGAACTCTGAACTGTGGAAGGGATATCAAGACATTTCCTGCTTGCTCCAAACAGGTTCTATATTTCTACTCTTCCTCTTATTTTTCCCTTTCCATTCTCTATACTACTACTAGTTAGTCTTGCTCTTAAATTTAGATTCACCTTTGAGAATGAAGTTAATGTCTTATGTACACAAAGATTTGTTTTGTACTTTTTTTACAATCTCACTCCTGTGTTTCTGTGTAGGAAGAACATGTCCTTTTCCAGCTGGAAGAAGGAATTGAAGCCCTGGAGGCTGCTATTGATTACAAGAATGAAAGTATTCAGAGTCGCCAGTTCTTGCTTAGATCCTCTTCACAGATCCTTTCACAGAGTGAGGATAATGTAATAGGAAAACTAGTTTCCTTGTCTGCTGATGAGCTCAGAGCTATCCTCTTCAAATACTTTAACAAGGTTTGCTTTGGCTAATGATTAATATTTTATCCTATTACCTGTTACTGTTCTAGATAATGAAATGAAATAGTGTCAAGAAGTAAAATCAATTTAATTCACTTTCATTGAAAGCCTGCTTAGGTTACTCACATCTGTTGTTAATATGGATATTTTGGATCTTTACATCAACATAAAAAAGGATACTTTTGTGTTAATTGTTTGTATCTTGTTTTGGTGTCATTAGTTTAAAAGGTGTTGCAAATCTGGAAATTTCCTTGCTCCTTTTACACTGCTTTGTGCTGCTAACTTCTCAAGTAGCAACATATTTAAATATTGGTGTCATATTGAAATTCTTCCCACCTGCAGTCTTTATTAATCTCAGGATAGTATTTCTTTTTTCCAAATCCAGTATAAAATCTTTCTGCAAGTAAGTGCTTACCGCCATATACTGAAGAATCATACTGACATCTGGAAACATAAAAATGAAATGCATTAGGACTTGGTGTCTCTCTTTGCCCTTGGGTGAACCTTGGGTGATTTTGTGAACAAGTTGTCTGTGGTATGCAAATTGGAAGTTTTCCAGAAACAGGAAAAAACTCTTGTATCAGTTTAAATTCTGCACAGGGCATTAAAAAATCCACTAGTCCATGTGATCAAAATGTACAGAGCTCAATTCTAAAGTGTGAACTCGTGTCAGCAGGCAAATCTGTATCTTTTGTATGCATTCATCTATTAAGCAGAACTGTAAAAGCATTTGTTGAAATGGTTTGATAGAACAAGTGTATTTCTTTCTTAGATTGTTGGCCTGCGAGAGTCTGAACGTAAATTACAACTGCAGACTGAAGAACAGGAAATGAAGGTCATAGACCAGGAAAACGTAATACGTGAATTGGAATCGGCACTTGAGCACATCAAGTTGCAGTGTGACAGGCAGCTGACGCTACAACACAGAGAACATGAGAAAAAACTGCAGTTGATACTGCATCATTTCAAAGGTGCTTGTTTGTTTTCAAAGGGGGATTGTACAGCAGATATTATCTTTAGTCACTATTGAGAAATACTGTATTTCATATGAAAGAAAAAATAATATATGAGGTACAAAGATAACATTTTGGCTGTTACTAATTCTGCTGTTGTGTAGGATGCTGATGAACAGACACAAGGTGCTTGTATAAAAGAAAAAAGCTGACCATTTTTAAAAAACTGTCAGAATTGTCATATTTTTATATTGGATTTGCTGATATTGGAAAGCTGAAAGATACCGATCGCATTGATCTTTATCCTCTAAATGCTCCTATTAAAATTGAGAAGTGGGGTTGGCATGGGCTTTTTGATCTTCTGTCATACTAGTTTAAATGTACGCACTGAAAGCAGAGTGTCAGCAAAATACAGGACATACTCTCTCTAGCTGAGCATCTTGATTTTTGGCACAGAGAAGTGAAGTGAAGATTTGGTTCTCATACTAGTTTTACTTGTCCTAGAACAAGATGGTGAAGGTATTGCAGAAACCTTGAAAGAGTATGAAGTAAAAGTCCAGCAACTGGAAAAAGACTTATTTTTCTATAAGAAAACCAGCAGGGACCTGAAGAAGAAATTGAAGGGCTTTTTTGGAGAGTCATCCCATCAACTAATGGCACCTACTAAATGTAAGTACATTATCTTAAAATGCTTTTGTGTTTGTCAGTAGATCATTTGAGGGGTAGCAAACAGAAAAAAGTATATCAGATAGATATAAAAATCATATTTTTACTGAACTAGCTCTTATCTAGGAATGTACTACATCTCCCCGGACTTGCAAAGGAGAGACAACGTCAGTTGGTAATTGAGGCAGTGGTATAACACTGTTCTAAATTCATGTCTGGTTTTCTCTGGATTTGAGCATAATTTCAGAATTTACAGTGTCAAACTGTTGTGGTTAAGAAAACGGTATTTTATTATCTGAAAGACTCTGAATGGCATTATAATTAACAACTGTCTAATATGCCACACTTTTAGATGCCCGTATTTTAAACAATTAACTTGATTTTGCTGCCAGCACTTGATTTCATAGAAGTTACTTATTGAAAGATTGTCAGTGAAGAGATCCACACTTCCAGTTAACTAAAATCATTCTTTATTATATATTATTATATATATTATATATATTATTATTATATATAATATATATAATAATATATAATATATATAATAATATATATATTATATATTATTATTATTATTATATATTATAAAAGACATAGACATTTGTAGTAAGAAGATAAGTTTCATAATGTGATTTATGCCTTGACCAAAAAAAAAGGACCAACAAACAACTATTAAAGTTTTTAATTGTTCCATGTCCTACTAACCACAACTCAAAACTTACAGTTTAAACAGTTCTAGTGTAGGAGCAAAAAAGGTTTAATCATTGTCATTATCTTGGTTGTCTTACACCTCACACTGCCACCGCCACCACTTCACATGCACAGTGCAGCTTTCTTGGCCCCGTGTTTCATCTTAAGGCTCAGCATGACTCATTCTTCCTCTTAACTGATGGTTCTGTTTCGTCACACTTGAGGTAGTGCCATGTCTTTGTAACATGTAGATGCTGGTTAGATATGCACCTGTTGCTACCAGAGTGAACTAAGGTTTAGCTCTCCAGGCAGGATAATAAACCTAGAGGTTCATTACTCTAAAGTATGCTGTGAAGGTGTGAACATGAATATTCCAGAGGTTGGACTGTAAATGAGCATGGGGAAGATTATTCTGTGTCTAATACACGAAGAAGCATGTAGTTCAGGACACGTTTCGCTGTGAGGAAACATACACCCTAGCCAACCTATAGCAAAGTGTAGAAGGGTGAATGTCCCTGTGAATTTCTAACTTTTTCAAATATATGTTTGTAACGTTTGTAAAAAGCGCTCTGTATTTTTGTATAATTACCTTTAGTTATCTTTCCTTTGAATATATTTTGGGGCATAATACAATGTAATAAAAAATTGTTGAGCTTTAAAAATAACAAAAATCCTTGTGTACATTAAATTCATTCAAAGAATATGTTTTGAATATGTTTGAATGTGTAAACACATTCAAAGAATATGTTTTGTGTGTTCTGCTAATGAAATTGCAGACCGCTTTTGAAAATATGAATAATCTCATATTTTACTGTCATGGTTCAGTTGTTTTAAGATTGCCTAAATTGCAAGTTAGAATGGTGAAGCTTGTATTAGAAGCACAGAGCCAGAGGAAAGTAACAGAATCAGAGGAAAGCAAATCCCTCTGATGTTTTTGTAGATGACAAACTTTTTAACAGAAATAAGTAAGATTACTGTTATTTTTTACCACTTTCATACTACAGGTTACTCATGCTGTAAAACCATACCAACTTACTAATGTTTCCTGATAAAACTTCTAGCTGTGTATCTCCTGATAAAAATTTCATTTTAGGTAACAGTGCTGGTGACAGGGCATCCAGTCAAGATGAATCGCAAGCTGCTTCTGAGGAATTCAAGCTAACCCATAACCCCGAAACCAACAGTCAAGCAGGAAAAATAAAAGAAGCAGACAGAACAAATATTCTGAGAGCACGGCAGAATTCATACAAGCTTGGAGAAGATGTATCAGAATTTGGATGCAACAAAGAGTGTTTGTCAAGCACTAGTGATGACAGAATAGGAAGAGATGAAGCTCAGCCTTCAAAATCTCATCCTCAGCTACCTTCTGTCACCCACAGAAGAGAGACCATAACACAATTTCAAGGAGTAACCTCTGTAAAACTATCTCGCCGAGAGCTACGTCATATCCCTCCCTCTGAATTATCTTTGAGGCGCTCAAGCCTTGGTGCAGGTGTCAGTTTTATTGCTCCAGACTCCATCGAAATGGACAAAAAGTCTAGTATCACTAAGACATAGTTACTCTTCATTGAATTTTAATAGCTGTTGGTACTGAAGGTACTGTGTTAGATTTCTTTGTTGATGGTCTTGTTAAGTAGCAGCCATGGATGAACGACTTAATCCCCTTTAGTTCTTTTGGTCACTATCAAGTCATTAGGTGCTTGTGATGTTCACACAGTTTGAGTGAATCTGAGATGGATTTTAATTAATGCAGTATGTATGGACATATCATTCAAAGACCTTTTAATGTTGAAGAAGTAATTTATATTGTTTACTTGTTTTTATTTCACTAACTTAAAATATTTTTCAAAAATTGCACTGTGAAGTGCACTGTACCTGTGTAATTTAGGTTTCCTGAAAGAACATTTTGCTTCATTTTATTGGGTCAGAAACAATAACAAACTACATAATTTATTTCACTATATAGCTAGAAAATACAGTTTCCAGAATCTTACCTAGTATTGATAATGACTGACTTCTGTTTGCTTTTTCTAAATACATTTTATACAAGCCATGCTTGAGATTAAATTTGGTGCCTAAAGATAAACTTGTTATTGAAAAGGAACGTGAAAGTATTTTAAAAATATATATCTAATTACTTTAAATGTCCTATTGCATGACCCAGAAGTTTTTTGTTTTTCAAAAAAAAATAATCTTTAATTCAAAATAATTGTTATGGTCTGGTTGTGAAATTAAGAGAACTGCTTATTTCACTTGACGGTTTTGTTTGTTGGGGCTTTAAAAAAATTACACTTTGGGAATCTCAAAGCACGTTGTTTGTTTCTGTACCATTACAGTAGAAAAAAGAGGATCAAATTCAGCATTTTCTAGGTAAGCTAGACGGACAAATACAGTATTTTCTTTGTACTAGTTACTCATCTTTTTTTTACAAGATAGACAAATAATTCTTTTGGATACCCTATCTGCTTCAGAGCAAGGGCTACATGTATCCTTTGATTTACTGTTGTTGGTAATCAGTTCAGGATGAAAAGCAAACCTTTTTCGTAAGAGTACAGTACTCACTGAGAAGCATACACTTAGTAGCTGCACAAACTTGAATGCAGAGAGCAGAATGTCTGCACTTAAGTGAATTTAACACTTTTATCCATAACTCTCTCCAACATATAAAAAGAGGCACTTTCGAAAGTAAGGTTAGTTTTATGTTAGCAGTGGACTACAAGTGGGCATATTTGAAAATGTTGTTGTGGATTATTAGACGTACTTAGCAAAGGGATTTTTACTCTGCTGTTTTCTGGGCAAGTAGTGTATAGCATGTGTGGCTGTAGATATGAAAGGACTGCATTTTTCCTTGCTGCAAGCACAGAATAAATTTGTCCACATCATGAAGCGGCTGGTACAACCTGATAAATGGACCTATTGTCTTGTGGCACATTTACAGTTTTTCTGAGTAGATTGCAAAATACTATATCCTAAATGGTTAGGTAAACCATACTTAATTATTCCATCTTGTTCATCTCAATTGTGAGATAAGAATCATCATCTTTTGTTGGATTATTTCTACTTTCATGGAAGTAACAGGTCTTGCTAATGTTAAGTTTAATATTAGCGTCTATATTATTCACTCCATGTTTGTTGTCAAAGAGCAATAAACCAACAAGTAAATACAGTTTAAAATGTGTACTTATTTACTACTCTTTATTAGGTGAAAGAATTGCTAAAGGAATTTCTTCTTCGGATAATACTGTGTATTATCATATACCTGACACTACTCTACAAATAAGTATGAATTCCTCTTGAAGTCTGCATAAATGAAAATTCTGTTCTTTTTGGATGAAACATAAGCAAGAGGTAATGTAGGAAACATACATCTCAATTGGTAGTAGATGTCAGCTGATGCTCTGCAGGTTTCTGCAGCTGTGACACTACAGATTTAGTCATTCAAACATTAGATCCTGTATGCCATACGTATCCATTTCCAGACATAAGTACAATGTCCTCTAGCACTACAGGAGGTAAATATATCGGATACATTTGTGATCTTTGAGAAGTGGATGAATTGTTGACCATGAATGGGAGCTAGCAATTTCAATACACAAACAGAAGAATGTGAGAGAGAGGCCAGTAAGGCAATCATATGTGGAAGAGGGAAGAAAAAAAAAGAAAATGAAAGAAAGAAAAACGGGGAAAAAAAAAAACACCCCCCCAACAAAACAAAACAAACAAAAAAACCAGGCAGATGAAATATTCCATATGCAGCTAGGAAGTCTCATGTTTGCTACCCTTGTTCTCATGGGGGACTTCAACTTCCCAGGTGTCTGCTCAAAATACAACACAGCAAAGAGGGAATGGTCTAAGAGACTCCTGGAGTGTGTGGACACAGGTGGTGAGGGAACCAACAAGGGAAGGTGCCCCACTTGACCTGTTGTTTGCAAACAGGGAAGGACTTGTGGATGACATGATGGTTGGAGGTTGTCTTGGGCACAACCATCATGAAGTGGTAGTGTTTTTTGATCTTTGGAGAAGTAAGGAAGGCAGTTAGCAGAACTACTGCCTTGGATTTCCAGAGGCAGACACTGGCCCGTTTAGTGACCTGGCTGACAGAGTCCTTGGGGAGGCAGTTTTAAAGGCAGAGCACTCCAGGAAGGCTGAACTTTCTTCAAAAATGAAATCCTAGAGACACAGGAGCAGGCTGTCCCAGTGTACCCAGAGCTGAGCTGGCTGGGGAGAGGACCAGCCTAACCGAGCAGAGCTTCTCCAGGAACTCAGGAATTCATGAGCTTTGGATTAAGGGGCAGGAAATTCAGGACAACTATAGAGCTGTTGAACTTGGAAGTAGGTTTTAATCAGAGTGAAAGTTCTAGCTTGAACAGTTTTATTAACAGACAGCAGGGTAACTCTGCTGTTCAGGATCAGTGTGCTGACTAATCAGGTTGTTCTGTGCTGGGTTTCCAGTGAATCAAAAAACACAAGGAAATCTGTGGTGCTTCACTTCAGCAAATACACATTTCGTGCACTTCTAACACTATTTTTTACCAAGGATAACACAGCAAACATTTTTACGTTTGTTCACTGTTTCCTTTTCATGCAGCGTTCCGTAATCACACAACAAACGGCCGCGGCCCGCCTCGACCCGCGACATGGCGGCGCTCCCGCGCTGCACGTAGGGCGGCCGGGCAGGCGGGCGGGCGGCGGCTCTCCGGCGGCGGCCCGCGGTGATTTTTGATCCCGGCCGGACCCCGTACCGCCCGGCCGGGCGGAATAAACAAACCCGGCGGCGCCCCGCCTCTACCCCTCGCCATACCCCCCCCGCCTTCCACCTCAGGCGGCGCGAGCCCGGCCGCGGCCGTTCCCCGGCGCCGCGGACCGTTAGAGCCGAGCCGCCCGCCGCGGGCCGTTGGGGCTGCGCCCGAACCGCCGTCCCTGACGGCCCCGCCGCAGCGAGCGTCCCGCCGGCCGCCCACCTGCCCTGCCTTGCCCTGCCCTGCCCTGCCTTGCCCTGCGCGGAGCCGCCGTGCCCCTGCCCTGGGGAGAGGTGAATGAAAAGCTCCCGGCCGTGAGCAGCGCTCGGAGTTTCCTCGGGACTTGCTGCCCCGTCACCGCGGCGCTGCTCGGCTGCCTCAGTTCGCTCACGCGTGCTGCCGCCGCCGCCGGGTGTTGGTCGGCTCCTGCCGCGGCGGTCAGGCGCAGGAGGTCGGGCGTGAGCTTGAAAACTCCGGCAGGCAACAGCTGCGAACTTAATTAATTTCCTTTAATTTTTTTTTTATTTTTTTTTTCTTAGGGGTGGGAGGGCAAGAGAAGAGCTTCAAGGGGGGTTCCTGGGTCAGCCAGCGAACAAACTGAAGGCAGGCTGCCCGGTGGCTTTTACATTTTAACGCTGAACTTAAACAGCTTTTCCTCAAAAAAAAAAAAACACATTATTTATACCAGTGAATTCACTCACAACCTGTTCACCGTTTAAACTGCCGGGATCGTTGCTTGCCACATGCTCGCTGCTGCTGCTGCGTGCGCCAGTGCTGCGGTTTGAAGCGGGTTTCTGAGGCAGGGTGCGTGTGGCTGTGGAGCTGCGCGTGGAACTCAGAGACAAGCTGATGGCTTGGTCTCAAGTAATTTTAAGGATTTAGAGCATTTCAACGCAGCTTCATAGCTTTTGATCAGATGGCTTGAAAAAAAAATCCCAAAGGTTATTAAAAGGGAGAAAGCTGATCCCGCTGGGTGGATCAAAGCTTCTTGTAAATGCACTGATAAGGAATAGTAGATTGGGCTTGCCGTGGTAAGTGTACAAACAGCCAAAGATCAATACTGTCGCGCGCAGACAGTGCGAAGGTTGGTCGGTGCCAGCAGAGGATAGACGTGCGCCTTCAGTTATGAATGTATTGTGTATCTTGGTGTTGTTTCAGGCTTACCAGCGAGTGCTGAGATCAGTCAATACTTTAGGTGTTAGCTAAGCACGTGTATCGATTATAAACGATGGCAAATAAGCATGTTAGTAATAGAAACAGGGAGATGGTGTGTGGGAAGATGGTATTTTCAAAAGTTTTTGTAAATCTGTGGCTTTATTAGCAGTTTATTTGAAGATGGAAGTGGTTCAAGAGGAAATGGGTTGTATTTTTGGGCTCTTCGGCGTGTTTTCCTTGAAATAGTAGATCACCGTATTTAAAGCTATGTGGTTTTTCCACAGATGCTTGAAAGTCTGCTACTAACGTCAGCCTAGAGTCTCCTAAATTGTGGTGTGCTGTTCATTTCTTAGTGGAGTTTGAACACTTGCCAGTTAAATGCAAATTCATGCACGTATACAAAGCTGTACACAGGCCAGGAAGCTGCTGATGCTCAAACTAAGTTTCTGGGTGTGTATTACACTCCTCTTAATATGTGTTTTGGGGGCTTACAGCAGTGCTCCAGTAGAGCTGTTTGACCTGCAGTGTGGGTTAAGGTGAGTAACACAGAAAAGGGCTTCGATGTTACTGAAACTCTGGCTATGTTACTTTAATCACAGTAATCTTTGTTACATCATGTCTAAAACTAGACTGAAGCTCTTCAGGGCATTGTCCTGTCTTATGTTTCTGAGAAGTACTTAGTACACTTTAGGGAACTGAGGCTAGAAACACACCTTTTCATTTCAGTCATTTCACAGTTTAGCTTTCTAAATGTCTCTGTTTATCAAGTATTTAAGGTGGAGTAAGCTGTGTGTGCTTACAAATTGCTGCATCAGATATGCTAAAGCAGTGTTACATGTCATTAATGGGACCAACGTGATATAATCTGTTGTTTTAATATGAAAATCTAACATAATCCATTCACGTATGCTGACATGGTTTGTAGAAAAGTATGACCTACAAATGAGTAAAGCACTAAAAAAAAAAAAACCAACAAAAGAAATTGCTAGTTGCTAGAAATAACAATTGCTATAATGTTGCCTTAAAATTATATCGTACATGTGTATAATGCTCATCTTATGTTGGTGGTGCGTGAATCTGAGTAATAGGTACTTTTGGCTTCATGAGCTGCATTCACAACTCTTATTGTTTGGAGCAGACTGCATGGAGAGTTGCAGTAACAGCCTGCTAGTGATATGCAGAGCAGAAAGTTTTGAAACTGGGTTGTTTATTGGAGCTGTCAATCCATGCCATTATGATGTTGCAACTTTGCTTATTGAGGGATCTTTTTGTAACATAGGAATGAAGGGTTAATTACTTCCTTGACACATTAGAGAAAGTCTTCTCTGAAGACTATGGCTATTGCTAATACATAACACAAATGGAAACAACTTCAAATATTTGCCAGCAGGCTTTGCTTCCTTTTACCTTCTTGCAGATTTTTCCTGTAGCCTGTGTAGTAGGGAGAGGAATTGTCTTGCATTTAGATAAATAGGCTTTGGGCAACAGGCTGTTACCTACTCACAATATTTTACCAGACTTAAAAGCTCTTACCTGAAAACTACTATAGAAGTTGAAATGATGTTTCAGGTCATAGTTTGATCTGTGGAATTATGAAACTCTTTGTGGTATTTGAACACTTTCTTTCTGTGATCAAAAAGTTTCCTTAAGCACAGCCTCAAGCTCAATTATGCCAGTGTGTTTTTAATTTTCTACGACTGGTTGTTTCTGTAGCAATACAGAATAACACTGCTTATAATTCCCGGGGTAGGGGGAACTACACCAGCTTCTGAAAGGGTGCTAGCAAGCACCTCTAATTGGCTGAAAGCTTTTGAGGTATCAGTCCGTTGTTTTTTTGGGGAGGGGGGAATGGGAGCCAAACTTTGAAACTGAAGTGCTAGGTACTTAATAAAATGTGTCTGTCAGAATTGTAGGTGTGGTGTTAAAATACAAAGCCTGACATGGTGGTAGGCCTCGGTGAATCACTGGATCCATCTTTAGGTGTTGCAGAAGTGGGATAATTTGATCCTACTGTGATATGAATAGTATTGAAATGTCCTACTAACTGAATTAGCAACGTTAACAACTATCTGAGACTCAACTAGAAAATAACCTTCAATCTCATGTATTTGCAGTTCACTTTATAAACTCATTACTATCCTTTTTATTATTATTACTATTATTATTATTCTGTATAAACATATAATTCAGGAATAAGGTTTTGTAAATTGATATCATGTTGTCACTATAGTGTTTTGGTGAATTGGAACAGCAGAATTCCATGGGTAGTACTTGTTAAATGTACTTGGCAGCTGGGCTCTTAATTACATGCCAACTACAGTAAGACAGCAAAGGTATACTTATTGTATTGGAGTATTTATAGATGAAGGAGAAGGGAGTTCGCAGCCACATTACACAGCTGTGTAGAGGTTCAGCTACATGTGATTGTTTTCAGATTGTATGTGCAAAAAGAAGTATTTGGCACCATTAGCCACTGTTAATAAAGACTGCGTTGTGCCGTTGAACAGTTTACATGAAATATAAAATACACCACAGTTAGTAGAGAGAGACAAGAAATTCCAAGCTTTTACTGAAGAAAGAGTCATAGTATAGTTCACTTTTTTCTTAAGCCAAGCACAGCAGAGAGTCTGCAAACTTCTAGCGTTGTCTGCTTTAGAGCAACGTCCAGTATCATAAGTTCTTGTGTGACATGACTGAGCACTTTTCTCTGGTGCTTTTTCTTGCTGTAAAGATGCACCTGTAATCTTTTCTCTGAGCTTCAAGTTTCAACTTATTGCATGCCCAGCTAGTAAGAGCACAAAGTCTCTCATCTTTAACTAATCTCCTAAGCTGGTTAGCTATATAGTTATTTAGCATTAAAATATTTGTAAATGTATGCACACGTGCATACGTACACAGACTTGTCTGCACAAAAATCCAAACTTACCTTGTTGTTCTGTCATTGAAAGAGTGACAAATATGAATTACTTATGATGTTTTAGGTGTGATTGACCTATTTTTTCTAGATATGTAGTTGTGGTCTGATCAGATATTCTGAACATCAGCATCAAGTAGATTCACAACTCGATGGCCAGTTTCTCCTAAGATGACCAGCTTCATTTTCTCTTTTTTGAAAGAAATGGAGTAGAGTAACTTTGTATGACAAGAATGCTCTTTACTGTAACCTTTTTTCTTCTGTAAACTTAGGAATAGAGCGTGGTTCTTTCATCTCTGAAAAATGGAATGACATATTCCTTTTAAATAATTAGTTTGGGTAATGGTCTCTGCCATGCTGTTGTTGCATGCTGACATGTCGGAGTATATATGGAGCACCTACAGAACTTTGGATTTGAGAAATTCTGGAGTTAAGGGGTAAAAAGAGCCTGTTGAAACTTCTGTAGAGCCTCATGTTTTTTTTTATAATAGTAGTTAACAAGCAACAGATTTGTAGGCTATCTAAGCAGATAACTAAACAACTTGTTTCAAACTATAAAGATTCCTTTTGAACAGCAGTTTCAAAAAGTATGTATTATCTCACTACGCCTCTGTCATAATACATCAACATATCTAGACGTCTGTTTTCTATGGAATTTATAATCAGAGATGGATATCATCACTTTCAATATTCTGCTAATTGACTAAACTCTGCACGGAAAACAGCAGTTTGACAAACATGGATATACCCAGGATCTAGCTTTTATGCTAGGTAAACGATTCGATCTTTAGAATGGTGTCACAGGGATGTATGTACGTGTTGCTTTTAGCTACAGGTGACAACAGAAGGCATAAGTGTTACTTAGTTCTGCCTCCCCCCAGCATATCCTCTGTGTTTTGCTGTAAGAACAGGTGAACTTGATGTTTGAGGACAGTACCGGCTGAAATGCTGGGCTCACCTTCCTGTGGAGAAAACTGCTTGCTGAATCTCCAGTGGCTTGTGAACAAAATTAAACTTCTTGTAAAAGAAGAGATAAGGCTGCTTACCCAAAACTGGAGGTTGCATATGCATAGTATCTACTTCATTTTTAAATTGTGTTTTTCAGGCTCCGGGGATGGCATCTGAAACAGTTTTTAAGCACTAAAGTATTCTATTCTATTGTGTCTTTTTCCCCCCAGAACATGAAGACCAGCTTCTTTTGGAGCCTTCTTTTTTTTGCACTAAATCTCTCAAGAGCCAATGTATTAGCCTAAAATGTGTTTGTTAGATTGTTTTTTTAATGTAATTCTTCTTTAGATACCTAAGATAATACGGTATAGTCAGTTAAAATATAAATAAACGATACCATGTTTTTTTTTCCTTTCTCCCTCATTCCCACAATTCCAGCTCTGTCCTATGCTTTTTGAGCCAAAACTTCTGCGGTTAAATGATATGAATTATTGCTTGTTTGATCAAACAATGTTTTCATTCTAACTTCTGTGCTACTTTCCCAGGAAACTGATAATTAAAAGAAGCCAGCTCAGTAGAATTTCAGACATGGCAATGGAATCTGCTATAATCAGTTCAGTCCCTACCACTGCATCTCGTTTTGCCTTACTACAACTGGAAAGTGATACTGATTCGGAGCCTGGAAAAGCCAGAAGTGGCCGACGTGCTGGTAAATCTCTAGCGCCAGGGAGTAGATCTACAAATGTGAAGAAAAGAGAGAAAAGGAGAAGAAAGAGAGAACAGCAGCAGAGTGAGGCCAATGAGGTAAAGGGATTGTATTTCCAGTAGTAAGGTTGTTATCTCAAATAGTTTTTGCTGTCCCTGAAAAGTCATTGTTTTTTGTTTTCCATATGAAAGAAGAACTACTTAATCACAGATTACATTTTTTTCTTTTGTTTTAAAATTACTTCTTTACGTGAAAGTAGGATATTCCCTATTTTACAAGCTACTGTGTACCTTATCTGACTAAACACAGATGTAGCCCAGGCTATAGAGTAGGTAGGGTAAAGCATATGTTAAGGAAGTCCCTGTTGATAAATTGATACTAGATTGTTTTCATGCCTTCATGTTTTCACTCAGTGAAATAATCAGTGTCAGTTAATGTTTATGTTTTAGCTGTGAATGTCTAGGAGTTGCAAAATTTGCAGGTCGTCACAACAACATTTTCTAATTATGTGAGGTATTTTAAATGTGGCAGTATTGTATCCATATGATGCAGTAATTAAGGGCAATTCTTATTGCAGGTTCGTAAATATGACCTGTTGTAAGCTATAAGGACTATCTACATTATTCTTTTTTCTGCCTGAACATCTTGTTCTTCTGTTCACCCATGCCAAAACAGTATACCACAGTTTTATTGGTATTATGTTTAATTTAGTTCAGGTGTGAGCAAGCAGTAGTGTCTGACAGAACATGAAAACTGTAGGACACCGCTACCCATTCAGATTTGTTCAAAGTATTTTCAGCAGGAAAGATATATATATATTTATATGCTAGTCTGTTAAGGTTGTTTTTGTGTACTTGTTAGCATATTGATTAATATGAAACGTAACTGTTTTTCAGCTCAGAAACCTTGCTTTTAAAAAGATTCCTCAGAAGTCTTCCCATGGAGGCAGTCTATCTCAGCAAGAACAAAAACTGCATACTACGATGCAGAAGGACTCTCAGGAAGAAAACTGGCAAGAGTGGAGACAAAGAGATGAGCAGGTACAGCTTACTGTGTTTAGCTGTCTTTTGACTTTCCTGAAATACATTTCTTGATTAAGTTAAGTCTTATGGATAAAGAAATATGGCTGGAGAGGAAGCAACAAAATACTGCCACATGGAAGGAAAAGTTTCAGTGGAAATTCACAGGTTAAAAGAGGCCTTTTTGGTTCTTGACTCTAATTTGGCATTGAAATACTCCTTCTTGGTACTGAAGAATATATAGTGATTTTCTTTTATCATGCTGCATATTAATGTTTTGAATTGTTTGCAGTACTTCTACTATTTTAGGATAAAATACCAGAGCCGAGCAAATAAATAATCTTTTTAGGTCATCTATTGGGTAGTGTTTAAAGAAATGTTCTGGTACACTTTTTTTTGAGATTCTTTCAAATTGATTGGCTGCTATGCAGGTTTGTTCTTCATTTAACTCATCCCTATAGAACCTCAGACATCTGAATTCACTGTGGGTAATGCAATTTTGACTGTCTTGTTACGTCCTTCAGAGTAGTTAACTTTGCATAAACTTTTTCAAGGCTAACTGCAGATAAGTGACACTGACTGGAATTAAAAAGTATTTCATGAAACTAATGAACTCCTATGCTGGCAGCTAGTAGGATGATATTTTCATTTAGAGATTTTCAACTTATATCTCACCAAAAAAGATTGTATTGAACTGCTTCCCATTGCAGTTAGTAGAAAATATAGAAAGCTATATTGACAAAAGATTGACAGTTGGATGCTGCCCTTGGTTTTTATATGTTGCTAATGCTTTAATATAGGTTCTTCCTTAAACAGAATATATCCAAGTTCTTACCTTTGCAGGCTTCTGGATGATTGTCCTAGCAGTGGAGTAATGACCTAATAATCCTTTTTGAAAATTTCCAGAGCTAATTAGCTTCAGAATTACTTTTAAGGTGCAGGTTTGCTTTGTCCCGTAGGTAAAATTTTTGTATTCTGCATGCTATTAAGCAATTACTTCAGGTAAAAAGGAGAATCTTGTCTTATTATTGGACGGTGAAATGGTCAGATGAAGTAAACTCAATTATAAAAAACAAGTTGTTATTCATTTTGATCTTACTGACATAGGCTACACTATTGTGAAGTTGCCTTGGGATTCTTTTGTTTTAAAAATAAATTTAGACCGATTACTATTATAGTGACATACAGTTGTTAAAGTCCTAAAGACATTTCTGTGTCACTTTTATGAGGAAAAGAAATAGCCAAATTCTGTCACAACTCTGAGACTGAAAAATAGGCGGTTCCGTAGCACAGCTATATTTCGAACAGCTTTCTCTGGTTACAATGGACCGAGTGTAAGGAATGGAGGTACACTGTGGACCATCAGTATTTTTCCAACAAATTCCTTGATAAATTTAATTTTGCTACAGTAAATGTTTAGAGAAATAGATGACATTGGCATAATCACTGTTAAATTGCAGTGTAAACACAAAATAATTGTTTCAATTTACTGATAGAACTCATAATCTACAGGTTTCTCAGACAGCCATAGAGGTTACGGTGAAGTTTTTTGGTTCATATATGATTTAAAACATCAGGTTTTAGACCTCAAAGTGCCAAAAATGTCCAGAACTACTTTGAATTTCTTACTTTACCCAGAAACTCTTAAAATGTGAATATTAAAATCTGATGGATGGGAAAAGAAATTGTCACTTGTGATTCCGGTCTTAGAACAACAATGAAAATGTTTGCCATAGTACAAAATATATAACATCAAGTGGGTATCTTAGGATATTCTTAATAAAATAAGCATAATCAATAATTTCCTTTTAAAATTGTTACATTATTTCACTGTTTGTAGCTGCCACTGCTAAATTACAGCACTGTCAGGCATTGAATTGGCTTTGTTTTCCTTGCATGATGGGGAAAAAAAGACACAAGTGAAAATGGTGAGGACTTCAGTTTGGTTATATCATATACATCTCAAAAGCTTGCATCGAATGTTGGTTAGTGTTATTAACTTTTGATTTCTGTTTTTTTTTTTGTTTGATTGATTTTGGCGGGGGTAAAAATTATACTGACAGTATCATCAGATTTAATAAAAACATCTCTGAATGGGAGAAACTGATTAACAGGAAGGTTCAAATGGCAACTTGCACATGTTTATCTGAGAAAAGAGATATGGACTCAAACTGTTCACATTCAGAAGGCATGAAATCCTACTCTATCACTTCCACAGTTTCCCTTGTCCAATAATACAGTATTAATGAAGAGGTAAATGTTGAATGGTGTACAGTAAGGGAGGGTGATACTCAGCACCAGATGAGAAACAGTGGCTCCCTGCTGTGGATGCTGTAGAAAGGGATGAACTTCCACAAAGAGCAGCTCCCAATACACGAAGAGTTCCTCCTGGCATATTAACCTTTCAAATTGCCATACTGCATGACAGTTTCCTTCTATAAGATTTTGACTAGAGGACATCAAAAGTTAAGTTTGTCCAAACTATCGAGCTATTTTGTAAATACGATGGATGATACTAGTCTTTCTTCAGCAAAGCTTTGAAGAGAGTCACTAAGTTTTGTATATGGATTTCTATTTATGAGGGGTATGATGTGTACTCAGAGCTTAGTCATTAGAAGTGTATCATGAGTACATAAGAAAAGGAATCTGTGGTTTCTGGATTTTGGATAGGTTTAAGTAATAATGAGCCTATTCTGAAACTAAGACTATGTGCGCCAAAGCAGGACTGAATGTGCTTGGGAGTCTTTTGGGTAGATGACTGTCTTTGAGAATAGTCAGGTCTAAGCAGCAGCTCAGTGGAGTGCTTTAGAAGTAGTGACCTTTGTTCTGCTTACAGACAGCTTTGAACGTGCTCAGCCCTGTCCAGAACTGAATGGCTACTAGGTAAATTAATTATGATAGGGTTATTGTTGTATTAGAGATCACATAATGCATTTCTTTAATATTCATAGTAACATTATGGCAGCACTGTTTTGTGATAATTATTTAGCCCACAGGATTCTAAATTACTGCTTACAGACACAGTAAGTGATGAATGCTATGTTCATCTTTTTGTGAACGTACCATATTTTTGTATGTTAAATGTTCTCTTTTTGGTATTTTTTTCCCTATCCTCACTCTCTCTTTTTTTCATGTTCATATGGAGCTTTTCTGTGTAACAGAAAAGTCCTAACTTTTGGTAGATAACTATCATGGTCAGAATGGATTCAAAAGTTGCGGGCAAAAGCAGTTCACTGATTTGGGGGGGAAATTTCAGACAGTTTAACTTACTGTCAGTTAACAAACTCCTAATTACTGGTTCTAGTACTGAAAGAAAACAAAGAAATAAGTTTGGAAGTTTGGAAAGCAAACAAAAATCAACAGAAGAAACCTCACTGTTGTCTCTGTAAAACCTTTCCTCCCCAATTTTCGCTCCTCATTCTCCTTGCCGCATGCTGCACTTCTTTTCTCAGAAATAGAAGAAGAAAATATCTCAAAATCATTCAGGTTGGCTTAGCTCTGCTCTCCTGTTAAGTGATTAAAAAAAAAAAGGATGCTTACTCTTTTCTGTGCAATGAAAGAACACTGCAATGAAAGACTTTCTGATGATCCTTTGATGATGATGCTTTTAATCCCTTAGCATCCCTCTGATTTTTGTTTAAAATGATTTTTATTTTTAGGCTGAAATAAATCTCATAAACAAGTCTTCAAGACAGGATACATGTTCCATAAAGATTTCTTATAACACTGTGTGCTTACATCTATCAAACAGTTTCCCAAAGCAAGTTACTTTATTACTCATAATACAAAAAGTTTTATCTGTTTTTAATAACGCCATGTTCACATCAGTGAAGCTTTCTGGTTACTCTACTGATACGTGCATCAGAACAGAAATTTTAATGTGGTCTCTGTCTGCTTTTTCTCTTTTTGCCTTTTTTAAATTTTTTTTAATGTTTTAACAAACCAGTCACAAGCAATGTTAATTTTGTTTCTTCAGCTGACATCTGAAATGTTTGAAGCTGATCTTGAAAAAGCATTGCTGCTGAGCAAACTGGAATATGAAGAGCACAAAAAGGTATTTGTGGGATTCATCTTAATGTAAAAACTGCAGAAGTTTTTGAGATTCAAATTTTAAAAGTAAAGTAAATCACTCTTAAGAGTACAGCTCTTTCGTTTACATTGTTTGCCTCCACTCCTCAGATCCTTGAGAGGTTTAGAAAAATAGACGATTTGAGAGAAACCATATCAAAAAATATTTTGGGTGGTTTGTTTGTTTTGTTTTTAATTGGCCTGTGAAGAGTACAACAACAGATCTTGACCTTGCTCAGAACAAATCTGGCACACTTGGAGAGTCAGAAGATCAAAGCACTGACTTCTCTTAAACTGTTAGTAATGTTTAAAACTTGCATTTTCACTAACAACTTTTCTCTGTTTTAAATATTTTATTTCTGATAAGCTGTATACATTTCCCTCAGCTGGTCAGGGAATAGATTGTTTCAGACTGCTATTTTCTGAGTGGTTCTTACAAAAAACCGAGGAGTTTTCTTTAAAAGTATGGTTGAATAAATTTTAATTTCTAATAGGAACTTGCTTCTTAGCAATAACTCAGGAGACAATGAAATGTTACAAAAAATGCAAGTTTAACCATAATTATGCATCATGAAGAAATAAAATGTGCGCATGCACTTCTTTGCAAATATATTCATACTTCAGTTATTTGAGGAGGGAGAATACCACAATGCTTAAAACCCAGAGTTAAATTTTTAACTGGTGTACTAGAAGTTCTTTTTGAAAGTGAAGACAATCTTCAGGCATAGTAGCGTTTTTTATTTTGTGCAGACTTTTTGAGAATTACCTTTCAATAAACAGTACACATGAGTACAGGTTAAAAACATTGTTTTCATGGAAAGAAAAGTACTCAATTTCCATTTTTTTATATACCATTTCTTCCGTAAGACTATTTGGGCTAAAATCAAACAAAACATCTGGACAGTGACACTTTGCTAAAAATGTTAATGCAGATATGGGGGGGAGGTGTTGTTTAGGTTCAAGTGGATATCATGTACCAGCCTGTCTGATTTCAAAAGGAGACAGCTGTTAGAGCATTGCTGTACACTAATTACTCTTACTCCTCCTGAATGAATAAGCATATTTTGAGAATAAAATGAAGGTACAATAGACCTGTTTATTTTTTTTAAAGGCAGTGCTAACTTTCTTGCATTTGATTACCTTATATTCTCAGTCTGAGTTTTTATATAAAACTGTGGAGGTGATTGAGGGGGTATTAGGTGGATAATTCATTTGTGATTTAGTGAAGAGCAATGCTCTACTTCAGAAAACAGAACCGATGCTTAATTGCTGATGTGTGCCTTACACTCTAAACCAATCTGAAGCCTGCAAATTCCTGTTCAGGCCAAAGTCTCCTTTAATATATCATCACCATATTTTTCCTTTATAAAGCTTCAGGTAAAACAATATTTGGGTACTGAAGAAAGTTATACCAGTGGGACTTTATTCTTCTAGGAATATGAAAACAATGAATGTACTTCACCTCAGTCAAAGTCTGTGAATAAGAAAGAGAAAAGAAAGAACCAGCAAGGAAAAGACAAACCTCTCACTGTGTCCCTGAAAGATTTTCAGTCAGACAGTAATATAGGTATGCCTTATCATACCATGTGAGCTGTTCTACTTGGAATTTTGATAGTGTGTATGCTAACAGCAAAATGACCTTCTGTCTCTGTTCATTAATACTGTGTTTGAACAAACACTAAATGAGTTGAAGTTAATATGTCCTACAAAGTCTAAAATCTAAATGTTCATTATATAATAGTAGACCAGTTAAATTAGCAGGAAAAAAAAGAAGAGGTTAAAGAAAACATAATTTAATGTATCCCTGGGGTGGGAAGTAAACTCAAATACTGTGTCTATTTTAATCTGTGTTTTTTAGAGTGATGTAGTACGTCCACATTCTTCAGGCAACTGAGTTTTTCTGTTTTGAATAATAGGAAGTCAGTTTGCCTTTCTTCAATACCATTTTTTATTAAAATAAGCAAATACAGAAAGAATTTTTATATACTAGTTATTGGTTACGTGTTTAGAACTCTTTAATTTTTGTCTATAGAGAAAAGCTTCTGAAATTTAGTGAAGAAGTAAGTTTAAGGTAGAGTCTGGAAAAGGAAGAAAGTTATTTGTTTTCTAACATCCTCTTTCTAAGGATGTTTTCTATTTAAATTTACAATATTATTAATCACATTCTTTCCAGAGAATTTGAATATAAGAAAAAGATAAATAGCATAGCGTTAGTATCTTAAGACGAGGCAATGGAAGGCATTCAGGTATACAGTGAGAAATATGCTATAAAAGCCTGAGTTAAAAACAATACCAAACAAAAAAAAAAAGTTGTAGCCGTATGTACCAAAAACATTGCCTTCCACTTTAACTGAAGCAAATGTATATGGGATGCTGCTTTTGATTTAAATAGCGTGAAAGAACTGGGAAAAAAAATCAAATATATAGAGATTAACGCAAAATGCGCTTTATAATCTTTACTTCTAATGCTTTGTACTTTTTTAATGTGGCATTGAGAGGTGATTAATGTTGAAGAACTCCAATACTATTTTTTTGTCCCCGCTTTTCAAAATGGCTTGCTTTAATAGTGAGCTATATAAGATTTCAGTGACTTCTTGTCATTTCTTTTTTTCTATTCTTTTCAGATAACCTTGCTAAAAAACATGAGGTAAGTCTTAATTTTTTCTTATTCAACTAAATTTTCTTACTAAATAAGAATAATTCTTATATTTAGAAAGTAATTACTTGGGCACTCTCTGTAGTGACAAACAGCTATATATTCCCAAACTGGCTGATCTGCATTTGGAAAACTTTTAGAGATGCAGATTTAATAGGGATGTATGTCTGTAGTGTAGTACTTGAGAACTTAGTGTTGGCTTTCTTAGAGATAGCTCTTACTTCTTTAGTTTTCAGATAGTCTTAAACTTTGATGAGAATTGCAAATTTGCATGTTCAAAAATAAAAATCGTAGTACAAACAAAAATAGGTTAAGAAAGTGTTGTAATGTTACTATGTTGTGGTACAGTGCACAAATATTAAAGCTCTTAGAGGGAATAACAGTTAACAGTGAAGTGAAACAAAACAGTGAGGGCATAGTGCAAAAGTACTTAAATCTAGTTTAATTCTTTCGTGCAATCCCATGATCAGTTAAATGATGACCTTTAATTTCTAGCTCTTCAACTAGTATCGTATTCTTTAGGTAGAAATCACAATATTGTCAGGATGTACAAGACAAAATAATATCAGGATATTGTCTTCCATTACTTAAGTTATTTTTGAAGCATGTTGAAGCATGAAGCTTAATAATAACCTGTGTAAAGGGAAATCTGTTATGATGTTTACCTTTGACAGGAGCTGAGCTCTCCCCAGACTTCATTGAATGATGGAAGATTTTTCAACAGACTAGAAGATGATGTTCACAAAATAATTAAAAGAGAAAAAAGGAGAGACCAGCTTGCTGACTGCAATGAAACAGATAACTGCACATCTCATGAGCACAACCAGGCATGTAAAACGGAAATCACTCTGAAATGAAAAAGTTTCTTGAAACTACTTCAGTGATTAGAAGAGAGCACCTGAGAGAAGATAGAGATAATTACAAGCAGGATAATCTTAAAGAACCTAAACAAAGAAACGAACAAAAACAGACAAAATCCTGTAACACATTTTTTAATACATTTATTAATCTGAAGAGGTGTTTAAATCACGTGTGATCAAAATACTTCTTTCCTCACAGAACATGCCAATACTTATTACTGCATTTCTTATTTATTCTTTTGCCATTTGTGAAGATATTCTGATCCAATTTCCATTAAAAAAATAAATCTAGTTTATAATAGAGAAATAAGTTGCCTTTCCTAAGAACTGAATTCCCATGACTCAGTTATTAATAAATGATACTTGCTTGTTTACAGGAAAGTGTTATGAAAGATGGAAGAACAGAACAACTAAAGCTTGAGCTTGAAAAGAAAGATGCAGAAATTCAGCAACTTAAAAATATAATAACTCAGTGGGAGGTATGTAGCTTAAAAAGCTTTAAAGTAGTGAACAAAATTTAACTTTAGTTGTGTCTTATTATCCATTTTGAAATAAAGTATGTATTAATCTGTAGAGATGGTTTAGCTTGGACAGAGAATTTTTTTGCTCTGTAAAGACAATCCACTCCTACTACATGAAGTAGTCTTTTTTGCTAAATTAAGAATCTAATAATAATTAGAAGAATCAATGCAGAATACCCAGAAATAAACTTTGTATCTGGCATATCTGTTACTAGTTGTTTTCTAGTGTTGCTATTTTGTTCATTGTCTAAAAAAAATCAAAGTAGTAATCTAAGACTAGGCAAGATCTTCAGCAACCTGATCTGTCTTGGAAGTTAGCTCTGCTTAGGGCAGGAAGTGGGATTTCCTCAGGTCTTTTCCAATTTGTAAAATGGAATTTATTTTTTTTTTAGTTCAAATAAGCTTTTCTTGCATTTAGTAACTACTTATTTGTTGTAGGTTTTTTGCTGTTGTTTTTATTTAGAGATTCAGTCCACTATCTGAAGTGGACTCTCTTTACCTCTCTGGTATCTCTCTTTAAAGAGAACAGTATTTGGAAAGGTTTAAGAGGACTCCCTTAAAGCTGTGGTGTAGCAAGAATGAAATTCTGTATTCTGCCTTCTCCTATTAAAATACAAGTAAAACTAGAGTGAGTCAGGCTCAATATATACTGAAGCACACCAGGAAAATAGATTTGCTCTTTAATAATTACACAATATTGCTATATACCGGAATAGCTAGGAAAAATGCCTCTAGTTGTTTCCATGTGTTCAGGCAGTATTAACACTGTATGGATAGTATCTAGAGCAAAAAGGGCAAAAAGTCCACGAGGAACTGGTATTGCAACAAAAAGAGTAAAGCAACATGGAATTAAATTATTTTATTATGATTTTTATTCATTGCTTAAGGTAGATTGAGCAGGTTGATTTGGGAGTCTTCTGATGCTTCAGAGAAGGACTATTACTGGTATTAATAAAGACATAAACTTCATTAAAAGCTGTTTTCACTGTGTACTAGAGTTGTAATCCCCAGGTTATTTTTTGGAAGTATAAATCTGTTCAGATTTACCACTGTTAGCACCTCACTGCATTTGGCAGAGTACAGACAATGCATACGGATATTGGTGAGATGATAGATGATGATACAGCTGTTTAATTTTATAAACTTGTCCAGGGAGTCCAGAGTTTTAGGTGGCCATCAAAGGTCTTGCTTAAGTGTAAGCAAGATACCACATCTGTTAAAATGCCATTTCATTTCCTTCCAGTTCTTGTAAATGTTAATGTTTATTGTTTGTGGCTGTGATACAGTGCGTTGGTATACTGGAATTGGAAGTGCTATTATTTAAAATTTGGAAAAAAAAATATTGGAAGTGCTATTATTTAAAACAAACAAACAAAAAACACAAACTGTGGTGGGGCTGCAGTTACTGGATATATGAACATGTGCATGGTTCCATGACATTAAGAAACTGGACATTCCACAAACTATACTAATAGCTTTTTTTCATGTTTTCAGTGCATTGCAGGGTAAGCAGTAGCTTCAACTTTTTAGGGGGAGTAAGATTTGTGAGGACTAGCTGATATTCTGAGTGGGAGGTGATAGCTTCTTTAAAAAAAAAAAAAGTATGTTTGAAATAGAACTTCATGTGCAGTTTTCTGTCAAGAGCCTACAGGAACCAGAGATTCATGACAGGAAAAATAAGTTTAGTTAAGATACATGGCTATAATGGACATTGGTGGCCGGTTAAGGAAAAGGCTGCCTTATGAAGAAAGTGTATCGGATTGGAAAAATACCAAAAAAGGAGTTCTTGAGTAGTAACCTCTAAAGAGTTGAAAAGGAGAGACGGTAACTACAAACTAAAAATACTGAATGAAATAGTCTGTAGAGCAGCAAGATCTTATTCTACTCACCAAGTAATGTGAAAACTATTCATATTATCCAGAAAGTGTTTATAATTGTGTGCTGTCTGAATGCTTTTCTGGCAAGAAACCATAAAGCCCTTGATGTAACAGGCCTTTATAATTCAAGCAGCTCTAAATGCATGTTCTTGTACTGACACAACTCTTATTTTAACTTCCTCTAAGGCTTGTGGTTGCCTTAATTCTGGGCTTTCAGTTATTCACCCATTTCACCTGTCATGTATCCATTACTTTGGTTGTTACTTATCTAAGACAAATCAGATTCTCTGCAGCAGTGATGATTTTCAACCCGAAAACCTTTTATTCGTGGTTATTTAAAAAATGTTTTTATAGTGTATACAGGTAATAATTTATTTTCTTTCATACAGGCAAAGTATAAAGAAGTAAAAGGAAGAAATGCACAACTTCTGAATATGCTTCAAGAAGGTGAAAGTAAGTAAGGGTTTTATCAGGAAACTTCAAAGTTCTTTTAAAAACCTGGAAAAACTTTCCAAGTAGCGTAAAAAAAAAAAAGTTGTCATAGTGACTATAAAGAACTAGGAAGCCATTGATTTGCAGCAATTCCAGTAAAACTGAGGGTTTGGACCACACAGTACTGCATTTCTGATAATACATAATCAAATATCAGTTGCATTTTGAGATCATTCTTTGAAATTTAAACTGCTTAGTTATGTTTTTAGGTAAAGTGATTCTTTGAGTTGGACTTTGTTTTCCTAGTGACTTGATCTGTTCTGGACTGATTTCATTAGCCTCAAGTGGCCCTGATTCTGGTAAATGTTCAGTTCTTGTATATTTGCAAACTGCTATGAACGGTTGGAAACACTCTACATCAAGCATTTTGCCATGCAATGAATAGGGACAGCTAAACCCTATTATACATGAAATGATGATAGCTCTCTTCTGTTTTAACACTGTTCATAGCTCACATAATTCAGAGTTTTTGTCAAAGATTGAAAAAATACATATACACAGATGTGCATATTTATGCACATATATACACATATGTAAATATTCTAGTATCTTTTTATGTGTTAGGCATAGTTATCACTTAATATCCCTAATGTTGTATGAAGTAATTGGATGGGTCTGCGATACCAGGCACAGCAATTGCCTTAAAAAATTGCCTTTGCTTTTCAGTTTCTTAATTTAGTTCTTACATGTAGTTTCCTCTCTGGGTTAGGTTTTTGAGTTAAAAAAATCTTTTTTTTCTGCAAAGTGTGTTTATAAAAAAGCTAAGCTGTTTGTAGTTCGCAATGATATTATGAATGTTTCATAATGTTAACTCACTGGAACTTTATTACTTCAAGTCAGTTCTGAGCCAAGTATAAATGTTTTCATCTTGAAAGGAAAGAGAGAAAGTTCTGAACATTTTTTCTATGTATGTGGAATAGTGATGGAATATAAAAGCCAAGCAACTTTGTGGTTTTACCAGATCTGATCTTGTACAGAGTTAGAGTATTCTGTATTTTGTCTCCAAAATTTGCGTACAGGGTTAAGTGTTGTATAAGTAGTGCGAGGTTGAGGTTTAACCTTCAGAGTTTTTCAAGCTGCTACTAATGGCATTGGTAGCTAATATCTATTTTTGATAGACATCTTCTGTTGTCTTAGTGAAGGCAGAGTTATTCAGAAGTACCAAAATAGTGAAGTAAAGAAACATCACAGTGCTGTTGCAGATGAAGACCTGCAGATCTAGAAAAATCCTCATGCTTTGTTGTCTCTTTTTGTCTCTGTAGTGAAAGACAAAGCAGAAATACTCCTACAGGTTAATGAATCACAAATTATCAAAAATGAATTGACCTTACAGGTAAGCAAGGATTTCTTAATGTAATTCAAAAATGCTGTTCAAGGCAATGACAGGAGGAAGCTGAAACCACAACTTGCTTGAAGTAAAAAATGTTATGTAGCGCTGTGCTAATGAAATGTGTGTCAGATGACATGTAAACCTCTGGTATGATTAACTTAAAACTCTTTCTGGAAAGACAGCAGACTTCAGCACGCCTGAAAGGATTTTGCCTTCAATAGTGCTTTAAGGATGTCATCCTTCAGTAACCCAAGCTCAGAAGCTCTGAAAGGTGCTTCAGAAGATGCTTTTTTTTTTCTGTATGTTGTTTCAGCATTGTTTTTTGGTGGTGGTGGTCTGGAGGTTGTGTTGTTGTTGTTGTGTTTGTTTTTGTTTGATTCTAGTCTCTGGTTTGGAAAAGGCTGCTGTATAAACACGAGTGAGGTGCAGATGACTTCTAAGCATGACTGTTGGCAAGCCACCGCTGTGAAGAGCACACAAGATTTTTAAGCTTAGTTTCGGTTTACGGCTACTATTCTAAGCCTTTAACTCATCTAAATTATTATCAATTTAGTAAATTGTCTAAACTTATTATCAAGTAGTAATTTTTAAGGATGATGTAGTAAGCTTATCTGTACTGCATAATATTGCACCAATTAAGTGCTCTATGGAAGAAATTAATGTAGAGTTCAAAAGTCAGCAGAGTTTCTAACTTTATAGCTTTCAACAGCATTACACAGTTAAACCTGTAAATGTTGCTTGGGAAATAATGGTCATTAAAGAATGTTTTATTTGTAGTTGGTAGTTTTTCTTGAATCCAGCACATATTACTGGTTTGTCCACATGATACTAATGGAGAACTAAATTGACTTGATAAACTTGTACTTTATAAATGAATACTTTATAAATGAATATTCTGTATGTTTTTAGGTAACTACACTTCATGCTGCATTAGAGCAAGAAAGGTCCAAAGTGAAACTACTGCAGGCAGAATTAACAAAATACCAGGTATTGTTATTTTACATACCTGTAATTTTATCTGTTGTTGATGTAACTGAGACTGTCATGAGGTAACATGCTCCAAGCTGACCTGTTAGCTTGATTTTTTCTAATTTAAAAAATAATTTGCAGTTCAGGTTGTAGGGGAAAAAAAACACACAGTAGCAAAAACAACTTGTACTTTAAAGCTTGAAGGATGCTGGTAAATAAAAGCAAGAAGTTCCACCCATACTGTCTAATTGTGTAATAGCACTAACTGTAGATTTCATAGTTTTTTTTATGTCACACATTCTTCCCTCAATTCTGTATCAGAGTTCTGTCTCTAGCCAAATCTCTGTAAGAGATGAACACCAAGTTGTGTTGAAATTGAGTGCTAAGATCAGCATCTTGCTGACTGTGCATATTCTGTTTAACTTGGCCACTAATACAAATCATGTTAGTAAATCTCAGTTAACTGCAGTATAAACAATATGATGCTCAACATTCTGACTTTTTTGAAGACAGCAAATATTTAATCCCATGAGACTAAGGACTTGTACCTGTGCATGGCTTGGCACAGTTTATACTTTTCTTTGGCTGTGACCTTTTGCATAAGTTACAGGGAGAGCCTATAGGATGTAGTTGAAACTGTTAAGGTAGCCCTGTAGACTTTGGCAAACAAATGTCTTCAGATAACGTAAATTCTTTGGCTGGCATTACATTGATTCTATAGGTAATTTTTTGTCTTTCTGTTTTCGTCTTCTCCCTGTCACTTTACCACAAGTGAACAATCTGTTTCTTAAAATTGTTGTGCAGCAGTTGCCAAATATAGGTAGTTCAGCCCCTTATAGACAGGAGAAGCCTTACAGAAGCCATCCCCTTACGGAGAAGCTGAGTGCTCACACCACTAACTGAAACTAAAGTAAATCTGCTAGTGTCGCATTCATTCATATCACTGTTCTTACTACTATAGGTAGTATTTTGCTAATATTTAGTATTTTTTGTAAACAGACATTTTTTATTAAGAAAAGTTCATCATTACTTGTAATAAGCAGGATTAACAGAGTAACAGTATTGACTGAAAAACAAGTTCCTTTACATGCTTTTGTAATTAACAGACGAGGTGATTTTGTGGTACTCTTTGCCACATCCCCTAGTGTATATGCTTTTATCTTTACATATCTTGCTGTGTTTCTTTCATGTTTTTTCTTTTTTTATTTGCTTATTTAAAAAAAATGGTCTCGTCTGCCATGCAGGGATCATTGTTTCTACTTT
This sequence comes from Anser anser, assembly GCF_964211835.1. Lineage (NCBI taxonomy): Eukaryota > Metazoa > Chordata > Aves > Anseriformes > Anatidae > Anser > Anser anser. The sequence continues at coordinate 44,458,644 of NC_139723.1, forward strand.
TATTATTCTCCACTGTAATATTTCCAGGAAGACCACAATAACCCTTCTTATCTCCACTTCTTGTGTTGGTTTTGATAACACCAGGTTTGATGTCTTTAGGGAATACTTCTCTGAAATATGAGGAAGCCTTTAAAAAACTTGCATCAAAAATGTGTGGGTTAAAAATAATAAAGAAAAGCAGTAAAACCAGAGTGTTTTTTTATCACCAGATGTTAAAATCTCAATTATGTATCCTATAAATACCTCAGCTGTTTTCATTTATGTAGCCATATTCGGTGTTCAGATGGGTTTGTGTCCCATAATATTTGCATAGCTTATGCAACTCCTTTCCTTTTTCTTGCTAATTTATACTAATTTAATAAAGAAAATAACTGCAGATAGAAAATGTCATGTCTACTACATTAACTAAGCATTTGTTTATCTTCTCTTACAGAGCTGGAAAAGAGGTAAAAGGCACTTAGAATCTGACCAGTGCAGGTGATCTCCTTTGCCACTAGATTCAATGCAAAAAACATCAAATCTTTCTTCAGGGTTTTGCAGAAATTTATATATTTGTTGTACAACTGCTTAACTATGCAGTTTTTGAAGAGAAATTAACAATTACTAGTCTGATTAGTATTCTGAATAGTTGATTTGTTGCACTTAAAAGAAAAATAAGAAAACTAGTATTCTGGCAAAGCTCAAACTTTAATTGTAATGCCATTAGTTTTGTATCACTCAATAAAACTTACTCTTGCATTTCTGTGTTTGAATTCTTGCTTTCATAGATTTTCCCATTTCGAAGGCTTCACTTAGTGACTCTTAAGCTACAGATGCATTAGCATGCACATAGTTTCACCAAGCCAACAAAAAAAAAAAAAGCCCACGCAAAGGCATCTCCTTGTTTGCTGAATCCAGGTGTGTAAAAATTAGCAGTCCTTGTCTCCCTTCCCTGTATAGGACAACTGTGTCCTACGTGAGTTTCTGCCATAAAATGCAGAAGGTGACCTTCAATTACTGTGTGAAGTGAGCTTTCCTACACAGCTTTGAAGAACTCCCTGTGCTGTTCTTCACAATAGACTCAATAATAAACAGTTAACCTTGGGATAAGACACAAATCTCTAACGCATTCTTTTGCCCTGCATAAACTGTCAGTGATATGACTATAAAAACACAGAATTGTTTGTGCAAAACTGAACGTAGCACTAAATCCTGGTATGTTACTCATCTTTGCACAGTTGTTGATGTGGAGCATTACAGAAGTGAAGTAAGAGCTGGTTGACTAGAAATGGATTAGAAAATCACTATTGGGATTTTGGGACCTGGGAAGTCAGCAGAGAATGCATAAGATGGAGAGAAAGAACCACAGAAGAGTGGAAGGAGGAAACAAACAAAAATAACTGTAGAGCTAAAACCAGAAGAGATCTAAAACCAGAAGATTTATTGCTGACTGCAATGAAGCACTAAAAAATTTCCAAAGCAATGTAGTTAAGATAGTACTTCATGAGGAGGTAGGAGAGGAAAACAGGACAAAAGTCTTTATCAGTGAAGGTACTATGAATTGAAGGTACTATGAATCTGTGAAACTTTTATAATTAGCAGTGACTTCGGAAAATTAATACCATGTAGATGCTAACAGTGGAGTAAGAGTTTTCTAAGAAATTAGTCATTGTGGCTCATGTAGACATTATAGCCCATATTAATTCAAATTTCTTAGTAAGACTGGAAGTCTTACTGTAATTTCACTGATTTTGTCCTTTTTTTTTTCTTGCCTTTGCCAGCTCTTTGAAATTATTTTCCAAATGCTACATTCCCATGAAAGGATTGATACCTGGGCCTGATGCCACTCTTTCAAAACTGTACATTGTGACCACACATAACTGCAGCATCTTGTCCTATTCTATCAAACACTGTTATGTAGATGAAAGTAACCTGTATTTTTAATAGTTTGAAAGAAAGCCAACAACAACTGATTCTAGCAGGAGAAGGCATTTTTTATTATCTGCTGCTCCACAGGAAATATTTACCAGAACAAGACAGACTTTTTAGTCAAGACATTGGTGCCTGTAACTTTAAGTTGACTTTTTTCCAACACGTTTGTATTTGTAAGCAATTTTAAATTAGGAAATCCAGAATATAGATCTCCTCCTAAAATCCAATCAGTCAGTTTCCAGGTGTTTCTAAATTGTTAAATTATATGTAGAGATGAGAATTCAAAGCTGTATTGCTTCAGATGTCTGGAAGACAAAACCCAAAAGACTGGCTACCAGCTATGCTGTACATTAGTATTCCTGTAAGTTTTAATTTACTCTTCTGTTTGTATTTTACAGATTTTTTTTCTCCTCGCCTTCTAGGACTATCAGTAATCCCTGCTCCACATCCCCCCTCCTGCCTTGTGGAACTAACCTGTGTTTCCTGTACTGTGTTTGACATAAATGAGAATTTGCTTGTATAATACTTGTTGATTAACAACAGAAGGAATTTTTTAAAAAAAGAAATATAAAATGTATTCTAAAAGTGCATGTTCACTCAAAAAAAAAGTTAATTTTGTTTTTAAGTGCTAAAAACACACATTTCTAATGGGGGCAAAGCTGAATATAGTTTTCATTGTTCAATGCAACTCATCTTGATTCTCTGTGTTTGCCCCTTGGGGATCTGCATAAATTACACAAATTATTTAATCAGCTGAATAGTTCTCTACTCTGTTGCTCTTGCTCCTAAAAGTTTTGTATGATACCTGGACAAAAACATTCTATTTTCCCATATCTTGTTTCTTTTACCTTTGTAAAAACTGAATGTTCATGAAGACAAAGCTGCTTTTCATAGTTGTTGCAACCTGTTTCAGGAGAGATACTCCCACTATGCCTTATGAAAAGTCAGCAGTTCTCTTGCTATTTCTTTCCCATAATGCGTCATTTTAGATTGTGAGTGTACATAATTTACTGATAGACAAACTTCTGATTTCCTGTACAAATCTTCAACAATATTTTGCTTGTCCTGGTTGCTTTGAAAGAAAGGGAAAACAAACAACCCCCCTGTGCATTTAACAAAGAAAGTATCATCAGAATCTCTTAAGTGAAGGTAAGGTGACAAAGCCAGAAGTACAAAAACTAAAAGGCTCCTATTTACTGAACATGCTTACACTGCATAGGTTCTGTGCTACCTTTGAGGTAGGTGGTTAAAACAGTAACACAGAAGTTTCCTGTACTGAACTTAGGAATACTAATGAATTAAAAAAAAAAATCTGAAGTGGGGGGGACTGAGGTGTCTTTGCTCAGAGAAAAGCTCCACACAATACAGATTACGGAGACCAAGAGCCTAGTGGAAAGATCATAGCACAGGATATATACAGAGTAGAGATGGAGAAATAAAATTTCTGACATGTATGACTACAAAATTTTAGATACCCGAAAAGATTGTGAATCATAACAACAAAAATAAGTATGGATGGGGCTTCGGTAGTACAGTACAATTGGAAAATGCCTGTTATCTACTCAGGAGAATAAAACAGATGAATGCTTTTTTTCCTAGACTTTGTATGTGTACTTTTTGCTAAGAACTAGCAGTCACAGTACAGAAGCTCAGAGCTCTGTTCCTGTGCAATGCTACTTTTATGAAAACCTTTAGTGTCTTCCAGAGAGTAAAGATAAATCCCACTGAAAGTGAGACAACAGCATTTTATTTGTTGGAATTACTCATGAGCTGACAAGGATGTTGCCCTCTGATTCAGCTCTAACAACGCATTTTGCTTGTGGTTTGCTGTACTAAACGCAGCAGCATATCCATGCAGGGAGCACCATATCAGCAGCAAAAGATAATCGTTGTCTATCTGGTAACACTTTAGCATGCAGCTTTTATTTAACGTCTTTAACTGCGTCTAAACAACAAACCCTAGCCTTTGTTCTGGCAAATCAGGAATGGGAAGCTTAATACGTGTGTATTTTTGTAAAGGTCCCACAGGAGCTGAGATGTATGCTCTTTCTCTTCCCTTATTCATTAAAAATTGATTATCAAGGTATTTGTGTTATGTTTTGGTTTTAATATTCAGAAATATATGGAATGTTATGTCTAGTTTATAGCAAAACCTTGAAGCTCTTGCATGTAAGCTTTACTGTACTTAGACCACATGAGACCTTGTCTAAATTCAAAATTTTATCCCTAACTTCAGGTAGAACGTTAAAGTGAGTTCAGCTAAACTGGGTCAGGACCTTCTGCTGATGTTCTTAATTTGGTTCAACTTGAATTCAGCCGGTATTTTCATTTTGATGCAAAATAATCTCTAGTTGCTGTGAACTCTTTTTTTGTTTTATTTTAAGCCAATTTAGCTGACTGCACTTGTTTAAATCAACTACCTATGGAAAAAATATCAATCTGGAGATGTCTAGTCAGAGTTGGGAATTAAACTGAACTTCTGCAATAAGTACTTCGATAGGATCACGAGTTAATGAAGAAAAGCTGTACTGATGATTATAGAAAGGTGAAATAAAAGCAAAGATGGAAGAAAATAGGAAAGATAAAGACAAAGAGGAAAGAAAGGACATTGTTTAAAAACGTGGCAGCCTAAGGAGGTGTAAGGACTTTTCTGTGTCATTTTCACTTGTCCATGCATTGTGTGTAAGTTGCATTCTGCATATCTCACTGCAGACACACATGCATGTTGTCCTGTTTCGGGGTATTTTCCATTTCGATACTTCCAGTACCGGCAAATGAATGCTGTTACCGCTGTTATCTGTACCAAAAAAAGAAAAAGAAACAGCCATTCCCTGTTAACATTTGCTCTGCTTAAGTAAGAGCTTTTGATAAATTCAAATGATTATTTTATAGGAGTTAGTAGTATTATTTGTCTGTTAGGTATTTTCAGTAAATACCACAGATGATTATTAGCCTAACCGGTAAACCTCAGCTAACCTAAAGTGGGTAGCGGTTGTGCTAGTTTAGTACAAACCGTGCTGCAGTAGGCCCTATAGTCAGCAAGAGCTATTGTATCAACGAAGAACAGCCCTGGATGAGGAACATCTCCTCGCACTTTGATCGGGATTGATTTCTGCTTGGAATCACTGCTTGGTTGCAGTGCAAAGCGTTACTTCACAACAGCCCTCGTTCTGCCAGCCGATGGTGAGGGCAGCACTGACCAGCTGGCGGGTGTCACAGCGCTCCGGTGCTGCGCGGGGTCAAGTCCAACGTGGAAATGGAACGAGCGTGGCTGAGGAAAGAAAGGCTCGGTGGTGAAATGTGCCTGGAAGCGTGCTTTCTTCTGTAACAAACTGAAGCCCTCGGACAAGCAAAACTTGGAGTGGCCTTCTGTCAGCTGTTTTAAAACCTTTTATCGGGTTTTAAATCACTTTAGTAAAAAAATAATCAGAGGGTTGGAGACTGCTGTGTTGTGCTACACTTATTTTAATACCAACTGGCACGATTTGCCTATGGTGAGACTGTACCAGTAACAGAGCAAGATGGCAAATCATTTGAGGAGTCGGACTCCTCTGGGATTAGCTAATCCTAATTTAAGGAAGAAAATGCGTTTGACCCTGGAACTGAGGGCCATGCACACAATTTACACAGAAAGAGGAACGGGTATCTGTGACTTCACGGCCAGCAGGAAAACCCCCGATGTTTTGGGAGAGGGTCTAACGCGGTGGCACTAGATCAGTGACCGAGGCGCTTTGGTCCAAGCCTGAGGTGAATGCAGCCGCCAGGTACGGAAGGCTGCCGCGGTAATCCTAAAGCCAGGGTTATTTGTTACCCCTGAGCAGGTGCCGATAACTAAACCGAACAGCAGCGGCAGCCCCGCACCGCTGCCTTTCTGCAGGCTGACGCGCAGTCCTTTATTTTATTTGTATTACGATAATTTGATACACCACGGTACCACAGCCCGCTCCCTTCCCTCCCCTCCCCTCACGGCGGGCAACGGGCGCGGACCCCCGCCCTCCCACGCATGCGCACTGACAGAGCACCGCCCCGCCCCGGGCAGCCGGCTCCCCTTTCTAGTAACTTCCCCGGTGCGCGACGTCATCAGCGCGCGCGGCGGCCGAGCCGGGTGTTTCCGCCCGCCGCTGAGGGAGCGGAGCGGAGCCGAGCGGGGTGGAGGCTTCGGTCAGGCTCCGGTGGTCCCGGCAGGTCCCGGCAGGTCCCGTCTGGTTCCGTCTGGTTCCGTCACAGCCGCGCGCGGGCACCCGGCCCCGGCCGACATGTCAGAGAGCGCCGAGAGCCCCGGGGGGCGCCGCAGCCCCCCGGGCTCCCCCGGGCAGGGGCAGGGGCCCGCCGAGCCGCGGATCATCAAGGTGACGGTGAAGACCCCCAAGGAGAAGGAGGAGTTCGCCGTGGCCGAGACCAGCAGCGTGCGGCAGGTCAGGGGCTGCGGCCGGGCCGGGCCGGGCCGGGGGCGAGGGCTTCGTCCTCCTTCGTCCCCCTCCTCCTCCTCCGCCTCCCCTCAGCGCCGGGGCCGCGGCCGGTTCTGTCAGCGAGCGCTGCCCCGCGGAGCTGGGAGCCGCGCGGAGCCGCCTCCGTGTCGGCCGCTGTCGCGATCTGCGGCTCGCTGCCTGGCGTTTTGGGGAAGTCTGGCCTCACGGGGTGCAGGCGTGCTGGGGCCCGGCTCGGGGCTTTGCCCGGCCGTGCCGCCCGGTAGCTGAAGCGCCAGGGTCTCCCTGGGCTTCTTGCGAAACCCCGGGCCCCTCGGTGCCTTTGGCACAGCAGGAGCGGTGACACCTGCTGAATCATCGACGCTGTTTCCTGCCATGCTGCTGTTTTCCTTGGAGGTTTTCCATGCGGCTATTGCTTGCGATTTCATGTGCTCGGGTTAGGAGGCTACCGATCTTAGAAGAGCTGCAGTCAGAGTGCAAGGCAGGTGTCTGTAAAGATAGGGTCTTCTGCTTGTGAAGGAGGTGGGCGTTGCTACGCTAAAACGCTCCAAAACGTGAAGCTCCCTGAAAGCGATTTAGAGCTGCTTTCATTTTCTATAGGGTTTGTTTGAAATGTACCCTGAACTGCCTTTGAACGTTATTTTTCTCGTGTGTAGTTGGTAACAGCAATCCAAAAACCGTTAACGTGTGTGAGAATGCCACCGATGTCTAGATAAAGTGCTTGATATTGTTCCGTATGGATGAGCCAATAGGCACTGTGTGGTTATCGGGGCAAAACAAAAGATGAACTAAACACTGCCGAGCATAAAGTGTAGTGCCAACACCTTGGCTGAATATCAGACTTTCGCTCCACCTAGTTGCTGTAAAGAGACAAAGTGATGTTTTTTTTCTTTGAAGTTTTTTTCCTCGATTCTGTTGTAGGTTGTTTTTTTTTTTTTTTTCTCCTCCTGTCAGCATTTGGCTTGTAAGAATCCCAAACGCAAATTTTATTGGGGCCTTCACTCCTGCTGCCAGAGGTGTTTCTCTCTTGTCTTCACTGGTCTTCTGGCAACCGCAGCGCTGCATGCTATCTGCCACTCCATCCGCAAGCTTAATCTAGGCGTTTCTCCCAAAGGTAAAATGGCTGTGTTTGCTTTTGATGTTGTCCACAGCTTTCCCAGAAATCTCAGCCTGAAAAAGGTACTTTGTTTCTCTCTTCTCACTGCATGTGTGAGCAGCATTAATGCAGTTGCTGTAAAGTTCTTTACATTTTTTTTTTTAAAGATTCGTATGCTGGATCCAACTAAAGGATCGTGTTTGTCCTGGAAAATAGTCTGATTGTGCGTATTTGGGTATTTCAGGAAGTATAAATACATTTACTTAAGGTGTGAATTTTGTAGGATGTCTTTGACAAGATTGTTTCAAATGTGAATGCCAGTTGGGGTGCTAGGTTTCTGTGGAGGGCAATTGTCTCAAAAACTGAAATAGTTAGACAAGCTAGCGAGAACATAAATTCTTACAGAAAACAGATGTACGTTTTCAAGTGATTGACAGAACATGCTGCTTGAAACATCCTCGTTGTCAACATGTCTTGAACTAAACATTGTACGGCAGCTCTGTCAGATACACAGATTAGATTCACAGTTATGTCTTTGTTCCCATGAAATAGGATTGTCCGTGGGGGTCCACTGTTTGCTGTGAGTCCTAGACGGTGCCCCAACCAGCACTGAAAAGTGCACTGCCCACTAGTGAGGAGTATCGTGCTGTTTTTCTTAAACCGTAATCATAGACTGTTGTTAATAATAAGCGTCAGCAGTAAGCGCGATGCTTCTAGAGTCAGCCCTGAAAACAGGTTAGTCTCAGATACAGAACAAGTTGAACATCTGTTCAAATGTGCCTGGGATCGGTGTTTGTTTGTTGTTACGGATGGGCCATCTAGGTCTACCATATTTGCAAGAGGAAGAAAAAAAAGTGCTAAACTCATACAGCAAAATAAAAGCTATTCAGTGGCATATTTCTATAGCTGACATTATGACTTAGCGAGTTATTTGTTGGCTACTTTTAGACCACTGCCAGGATAAAACAATAAAACTCCTTTTTTTTTTTTTTTGAGATAAATACTTAGAGTTATTGGGGCCAAACTTGGTGCTACACAATATCCTCGGTTGGAAGGGAGGGGCCTCTGAGAATCACCAAGTCCAACTCCTAGCTCCACACAGGGCATCCTAAGAGTTAAGCCATGTATCTAAGAGCATTGTTCAAAGGCTTCTTGAACTCCTGCAGGCTCGGTGCTGTGACCACTGCCCTGGGGAGCCTGTTACAGCACCCAAGCACCCTCTCGGTGAAGAACCTTTTCCTAACACCCAGCTTGGAGCAACTTTAAGCCTTTCCCTTGTATTCTGTCAGAGAGAAGAGGCTAGCGTCTCCATCTCTGCTCCCCCTCGTGAAGCTGTAGGCAGCAATAGGGGGGTCACCCCTCTGCCTTCTGCAAGCTGAACACATCAAGTATTCTCAGCTGCTTCCCTGAAGTCACGACCTCTCAACCCTTTACCATCTTTGTTGCTTTCCTTTGGACACCTCTAATAGTTTAATATCCTTTTTATGTCATGGAGCCCCAAACTGCACACACTACTTGAGGTGAGGTGGCACCAGTGCTGAGTATAGTGGAACAATTGCTTATTTTCATGGAGTAGCCATACTGTGCTTACTGTACCTCAAGATGTGGTTGGCCCTCAGGGCCACCAGCACACATTGTTGACTCATATTGAGTTAAACCATGAATCAGAAGCCTACGTCCCTCCCTGCAGGCCCGTACTTCAGGTGTTTGTCCGCAGTCCTATATGTATATCTAGGATAGCTGCATCCCAGGTGCAGAGTCTAGAATTTGCTTTTGTTAAATTTCATGTGGTTGGTGATGCTCAGCGCTCTGATCTCTCAAGGTCTCTTTATGGCCTTTCTACCCTCAAGGGAGTCAACAGCTCCTCCTAACTTAGTATTGTCTGCAAACTTGAATAGTGTGTGCTCAACTCAATCTAAACCAGATTTGCAACTGTTCTAAGTCAGGGAGGATTTTTCCCATGTTGGAAGACCTCAGGAACACAGGAATTGCCATTGCTGATCCTGTATTGTGCATCCACAACAGACAGTAAGCAGTTTAGAACGAAAAATAACTTTCAAGTGCAAAGCTGCTCTAGGAGGTTAGTTAATTGCAAGTGCCACACATCTGTCTCTGTTTTTTTTTCCTTCTGTAACTATTAGTGCTGAGCACGTTTGCTCAGTGTAAAGACAAGGACCGAATATTTCCTTTCTTGACTGTGTATGATAATGAATTTGCAGGCCTATAGAGTGCTTTGCGCCAAGATTTCTGTTATGTAGGTGAAAATGAATACTTGTGAGCCTGATGACTTTGAGTTCCCATTCACTTGAGCTCAGTAAAACTGTTTGTCCTCTTTTTTTTTTTTCTCCTTTGGTTTATTTTGTGAGTTCACGGCAATAAAATCTTTACAGTTCTTTGCTTAGCAGAGTTGATTTAACAGTGTGTTTTGTTAAAGCACATATACAAAGAGAAGGCGTAGTCACATTATGGACTGCTCACATGCTAATGCGAATGACTTCAGTGGTTTGAGTGATGCGGTGTTGGAACTAGGTATATGAAAAACAATTTGACTTCATTGTTTACTCTCTCTTCACCACAGGGCAATATTAGAAGAGCAAAAGCTTGCTGAGATTTGCGTTGGACTACTTGGAATGCTAAGTGGTGAAATGTGCATCGAACCTTGTTCGAGGTTTTATTATTGGTTCATTCATTGGTTCAGAATTGCTATCCACTAATGTGTATGCAGACTGCAAGATGGGAAGATGGGCAGAATACAGTTTTCAATAGTAGCATGTTTATCAGCTTGTGGTTTTTTTAAAACTAATTGAACACAAATGTTGTGCTCTCTGCTCTACACTCAGCTATAAATTAAAAAACAAACAAAAAACTGTCCTGAATTATATGTGTTAATGTATACATCCTGTTGGGAGTCTGCTTCTGGACAAGTGGAGATCTCACGAAGTTGTATTCTGTGATTAAAACTTAGGTAAAATTTATGGTCGAAACATGAGATACATAAATCCAGTATTTCAGATCTGTGCCTGCTGCTACTCAGAGTCTCAAATTGGCCATGTTCTGCTTACAAAGATCACACAGGTGTAAATGTGTTAAGGGGAGCATTGTGTAATTGGGTAGTGGAACATCTTTCCCAATTTACATAAGCTTTTAACATTTGATACAATGTTTTCTTTCATAAGCACAGCTTAATCTCCGTTCTTGCAACGTAATCCAGTTCTGTCTTTGTAGTCAGGGGTTACTGAATGGTGCAACCAGAAGAAGATACCACATATGTTATATACTGTTCTTTCACAGTATCGTGATCTAGATTTCTGTTGTCATTCAAGACACTTGAGTATATAAATTGTTCAGCACCAAAGCTGAAGCGTTGTCCTTTCCATTGTTTTGTGTCTTGCTCCATTGAAACATGTTATTGATGTGTCTGTGTGACTCTGTGAACTTTTCCATATACTGATTATTCATGATCTTTAAGGTCCCTTCCAATCCAAACCATTCTCTGAGTTTGTTTCTGACTTGTTTTTCCTACCCCTCCGAGTTTGGAAATGTGATTAAAGTTGGTTTAGAACAATGTCAGGCTGCTGTGGTGGGCTGCCATGTCCCACCACGTGTTCTCTCACTCTCCCACCTCAGCAGGACACGGGAAGAAAGCACAATGAAAAAAAACCCACAACTTGTCCCTGTGCTTATCTCAACCCACATCACTGACCAATTACTGTTGTGTCAAAGCAGACTTGGCTCAGGGAAGATAGCGTATTGCCAGTTGCACAGAGCAGTGAGAACTAGGAGCAAACTAAAAACACCTTCCCCCTCCACCCACCCTCTTCTACCTCCTCCCCCTGAGTTTTGCACGGTAACCGGGAATGGGGGCTGCGGTCAGTCCCTGATGCTTTGTCCCTGCTGCTCCTTCAAGGTCACTCCCTGCCCCTGCTCCATGTGGGGTCCCTCCCACGGGATGCCGTCCTTCCCGAACTGAGCCTGCGGGGGCTGCCCACAGGCAGCAGCTCTTCAAGAACTGCTCCCACACGGCTCCGTACCACGGGGCCCATCCCCCAGGAGCAAACTGCTCCAGCACGGGTCCCCCACGGGTGGGCGGCAGCTCCCCCCAGACCCCCTGCTCCTGCATGGGCTCCTCTCCACAGGCTGCAGCTCTGGCCCGGGGCCTGCTCCTTCGGGGGCTCTCCATGGGCTGCAGCCTCCTCCAGGCCACCTCCACCTGCTCCTCCGGGGGCTCCTCCACGGGCTGCAGCGTGGAGATCTGCTCCGTGTGGGACCCGTGGGCTGCAGGGGGACAGCCTGCTCCACCAGGGGCCGCTCCCTGCACAGGCCGCAGGGGAACTGCTGCTGCCTACCTGGAGCACCTCCTGCCCTCCTGCTGCACTGACCTTGGGGGCTGCAGGGCTGTTCCTTACACATTTTCTCACTCTTCTCTCCCAGCTGCTGTTGCATGGCAGATTTTTTTTCCCTTTCTTCAGTCTGCTTTCCGAGAGGCCCAACCAGCATTGCTCCCTGGCTCAGCTCTGGCCGGCAGCAGGTCCCTTTTGGAGCTGGCTGGAGCTGGCTTTGACCTGACATGGTTTAGCTGTTGGGCTCTGCTCACAGAGGCCACCCCTGCAGCCCTCCCACCTAACTCAGCCTTGCCATGTAAATCCGATACTGCTGCTATTTGGTAGAACAGAAACCTTAAGAAGAAGGTATGTTGTCTTTCCTGACAGTTGACTTAGTTAACTGGTGTTTCTGACTTTCATTTATGATACTTAGCAAGTGTTTTCTGATAAATGATTGGCAGAATACTATGAAGTATTTTGTGTGCAGATACCTTTATGCAGAATACATTTCATTTTGATAATTTTATTTTTAAGCTATCCATGTCAAATAGTGCTGGCCTTCCTCCTGTGGTTTTCTGTGGGTTTGTTCTGCAGTCATCAGTCATCCTTTGCTTTGGAGTAGGGAGCATGGAGTTGTAAAAGATTCTCCTGTGTACTGTTTGAAATTGTCAAAACCAGAGAAAATCTTAATGGATTAATTAATACCTGTTGTAGAGGTAACATCATAAGATGTTCTATATATTTCAGAGCCCAGTCAGCATCTGAATGTAGTGACTATAAAGCTTGGCGATTGTTGTGGTTTAACCCGGCTGGCAGCTAAACACCATACAGCTGTTCGCTCACCCTCCCCCCTCCCTCTCTGGGATGGGGGAGAGAAACGGGAAAGTGAAGCCGGTGAGTTGAGATAAAGACAGTTTATTAAGACAGGAATATAATAATAACAATAATAGTGATAATGATAATAGTATTAATAATAATAATGTGTAAGAAAACAAGTGATGCACAATGCAATTGCTCACCACCCGCTGACCAATGCCCAGCCTATCCCCGAGCAGCCGGCCCCCCACCCTGGGTAGCCACCCCTATATATTGTTTAGCATGACATCAGATGGTATGGAATACCCCTTTGGCCAGTTTGGGTCAGCTGTCCTGGGTCTGTCCCCTCCCAGCTCCTGCTGCACCCCCAGCCTGCCCACTGGCAGGACAGAGCGAGAAGCTGAAAAGTCCTTGGCCTGGTGTAAACACTGCTCTGCAGCAATTAAAACATCAGCATGTTATCAGCGCTCTTCTCATCCTAATCCAAAACATAGCACCCTACCAGCTACTAGGAGGAAAAATTAACTCTGTCCTAACTGGAACCAGGACAGCGATGTAGGAAGGTCACTACCAGTGGGAGTAAGGTTTGGTCAAAATTTTGAGAATTGGGGATTACATGGTTACGTGGAGAAAAAAACTGGTTTTAGACTTCTTGATGCTGATGGGGTTAATAGCTCCTTATGCCTGACAGACTTAGCCATCATGTCTGTCATTCACTCATGTTTTATGTTCTGTATCATATTAAATTTAAAGCGTGCTTAAGTCAAATAATTTAAAGATATTTACCTGTGTGGTCGAATGAGTAATGATTCTACTGGCAGTAACTCACACGGCAGTTTTTCCTCAGGAAAAATAAAAGTTGCCTGAGCTCTTTGCAGTGAAGTTGAAAAGTAAGACATCTTAAGCTGTCCCTTGTAAAAAAAAAAAAGGAACTATAGGGTAAGCTCTCAAAAAGCAGCTCTACTGCACGAATCGCAGTTTATCTGTAGTCCTTTTACGCCCTTTTCCAGTCTCACTGACTTGCTAGAGAACAGTTTTGTTCTGCTGAAAGTACCATGGCTTCCATCAGTAGGTTGCAGAGCTCTTTTGTGGAGATGGCAGGTGCTGCTGATCATTTATCTGAAGTCATTGCACAAAGAAACAGAGTGGCTTGCTGAGGATTGCCTGGAAGAGAGAGAACTGGCTCTAACATGAGTCCTGGGTATTTCCACTAGATTGCACTGCCCCGGTTTTCCTTTCTGGACTTGTTTGGCTTGTAAACTTGTCAAGAATCTGAATTTGTTCCTCAGAATGACTTTTTTGTCAGTTTGATTTGGTGGAAGAATTTGAGGCAATAATTTGATTGTGAAACTAACACATGTAATTGACGAGGGCATGGGCAGATAGTAACTTTCCATCAAGTCACAACAGACAGAAAAGAGTTGTGTAGAAGTGCGATTTTGGGTGCACTTTCCAGCTCTGCTTTGTCCGCTACAAGCAGCGGGCTCTGCCAAATGTGCTTTGCTGTCCGTAACCACGAATACTTGTCCCCCTTCCGGTATAGTGTCCAAGAGTCGTGCAATGAAAACTCCCTTTTCGTCAATACCCTTTCATTCACAGTCATAAGATCACCAGATATGATTCATCAGGACAGGAGACCGTGGCTATCAGCAGCTGCATTGCCGTGAGTGTATTTGGTTCTTCTGGCTCCTCATCATGGGTTCGGTGTACGTGTAGCCACTAATTCTGTTGTACAAAAAGCAATCTGTATATAACAGGGCTGTTATTTGAGGGACTGCTGGGAGTCTAAATTGCAGTTCTGCCGTGTAGATGCAAACCTTTTCTTCCTTGTTACCCGTTAACAAGCTCAGAACAGTTTGGTTTGGGAAGAGTGCAACTTTTGCTTTTTTATTGTTATCCAGATAAAGTTGTAGCTTAGTATTTTCAAAGCAGTTGCAGTTTTCTGGAGCCTCTTATACATGGGTTTTCAGCGGTAATTGGATGTTAGTTCCCTGAGGCCTCTTTCAGACTGTTACTGTAATTTAATTTTTCAATATGTTGCATTAAGTCAAGGTTGAGAGGATTTGAATTTTTTTTCCATTGATCTGTTTTCTTCCTTTTATAGTTTTTACACAGTGTTTTCTGGAGGGAGTGGGTAGCTCCATTGTTGCTGTTTTTGATGGCAGAGAGTGAGTCAGCAGAAAGCTTTTGAATCATAATGTAGTAACACATCAAAATACGGTTTGCATTTTTTGGTCTTTACTTTGCCTGGAATACTAATTTTTAAGGGGACCTTCCTAGACAAACTTGTCAGATGATGGGAGGTTAGTAGGTTAAAGTGTAAAGTATGGATGTGCTCTGCAAAGTGACTGTGCAGAACAGTCTCTTTTAGTCAGCTGTTGTAGTTCCTGTGTATTCAGATGCATGGGCTTTGTTCAGTGAAAAAATATTTACTATAACTAGTTCATGTAGGAATTATGCAACTTGGATTATTTTCATGCTGGTTCAGGGCTGGACGTCAACAGAGTGGTGTTCACCTGAATGTTGAAAAAACCTTGAGGGGGGCAGTCAAGCTGAGAGGTGTAACAGAAGGCCTAAAGTGACTTGTGGAGTCTGTTTCTGTGAGAGCGTGGAACAAAAGAGCAGAGTTTTGTTAGCTGAGCACTGGGCTGAATTTTACTGAAAGTAGTGTGACTTGAACGATATTAGGTATAGAAATTGAGACTGTAAACAAGGAGTGCTGCTTATAAAAAAAAAAAAAGTTTAATCCTCTAAATGTAGAAAATCATATTGCTCTTGTCCTTTAAAGAAAAAATAATAGAAACAAGGTAAAACAGTAACACAGACCAGGTGCTTCAACATGACTAGCTTTAGATCTGCTCTAATTCATGTCAAATCTACAAGTTGCTGTATTTTGACGAGTGTGTGACCTTCAGTCAATTCACTCTAGTTAAGAAGGCTTTCTGTTGTTTTTTTTTTTTTTTTTCCCCTCCTTGGGAAAGCCAGGGCTCTGTCTTGATGTTAGTCTTGTGTTTCAGTCTGTTCACTGTTTCTTTCTACTGTTCCTCTAACAATGTTGTCTAAAGTTGATGTCACTTTTTACCTTATTTTTATTGTATTTGTTACTTTCTGTTGTATTTGCTGCACAATGAGCTAGTTTCTGTGAGCATGCTAGGTATTAGGTATGGTGAGTCATTATTTATGCCTAATATTATAGTGAAGGAAAACTTTGTTTTGAACTGAATTTTTGAACAGTAAATCGAGTTGGCTGAAGCCATTGTTTGCAGTGCGACATGCTGATGAAAAGGAAGTCAGCACTGTAGAACTGCACTCAAACACTCATTGCTTCTTGCCAGCTGATGAGACTTTGGACTCCTCCACTCTTGCTTTTCCCAGGTGACAAAGTATTTTAAAGCAATAACTGTAGCTTACTGATAGTATTACTTAGTTCAATTGTACAAATAGAAAGTGTAATAAATCTCAAAGTTTATTTTCTTATATCTGCCTAAGTATGTCTCATCATCATCTCATTTCCTTTACTCCCTTTTCTGTTGGTTGTGTATGTTTAATTTGAGATACTGAGGTGGTACATACTGGATTGACCCCAGGGAAAATGAAATTGACAGAGGTGCCTTTGCTGGTCACATCTGGGAGCTTCCAGAGTTTACTCCTATGGTCTTTCACTACCATAGTGCTGTAGCACAATATCTGCCAAATTATTTGTTGCATGTTAGAGTGGTGAGGAGTCCTATCAAAACTGCGCAGGCAGGATCTGTGGGAATAAAGCAATTGCCAGCCATTTTTCTTGTCCCTACACTGTCTGAATTGAAAGAAACTTTTGTGTTTCCACCTTTATGGTGGGGGAATGGTCTTGTAGCAGTGAGAGTTGCTTGCCCACAGGGGGTGGGAGAAAGTTCTCTGTTCCATCCTCCCTGACTTTATTTCACAGCTCAAACAGTAGCTATGTGCATCATCACAGAGTGGTTTGGGTGGGAAGGGACCTTATGGATCACCCAGTTCCAAGCCCCTGCCATGGGCAGGGACACTTCCCACCAGACCAGGCTGCCCAAAGCCCCATCCAGCCTGGCCTTGAACACCTCCCCCCCCCCCCCCCCCCCCGCCCACCCGCAGTTATTAGGCTGTTAATGTCAGTAGGCCTCAGTTAACTGAAATTCGCTCAGTACTCATGATAGATGCGTTATCCTGGCTGGAAGGTGATCCCTTGTGAGTTTTGATCATGCACATACATTGCTGTAGAGGTTCCTTTGTGGTCCTGGTACGCAGGCTTTTGCATTCATGTCTTACAGTAATGTTTTTGCAGGTCATCTAATCAGCTTCACATGGTAGTAGGGAAAAGGAAGTGCATAGCCTTTGATGCCTATATACCAGTAATATTAGACACCATGTGGTTATGGTCTACAAAAGGCATCTTGTTTCCTTGACCTCGTGGGTAAATAGCTGCTGCTAGAAACAGGCGACGGGGCTTGGTTTAAGGTAAAGTAATATAAATACCGTTTATACTACAGCATCAGCTTTCTGGTGGCGGTTAAGTTGTGGGTCTCCCTGTTACAGCATCTTGTGAACATATGATAGTAAATGGGTTTAGGTAATGACGTTACTTTTTGGTCTGGCATAATATCTTTATTCTTCTGCATTAGCTGTGTACCAAACTGTGAGTATTTCTGCTGTTTTTATGTTGCTCTGGAATGTGTGCTCTCAGGACTAATTAACCAAAAGAAAGCAGAATAGGAAGCAACTGCCTAAGTCATTGCTCTGCAGAAAAGGGCCTAGAGTTTATACCTGTTAAATAGTCAGCACTGTTATTTTCATATATGGGTTTCTTTTTCTTACAAATGGAAATACAGTATGCAAGGCATGGAGTTCATCCTGTTATCCTAGCAAGGGTGGATAAGAATGCATGTGGAATATTGTGACCACTTTTGAGTCTTACCCATACAATATGACCAGATTTGAAAATTCAGAGTGGAGAGAATTATTGGATTAGAAAACACTGCCCTCAAGGAAAGGTTCTTAGGAGAAGAACAATCTGTTTGCATTGGCTGTGGTGGGCAGGACAATGAAGAAACAGGAGAGTAAAGCACTGGAGTAGGTTTCTTGGAAGAAAGATAGCAGAGCCTGTCGCTGTGGGCCTCTGAGAACAGGCTAGATAGATAAACATGTCAGTAATGGGTCAGGTAAGTGACCCAGTTGGGAAGGAATGGACTGGAATTTTCTGGAATACTTGCAGGTCTAAATATTACCAGCATGAAATCTGATTTAAAAGTTCTTTCCATAAGAACCAGAATTAACTCTGTGTGAGCAGACTTAAATAACCAAGGACTATCTCCTATCCGTATACAGAGGCCTTTTATCTCTATTGTGTCTCAGCCTTTTTCTTTTTTTGCATCTGTTTTTTCCTCTTCCTGTACAATAAGCCCCTTCAATTAGAAACTCTCCTTCAAAGTATAATGCTGTGGATTTTTTTTTCCAGTCCTACCAATTATAAAATGCAATTTGTATCTCATTGCAAGATTAATATTTGGATTTTCTAAAGAATTGAGAATTCCTAGAATGCTTGGAATTTTTCATTTCAAGCAGTATGATCAGTTTAATTTTAAAATGTTAAATAGGGTGACCTTGCGGAGGTCTTCCTAACTGCCTAGGATACCTTTAAAATAATTAGTCTACTGACTAGTCTTGTTTAAGAATTTGCCAGGCTTTGCTATAATGGAGTCTTGCCTTAATGTTTTTCCTGGATATTTCCCACTTTACTTTTTGTGATTTTTCTTTCTCTGAGAGTGCTTTTCTGTAGAAAAATAAAATCTCAGTCAGAACTCAGTCAAAGCATGACATAGTTATTACTGGTTAAGAAGGCAGGAAGGCATACAGCAGGTTTCCATGTTCAGTGGTGCTGATGAGGTTCCAGGTCAGCTGAAGTATATGGTCATTCACCATGGCCTGGGCTGGAACTCTATTTCATGTAGCTATGTCATTCAACAACGAGAAAGCATTGTCACCTGAGAAGTATCTTTTGCCTGTGCGGAAAAGTGTGCTGGTTTTGGTTTGTGGAAGGCAGCAAAACTGTCTGAGAGGGTACTTCTTCGGTTAATTCCAGCAAAAGTGTAGACAGATTCATTCTGTTGTGACTTTGCATCCTCAGTCTGTCAGCAAATACATGTATCTAAAGAAAATCGTGTAAGTATATATTAGTTTATGTATGCTGCTATGTAATTGTAGATGTGATTATATAAAACTACCTATAGGCATATGCATGGTACGTATCAGTAGTACATATACTAGTATACATTGTCATGGATGTGTGCCTGTTTGAAGCCACAATGGAGTGTCTTTAAGTGGAATCAGATTTTTTGTTATTGTCAGCTATATAAATAGCAGTCTGTGAAACACTAACTGTGAAACACTTTCATCTTTGTTACATGGAAGAGGAATGACGTGATTGCCCATCTTTGGAAAAAAAGGTTGAGTGAACTTAAGGAAGTGTTTCTTAAATGTGTGAAGCAGAAGATGCAGAACAAGTGCATTAGTACAATAAACTTGAACAAAGTAGCTTGTCCTTTAAATTACTAAGAAATTTAGCAGTTTGGTATTCAGTTATGTAACAGTACATTTTTTTGTTTGTTTAGTTTAAGGAGGAAATCTCTAAGCGTTTCAAGTCCCACACCGATCAGCTTGTATTGATATTTGCTGGAAAAATTTTAAAAGATCAAGATACTTTGACTCAGCATGGGATTCATGATGGACTCACTGTTCACCTGGTTATCAAAACACAAAACAGGTAACTACTTATTGATAAACAGTCTTCTATTTACCTTTAAGACGTAAAAATATTCTTAATTTTTGATGAGACAGCTTTCTGTGTGGCAAAACTAGATCTGACTAAACCACTGAGTCAGCTTTTTAGCACAGTTGGTGCAAAATAAGTGTGAAGTTACAGTGCTCTTTTCTTAGGCTTGCCTTGTGTTTTGATTGGATTCGTGTTTCTAAATTGAAGTCTCTTGTTTTTGTTTTTTAACATTGGTAACTTTTTCAACTTTGCCAAGTGTTGGCTGTGTTTTTGCTCTGTAGTTCTCTTAGATATCAGCTTTAACTGACCATAAGTGTCTGTTGTGCACTTTTCCTTTTCACACTTAAAAATGTGGTGAATTCTTACTACTTTGGTAAAAACAAGTAAAGAAAATTCTTGAGAGAGAGCTACTTTAATGGAACTAATTTATCTGGATGAGCAGACAGACTTTGCTTGAGATGTTTTGTTTTGGTGAGACTACTTCTAAATGATGGTGAGAAAGATGCATCAAGTTGAGCTATGCCATCTGCACATTATTTCTTGTGAAATGCCCTGAAGGAAAAGAGTTGACTGAAAATTCTTTTGGCAGGTAGGGTAATGTAACCCTCATTTGAATCTAGCTCTCAGAGTTAATAGCATGCTCACTGTGCTAGCCTGAAAGTGTTTTTGCTTCTGTTCTACTTAAGTCTCCCTTGTCTGTAGCGAGGATCATCTGTGGGAAAAGATCAGATGTTGGAGGAAGGAGCGTGAAACTAGTAAGGAGAAAGCTTATGCTTTGTAGGCTTCACCAGGTCACAAACATTACCGTTACATTCAGGCACCTGTCAAAAGCAGTGTCTGAAATTAAGGTCTCATGACCATCCCAATTTTGTATACAGTATCAGCTAATACTGTAATTTTGTGCTCCATGTACCTGAACTAGTATTCTAATGTTGTTGTGACTTTTTTTTTAACTGAACTCTTGAGTGTGGTTTCATAAGAGGTTTCATTTGAGAGGTTTCATGAGCCCATAGTCAGTGAAACCAGGATTCCTTGAATTGCCAGCACAGTGAAAATCCTCTTTCAGATAGTTCAGGATGATGTTATACTTTCTCTTTCTTCTTCTTACTGAAATACTTGGATTTTTGCTGTACTCCAAAGCAAGACCCTTACACTTGTCTGTGTGGCCTGGCAAGTGCCGATTTTCAGCCACAAGTATCAGAACTGAATTGCTTCAAACCCTTTTACACATGCCATATACCTTTCTCTCAACTGTTACTGCTACTGTTGATGCCATGTAACTGAACAAACAAAAGTTCTCTTCCAAAAATAGATCTCAAAAAGATCATCTTTTCTCTTGTAAACAATATTGCATGTGTAGCTTTCAAGTAGGAACCCTCATATATATTTATCAACCAGGATTGGTTAGGGACATTTTATTACAAAGTGCTAGTGTTTACAAAACACATCTTTTCTTTTCTTTTTTTTTTTTTGAATAATTCAGGCTTCCAGTATAGTCTTCTAATTTGGCCAATACAGTTTCAAAGTAGCAGTGATTAGCAATGGGTAGTGAAGATGCACTGAAGTTCTGAATGCAACTGTTACGAGCAAACACCATTTTAGGTCCTGACAAGAGGAAACATAATGGTAAAGCAGGTTTAAAAGATGTGTGCTTTAAAGGATTTTCAGTCAAAGGCTTGAGGCTGAAAGACTTCAGACCTAAAGCACTATCTTGAGAGTATATACCCCCAATTTCAAAACAGAAGCACACTGAAATGAAGTTTTGAGTCTTGTCCAATTTTCTCTCCTGCTATGAGATCTCTTGACAGTTACATGGAGAAGTAGATTTGTTTCTCAAAATAGCTTCTCAGTTGAAGAATGAAGGAAGATTTTTTTTTTTACCTTTTGCTTACAGAGAAAAGATTTGTGTGTTTTCTTGAACAAAGGAAACCAAATAGCTTCATTAGAAAGTTCATATTCAGTGTAACCAATTTTGCAGTTTATGATCTTCATCACTGAAGTTACAGCTGCTTGGCTGATGGAAGTAGTCTTGTGTTAAAAGGTGGCGGTTGCTGTTAATGCTTGTTTTTCTCAGGAGCCCAGAATTTCACCCACCTTATGTCGAAGCCAAGTATTCAGGTATTCCCTTTCCCAGATCATTAGCTTGTATCTCAAAGGTTCCCTCTAGAATGGGTTTTCATTCAGCAGATTGTGTGTGTGTTTTGATGGACCCAGAAGTCTATTATTAGAGTGCAAATTAAAACAGGCAAAACTGAATTCATAGGAATGATTATGGACTTAAGTTATAGGACAACTGTTAGATCTTGTGGACTCAAATTAATTTTCCTTCATAATTGGAATATCAATAGGAACTTGAATGAGGTTATTAGGTCCCATGTCAGCTGAAACATTCATGAGTCAGCATGCTAGGTTTTATTTGCCATTTACAAGAATGCTGGTCAAAATCAGCAGGATGTACTAGCAGGTGGAGTATTTACACTGTAATGTCGATGACTTGCAAAATGTGCAAAGTATTTCATTTTCCCCTTGGGTTCTGTCAGATGTGACATTTAGCTGGAATCAGAGCTCTTAAATATTCTAGGGAGGCCTCTGGACCTGAGTCATCTCTCAGACTTGGGCGGGGGGGGGGTGTTGGTTTTTTATTTTTGATTTTTGTTTTGTCTTTGCTTTATTGAAACAAGAATAGAATTTTATTGTACCAGAAAGGCACTGAGATGAACTGAACTGTAAAATTTAACATAACGTAATCCTCATATCTTTGTGTGAGATTGGAGTGAATAGTTTCTCAGAGTTATTTTACACTGTGATTTTTAATAATAAGTACAGGTATTTATCAAATTGTTTGAACCAGATAGGGGAACTGATTTGTGCTTAGAACTAGCCTCTTTTCTCTGAGTAGATAGCAGGTTAGCTTTAAATGAGCTCAGTTCCATGATCTCTTTCATCCCGTGGCAGCACCTAGGCGTATGCCTCTGCTATAGACAGGTGTGATGAATATATGAATTGGGCAGCTGTTTTTACCCTGTTCTTAGTCTGAAATTTTATTGAGATTCTGATATTTGTCTTGTAATGAAATAAAATGCTAATTGAATTTCACATTTTGTAAGGCATCCTATTAAATATGTGACATGGAATAAATTAGATTTTGCTAGTCTTTATTTCTTTAAGCCCCAGGCATGTAATTGGTACTGTCTGAGGGCTAGTGTTATTGTAGAATAAGGCCAAGGATTCCTAAAGGAAGGTAAGGACTGAGAAAGCAATATGTTGTTAAGTGTCCCGGGGATTGCAGAAGAAGGTGGTAATGGCTGCAGGTGGGCAAAGGCCCATTCATTTTCATAATGTTAGAAACTACTGTTGTGAAGAACAGATGATGTTGCTGATGTCTGAGAAGAATTTATTATAGGAAGCCATCTAGAGGTCTGTGATTTCTGAGAAGTTATCAAAGTGAAATTTAAGATTCTCAAGAACGATGACACTGTTCCTGTATTTAATGACATTATTTAAATAACCTTGCTAAACTTATTATTTTAAAATTTCTTTTAGATCACAAGACCACACAGCTCAACAAACAAATACCACTGGCACTACTGCTACCACATCAACATCAAGCAGTAGTACCTCAACAACAGCTTCGACAAATAGTAACCCTTTTGGCTTAGGTAAGAACGTTTTGTTAGGTATCATGGTAGATATCTTCCCTTGGATTCAGATAATTGTCACTGAAGCTTTATTCTATAGTAAACAGGACTTTAAAAAACCAAACCAACAAACAAACAAAAACAGATTACAAATATCTATGATGTGGGTTTTAGAAGGGGCTGTAGTCAAGGGTTGTTTCACCTTCAGTAGTAAGGTCTCACTGATGTTGTATTCTGGCATTATGGGTAACAAAACTTTTCCAGTGCATCCTGCTCCTTAAAAGTGTATCTTTATTGGCATGAAGAGGATGTCGTTGAAGTTGTATCTGTTACGTGAAGCCAAGGTCTGGAACAGAAGCAGCAAAATCCTGCTAAATTTATAATTCATTGTTTGTTAGTTTCAACCTTCACTTTCAAGAAAAAAGGCTGCAGTCTGTTGATTTTTAAAATACTGTGTATTTCTATAATAATAATTTTTTTATTCATGGTTTTTCATCTCATGCTTTTTAAACAAACCAGAATTGAAAAAGCTAACTGTTAGGCAAGTGCTTTTTAGGTGTAAACAGTTCTTTAGACTAGTATCTTCTAAAAATGTGAATTTTCTGTTCAGACTCAGCAAAGGAAGAAAATGAAAAGCATTATTAGCTCCTGGTGCAGCAGTAAAAAGAAGAGCCCAACTTTTAATTCGAATAGGGAATGTGTGTCGTATTAGGAGGTCTCTTGGTTGTATCGTAAACGAGGAGATGGAGAAATGATTATTACAAATGCACTGGAATATGTTAGAGGGGAAAACTCCAAAGGCCTCAAACAAGTTATATTTCAATGCAATTCGATCATTTTTCAGGTGTCTTGTTAATTAAAGAAGCAAATTAAGTGGATCACTCTCTATCAGGCTCATGGGCTGTTGCATTTATTTTGAAGTGTGGGATATGTTCAAGTATTTTGCATTTAGAAAGAACCATGGTTGTGTTTAAAAGTATACCAGAAACTGAAAGTTCAATTACATTTTTTCCTCCCCTAAAGGTGGCCTTGGAGGTTTGGCAGGTCTGAGTAGCCTGGGTTTAAATACATCAAACTTTTCAGAGTTGCAAAGTCAGATGCAGCGGCAACTTATGTCCAACCCAGAAATGATGGTTCAGATAATGGAAAACCCATTCGTTCAGAGCATGCTTTCAAATCCTGACCTGATGAGGCAGTTAATTATGGCTAACCCTCAAATGCAGCAACTGATACAGAGAAATCCGGAAATCAGTCATATGCTGAATAATCCAGATATAATGCGACAGGTATGTAGAAAGATCTTTGTAAGTTCATGATGTTTCATTATTGTGTAACTGAATGACATAGCAAGAATAGACATTAGTAACTGAGATACTGCCAAATGCTGACGTTTTCACTTTAGAATGGATTTCTTATTAATACAGATTAAACGTTCCACTTCCTTAGACACTAGAACTTGCTAGAAACCCTGCAATGATGCAGGAAATGATGCGAAACCAAGACCGAGCCTTGAGCAACCTTGAAAGTATACCAGGTGGATACAATGCTTTGCGACGTATGTACACAGATATTCAGGAGCCAATGTTGAATGCAGCACAGGAACAGGTGAGAAAAGATTACAAATGCCTCTGAGGGAAAATATTTTTCCAAAATGAAAGAATATAAACAATGTAACTTTTCAAGTGTGTACTTGGCAAAGCATTTCTATAAGCTTGAATTCACGATGTAGCATCTTCTCTCTTCAGAGGAAAGATGTTCACAAATTCTGTGCCTTTCTGAAACTGAAGAAATACAGATAATGTTTTGTGGGTCCAAGAAGCTATTTTAAAGTTAATGAATTTCTATATTAAATTACCACAAAAGTCTAAATTGCTTTACTACTTTGACTTGTAAAATTATGAGGTCTAGGAAAATTTTAATGGCCTATTTAGTAAGTTGGAACCTAAGATGGGAAGAGAAAAAGGTTTGAAGTTGGAAACTGCTATATAGGAGACGGTCTTACTGTAATCAAAATACTAGTGTAGTAGAAACACTGCTTTCTGAAAAAAATGGGATTTTTTTTGAGATGCTAGTGTTTTTTAATGTTGGAGTCTTAAGAGTACTTACAATGAATTACTTTAGGTTGGTGAGTATAACTAATCAAGAGCCATGAACATTTATCTTCATGTTTTAAATTTGGAAAGGTAACCTGCCATTTATAGTGGACTTTAAACAGTTGGCTTTTGTAGATGATACGTTTGCTTTTCCTTCCTCTGTAGTTTGGAGGTAACCCATTTGCTTCTTTAGTAAGCAATGCATCATCAGGAGGGGACAGTCAGCCATCTCGTACAGAAAATAGAGATCCTTTACCAAATCCCTGGGCTCCTCAGTCCAGTTCTCAGAGTTCCACGACAAATACCAGCACCAGCGGTGAGAGTGGTGGCAGTAGTACTGTTGGAAATAGCACCTCTGGCAGTATGGGACAGAGCTCAACCATACCAAATTTGGGACCTGGACTAGGAGGTGTGTCTATTATTGTAGTTATATATATTTACAAATACTGCAGAATTTGGTGGAATGATTCTTTTATTAGAAAGATTTGGATTCAAAGTTTTTATTCCTGTTTGTTTTAGTAGAACATTTGACTAGTGTCAAAGTCCTCTGTACAAAAACAAACATGAAAAGTAAACTAAAAGTGATAATACATGGGTATTGCCTTAAAATAACGAAGGTGGGGAATCTCTAGATGAGTGCTAGTATTTTTCTTGTTTGGAGACAAACAGGAAAACAGCTAATAATTTAAATGCCTGGTGGGACTGCTTGTTGGATGCAGCCTTTTTCTTAACATGTTTCTAGGATGCATCTGTGTAAGCAAAACCACACGGAATTACATTTCAGTGACTAAAACTTGTAGAAAACAAGTGGTCGAATCCTGGTTTTAATTAGTCTAATTCATTTGATGTGGTGTTTACAAAGTGTCCTTGTACTTTTTTTTTTTTTAAGCTGGTATGTTCAACACACCAGGAATGCAGAGCTTATTACAGCAGATAACAGAAAACCCACAACTGATGCAGAACATGTTGTCTGCACCCTATATGAGAAGCATGATGCAGTCATTAAGCCAGAATCCTGATCTTGCAGTACAGGTAAATGCATCTTATGTAGTAACATGTGCATTTAAGTTTCTTTTTTCCTTTTTTTCCCAGTTGAATCTGTGATAGTTATGTATTGACCAAATGATTCAGCAGTTGTCTGCAGTGAATGGCACAGTTCTTGAAGTGTGTCAGTGTCTAGCTCAATGAGATTATTACCTGGTTACCTTTAACAATCCGTTGCAGTGAGTTTCTTCAATTTGTAGTTGAAATCTGCCAGGCATTCTTTTGAAGTAACTTATAAGTTTGTGTATGTTGTGTACAGCCCTAAACTTGTGACCTAGCTTAAGAGACAGTTAAATAAAACAAATTAAGGAGTTACAGTATATAGATCTGCTAGCAAATAAATACCAGCACTAGTCTGAGAGAAGTGAAGGGGGAGGTGTTGATGCCAGTTTTAGGTGTTATTCTGGTTTTATTTTCTTACCTGTGACCCTTGCTTGCTATAAAAGTACAGATACTGCTGTTCTGTGAATGGTACAGAAGTGGTTTCAAATTTTACTTTGAGCAGTAATATCCAAAGTCAAATGCTGAACTTACAGAACAGAAATAACTTTATCTAAGGAATACTTGGAAATACTTGGAAAATATACCTGACTTTTTGCAGATGATGTTTACAAAGAAACTGTGTCATTTAAATGTGTAGTGGACACTGAGCAGAAAAGGATTGTCTTGTGATAAAGTTAGGTTGTCTTGCCAAGTATCCAGCAGTATTTTCGCTTAAAAAGGTTTAAAAAAAAAAAAAAAAAAGAATATACATCCCTACATCGTGTTCATGTTGGTGGTTTATAACAAGTTCTGGTCAAAGTAGTAGAAAGTGATTTTTCTGTGAGGTTATTTTCATAGATGATTATCATCCTCTCTATAATTCATATGTGGTAAGTAATTGTCTTAAAGCCCACTTGTTTCTACTGTTTGGTCTTTAACGTTAAACATTTTTGTCCCGTAGATGATGTTGAATAATCCTTTATTTGCTGGAAATCCTCAGCTTCAGGAACAAATGAGACAACAGCTTCCTACTTTCCTTCAGCAAGTAAGATGAGATACTAGCTAATAATAAATGTCACAACTCAGTGGGTGATTTTTTTTCAGTAAGCTGTTGTCCTTTCTTATTTGACTAAAAGACTGTTGCATACATTCTCATTAGCTCTAGACACTAGGTTAGTTTGCCACATGTTAGTTTGTCCCTGTAAATTGGAGTAAATAAATGCTTATTGCTAAGATCTTACTGCAAGCAGGCAGTGTTATGAGTAAAATTAATACACTCATGAATTACAGTAGCAAGTTCAGCGTTTAGAACAATTTAACTAGTTTCTTCTGACTACATGAATGGTTGTAGTGTTTCATATTGTCACTACTTTGTGATGACTTGGTATGTGAGAAGGTAATACCACGCTTGTATTTTGAAATCCACAAATAAATGCTAGTTAGCGAAGACACAGCAGGAATCATTTCTATGATTCTATGATTTCTGTGCCTTTGCTCTCTCTTTACATCAGTATCCACACCGTGTTTACAGTGTAGAGACAGCTGCTTCTCAGTCCTCACTATGTTGTGTCAGATGATCAATAGCATTAGCGGATGAACTAAACTGAAAAAATATCTGTGATCTCAGAATGTTGACGGTGTTGCAGTTCATACTTCCTCACTTGCCTGTTGGCATTATATGATGGGACTGGGGGACAGGAACCATAAAACGTTTCTGAGTATAATGGAAACGCATCTTTTGCAATAATGGGCAACTACCTGCAAAACTAGGAAAACTCACCTGTGAGGTACTCCACTGGCAGCTTTTATGAGTATTAACGAGAATTGCTGCTCAACAGCTGGAATTAGTAACAGTAGTAGAGATATGATCACCTAAGTGTTCTGAAAGTCATCAGGCCACCATTTTCTGTATAAACAACTCTGAATATTGGACAGTAATTCACAATTTATAGATTGTTTACTTAGAGTGATTGCAGCAGCTTACTCTGGGGGACCCAGAATGTTTTTAAAGACTTGGGTAGACTTTGCCAGCTATATGCTTAGTTATTCTCTGACTTTTGGCTATCACGAAGATAAAAATCCAAGAGATGAATGGAGAGTGTTAATAGATGGCTGTGTTTAAGTCTTGTTACACACCCATATTCCAGACAGACTTACTGCAATTCTGCTCTGGACCAGAGGAATTTTGACCGTAATATGTGCAGTTCTTTGTGAATCTAAAATGTTTTTGCAGCAGAAGGAATTTGGTCTAGTTGCCAAGTGAAGGCTGCTAAGATTAATCAGCCTATCTGCTGTTTGAATTACCTCTTCCTACTAAGACTGCCTCACTTGTGACTGAAACAAATAGCTTTTTACTTGTGGGTGGCATCTCTAAGCAGAGGTGAGCATAAGCCTGTAGTTTTAAATTTTTATCTAAAATAGTCTGGTTTCTGGACATTTCAGAAATCAAAAGGATTTGCCTTTTAAATTGTCTGTGGATGTGAAAGTCACCTCTTAGTTGAAGTCATAGTAGAGTGAGGGCTCTTTAATGCTATGCATTTGCTTGCTAGTGTGTTTTGTACTGTATGTATTAATATTTCTGTAGTTGGCAAGGGCATTACAAGTATCGACACATGCACAAGCTGTCATGATCTTACTGCTGTGGTCTGAATTTAGCTAGGAAAGGGAAATAAATCTTTTTATTAGATATCTTTTGGCTGAGTTTCATTGTATTCTGTGTTGTTGCTCACCAGTAGTGTGAAACAGGAGACTAACCCTAGAATGATGATGGACAAACACAATCCTATGGGTTTGAAAGGTGATAGCCTGCTAGAAGTAATGAAAAATACTTTTCCTGGTGTATTCCTTATTTGAAAGGCATCATCCATCTCTAGAGAGTTCATCGATGACCTTCAATGAAAGTTTTATCAAAAAAAATAATAAGATACCTGAAGGATTTCATGTAAATATTCAAATTTAAAGTTGAAAAACAACTTTGGAAAGAATGTCAGATTCTATAAAACATCTGTGATTAAAAAATAACATTGAACATCTGTATATGATTCAGTTACAAGTTTCTCTCCTTTTCTTAGATGCAGAATCCTGACACATTATCAGCTATGTCAAACCCTAGAGCAATGCAGGCTTTGCTACAGATTCAGCAGGGCTTGCAGACACTAGCAACAGAAGCACCAGGACTTATACCCGGGTGAGAATTGGTCTTGCAAGTTTAGACAAGAACTCCTCTCTTGCACTGTATTGTTCCTTCTTTTTACATGTAGAGATTTATCGCATATAAAGACTGGTTTTTTTAGTTTCACTAAACTTATTTTGGAATCTTTTCATGATTTTGTCTGTAGTGCATTTTTAAACAGTGATGGCTATGGTCTTTGTCTTAGTATGTTACTTAAATTGTTAGCCACTCTATATTTGGCAGTATTTTTACTTGGTTATTAAGTATAGGATCAGAAGAAACATTATAATTAAGCTTGTGCTTATTATTCAAGGTATTTCTTTCTGTCATTTGTGCAGATTTAATCCTGGTTTAGGTGGACTGGGAAGCACGGGAGCTCCTACAGGATCCACTGTATCTAGCTCTGTTCCCAGTGAAAATACAAGTCCAGCATCAGGATCTACTGAACCCAGTCACCAGCAGTTTGTCCAACAGATGTTGCAGGCACTAGCTGGTGCGAATACTCAGGTAATGTAGATCACTATATTCTTTTTTTTTAATTATTATTGCATTTTTCACTTCAAAACACTAAAAAGGAGTCTGAAAGTTGAAAGAAGAGCTCAGAATAATTATGGCCAAAAGAAAGCAGAAGAGGCTTAAAAGTGGTGTTGCAGCTGTGCAAGCAAATAATTGAAAAACATCAAATTTGAGTAAAAGTGTCCTCTGAACAGATATATTTTTTTATACGCTCATCTTCATACCCCTAAATTTCTAAAATGCCTGGAAAGATGCAAATTGAGGTGGTGAGGTTCATTGACAAATGAAAGGTCAGCTCAGGGAAGAGCTTAAGCTTACTGAAAACCATCATCTCTGTGCTTTTTGTCTGTATTGTTGTTACTCTGTAGCTGTGACTAAGTCTCTGTCCCAGGCTTTGGAACAGCCACACTCCATTATATTGGGGCCTGAATTTGTTGTATGCTTCATGGACATCCTGCACGTCCAGGCTGCAGTGCATCTTGTTATGCCGTCATGTCCTAGGCTACCGATGGAGAATTCTGCTTAGTTGTGTTTAGGGGAAGCAGGTGGTGGCAGAGATGATAGCAGTGAGGTGAATTTCTTCAGTGTCAGGTCTTTACTTTGTACTGGTTTGGAACCACATGTTTGGAGCCATTACTGATAGTAATTTCTTCATGGATGAAATTGTTGAATTGGAACAAAAATACAATTAGCAGTAGCTGCAATAATTTTGTTTAATATCTAAATTCTCATTGATTTCAAAAATTGTCGTCTTGGTGTTAGTCCAGCATGTTATTTTCATATAATTGTTCTAATTCAAAAATGCCTTTAAATTGAATTAGAAGAATTTTGCCACATATGCACAGGATCAATCTATAAAAGCTGTCAGTTTGCTTTATGCTGAAGCTTTCTAATAGTTAGAGTTCTGGTAACTTTAATCAACAAATACTTGTAACATTAAACAAGTTGATTTTTATACCAAGCAAAGAAAGCCTAATACATTCACCATTGCCAGCAGCACTATCATCAAAATCTTGCTGTCCAACATTGCTATATTGAACTGCTTTAAAAAAATCTATATATATCTTCTGTATATATGTGTGTATATATGTATATTATCTACCTATCTATAGTATGTATGTATAGCTACATATATGCATATATATTACACAGTATATAATATGAATATCTAAATAAAATATGCATAAAATCGGTATCTGTAGCTAATAATAAGAAATTATTCTTAGGATATAAATTTACCAAATTTAATTGTACTCCCTTTTTATCAAACAAGCAGCTTTTCCTGTAGTTCAAGAATGTCATGTAAGTGTAGATACTCTTCAAATAGAATGTATTTCAGTAGGGAATTTAACTCTTGTCATATTCTAGTTTCAGGAACTTGAAAAGGTTTAGGCTGATCTTAGTAAAGACAGGGAAAATTGCATGACCAACTATGCTTAAATCATGTACTTTGCCAAATATGTATTACGGTTTTATAGCTTAAAATTTTGTTCTTAGCAGTTACAAAATCCAGAAGTTAGATTCCAACAACAACTGGAGCAGCTGAGTGCAATGGGCTTTTTGAACCGTGAAGCAAACTTGCAAGCACTAATAGCAACGGGTGGAGACATCAATGCAGCTATTGAAAGGCTCCTGGGCTCTCAGCCTTCATAGCAGTGTTTCTTTAACTTGAAAAAATGTAATTTATTTTTGATAACACCTCTTAAATCTTTAAAATACTTGCTTTATTTCATTCTGACTCTTGGGATTGTCTCATTATAACTAAAATCAGTCTGATGCATTTTAAGGTGGAGTGCAGTAGTTTTCTTCAAACAGTGGGGATCAATGAATTTTCCCTAAGTTGTTGCATGCATCACACATCTTTCGTTTTGCATTATTTGTGATTTTTTGAAACAATATCAGCTTTCACAGTTGGGTGAACGGGTTTTGCCTCATCTGCAACTGTCCAATTTATTTACTACTTAAACATTAGCCTTCAGTAGTAATTTATGTAGAATACAAATTAAAAAGGAAACAAATTAAAGCTATAATTTGTGGGTACCAATACTGCTTATTGTGATTTCGGCATGTACTTTTTGCTAGCAAAATGCTGTAAGATTTATACCACTTGAGTAATCTACCATTTTTGCTTTAATTTGTATAAAGTATAAACACAGTATATATAATGGAAACAGCTCATTTCTAGAATTTACACATTGCAATATAATAAATTATAAGTAACCAAAAAAGCCAGAAAAAAAAAGTCGCAAAACATGTTTTCAGTGTAGAATCTTTCAGCCTATTTGGTAACCATCTCAGCAAAAAAAGCTTAGGCAAGTTCGTTTAAAATATACTAGAAGTACTGTTCTGGTTATCTCTTTAAGTCTAACTGTACAGAAACTTGGATTGTAACATTGTCTCAATATTCCTGAAGATTAACTGTAAATTACTTCAATCATTGTGCAAATTTAAGGGGTACTGCCCTGTGCTCTCAAACTGCTTCTAAGGCTTTTGGGTTTGTTCCACTGAGATTTTAACATGTATTGATTTGCAATTGGCAACATTAGATTTACACACTGTCGCGTGATACTCTAATTACTTCTAAACACCATGTAAAAATACTGTATATCTTTTGGGTTTTTATTGGTAGTTACCTCTGTTGTGAACAGGTAATAAATAAATTAAATCTTTAAGCATCTTGCCTCTGTGTGTTTGCATTGGATAATTTAGAATTCAGGATGACTGACTACCTTAATAGTTGGCCTTTGACCGTAAACTCTGAATATTTACCGATTTGGGGCTAAGATTTGTGAAGAATTCTCTTGAGTATGAAGTGGAGGGAAGAGGCTAAGGGGAATATGATACTGAAGACTACTACTTTAGATATAGTGGGGATTATGGAATAAAATATGCTGCTGGGTGTTACTGAATAGGATTTGCCTTAGTTGTGGATATTCTCACTGAATTTCTGTATTGCTTTTAATATTTAACTTGAACAGTCTTTTGATGGTAAGTATAAAAATCAGCTTGCTTAAAAATCATGGCTTGCAAATGGCTTAAAATTACCAGTTTTAACTCAGAGATGTTAATCAGTTTAATGAAACAAAACTATAACAGGATATAAAAGAGAAAAGTTGACCAAAGTGTGAAACTTTAAAACTTCTGAAAACTTAAAACTTTCAGCAAAGCAGTTTTGTTGGCAGTAACTGAATTGTATTCTTCACACAGAAGGGTTCACTGTCCAGTAACCTTGTCTCTTATTTTGCCAGTAAGTAGATTGATAAAATAATGCTGATGCACGCTACTGGGAAAAGTTCAAGAAAGTCTCTTGGTTGGCTGGCCTGTGCCTCTGGATCAAAGTCTCAGATCCAGCAGCACAGAGTAGTAAATAAGTAAATAGATTAAAATAGAATATCCTGGTAAGATAAGCTTTATATAATCAAAACCTATTCAAATACATCTAGTTTGGGTACAAAATTATTACTACTTTATTTTCTAGTCAATTATAATAAACCCATACGGGAACTAGTCTTCACAGTGACTTCTATTTCAGTGGGTAGCTTTCATTGCATTTGAGTAGAAGGCTATGACAGACAAGTCATGGCAAGTAGTTTCTGTAGAATAATTACTACCTGTTTACAATGACTTTCACAATAGCTGTTTGTTAGGATCTTCACAGTAACTAATCTGATTTCATGATACACTGTGCTTTACTGGGATCTTGCCTTAAAAAAGCGAGACCCCATGTCATTCAGAAGGTGGGTACTTTTACAAATACAATGTGTAGCATCCATAATTCTACTGTCAAATGAAAGGATGAAGGTGAGGTGAGCAACGCTTTTTTACCAAGCTTTACCAAGACACTAAAACAATGAATCTAACTTGCACGAATGTTTTGCTGAAGTGTGCAGTTCACCTATGCGAGTAAGAGACACTATATTTGAAGTCAAATTCCATTGGAATTCAAGAAAAGATGTTTGATCTGAGTTATACCAATAAGCCCTTGCAGTAAGTTTATTTCTTGAGGTATAACCAATATTTATCAAATAGTAACAACAGTAACTTTTTTATAAGTATTGGAAGAACAATGAGCCATCTTTTGCACATGAGGAATTCTAGTTTTGTTAGAAAACAACTTAAAAACAGCAGTAGGTGGGGCAAGGTCTATAGGTGGATTAGTTTTTATTACCTCTTTAACCGTGAAAGATCACGCTTGGGAATGTGTCAGCAAGATGGCTAGTTTTGTAAATGATGCGGACCAATTCTTTTGTTCAGTGCCTGCGTAATAAAATAACCGTCTCACTTTGGAACTGAGCTGGCAGGCAGCTGGGTCTCTTCCTTTGCCTTTATAGATAAGCCTTTGTGGTTTAATATGATTCTACCCTTCTTGTATTTAATGTATGAAGAAATACTGCTATTCGGAACTAACATTTCATTTTTATTTCCTCAATATAATATTGCAAAATGCTCCTAAGTGCTTTTTGTAGTTATATACAGCATTTACACAGCATGTTACAAACTGCTAGGCACATATTCTTGAGGAGGTAGCGTGTGCATCTTCTATACTTGAACTCAGTCTGAGACAGAAAAAGCAATTTCTAATTCCAGATGTTTCCTCCTCAGTTTTTGCTGCCTTTGTTAAAGGCATTTCAAAATAGGGACAGAAAACTTCTATCCAAATAACTTGAGCTAAATATAAATAATCTGAATTGCGCCTACCCTGAATACATCATCCCTAATAGACCCTTAATTTGGGCAGGTAAATGAAACTTATGTACAGAGACTGTTCTGCGATCTCCCACTATACACATGTACAGCCTTAGTATATCTGGGGGAGCTGTTGTATGTGGTGAGAGACCTGTTAAGTGTTGAGTAGAATTTTCTTTTAGTACTGGCTAATTTGTGAGCACAGTATAAACACAAGACATGCGGATCTGAAATCTGGAGTCTAACTTTTTAAAATGATTGAAAATAACCCAGTTTCTTTTTTGATTTGAGGGTCTAAATCATGTTTGTGACAGGATGCAATTGCTTTCATATCTACTGTAGTGTCCTGGATCTAGTTTATTGCAGCTGGAAAAAAAAAAAGCCTAAGTCTTTATTTAATAGATGATGTGAAGGAAAATCGCTTTGCTTGTTAATGGTGTATTGGGAAAATGTGAAGACTGCAATAAAAGCAGAGGTACCACAAGAGGGTGCCATTTCTTTTATTTGTCATACTTGACTAAACTTTTATATTCTGACTAGTCACTAGGTCTCTGAACTGTGAAGCTGTTAAGAAGCACCCAGATGTCTCTTGCACTTAACTTTGCTTCTGAGAGCTTGCAGTGCTCATTTATAGCACTGATAAAAGCACAGCAATTTGCATGATAAGCCACAAAGCCCCAACTATTAATACAAAATGATAAAGCAAACGCTTTTCAAGTAGTTAACCAGGTAAAAATTACTCCAAAGATGCTTTGAAGCATGAGTTGTGTGATTCATCAATCTTGTATTTGGTATCTTCACTGGTTGACACATCCTGTAGTTTACACTACAGGTTACACTTTTTACATGAAAGATACTAGTTCACAGCCAATATGATGCTCCTTACACTTTATTTCTGAAGCTTTCCATACAATTGCATTTTGTACGTAACTTCACAACTGTTATTTTTTTTCCCCCCCTCACATTTTCCAACTTGGTGTTCAGTGCATGTATTGAAGAGCTGGTGAAGTTGCCAGCCTCCCCACTGCCCTGGGGAGGCTGGTAAGGACACAAACACAGAAGTTACAACTTGTTAAAGACCTGGCAGTGAGACCGTGGCAATGTCAGGCATGAAATTTCATCATGCATGTTCCTTTTATACTAGTAAGAAAATAAATATATTGCTTTTAATAAAGCTGTAAATTATTTCATTGCTTAATAGAAGATGTGCCTTTCTCATGTTTGACAGTAAAAATTAAAAAAAAATAATTCTTGTGTGCGACCCTTGATGGGATTTTCAAAAGCTGGCTCTGCTTAGATTCTAATACAGATTTTAACTTGATATGATGAGGAATTCAAACATTGCTGACGGTTTTTTAAAATTTCATATTGCGTGTCTTTTAAATAGCCATGATAAAAATACCAAGAGTAGTGAACCAGCTCTTAACACTGTAATTCAACTATTGGGAAAAACAAGTTGCTTTGATTAACTTTAATTAAAATGCTGTTTCATAACCCTGGTATTGCCAAGTGAACTTCTGCATTTGTAATTTAGAAACTTACTCTGGAAAAGCCTTACCCTGAAAAAATGGCTTTCTCAATCTCCATCACTATTTCAGGAAGAGATTTTTCTAGACTGACAGTAATAAAGTTTTCTGGTGCTTTAGGAGGCTCTAGAGTGTCAAACTGAGACTTGAGTAGTTCCAGTGGCATGAAATGTCCTTTCCTCTTCTCCAGGCGGCGAGCAATGAGCTCGATAGGACCATCCAGATGAACAAAGAGGATCTTCAGTGCTGTGTTTTCTTCTGGTTTCTCTGGCTGGTTGCTTTCAATTGCAGATACTCCACTAACTAGTATGTGTCTATACATTTTCTTCAGTGCTGAACAGGCCAGAACAGCATCTTGTCTAAATGATTCTTCTCTGTCAAATAGAAAAACGTATAATGTCACGGGAGACAAAGCTTGTATCCTTGCAGAGGACAGCCTTGGGAGTATTGGTAGGCAAACCAATGCCACCTGCTTCCAAGTACTTGCAGTTACATGTTGGCATTAGGCACTGTTAAAGTACAGTTGATTTGGAAAGGTTCTGGAGCTGGACAGTGGCCTTGGGCTAGCATATGACAAAAAGCGGTGGAACTAGCATAATAATCTAGTAAATCTGTAAATTAATGCCCACTCCAACAAGGTACGACCAGCTGGTGTGCACATGCTAGTAATTGCTACTGCGTAAAGCCAGAGCAAGAAGAGCTTTAGGGAATACGACACTGAGGAAGCTGGCTAGACATGACACTTTGTCAGAGTAACTTTTGAGATGATTTATGCATGCAAGGTAATTCCATACACTGTGGGAAATACGTGGCTGATGGTACCCAGCGTTTGGTGTGGTTTGCTTCCCCTTCAGCCTACCCCTAAACGATCAATCCCGTGATCCATGAAGGGACACGGTGTACTTGGAGCAGGCTCTACGCAAAGGGCAGTTGGTGGCTGTGATAATCATCCTCTTCCTATCTGCAGTAAAGGTGCAGGCAGGTGAAATGAACCATCACCCCGTGGAGGCAGTTGTAACCAGAGAAACACAATGTGATGAGTCACAGCCTTAACTCGCTATGTCACATGCCAATCTTGATGGCTTTTGGCAGGCATCTTGCCAGACTAAACCTCCCCTTCTCTACATTTCAGCTCCTAGATGCTTCTGAATAGGCATCAAATTGCCCCCAAAGGTTGAGGGCCAGCAGTTCAGCAGACTTCTGCCCCATAAAACTCACAAAATCCATTCTTCTGTTTCCAACCTATTTAAAAACTAAAAGAACACCTGGTAATGGTGATAACTCGACAAGGAGGTGGAGTGCAGCAAAATCAGCATTTGAGCATTCTAGTGCTCTGGAAATTCACAGAAGAGTTGAGGTTGGAAGGGGCCTCTGGAGGTCATCTGGTCTGCATGCCCCTGTTCAAGCAGGGCCACCTACGGCAGGTTGCCCAGGACCATATCCAGACAGCTTCTGAATGTGGACAGAGTCCAACACCACTGGGCAGCCTGCGGACAGTGCTCAGTCACTCTCACAGTTCTTCTCTAAGCTCAGAAGAAACATCCCATGTTTCAGTTCATGCCTACTGGCTCTTGACCTGTCACTGAACACTAAAGAGTCTGGCTCTGTCTTCTTATTACAGCCCCCTGTTCAGTTATACAGACACCTTACGAAATCCCAAGCTTCCTCTAGGCTACACAGTCCCCATTCTCTGTCTTTCTATGTGTGCTCCAACTAGACTTTGTGCCGCTGATACCAGCTTCTGAGCCTGGCCTTTCAGCCAGTTTTCAATCCATCTCACTGCCTACTCATCCAGCTGCTACTTCATCAGCTTCTCTGTGAGAATCCTATGCAAGACAGTGTCAAAAATCTCACTGAAGTCCTGGTTGACAATATCCACTGCTCTCCCTTCATCTACTAAGCCCATAATTTCATCATAGAAGATTATCAGGTTGGTCAACCATGACTACACCTTTGTCGACCACTCCCACGATGACTACTCCTAGTCCCTTCTCTTTCGTGTGCCTGTGTCCAGAATTAGTTATTTCATCACCTTCTCAGGGATGAAGGTGAGGCTAACCAGCTTGCAGTTCCATGCAGTTCCCCCTTCCTTTTTTCTTGAAGATAAAGTAGTTACATTTACTTTCTTCCTGTCATCAAGCACCTCTCCCAGTTGCCACGACTATTCAAAGATCATTGAGAGTGGCATCTGCCCACTCCCTCCATGCTCATGGGTGTATCCCATCAGGGTCTGTGGACTTATGTAAGTCCATTCTGCTCAAGTATTCTTTAACCTGTCCCTCTTCTGCTGGGAGTAAAACTTCCTTGCTCCAGACTTTTCCCACAGGTGTCTGGAGCCTGAGATTGCTGGAGAAAAAAAAAAAAAAATCAGTCTTGCTAGTAAAGACTAAAATGGGAAAGGCCAAGGTACAGAACACCTTCTTCATGTCCTGTGTCACTACACTCCATGCCCCAATCCAGAAGCAGACTTGCATTTTCCCTAGTCTTCCACTTAACATACCTAACAGAAGCCCTGCTTGTTGCCACTGATATCCCTCACCAAATTCAGCCAGGCAAATTCAAATTCAGACAGGCACTGTCTTTCCTAACTGTGTCTCTGCATCCTCAGACAGTGTCTCTCCATTCTGCCCGGGTTACCTGTCCCTGTTTCCACCCTCTGTATGCTTCCTTATTATGTTTCAATTTTGCCAGAAGCTCCTCGTTCCTCACAGGCCTCAGAATTTTTGCCTGACCTCCTTCTTGTTGGGATGGACTGCTCTTGAGCTTGGTGCAGGTGATTTCTGAATATTAAGGAGTTTTCCTGGGCCCATCTTTTTTAAGTGGCCTAATCCCACAGGACTGTTCCAAGCAGAACCCTGAAGAAGCCAAGGTAAGCTCTCCTCAAGTACAGGATTGTGTTCTTGCTTTTTGCCTGCTTTCTCCTTTCAAGAATCGAAATGCTGCCATCTCGTGGTCACTACAGCCACAGCTTCCTTTGAGCTTCACATCCCCAACAAGCTCTTCATCCACTTGTTCTTCCCAGGCAGAAAACCTATAGCAGGCACCCTCTACAATGTCAACCTATTGTTCTGCTCTTTAATCCTCACCCATAAGCTCTCAGCTGGCTCCTCATCTATCCCCAGGCAGAGCTCCATGCATCCAGGTTTTCTCTCACAAAAGGCAACTCCTGCTCCTTGGCTTCCTGGCCTGTCCTTCCTGCATCCGTCCCTCCAGCACAGCACTGCAGCCATGCCAGCCATACCTGCACCTCACCGAATGAGTTGGACCCACCTCTCCCAGGCAGATGCTGATCCTTCAGCAGGGACCCATAGTCACAGAACCCAAAACGCTGTTGCCAACACCAGTTCTGTAACCAGTTGCTGGCATGCAGTATCAGCGTCTTCCTTCTTACACCGTTTTCCTTCAAAGGAGAGACGGAGGAGAACACCAGCTGGGCCCCCATGCCCCTGGTTCCTCTCTACAAAGCAGGCTTCTTAGGGGTTTAGCATAACACACTGAATTAAAGCAAGATGTAAATAAAGTATTCCAGTTTAAAGCTACATATTTTTACTATTCTCATTTTTAAGTTTAAGAAAACTTCCTTTGAATTATCTTTGTCTCTGAATAGTTGAGGCAAGTTAATTTGAGCTTAGGAAGTACATAATTATTAAAATTCATAGTTGAATAAAGAGTTTGTCACCTGATTTAAACCACTGAGTATCTCTTTTAACTATCAAATGCCTAAGCATTTTGGACTGTATCTCACTATTACTAAAAATATTTTAGAAAATTTTTATCCTATTATTATTATTATTA
The DNA here is from genome assembly GCF_964211835.1 of Anser anser. Lineage (NCBI taxonomy): Eukaryota > Metazoa > Chordata > Aves > Anseriformes > Anatidae > Anser > Anser anser. The sequence continues at coordinate 44,498,452 of NC_139723.1, forward strand.
GTGTATTCTGTGGTTATGCCCATTGTAAGTAGCCAACGTCAGGTTTATTATCAAACCAGATCCTTCAAATGATCTACAGACAGTAGAAAAACAACTATCATAAACAATGATTTTCCCAGGGATTCCCCATAACCCCAGATTCAGGGAGGAGCTCACCCTTTGCAATTATTATGACACCTTAGGTTAGTGAAAATAGAATGCTTTTACCAGCTGCAAAAGTTCTTACACTATCACAAACATTTCTGTTTTGGAATACAATGGGGAAAATACTTATTGTCGAGGTGGGGGGATTTTATTTTGTCTTTAACCTGAATTCCTTAAATCTAGAGGTTCTCTTACCTCCTTAGTATATCATGCAATGTACAAAGCCATGGAATCCTGTCCTAGAAACAAAATAAGTTAGTTCAAAATTGTTTGGGAAATTGATTTGAAAGAATCACTTTTAACATTGGGAGCATTTCACTAGAGGTGAAAATTAGCATGAAAATTTATGGAAAGTTCAGTTTACATTCTCTTTCTTACTAATGTAGATTTGCTACCACTGCCTGAACGCTAAGAAGTGCAAGGCATCTTATCAGTATGGTATTTTTAGGGGAATAGTACTTGTTATATTACAAATACTTAGGTGTATCTGATGGAAGTAATATGTATTTACATATAGCATGCACCTCATAAGCCTTTGAAGGACAGTCAAATTCTCTCTTGCTTCTATTACACAATTTACTTTTACTTTTCTATTATACAATTCAAATGTTAAGTCTGCTGTAAGATAGCAGCTTTCACTTCTTGAATGGTTATTTCTTTTTCCTTATGTCTTGACATATACATGCAATGCTTCAGATCAGATTTGAGGCTTTCAGGAACTACTCCAAGGCGTCAGAACAGACCTAAATGTACTTAGCTGCAATAACTTAATTATATCATTTTTATGTCAGTAGCAATCACGAGTAAATGTACTCATAGCCACAATTTTGCAACACCTTTGCTCAGTAGATTGGCAAAGGCAGTGCGAGTGATTGGTAATTTTCTTAGTATAATCTGATTTTAGGCCTTAAGCTCCCAGCAACATTTGTCATACCAACTGAGCATTAAACTACTGCTCCCATTTCATCTTTCAGTGTAGCTACTACTGGGTGAGCACAACAAATGAAAACATGGACACAGAAACCCAACAATTTTTTGTTGCTTTCATTAGAAAATCACTTCCCGCTGGCATTCAAGAAAGCCCTTATAATTTTGCACCACTGATGTTTCAAAAGAGATACTTCCCCCTTGCTTGGCACCATACACCAATAACCACTGGTCATCCAACTGTGCAGTGCCACTTTACATGACATAATAGCTTTCATGAACTTCCAAACAGACTAAAGTGTTTAATAAGTACCTAGAATATTATCTTCAGTCTAAAGAGAGTGTTTTGAAGAACTCTCTAGTTCAGCCTTACATGTCTAAAGATTTCCTACAACAAGTTCAAGAGGTGTCTTGTTGTAGCTTTTCTAATTTACCTGAGACTCTGAATTTGTAAGTACTGTTTGTAAAATGAAGCTTGATCATTTTGGCATGTTTAGGCTGAACAACGGGCTGAAGGGGAGGAAACACATTCTAAGTAATCACACATAAAACAGAAAGTTACAGCGTAGTCTCTACAGCAGTTGAGATTGATGTACTTCAGCAGAGAAACAGGAAGACCTTTTTCTGTCTTTGTGTTTTTAATTCAAAGCAGAAGCTGTAATCTAAAGCTGCAGTTCTATATGCTGATGTACAGGAAAGATTTCTGATAAATCCTGAATCAGCAAACTATTTGCTTTGTTAACTTTTTTTTTTTTTTTAAATGCAGAATACTTTGTAACATAAAAGGCCTCTCTCTCTTATTAACCGCAGACCTACACATTCAACCTATGTTTATAGTCAGCCTAGTTTACGTGAAACACAACCTATTTTAATGTGATTTGCCAGAGGTTTTGCAAAAAGGTCAGATTTTGCCAAGAGGCCTTGATGACTATTCTTTCACAATTCATACAAATTACCTCGTCATTTAGTGGTATTCCTGATGCCATCTTCTTCTTATTCTCTGAAGAATGGTAATCATCTGCATCATAGAATTTCCATCCCAGCTAGGAAAAAGAAATGAATGTGGATCATTCAGCCAAAGCGGACTAGCTAATAGGGATCCCAGAATTCAACAGGACGACACCTAAAAATTATCGTCCTCTTACACCACAGCATGAATCACCATTTATGCAATGATGTTTACCCCAACAATCAAGTCAGCTCAGTAACAGCAAGAGCTGGTGATAATGGCTGTTGTTAATAGGCTATGCTGCATCGGTGGTGGGCACCCAATTCACGTTTGGCGACGAGGCAGACTGAACCCTGAAGTTACAGCTGTCACGCCAGCTTTAGGTACCAGCTGTCTGTGAGCCACAGGCTGCCGGATGGAGTGAGAACAGGCTTTCTGGTCAGAAGCATTGCCAAAAACAACCCCCGTCGTACCTTTGCTGCCAAACGCGACCCAACCGTGGTCCTGCAAGAAAGCACAGCGAGTTCGTTACCTGAGGGGCCGGGACCGCGGCCGGAGGGCCCCGGGGCAGGTCCCCCCCCCCGCTGTCCCCGCCCTGCCACCCTGAGGCGCGGGGTGAGGGTGCCCCGCGGCCGGCCCCGCCGCCCGGCACCTACTTCCCCGAGCCGCTCACGCCCATGACCACGACCAGCACCATGGCCAGACCCGCCGCGGGCCGGGACCGGGACCTGGGGCCGGAGCTGGAACCGGGACCGGCCTCCCCTCCGCCGCCGGCCCGCCCCCGGCTCCGGCAGGGCGGCACCGCGGCGGGGCGGCGCTGCTCGGTCCCGCCCCAGGGCAGGAGGCCCGGCCCGGCCCGGCACGGCACTGCACGGCCCGGTGCTGCTGGGTTCAGGGCCCCGCTGGGAGGGGGCGGCCTTGCCCCGCTCCTCAGGCCCGGCCGGGCTCTGCGTTTCTGGTAGTTCCTACCACGGCCCTCTTTTCAGTATCTATCAGGCTTGTAAAGCATGCATCCGTGTCTGTCGGATACCCCCTTGCCCATAAGCCTCTGCCTCCAAGCCTTAATTCACCTCTAACCTGTGCCGCGGTCAGCTCCGCTACCCTATTTCCTTTCAGGTTTCACGGATTCACGTTTTTTAAATGGCCAAAACCTCCCTGGCTACGGACAGGTTGTGCCAGGGGGCGCGGCGGTGGCGTTGGTGGAAGCTGCTCCACCTGGCGGCTCCGTGAGGGCACTGGAGGTGTATGCCTGCTTCACTGTGAGGCAAAACGAAACACAGCACAGCACGACACAGCACAACACAGCACAACACAGCACAACACAACACAACACAACACAACACCCTGATGTTGCCTGTGGACCTCTGTTTTGAAATGTCACCACGAGCATTCACGTTGTATGTCTGTGTCTTCAAAGGTCGCCTCTTGCAGCGCCGTCTCTGAAGGCAGACAGTCACCACTTTCCTATCTGGCTGGGTTTCAGCTTCTTATCTCCAAGTACCACAAAATATCCCAGGTGGAGAAATTGCTGCCTGCAGCTAGTGCTGCAGCGAGGAATGCAGCGTAGCCCTGGGTAGGAATAACAGATACCCATGTGTGTGAGAAAGGATGGGGTGGAGGCCTCTCTGTGAAAACTGCTGCAGTCTAAATGGAGAGTGTGGACGACAGATGACTGGAGCAATTATTTTTGTTTTCTTCTCTAATTTATTTATTTATTTATTTATTTATTTATTTATTTATTTATTTATTTATTTATTGCAAGTGTTGCAGTAGGAATATATCCCAGGTACAGGTGGGGAGGGAGCAACACCTCTTTGTGGAGTCCGCAGTTCACACTCTGCACTGATGGCCTGTGCATGCACAGCGAGTTAGACACCAGAGACACTGCATTTATTCCTCTTGCACAGACCGTCCATGCCATGCATAAATGGCAGAGTTGCTTTGCTAGTGCACAGTGGGCACAGCAGGGACTTACGGAGTTTGGCAGGTTGGTCTAAGCTGGCATTTCTGGGATGTCTGGAAATTCCAGTCCAAAGAAGGTAGGTAGGTACATCGACAGATAGATAGATAGGTAGATAGATAGATAGACAGTCAGCTTTCAGGTAGTAAAAGCGGTTATGATCAACCGAGCTTGGACATCTTGTATTCCTAACAGAGGAAAGGTGGCCAGAGTAGATGGCCTGACATGAGGCATTGGGAAGTGTGGAAGTATCCAGGAAAAGACTGTGACACTGGTTGGACAACAAGGGTGATTATATTGTATTGAATGTTCTGTGTGAGTAAGCTGCAAATGTCTTAGAGGCCGCAGTTGCCAATGTTAAGTGCTACATAGGAAGTATGCTCTTTATACTACAGGTACTGAATTGTTCCACAATGGGAAATAGTGCTTATTTTAAATAAATTGCTGTAGTGTTTCTCATCCAGCCATTATTGTTTGGCATCTATCTCAAGTTTCTGTGTGAGAAATTGTGTTTTGGAATACAAAAAGAGATCTTAAATGAACGTTTAATGATATAATTAATTACACTGATTCAGCCAGTTAGATTTAACTCTTCCCGTCCAAAATTCACCTAATGCTATCATGTTTTACTGCTGTCACAGGTGTAGGTAGACAGAAGACTGCTTTTATTTTTCTTTAATAAACAAAGGCTGTTTAATGGGCATTGCCACAACAAAAGACATTTATTGAAATATTTTTGAGAGTGGAGTTTATGGGAAAAACTCTCTGTGTTGTAATTACCTACATTGGATTTCTATTTTTTTTTTCCTGTTAGGGAAAGGCTCTCTAGGTGGTTGCAAAATGAATAGGTTCATGACACTGAACATCAAAAAAAAAAACAAAAAACAAAAACAACAGAACAAACTATATTTACATAAGAGATCATATAGTGGTGCTGATTCTTAACAGAATATATTACACGTGTTTCTTTACTAGACTTTTAAGTTTATTCCACTTCTGAAGAAGTAAAATTATTAAACTAATATCAGTTAAGCAGATTATATCACTAGCTTCACAAATAAAAGCCTTTTTCCCAAATGAAGAAGATCCCGTCAATCCTAGTTTCTGAAGCTAAAATGGATAATGTGACTTTTTGTGAATCTAGCCTCAGAAGAAATTCTGTGAAAGTACACTAAGTATCCCGGTCATAATGATTTTTTTTTTCCTTTGCAGAGCACTTCAGAAATTTTATGAATGATGGATGCCATTTTTCTACGTTATCTGTCTCTGACCATTTAACTGAGTCTTCACATACCTCTTATGACTTTTTTAACAAAGACCAGAACCTTCCAAGTTATTAGGCTATCACCCAAGCAGCCAGTCCTCAAATTACTGGCAGACCACAATGATTCCTTTAAGGTGTCCAGTGACTGAATGCAAATTATGCTTTAATAGCAGTATGATTGTGCTAAAGTAATTGAATTTTCCTGGCATCTTTTCAGCTTCTTGGCTGATTAATTGTGAGGTAGTGGGAAATGTTTCATTCAAATGAGAATGCTTTATCCAAATGAACAAACTTGAAAATACTTGTGGTCATATTTGCCCTGGAAACATTATCACTATTGCTATTCCCACTCCCAGAATTAAAGTCTTAATTGCTCTGTCATAACAATCTTTGAGATTTTGTTAACATCACAAGCAACTGACTACTGCACCTACAGTGCATACTCAACTGGTTTTGTAACCAAATTATCACCATTTTACCTGGTAAAATCAAGTAAGTTTACTTGATTACTGCAAAACAGAAAACACTTGTTTTTCTTTCTGACAGCTTTTTTTCATAATGTATAACCTTACATCTTATAGAGAAGCTCCATGTGAAGCTGGCGTGATGTCATCTGGCAGATATTTTTTGTATCAGTATATTTGCAGAAAGCCTTCCATGGAGTTCTCTTTTACCTAAGCCTGGGCTAAATGACCATGAGAATGCATTCAGAGGGCTGCATGAGCAGCCGTGCACTGTGCAGATACTGCAGGGAGGGTAAAAGGAGAGGGAGAAAACTAATCAAATTGTACAGACACAGGATCCTATAGGCAATGTGAGGGTACAAGAAGGCAATTATATTCAGACTTCCTTCTGGTACGGTTAATTTGATTTGTGCAAATATAATTCATGTTAATAGTCAACCGGACAGCTGACTGGATAAAACTCAGGCAAAAGGTTGTCTTAACAAAATCGTGTCGTGTATGCTTCAGTGTCCATTTACAATGTGTTTAATTAAGTTGTAGGTCCACTAAGATATTGGGATTCTTTTGATTTGAGAGAATGAGGATTTCCCTTCCAGTCTATTCTAGTTGCAGACAATAAGTATTTTTTTCGTTTTTTCTTTCTTATTATTAACATGGAGGAGCTTCATTTTAGTCTTTGTTGTTTATTGACATATGCATATCTTAGGAAATTTATTCTGGTGCTGTTGGCATGAGTGCCTTCTCTCTACTATTTAAAATTCTTGTTATCTCCAATGTTGGCAGAATACATAACCTGATTCTGAAGCTTTGATGTAGTTATACAGATAAGCTGCGTTGTTTCATGAATTCCAAGGTACATTCACGTAATCGAAATAGGAGACAGTGGAATGTAAATATCTTCCAATGTTTTATTTACGATGTTCAGTAACAGGTGCAATTATGACATAATATTGAAGAATGAACAGTCAAGAATCTTAAAAAGACAAAAACTCAAGAATGCCTATCAGAAAACCCATCATGTGTTTCTAGCTCCTGAAGACTATTCCAGATAATGTATTTTACAATACTCACTTTTAAAATTACATTTATTGTCTATTTTATGGCATTTTGGAATATTACCAGACATTTTCTAAACCTCTCTGCTTTGACTAATTGTTCAATACTGATGGTGTGGAAGTCAATAAAGCATTATCATCTACTTAAATTAATTGCTTTATTTTAGAGAACTGTAATGTAAAATATAAATTAGAGAATTCTAGCTTTTCTGGAAGTATGCTTATTTACTCTATGTGTGTCCTTTCCAGGGATGCTTGGAAAGGTCTGTTTTGTATTCAGAATATTGGAAAATATAAAGTGAAAAGAAATGGAAAGTAAAAAAGGAAAAAGCGCCTTTTTTTTTTTTCCCCTATGAAGCATGCTCATCCTGTTGAACATATTGCAATGAAATGGAGAACTACTATAAAAGTGCACAGGCTTCTTAACACTTGTCAGGAACATCCAGCATTGTGGATATCTATTTCTTATAAAAGTGAGCTCAGATACATGGGGTAATCTCAAGTTCCTGAATCTTAAAGAGGAAAAAGATTGATTTCCAAGCAGCTAATGTTCAAAATTACTTTTATGGGTTTAAAATAAATCCTGTATATATATTGACTGTAAACACAACGTAAAGAGTGTTAATATGATATGTTCACTGTAAGAAGTGTTAGTGAAAGAGCTGTTAGTCACAATCAGTCCTCATTATGAAGTAAACCAGCTTCAAACTTTATATGTATAAATCAAAACTATACAAACAATTTTCAATTTGTTCTATGTAATGCAAAATAAGTCAATACATTGTCTAAAGTTCTTTCCTTTTGGTCATGTACTAAATATCCACACGGGAGGTTGAAGAGCACTCGGTACAAAGTGCCTCTCAGTGCCCAACAGGATTTACTGATACTGGGAACAAAGAATCAGTCTGATGAATCTGCCAAATTTTCAGCAATTTGAGATCAGTGAATTAAACTAAAGCTGTTGCAGGTGTTAAAAATCACAAAGAATTTGTACATGCTACCTCATTCCATTTTTTCATACTGAAGTGCAGTGCCATAGGGTATGTTGTGCACGAAATGTGAGTTGTAAGTAGATTTTCTTTTATTTCTGGGTTGCAGGACAAAAAACACAGGTAAAAGGGAATGGGAGTGACTTCACTGTGTAGCTTCTGTGTTCTCAACTTGCCTGTGAAGCTGAAGGAAGGACAAAGTTACTTGATCTAGTTACACGTAAAAGAATGCAATACTTCATAACCTGTTACAATGTGTACATGCCTGTGCATGCCAGAATTCAATGATTTCTGTATAGAGAAGCCTAAGGAAACATTGATTTGCAATTTAATACACATGATTCTAAACACAGAAGCTATTGCTAATTGCTTTTTATTTTTCCAGCAACAACACAGGAAATACTGTACTATGTTTACACAATGGCTAGTCAACTCACTTTTAAGAAAGACATTGTAAACACACAGTGGAAGACTAGTTGTCTTTTTACTGGATAGTTCCATAGGCTTTGAAAACATCTTAATATTATGGGCTGTGAACACAAAGTAAGTTTTTCAATGTCATCCCTTTAAGAGTCTTGCCAAACTTAATTGAATATAGGAAGTCAAAGTCTATTTTCCAACATAAAAATTTCTCCACATGACCTGTCCAAAGTCAGTGCATTAACATAAGGATTCCTGGGAAGTGCTCAACAATCAAAATCTGTCTGAAAGCTTGAGGTTATAAAATAACACGTTATTTATCTGCCATGTTGAGAGTGTGGAAAAAAATTGGGAAAATTACACTCTTTTCAATCCACAGTAACAACCACAGCTGCAACTGTGGAATTCAAAAGTGACTGTGAAAGCCAAGGGGTTATATCTGATGCTTTTGTGCTCCTCTGGAGCAGAGTCAGGAAAATAACTGCATCTTTCTGCTTGGGTGTGGAAGGCTGCACAGAATGCTCACGGTGAGCGCACAGCTACTGCTAGCAGGCCAGACGTGTGATCTTGAGCAATCTCAGTGTTATTGCAAAGGCAGACTGGAGATAAAGACTGCAGACTTATGGGAAGAATTTCTTTTCTTTGGTCTCTTAAAAAATAAACCAAGCATAGCTGAAGAGGACATCAGCAGAGCTCTATTGGTTTTATTCCAGTCTAAACGAGATTAAAACAAGCTCCTCCCAGATTACTTTCTCACTTTGAAAGCTTCTCATCTCTACTGGAATTATGGCTTCTGCAACAGATTTATTATTTTAACTTCTCATCTTGTACTTGTCCTCTAACTCTTAGAGTGTAAAAGTTTTGTATTGTATATTTCAGGAAGGCTTTACAATAGCAACAGTGCACACCAATGTGGAACCATTAATTTTGAAAGCACTCAAGGCATTATGAAAATGTAGCTACCTGCTGGCTTTTGAAGGTGGAAAGGCAAAAATAAAAACCTTAAAATTTTTCTCCTAAAAGTGAGTCTAAATGACAATTATTGAGCAGTTAGCAGTAAGTGCTTTTGAAGTGTGCTCTCTTATTTTGTCTGATGTCTTTTTGCATTTGGTTTGTCCACGTCTCTTTCCTGAATAGTCAAGCCTTCATTCTGCAATCATTTACAAGCATACTTCACTCTTATGCCACAGAGCCTCTCACAAGTTTAGCAACAAAGGTAACTAAATCTAAATCCCATCCTTATTAGCTTTTGCATAATTAAAGACTCAAATCAATAAGAAGCAATGGTCCTTAAAGTAATTTGGAAAGGAATTAATGACAAAAATCAGAAGCTATAAAGACAGCTGTATCAGAAAATGAATATTGTTGCATATGATTTTTTAAAAATCAAGGTGCTACTTACTTGAATAACAGATTCCAGTTAGATGCTGGCAAGATTAGCAAACTTGAAATACCTGTTGTATATGGCATGCATTCTTCCTGTACTCCTTAATTTGTTCTCAGAATATACAAGGAACCTGATTTATATGCAAAGGAGAAGCTTTATTTTCTGGACTTTAATGTGATTTAAACCTGATTACCTATCCAGGGCCCAACTTTGAGGATCATTCCAGCTTGGAAAAGTGCTTTATGCAAATTTGAAGTTAGACAACTATCAGTAAAGACAAGGTATGTAAAATTCAAATTGCATGACAGGAGTATTAAAAAGGAGAATAACACAAAAGAAGAAAAGGAACAATAAAATGGCCCAAACTCATCTAAGTACTTTCAGCTCTTTGAAAATGCTTGTGCAGCAGCCATGGAAGCAGAACGTTATTGCAAGCCAGTGCTGCCCAGCAGCAGTCATATTGTACCCTGTAACAAGAGCAGTAGAAAAGAAAACACCAGGTAAGTGGGTGTTACTTGTGTGGTATGTGTTACAGTGTACTCAGTAAGCAAGGCTTGGAGGGTGATGAGAACTCTCCAAAGCCTGTCTCTGAGGAGGTTAGCTGGACTGGCCATCTGGTAACTTGTGTTGCTGTAGTTTTTACTTATTTTATAGCTAGCGTTAGTGTTACACTAATGATCAACTTTGGGTCTTGTTTTTATCCTCCTAGCAACACTAAAGTTCATTCATTGAAAATAGTTGACTTTTATTTTGAATCGGAGCCTTATTACACGATTGTTTAGGTAAGTACTTTTAACAGGAGGAACAATTCCTGCTGTAGCAGGGCAATATGCCTTTTCTTCATTTGCCAATAGTGTCTGCAGACATACCTCTACATTAATTTTTTTGATGGGTAAATGCAATATGATGTGCATTTCCATATTCTTCATCTCTGCACAGAAACAGACAGGAAAGCAGAGCTCTGGTTTTCAGCCTGGTCCACAGATGCAGAGCACCTTTATTTGTGTTATTAAGTCACAGGTAGAATTACTTTTTTTTTTTTTTTTAAAAAAAAAAAAACACATTTATTTTATTTATTTATTTATTTATTTATTTTAATTCATCATAGACCAGTTAGGTACATGAATGTGGTAGCTACCTTTGCGTTCAGCAAGAGACAATCAGGTTTCTTTAGGTAATGAATTAGCTACAGACATCTGAAGCCACCAGTTTTGTTACATGTAAAATGTGTTAGTCTTCCAGTGGTGTGAGGGGCAAGGTCTCTCTGGGGCTCTTAAAAAGCATGGAAATTTGTTGCATTGCTTGTCTGAAAGCAGCCGTAGAAAGCCAATAGTGAGAGCAGTATTTGGGAACAGAGTCCTCAGAGAAGAGAGAAGGACAGTACAGGAAACTGCAGGAGAGTACACTGACTGCTGTAGTTTTCCTGACAACTATATTACAAAAACAGGACTATATGTTCTCTGAAAAGGGGGTGTACCAAAGAAATGTTTCAGTCCCCACTGGTAGGGACGTCTTCGTAAGTCTTAGGACCTAGTGAACTATGATAATCGTCTCACTGACTTTGTACACTCTGAGCCAAAGGCTCTGAGCTGACATTTACCCTCATGGTAGCTGGCTTGAGCGGATTAAAATCAGTGGAAACTTTGTTCCAGTAAGCAACTTTCAAACATGATGTTTCCGATATGGTTTAACTCAGATAAATGCTGATAAATACTTGTGCTTGCAGGTGACATCTGCAGGAAGTTTACTAAGAAGTTTGCACAGTAAATTCAACCCGTCCCTCTCTGCGGGAATGGAGCATTGAAATGCTTTTTTCAGCATTTCCTGAATCTCTGCAGAGATTGCTAAACTTCAGCAGTGGAAGAAAGTGCATTCTTCTGACTCACCCACTTTGAGCCATGTGTGTGACTATAGGTGAGGAGTGCCATGAAGGCAGCAGTACGTCCCTGCTGGTTTCTTTCTGGTGGTGTAGCTGTGGCCTATTATTTCACTTATAGCTCTGCAGTTTTAGTGGATTTGCGAGATCATGCTTGACTCACAATAAATGTTTCCTTTGTAATGCAAGCATGAGAATCCTGGGTACGCTGGTGCTTCTGTCAAATAATGTGATCTTTTACAGATCTCATTCATACAATGAACTTGTAATGTTTTTGGAATATAATAGGAAGTAGAAACCCTACGTGAATTAAAGTTTCAGCTTCTGGATCAATTCTGCCCTCATTGCAATCAGTAGGACTTTGGCTATGTAAATACTTGTTCTTTGTAAATTATGTTTCTTTAAATACTCCTAGGGTTTGTTAGTACAGTAATAAGCATTATAGAAATATGCATTAATATTTTATATACAGTTTCTAAGTTATGGGTGTAATATTCAGATATAAGAGACCTTCTATTTCCAGATACAAAAAGCTGTGTTTTCTTTACAATTGTTGTTTGTAACAAAGTGTTTATTTATTTTCCCTTCTCTCCAAATGCTTACTTAAGATTGAAACAAGAGTCTCCAGCAGATGTGAGACCTCTTTGTATAAAGAACATCTGAAGAGCTTCTTTGTAATCATTTTCAAGTGATTCCCATGTATACCCACCTCTATTCTATTAGCTCATTGCTAATTTAGGTTTGGTTCTTGTATATATTTTATACAAATATAGTGTGTCTCAAAGGGAATTCCATTGAAGAAAACAGAGTAATACACACAAGTGTTTGTAAACTTGAGCCTTACTATGGACAAAGTGTTTTTCTCATGAACTGGGTCCTTCAGAAATGATCCAAACCTGCTGTATAACTGGATGTCTGGACAAAGCACAAAGCTAGATTTCCTGTGAACCTTTGATTCTGAGAACAAAACTCAAGCTTCTCTAACTATAGCTAACTTTAAAGGGCTCCCTAAAATATTGGCTCATGGCTAGCTGGTTCTCATCTAACTTGTACCAAATTATTTTAATGAAGTTGCTGTTGTTTGCTTGTGGGACTGTGATCTGTAAGAGATGTAGCCCCGTCTATTTGCTGTATGGCCTGGCTGCAAGAACCTTGTGAGAGGCCCAGGCCTGAGGTGATGGCTAGGTGTGAGCCTAGGGGAAGGAGGTGAGGGTGTCACACAGGTGTCCCTGCGAGGGTACTGAATTGTGTGTCTGCTTTACCTGTGCTAGAGCCCAAGGTCTGACCCAACGCAGGTGTGCTTACAGTTGCAGCAATTGCATTTATAGGTTAATCTTTGAATATTTGGAAATATGTGTGTGTGCATATTTGTTAAAATTATAAATGTTAACTTAAAGAGCTGAAGTTGCTGTGATGATCAGTCACTGAAGGAGAAGCCCTTGACTTCTCTACTCTGTAATTTGAATCCACGCAGAACCATGCAGAAATCAAAGTACTACTCAAACTCATTAGTGCTGCCTGCTGCCCTTGAGCCTAACTTCATAGCTGGCAGCAATTCCTAAGCAAATAGGAAGTATAGGCTTACTTATCCAGAAGCACTCGTCCCTAAGCAAATTAATTCAGAGACCAGTTAGATGTACAAAGAATGAAAATGCAGCTATTATATTGAGTGGTGGCAGCCCTGGGACTGGTGAATCTCAAACACATTTCAAGCAGACACCTACCCACCAGCCCTTCTTCCTGCAGCCACGCGTGCATGGCACTGCGGCCCCCCATCGGATTGCTCCAGCTCGCAGTGTGAAGCTAGGAGGGTGCTCAGACAGACCTCACTGTGGCACGATGGGGTCCTGGCAGCAACTGCCGCAGCAGATTGCCTTCCTTCGAGTCAGAAATGGATGAGCAGGATATTTTGTTTTACGCTTCTCCATCAGCTCAGCATTTAGTGGTAACTGAATTGATTTCTATACCTACCTTTGTGTTTTCTAACACTAGCCATGCTATTTAATGTCAGTTCCTGGAGTACCTGGCTTTTCAGGTGATCCTTCCATACACTACCTCCATAAGGACTGTCTGGCTTCTGAGATGTGGTAGAAAAGGGTGTGCTCAGTCAAGCGTGGCACTTGAAATATATTTGTGGGGTTTTCTGTATAATTTCTAATTGTACGATCCATTTAAGATTTTTTGGGAAAAAAAGGCCCATAATGTTTTTCGAAGAGGGATGAGATTGCTGTCCTAGTATCTGATGTAAAATCCAGCTGATGGGTCGATATCCTGCAGTTCCAATGGGGTAGTGTTTGTATGCATTGCATTTTTTTTTCTATGGGATGGAGTTTTTTTTTTTTTTTCTGTTTGTTGCATTTACTTGGTGATGTGCTGCTAGACAACTGCCGTATTCTGTGCTAGTAGTGACTGCATTTCTGTGGTAACTGAGACAGAGAAATCTGTTACTTGTCTCACAGGACTCCCAAGCACCTCAAGTCCACATGGTACGGCATATCACAAAAGCAAATAAAGTGTCAAAAAGACGCGAGTGGTCTGTCTTTAAACCAGGTAAGTACAATTCTGCTGAGCTCTGTCCCCTGCAGCTGTGCTGCCGTTGGTACAGGCTAGTTGCTGGCCGTGTAAGAGCCAGGTTGGAGAGGTGTATTTTGTGCTGCAGTCATCACTGTGTCTGTAATACTGAGAATCCTTGGGAAGCTTGGTCCTCTGCATGTGGTTCTGAGAGTAGAGCAAAAAGCCCTCTGACAATGGGAGACTTTGACCCGATGCCTAAAACCTGAGTTCATCATTGGCTCAGCTCCTTCCTTGTTTCTTTTGTGGATGGAGAAAGGCATGTTGGAGAGACAGGAGGGAAAGGTAAAATATCTGGCATAGAAAGAACAGATTCCTTCTCCATTGTAGGTAGGAAAGTCTGTTGCCTCAAAGTCAGTCCACATGTGGGCTAACATCATGCATCTACTGAGCTCCCATGCTGTAGAACAAAAAGCGTCTGTTATTAATGAGTGGGCATCCACAACTGGTGTCTCAGCTGATAATAACCATCTTCTTTAATTTGTGGCTGTTGAGGTGCACAACCTGTTTCAGGTACTTACTGGTTGGCTTCACTGTTCACTACACAATTGGAAGCATTTATCTTTTACGAGAAGCATATACATACATTTTTTCTTTTATGTTCCACATTAAAAGGCTTTGCATATTAGCTGGCAGCAGTGAGCGCTAGGTACTTCTCATTTGCTTGTGGCTGTCTGTATTTCCTGCTGCTACCAGTCCAGCAGAAAGCCAAAGGACAAGTTTACCTGAGTAGCAGTGCTTAGGCTTTTTTTTCAGCAGATTTTCCAATGATTGCTACTTTCACACAGGACTGTTGACAGAATATGGAAGTTTACAGGTCAACAAGGATAGAGAGGCAAAATGAGTGGAGCACCTCTCGTGTGCAGCCATCAGCACTCGTTGTGGGATTTCAGTCACACCCCATGTCACACCGTCTGTTTTTCATTTCACACTGAGAAAGGATGCACCCCTTTTTCAACACAGAGCTGATCCCCGCCCCAAGGCTTGTCAGCTTTGGTGCTTGGTTCCTGCACAGCCTACAAGGTTTGGAAATATGCGTACACCCTTTTATGATGGCGAACACAATTAGCGAAGCCACCGGGTGATGTGTTTTCTTTCCCACTTGCACAACAAATGGGATGAGACAGTTCCTCCCTAATGGACCAGTCTTTTTCCCCGAGGAGACAAGTTTCCAAGACTCGCGCTCTTAAGCGGACTTGCATTACGCTCTCCATCTCCCTACAGCACACCCACCTCGCTTGGCCATTCCTGCTTTATCCCCCCCCTCCCCAGGCACACATACACTTCTCTGGGACACCCGGAGCCCCACGGGCGGGCAGGCTGAGCGGGGGGATGAGCATCTGAGCATCTGGGGGGGACCCTCCCGGGGGGGTCCCCAGCCTTCTGGGGGCGAAGGTGGTGGTGGTGGGGGGGATCGCTTTTTCCCCCAACCTGCCGGCACCGACGGGACCGGGGGGGCGGGCGGGGGGGTTGCGGAGGGGAGCGGACCCCCCCTTGTCCCGGGGGCGGTGGCAGCGGGGGGATGCTGCGGCCGGCGAGCGGAGCGCAGCCTGACGCAGCGGCGGCCCCGGGCGGGCGGATGGCGGGGGGCGGCGGCGGCCGCGGGGCGCCGCGGGGCTGAGGGGCGGTGCCGAGCCGAGCCGAGCCGAGCCGAGCCTTGCCGTGCCGTGCCGAGCCGTGTCGCGCCGTGCCGCGGTCGGCCGGGCGCCGCTGCAGGCTGGCCCCCTGCGGCTGCCTGCGGGGCGGCGGCGGCGGGCGGGCGGCCGGGATGATCCGGTTCCGGAGCTCCAGCATCAGGTCGCTGAGCCCGGAGATGAAATGCACCGTGCGGCTGCTGGACGACTCCGAGATCTCCTGCCACATCCAGGTGCCGGCGGGGAGAGGCAGGAGAAGGGCGGCGCGGCTCGGCTCGGATCCGATCGCATCGCATCGGGGGCGCAGGGCCCGGGCGCGGCACCGGCAGCTCCTCGCCCCCCGCACCTGGGGCTGGGGCTGGGGCTGGGGCTGAGGCTGGGGCTGCTCCTGCCTTGGTCTTGGTCCTGGCTGGAGCCCGCCCAGGCGAGGAGGGGGAACGGGGATGGCGGCGCCCCGGGGGTTCCTCTGGGGAGGGGTCCGGGGAGCAGAGCCCGGCTCGGGGGGCGAGGCCCGCGGCGTGGGGCGGGGGCGAGCGAAGCCCGGGGGGCAGCACCACGTCCCCACAGCCCCCCAGCTCCCGGCGAGGCGCTGGCGGTAACTCCAGCCCACTCCGGAGGGCTCTCGATGCCAGGAGCTGTGCGCGGGGAGGCAACTTTGCTGTGGTCCCCGACACGAACCCCGTGGTGCCGCCACCCCGTGGTGCCCCCCTATCCCCGCGGGGAATAAGGGTGAAGGAGGCAGAGGCGAGCAGCCGGTGGGGTTCAGGGGGTGGGCAGCGTTTGTGGCGTGCGGGTGTTTTGCCTGTGCCGGGCAGGCTCCTGACGAGACCCAAACTCCGGTAGGAACCGGGCTGCGCCGATCGGCGCTTCGGGGGGCATCAGCAGAGGCACCGAGGTGAGCTTGGTGGCCAGGTGAGGAACCACGAGTGGTCTTCTGCAGAGTTGTTCAGCACTCGCAGTTGGTCTCCCCAGCTCTCTTTTTCCCCGTGATAGGATGAGACACCAGTGCTTTAAGCCACACTGGCAGTCTTGTACAAAGACCAACTGCATCTGAAAAATAAAGTGCCGTGAGACGCAAGCTGCCTTTCTGCTTGAACCAAGTTCCTTATTCTGTTAGTTTTGGTGGGGCCATTTAAATGCAGTGACACTCAGTCAGTACAGAGCCTGGAAGTCACAGGAAATAACTGAAACATCTCGTACCCATATCATGGTAATGCTCTCGCTAATGAATAGCGTGGTTATGAGATCATGGCTTTAATGTGTAAGAAGCAGAATGGCCTTCAGGGCCTTTTCTCAGGGCCCAATACAAGCTTTGCATAACTTCTCTGATATCTTCAAAAATTAATCCCTTTAAAGTAAGAATCTGAGATGGTGTGAAGCATTACAGCTCTGTAGATTTAAAGTGTTCAACAGACTTGCTTGTGCTAAAGAGTATGCCCTTTTACTGCCCACGGGGTACAAAAACCCAACCATTACGTTACATTTTCTGTTGTGCAAGGTGAGGTAGTGAGCTCAGAGCTGGTTGGGTTGTGCTGCATTGTTGTGGCCCATTCCACCTTTAAGGCACACGGGGGAACTGTGTTCTGTGGCACAGTTTAACATGTCTTAAGTATTCTGCTTCTAAGGCTAACCCTGAAAGTCCAGTTCTATTATCAAATCACCTAGAACTGCATTCCTCGAATCAGCACTCCAAAAATATATAAAAGATGGGAATGGTGCATTTTTTTTCCTGCAACTTTCAGGCTGAAATTCCAGCATGTAAATACAGATCACAATGTTAGGAAGTACTGTGCTCTTGGCCACTTTGACAGAAACACCCAATTTAATGAGGACAATTCCTGGTTCTGAGTTACATTTTGCTCTTTTCCCTTGCTTCAAACTGCCTAATCCTATGTACAGGTCACTACCCCTTACATATATACAGAGGAGATGTAACTTGGCTGTACTATTTATTTATCCTCTAATACACGTGTAACTGTTGAGACACTAGACATTAACAAACCCCAAACCACTCAACTTTTTAACTTTAGCCTCTTGAACAGATTTGTATTTGAACTTTGTAATGCGGATGAAACTTGCTAGGAGCTTTCACAATACTACGGTTTTATAAGTGATTGGAAAAAAAAAAGTTGTGAGTTTGTTGTACATATGCATTATTGATGCATGCATATTCAGCGGGACAAAATAGCCCAGATGATGTGCTGCTGGGTTAGCAGCAGAGATGCCAGGGTTGTGCCAGCTGGAACATGTTGGACAGCTGTGTTTTGGTCATTAAGAGGATAAGAAAGCCTAATTCTACAACACTGCGAAATGCCAACGGAGTCTCTTAAGGACGCAGGTTGCAGTAAAGGACAGTGAAATTCTGGCTGTGCGTTTTCAGGGGGAACAGAGGGGAGACAGGCAGAGTCTGAGTGGTTCTGTATGTAGCTGATGGCATGCTGTGTGTTAGCCCTCCTAGTTTTGCCAGCTCCTGCTTTTTCATTTATATCTTTCCAGCACTTGGCTTGCACACATGGTACCCAGCACCACCCCAGTGCTGAGGTGTCTGCTAATTACAATCTTTGTGGATGCGCTGTTGATCTCGGACTCTACAAAACATGCAGTCAGTTACTGGGCTGAAATGTTGGCAGGTAGCACTGGGAAGAGCAGAAAAGAGATGTGTTCAGGTGCAGCAGCATATATATGTATATCTATACTTTTGCTGTGTGAATTTCATAGTGCTTAGGTAGGAGCATAAAATTCAGTTTTCTTTTTAATATTAAAGTCCTTTCAAGGCAGTGCTTCAGCTACATAGGAGGCTGACAGTGCCAGCTTATGGAAACTGCATTTTGCAGCCAGCAGTCCAGTGACAGCACGCGGGGTGGTGTGGGGAGAATCAGAGATGAATCACGCGTTTGCAGGCTCCAGCCAACTAGTTACCGAGCTGTGCAACTGCCATGTAGGTCACCAAGTCGCCCAAGGCTAGGTTCCCCGCTCAGGGGTCGAGATTCAGCATGTCGTCCTCTTCGTCTGAGAGACTTCATGACTGCAAATTAGCTGGCGTGGTGACAGGAACAGTGACGGGCTGGGGCCCGAGAGACGCAAAACTAATTCTTGCGGTGACGTTTATTTTCCCGTGTCTTTTGCTTGTTTGTGAAGCTTCCCTGGGACCTGTGTGTCGCGTGGTCTTAGAGCAGCGCTAGGGTGAAGTTGTAGTGGCACGGCTGAAATAGAGAGGTTATGAAAAACTGCCCAGAGGGCCAGCGGCCACTGTCTGTCCCTGTTTGCCAAAGGGAGAGGTGACCTGCTTGTGCTGACTGCCTGATACAGCGCAGAACCAAGGCCTGAAGGAGAGCAGTGGGGGAAGTAGGTCTTCAGAGCTTCTGGAAGTGTGACTGGAGCAGCAGGAAGACCTCCTTTCTGGAGGTACTAATGAGACAGTTATTTTCTGAGTCATTGAGATAACAAACACTTTACTCTTTTTGCAGGCTTAATGTAAAAACTTCATGTATCTAGTTAACCTTTTGCTGACAGTAACCTAAACATTGTTAATAGTAAGGAAAAAAAATTATTTATTTATTTAATTTTTCCCTGGCTTATTCTGTAACATTACTTGTGCTTATGTAGTGGGTAAAGCCAGCTGTCAGGGTCCTGTTATGGTAGCATGTTTGTTATTAAATAAGTGAGTACACCTTGGCTTTGGAGGTTCCACTTGTGTGCTTGATATAAGGTGTGGGCTTAAGTATACCACGTTTAATTGAAGTGTCTCTCAAGCATGCTACTAGTGTTTTGTTATTTTTTTTTTTTAAGCTAGGAGTAAGCATGTATTAGGAACCGCTACAGCTCTAAATTTATTTCTCTGTAAGAACTTAAAAAAAAGCTCCTATCTAGAAAAATGTGACGTTTAATATGTTATTTAGTTTTAAAATTAATAAAAGTTCTACTTGACTCCTTGAGCTGTTCAGTTCCAGCTTTACTAAACTGGAAATGAGGTTGGCGTGAATGGGCCTTTCTCTCTGCTGGAGCTTATTAATGGCAACAGTAGTGAACTTTGCTTTCTCTGTGTTTGTTTGTAGAAATACTGTATGGCTAGATCTTCCTGTGCAGCAGTCAGCCCATACGTAAATTCATTGCATCATTGCGGAGCCTTTATAATGTCAGAGGCTTTGCTTTGTAAGAACTTTCCCAAACAAAAATCTGTATAAATATCCCCCAAAATATCATCTGGCTGCACTACTTTTTATTTTTTATTTTTATCCTTTTAAACCCATCTAAATGACTATTTGCTGTCATTTAAAAGAACAAACTTGAAGTTCTGGATGTGTCCCACTTTTGAGCAGGAGGGAGCCATAATTTTAAGAAAGTGGTGTAGAAATCGGGAAGAAAACAAGTGGAGCAAAGCTTCGGTTTACTTGTTGTCTATTCTTAGCCCTTAGCTGAAAATGAAGGTGAAGAAGCCTGAGAAGGGTCATTACTTCTGCCAGGGATGATCCAATAGCATAAGACGGCCTTCTGCTTTCTTACTCCTAATGCAGGATCAGCTGCTGTGCAGTACGAGTGCTGCCGCCTGTAGTTTGGCTAGTAGTGCACACTGTTCTCTCTGGCTCTTTTTGTAACACATTGAAAACCAGAATATTAAGTTCTTGCTTAGTATTTTCTTCTTTGCCTGTATCTTGCAGACAGATGATAAGTTTAATATAAATCTGTTAACCAGAGAACTCTTTATAAAATTCCCATCCTTCAATGAAGTGTAGAAAACAATGCAACATACTGAAGCAGGCTGTGCAGTAGAAGAGCAGTGTCCATAGGGAAATGAATCTCACTGTGAAGATGTGCTGAATATGTTGATGATTTGGGAAAATAAGTGGAAAATGGAAGCATGCGTGCAAAATGAATGAAGCAGAGAGGCCAGAGATGAGAACAAGGCAAAGAACCATGGCTGCAGGAAGCGAGAGGTTAAGGGATTATGCAGACAGCAGGCAGGAGATTTAGTGAATTTATATTTATCCTGTAAGCGATGTCAGAGCCGTAACCAGCAAGCGCCTTGAGCTGCGGGGATGATGCTGGAACGGTTCAAAATAGTAAGATGAGATAAGGAAGGGGATGCAAGTGAGGAGGGATTCTGTGCTATGTTTTCCTGATGTATTTTAAAAGACGCATGCTAGGGCTTGTATTCATAACGCTGTGCTGGAGCCTCTAATTGTACGATCGCAACAGGTACGCTTGGAGAGAGGTGCAGGTGAAAAGCCTGCCTAATTAAGCTAAGACTGTGGGTTAAACCTACCTCTGTTGTCATTTCATGTGTTTGATTAAATCTGCAGTAATGTGTTTTCTTCTCAGTAGCACTTACAGATGTGCTCTCAGCTTCTTCCAGGTCTATAAGTGAAACAGTGAGTGGAAGGTGTTACTAGAAAGTTACTAGGGTGTTACGAGCTCTTACTTAAAAATGAGGTAATTAGCTTATCTGGAAGGATGCTGATAAGTGTTTCTGAAGCTCAGTGGTATCTTAACAGTGCTTTCTGTATCCCAGGTAGGGGAGAGGCACATACCTATGTGTAATGCTAATGTGTTGCTACCACTTGTCCTGGTTCCAGTTAGGACAGAGTTAAGTAGCTCATAGTAGCTGGTAGGGTGCTATGTTTTGGATTAGGATGAGAAGAGCGCTGATAACATGCTGATGTTTTAATTGTTGCAGAGCAGTGTTTACACCAGGCCAAGGACTTTTCGGCTTCTTGCTCTGTCCTGCCAGCGAGCAGGCTGGGGGTGCAGCAGGAGCTGGGAGGGGACAGACCCAGGACAGCTGACCCAAACTGGCCAAAGGGGTATTCCATACCATCTGACGTCATGCTAAACAATATATAGGGGTGGCTGGCCGGGGTGGGGGGGCCGGCTGCTCGGGAATAGGCTGGGCATCGGTCAGCGGGTGGTGAGCAATTGCATTGTGCATCACTTGTTTTCTTACACATTATTATTGTTAATACTATTACCATTATCACTATTATTATTATTATTGTTATTATTATTTTCCTGTCTTAATAAACTGTCTTTATCTCAACTCACAGGCTTCACTTTCCCATTTCTCTCCCCCATCCCAGAGAGGGAGGGGGGAGGGTGAGCGAACGGCTGTGTGGTGTTTAGCTGCCAGCCGGGTTAAACCACAACAGTCTTTTTGGCGCCCAACGTGGGGCCCGAAGGGTTGAGATATCGACAAATCTGACCAGAGTGTGTTAAACTAAAATTGGTATAAGTATTTGCTTAATAGTTGCTAGTCACGATGTTGATTGCCTTAATCTCCAGTCTGCTGTACCTGTATTCCAAATTGAGTTTTATGGTGCGTTACTTTCTGTATGTGCTCCCTGTTGCACTGTTTATCCTTTCCGGGCCCTGGTTTAAGATTGTTATGGTACTGTGCGGTGTAACAATGGCTTATGAAATGATGAAATATCTGGTCACGACTTTAACCTGGTATTTGTACTCAGCACTGACGTCGACTCTATACTTTGGAACCCATATCTCGGAAACTATTAGCAATTACACCTATTGCCTGTTTTCGTTAGGGAGCCCATCTGTGAAGGGGACAGGGGAAGACATGTTTCCCTACCTGTTCACTCTCCCTTTCTCCTTCACCACCACCCTCTTATCCCCCGAGTTAGTTACGGTGGTTCTCCGAGATGTTGAATATCCTTGGGATACTCAGACCAGCCTGCTCTTGTTGTTATGTCTCCTGAATGCGCTTCAGATTTTGTGGAGGACATGCTAGAACTCCAGTATGAACTGGAATCAAAGGCAGCCAAGTGGTATGCCACAATTGATATCGCTAATGCATTTTTCTCCATCCCTCTAGCAGCACAGTGCAGGCCACAGTTTGCTTTCACTTGGAGGGGAGTCCAATATACTTGGAATCGGCTGCCCCAGGGGTGGAAACACAGCCCTACCATTTGCCATGGACTGATCCAGTCTGCGCTGGAGCAGGGGGAAGCTCCTGAACACCTGCAGTACATCGATGACATCATTGTGTGGGGTGACACTGCAGAAGAAGTTTTCGAGAAAGGGAAGAAAATAGTCCAAATCCTTCTGAAGGCTGGTTTTGCCATAAAACAGAATAAAGTTAAAGGACCTGCACGAGAGATCCAGTTTTTAGGAATAAAATGGCAAGATGGACGCCGTCAAATCCCAATGGATGTGATCAACAAAATAACAGCTATGTCTCCACCAACCAGCAAAAAAGAAACACAAACTTTCCTAGGTGTCGTGGGGTTTTGGAGAATGCATATTCCAAATTACAGTCTGATTGTAAACCCGCTCTACCAAGTAACCCGTAAGAAGAATGCTTTTGAATGGGGCCCTGAGCAACGACAAGCCTTTGAACAAATTAAGCAGGAAATAGTTCATGCAGTAGCCCTCGGGCCAGTCCGAACAGGACCAGATGTAAAGAATGTGCTCTACACCGCAGCCGGAGAGAATGGTCCCACCTGGAGCCTCTGGCAGAAAGAACCTGGGGAAACTCGAGGTCGACCCCTGGGGTTTTGGAGTCGGGGATACAGAGGATCTGAAGCCCGCTATACTCCAACTGAAAAGGAGATATTGGCAGCATATGAAGGAGTTCGATCTGCTTCGGAAGTGGTCGGTACTGAAGCGCAGCTCCTCCTGGCACCCCGACTGCCGGTACTAGGCTGGATGTTCAAAGGAAGGGTCCCCTCTACGCATCATGCAACTGATGCTACATGGAGCAAGTGGGTTGCACTGATTACTCAGCGGGCTCGAATAGGAAACCCCAGTCGCCCAGGAATCTTGGAGGTGATTATGGACTGGCCAGAAGGCAAATACTTTGGGATATCACCAGAGGAGGAGGTGGTTCGTGCTGAAGAAGCCCCCCTGTACAACAAGCTACCGGAAAATGAGAAGAAATATGCCTTGTTCACTGACGGGTCCTGTCGTATTGTGGGAAAGCATCGGAGATGGAAAGCTGCTGTATGGAGTCCTACACGACGAGTTGCAGAAGCTGCTGAGGGAGAAGGTGAATCGAGTCAGTTTGCAGAAGTAAAAGCCATTCAGCTGGCTTTAGATATTGCTGAACGAGAAAAGTGGCCAGTTCT
Source organism: Anser anser (assembly GCF_964211835.1). Taxonomy (NCBI): domain Eukaryota; kingdom Metazoa; phylum Chordata; class Aves; order Anseriformes; family Anatidae; genus Anser; species Anser anser. Next base: position 44,522,167 of record NC_139723.1, read on the forward strand.
CTATCTCTATACTGATTCATGGATGGTAGCAAATGCCCTGTGGGGGTGGTTACAGCAATGGAAGCAGAACAACTGGCAGCGCAGGGGCAAGCCCATCTGGGCTGCGGCATTGTGGCAAGATATTGCTGCCCGGGTAGAGAACCTGGTTGTAAAGGTACGCCATGTAGATGCTCATGTGCCCAAGAATCGGGCTACTGAAGAACACCAAAACAACCAGCAGGTGGATCAGGCTGCTAAGATTGAAGTGGCTCAGGTGGACCTGGACTGGCAACATAAAGGTGAATTATTTATAGCCCGATGGGCCCATGACACCTCAGGCCATCAAGGTAGAGATGCAACCTACAGATGGGCTCGTGATCGAGGGGTGGACCTGACCATGGACACTATAGCACAGGTTATTCATGACTGTGAAACATGTGCTGCAATCAAGCAAGCCAAACGGTCAAAACCTCTTTGGTATGGAGGACGATGGCTGAAATATAAATATGGAGAGGCCTGGCAGATTGATTACATCACACTCCCTCAAACCCGCAACGGCAAGCGCCACGTACTTACAATGGTGGAAGCAACCACCGGATGGCTGGAAACATATCCTGTGCCCCATGCCACCGCCCGGAACACTATCCTGGGCCTTGAAAAGCAAGTCTTATGGCGACATGGCACCCCAGAGAGAATTGAGTCAGACAACGGGACTCATTTCCGAAACAACCTTATAGACACTTGGGCCAAAGAACATGGTATTGAGTGGGTGTATCACATCCCCTATCATGCACCAGCCTCTGGAAAAGTTGAACGATACAATGGACTGTTGAAGACTACACTGAAAGCAATGGGTGCTGGGACATTCAAAAATTGGGATACACATTTGGCAAAGGCCACCTGGTTAGTCAATACCAGGGGATCTGCCAACCGAGCTGGACCTGCCCAATCAAACCTGTTACGCACTGTAGAAGGGGATAAAGTTCCTGTAGTGCACGTAAGAAACATGCTGGGTAAAACAGTCTGGGCTACTCCTGCCTCAGGAAAAGGCAAACCCATTCGTGGAATTGCTTTTGCTCAGGGACCTGGATGCACTTGGTGGGTAATGCAAAAGAATGGGGAGGTCCGGTGTGTACCTCAAGGGGATTTGATACTGGGTGAGAATAGCCCATGAGTTGAATTGTAGTATGTTAATTATTATATAATAATGTATGTCATCACTACCATGATTGCTATATATCATAGATGAAAATGGTGATTAATTAGAATGTATTGGACAGAGTGTAACCTGAGCATGACATAAATGGTATGGAATAAGGGGTGGATATCTGTCCTGGTTCCAGTTAGGACAGAGTTAAGTAGCTCATAGTAGCTGGTAGGGTGCTATGTTTTGGATTAGGATGAGAAGAGCGCTGATAACATGCTGATGTTTTAATTGTTGCAGAGCAGTGTTTACACCAGGCCAAGGACTTTTTGGCTTCTTGCTCTGTCCTGCCAGCGAGCAGGCTGGGGGTGCAGCAGGAGCTGGGAGGGGACAGACCCAGGACAGCTGACCCAAACTGGCCAAAGGGGTATTCCATACCATCTGACGTCATGCTAAACAATATATAGGGGTGGCTGGCCGGGGTGGGGGGGCCGGCTGCTCGGGAATAGGCTGGGCATCGGTCAGCGGGTGGTGAGCAATTGCATTGTGCATCACTTGTTTTCTTACACATTATTATTGTTAATACTATTACCATTATCACTATTATTATTATTATTGTTATTATTATTTTCCTGTCTTAATAAACTGTCTTTATCTCAACTCACAGGCTTCACTTTCCCATTTCTCTCCCCCATCCCAGAGAGGGAGGGGGGAGGGTGAGCGAACGGCTGTGTGGTGTTTAGCTGCCAGCCGGGTTAAACCACAACACACTTCACAAACTCTTTTATTCTCTATTATTTTTAAATGAAAATATTTAAATTTTTGGCTTATGCAGGACTTTATCCAATACATCCTAAGCTGCAGCTGAATTGCTATTCTGTTGGATAAAGTTTACTAACAATGCTGAATTAGTTTTGTTTCCACACTCTGTGTTGTTAGATTTTTAACAAAGTCTGAAAATCCTGTATTGGTAAGACAGTGCTCTCACTTTTCATTTTACTTGTGTATTTCCTGTGGATTGTAGTTGGCGTCTTCCTTCGTGTTTTTCTTGCTAGTATAAAAAGATAGGCTACTTACCCGTGTGCTTAAGGACTGGCCTGATCCAGGGTTGAAGAAGAACATGCATTTTAGTAAACACAAACAATGTAGTCCAATATTTCAATGTATTGGTATTTCAAGGTATTGGTGGGGCCTGGTGCTGCAATGTGGGAGGAAAAGTATGAAAAAAGCAGGTATCTGTACTTGAAGTAGCTAGTTAACAGTGACAAGCTAAAAGGGTAGTTACTGATTGAAAACATTGGTATAATCTTTTCACTTTTACCCACCTTTCTCTTTTTCTTTACAGATTTGAAACAAAATTTTTATGTTCTTTGTTGCCATGCACGTTTGGGCACTGGCTGAACAGTAGGAGGGGAGCTGTAGGAATAACAAAGGGCAACTGGAAAATGGATAATGCAGTGCAGGACAGCTTAGCTCTCCAAACTTGAAATTGTTGGTTTGTTGGAGAGTGTCTCCTGTGAGACGCAGTGTGCTTTCTGCTTGCATGAACTTCGTATGCTTGTTTGTCTTGACTGGGCTTTTGGCACCTCTTAATGAAAGTTAGCCTTCTTGCACCTTGAGATGCTCTCATCTGTCTAAGCATCTTCAGGGCCTTTATACAGACCTAATAAATGAAGCAGCTGAGAAGCGATCATTTGGCAGAATCAGCTGGCCCAAGATTAGAGCCCAAGTGAATCACTGTTAAGGAAGCACTGTGTTTTCACTTTTTGGTTGTATTTGCCTAGACTGAATTTTCCTTAAAATGCATGAATGGTTCAACAAAATACATCAACGTCCCTGAAATTATCTTAAAAAAAAAAAAAAAGAAGTTTGTGCCTTTTCTGTCAAAAGGACAGTTAGGGAGATCTGGATTTTGCTTGTATGGATGTTGCTGGTCCTCTGGAACTGACAGTATATAAAAAGCATAAAGCGTACACATTTAGAGAATGGGAAAAATGGTAGCTGATTTTATTGTTATACCTCAAAAAAATCAGCTGGGTTGGGAAGACAGGAGGTTGATTCTCTGATAAAATGCTATTTTCTGTAGTAAAGGTCCCTGTCCTTTTGTGTATTTTGGCTCATTAAATCAAACATACTGGAAATGTCTTTATCATCTTTTTTTTTTTTCTTTTTTTTACCCCTTTTTCTTTTATTGCCCCTCCCCCCTTTTCACCAGCCTCTGATGTGGATAATATCAACCTGTTGGCAAGGTTCATAACATCCAGATAATCTTTCTCTCCTTTTCCTGTTAAAGTTAAGCTGTCACCAGATGAGTTCTTCTGTGTCTTTCTCTGCTACATACGGAAAATATCTCCTCATAGTACTTCCATTCGCTAAAGCTGCCTGTCTGTTCCTTCATTGCTTGTTTGCTTAATATGCCTCATTTTTCTCTCTAATCTTGCTTTCTTAATGCCCTTTTCTAGACCTTGCAAATTATCTTTTTGTCCAGATTGGCTTACCTTCTTGTTACTCTGTTTTAATTCTTTGTCTAGTAATGAAAACACAATTGTAATAATTCCATAACAATTAAATTAATACTAAATCTTTTTCTTTCTGGCATAAAAATGAAAAAAAAAATCATACAAACATTCTTTCTTCTTTTCCTCCTCCACTTTCAGTTTATTTTATTCTTTCCAGCTACAGGCACTCAGCTCATAAAAAGCATTCCTGATTTCCTCTTTTCAGGGTTTAATACTTTGATTTTGATGGAGGTGAATGAATAATCAGCTCTTGCTGTTTCAGTCTTCTGTCAAGGTAGATGCTGTTATCCAGCTCACAGTTAACTATTTCAGTGGTAGGCCAAGTGTGAGTAGCAATCATGCTATTCATGGTTGCTGTTCGTGGGAGTTACTGAGTAACTCGATAAAGAAGGACCCAGGGATGAAGAGCGTACGTCAATATTCTGCTAATGTTACATTTAGAGGAAATAATTGCCCTGAGTGAAAGTAGAGCTGGAAACCTGAGATAAAATGGATCATACAAATATGTGTAATGGTAAGCATATTTCTCAAGGTTGCTCACAGCCAGAAATTAGAAGATATGAGCTATATCCAACGACTTATTTTTCAGCAGAAAGGTTCATGAATACAAGTAACTCCTAAAGCTGCAAGAATTGGAAATCTGGCTATTCAAGAGTCTTACAATACAAAACTTAAGTGAGTCTTAAGTGGCAGCAAAATGATTGCTTTTTAAAAGCTTCCTTTGGAAAAATGTTAAATGAGTCAACATCTTCATTAAAAGGACTTGTTATTTCTCCCTTGTTTACTTAAACTCTAGAAGAAGTAAACAATCTGGACTGAAGACTTTCTTTGTTTCTCCCAAACATGTGGTCTTACAATTATATTTTTCCCATAGCAACTCTCTTTGGAGAGAATTGTGCTTAAAAATAAATTCTAGATTTGCACCTCTCCCTTTTTGGGTTGATGTTGAAACATACAAGCTTACTATACAGGGGTGTGTGTTGCAAGCATGACTTTCATATTTCTGACAAAACTGCATAAAACCTTTTTTATACAGTCAGTCTGTATGCCCTCATTTTTGTTGGTCTTTCACATAACTGCAACAGAAGCAAATAGGAAAGTGGATTGCAAAAGAATCCCCTCTACCTCCCCAAGCCCAAACACTATCAGGAGAATTTACAGCAGGATTTAATAATATAAGTCTAAGGAGCCTAAAAAGCAGGCAGTTTCAGTATTAATAGTGAAATCCTATGGAAATTGATGTGTGAAGTTCAGGCTGTACTGGTACATGCGTGTAGTTTCCAGGTGCGGAGGCTATTGAAACGCTGTTGTCTCTGGAGCAGAGTAGGCTGCATGTGAACTGCTTTTCGGGAATGGTTCCTGGGCTATTCTATCTGTCAGGCGCTGCCTGGGAATCGCTCAGGATAAATGTTCAGTGGCACAGGGCAGATTGCTCTCAGGCAGCGGTCCTAATAGCATGGGCGGTGGACTTCAACACCCCAGAATGCTTGATGGGTTTTAGAATAGATGCACTCTCTGCTCTCAAAAAACAGACAAAAAAACAACAAAAAGATGTTGTGAATCACTGAAGATATATTTTTTGTAGCTCTGATACTAATTCTGTGAAATGTTAACTGTGTTCATAACACTGTCATTCTAAATGGGAAATCTGTAGTATTGTGCACAGCATCATAAGCAGTTGGTGGTAGTTAAACTAGGAGCAGTACTGGTTTTGGTGAGTGCTTACAAAATCACTGTGTTTAGGATCTGCAGCTGTAATCTTGGATATGAACCTGCAGTCTCTCCTGGGATGACAGGTTGATTATTATAATGATGATTATTATTTATTAATATTGTCTTTGCATGCTCTGAACAACAGGGTCTAATACAAAAGTACTCTCCAGGATCAGGAGATCAGGACCTCAGGTTGTGTTGTTCTTTTATTTATTTTTTATTTTTAGTGGCACAACAAACTCCAAACCCTGTAGTGGAGCAAAAAATGGGACATGGCTATTTCTTTGAAAAGTAATTGCAAAGATGCAGATGATGCCACTCTCCAGAGATACCAAAGGACCTACTTTTACTCCTATTTCTTTAGTCTTTTCGGATTACAGTGCAGCCCATCCTTCATTTCCGCTCTTTCGCTTTAAAATTGTAAAATAAAGATAAATACTTCAGTAGGAGAATGATGGTTACTCTTGCATTAGACGGGGCAGTTACCCGGGGTGTGAGTTAAGATCTGAAGCTGTGTGCTATCAGCCTGAACTCAAGTGACTCCGCTGATTTACCTTGAGACACTCAGCGTGCCAGTAAGTGCAGTGCACCGACTCTGCTTTCTCCTGTTCGTGTGAATTTTCTTTAGCTCTGTCCTGGAAAAAGAAGAGAAATAACAGAGGCTTTTACAGACGGTGCTGTGAATGATTCAGTGCGCAGACTGAGCCATTCACACAAAATTACTCCAGCAGCTTGCTGTGCTTCAGTCAGTTGCTAGGTGCAGAACCAGAGAGGCTTTTCTGTTTTGACTGGAGAATCCACTCACGTTGCCAGGATTTCCGGATTAGTTTTCTCATACGGTCTGACAGTTTGTACTTTACAGCCACCAGAACTGGGAAGGCTGAAGCAGGAGTCATTGGTCCCCAAACCAAAAAGTCCTGCAGGCTAGTATGCCTTATAGCAGGCAGAGTGGCACATCTAAGGGAAAAAATGAACAGTAATCGACACAGGTTAATGACAATCTTATTTATTTAAAAAAAAGTTTTTTTGTGTGTGTGGATTACGTGCACCAATTAGTAATCTTTATCCGGTAGTATGTTGTGAATCAGAGGCTGGTTTGCATCTTGCCCAGAAGAGTTTATGGTGTAATTTCAAGGAAAGCGCAATAAGGGAATGCATAATTAGCCTTATGATGATGAGGCTGCATGAAGTAGTTTGTGTAGTTGTCCCAAATTTGACTTAAGCTGGGGGTGGGAGGAATACTACCATTGAAGAAGAAATTCTGACTTGCATGCCGGTTTGTGTGGGGCAAAGATCGAGAATGTAGAGATTTCAGCATTGTGGAGAAAATGTCAGTATTCACTGTGCTCTCCCGGTGCCTGTACATGGTTTTTGTGTTAATCTCTTAGGTGCACTTTCTGATGAAGGAAAATGTTGTTCATAAATCTGTGATCCCAACTGACAAGGTAATTTTTACTACTCTAATCCATTTCCTCCCTTATTGCTGACTTCATGTTTGTTTCAAGGTAAGAAGTGAGCGGTGTTGTGGTTAGGGTCATGTAAATAACCTGCCATCTCCCCTCTGTACAGAGGCTAGTGCAATTTGTGAATTTAGCAAGAACCACAAGGAGATGGAAATGTTAGGTGTAATTCTGCCCTGTACATTCACTGGTTTTAATGTCTGCTCCTGCCTTTCAGCAATTTATAGCTTACTGTCTTCTTCATCACAGAGGAAGGTATCAATACCATGCCTAATCCCAGATCCCTGCAGTACCCTTCTGAGACTGTCATCCAACCCGCCAACTAGTATTTCTCTTCCTTCAGTCCCCTGGACAGTTTCCACTCCTTTCCACAGTGCCACATTGCTTGTATTCATGTTACTTCAAAGTTATTTCTATTTTTTTCAATTTTTTTTTTTTTTGGAAGTGGGGCAGCATGCTGTTAGATGCACAACAGAAATCTGTTAATAAATGTCATTTCCTGGTTTGCTGATTCCTGTGATTATTTCATAGAGAAAGTTCAAAGAGCTTTTATAGATTTATGCTAATCGTTGCTTACATTTGTCTCATTGACTTTTTTTTTCCCCAGGATACCTTTTTGGTTCATCATTTTGATGGTGATCTGGAGTTAGTCACTGGGTAGTAATTACCAGAAGTAGTACTTTTTGATGTTCAGTGCTTTTAAGTTAAGTTTTTTTTTTATATTTATTTATTTTTTTATTAGTAATGTGGCATAGTTTATTGGCTCAGTGAACTCTCTTGACTCCTTTCTTACAATATTGCTGCTCTTAGCCACATATCATCAACACCTGGTAATGTGCATGTGTGTGTGTTGTATACCTCCTGTAACTTACCTGTAATGGTCTGTGCAGTTTTAAGACTTTTACAGTCTTCATTGTACAGTATTTCATTGTTTGTGTCTTTGTTTTGCCAACTGTGACTTAAAACAATCAGGTTTTCTAACAATGAGGTCTTACATTTAAGATATCTCTTTAATATCTTTATCGATGATCTGGATGAGGGCGTCCAGTGCACCCTCAGTAAGTTTGCAGATGACACCAAGCTAAGTGCGTGTGTCGATCTGCTCGAGGGTAGGAAGGCTCTGCAGGAGGATCTGGATAGGCTGGACCGATGGGCTGAGGTCAACTGTATGAAGTTCAACAAGGCCAAGTGCCGGGTCCTGCACCTGGGGCGCAACAACCCCAAGCAGAGCTACAGGCTGGGAGATGAGTGGCTGGAAAGCTGCCTGGCCGAGAGGGACCTGGGAGTATTGGTTGATAGTCGGCTGAATATGAGCCAGCAGTGTGCCCAGGTGGCCAAGAAGGCCAACAGCATCCTGGCCTGCATAAGAAGCAGTGTGGCCAGCAGGTCTAGGGAAGTGATTGTGCCCCTGTACTCGGCTCTGGTGAGGCCGCACCTCGAGTACTGTGTTCAGTTTTGGGCCCCTCGCTACAGGAAGGACATGGACGTGCTCGAGCGAGTCCAGAGAAGGGCGACCAAGCTGGTGAGGGGTCTGGAGAACAAGTCTTACGAAGAGCGGCTGAGGGAGCTGGGCTTGTTCAGCCTGGAGAAGAGGAGGCTCAGGGGCGACCTTATCGCTCTCTACAGTTACCTTAAAGGAGGCTGTAAAGAGGTGGGGGTTGGTCTGTTCTCCTACGTGCCTGGTGACAGGACGAGGGGGAATGGGCGAAAGTTGCGACAGGGGAGTTTTAGGTTGGATGTTAGGAAGTACTTCTTTACCGAAAGGGTTATTAAGCATTGGAACGGGCTGCCCAGGGAGGTGGTGGAGTCACCATCCCTGGAGGTCTTTAAAAGACGTTTAGATGTAGAGCTTAGCGATATGGTTTAGTGGAGTACTTAGTGTTAGGTCGGAGGTTGGACTCAATGATCTTGAGGTCTCTTCCAACCTAGAAATCTGTGATACTGTGATACTGTGATACATTAGAAACTACGGTTTCTTTACTTTTTAGTCATTAATTAATTTATTCTTACCAGTTTAATTTATTTTTATTGATGTAAAAAATCTTTTATTTTCATGGTTTGCTAGCCTGACCCCTCTCATCTCACACTGCATTTTTTTCAATCTTACCCGAAGCCTTAATAGATTTTATGTATTTTTTAAATTGGAGTCAGCACTTTTGGTCTTTATAGTACAGATTTTTCCCCATTCTTTACATTTCGACTGTTGTGTGAAATATTGAATGATACTGGAGTATTTCAGGAATTCTGGAAATATTTCTATATCCTGAAGTGTTTTTTTTCATAGCATCAGGAAACACAGATAATTTTTTGAAAACTAAAGCTGCCTTCCTTTCTAGAATGAATTTCCTGTTAAAACTCTTAGCACTGCTGACATGCTTTTCTGTATGCATATTCACATCTTTTAATTTTTTTTGTGTGTGCTAAAATTTATTTAGACATCCTGTCTTGTTTACAGAAAATTATGTATAGTTTTCCGTCACAGGCTGATAAATAGTTCAGTGGATATCGTGTGTCCTGAAAAATTAGATACAAACTGAATGTTTTTGTATTCATAGCTCTAACATCTGTCATTTTAAGTGCTTTTTCACTCTGTGAATATTTATGCTATTGTTGCTTTGTGCTCAGAGATATTGTAATCCAAAAACTGCAAGGGAGTTGTATTTCCTTCTCAGTTTTTCCATACATACCTGATATTCTGAGCACAGAAGAAATTTTGCTTTATTTGATGGGTTCCTGTTAAGTTGCTTTTGATATTTCTGGGTAGCAGTATCTTTTATTGATTAGGAAATAAAAAGGAAGATGCAAATATGGATTTTAGCGCTTTCCCGTTTCCTCCACCCATGCAGGTGGAACTCTTGGTCGGTGTGAGGGCGCTGATTTCTAATGGTGATTCCAGTCCCCTCCTCCAGCTTATAAAAGTGGACGATGAAAACTGCACCAGGCATTTGCAGGTTTCAGCAAGGCAATCTCTCCTTGATGTCCAGGCAGATCGCTAACTAGCCCTGTGATGTCCGCACCCCTCTCCTGGCCCATGCTGACCTCTGTGGTCCCTGGCTTGCCTGTCTCAGCAGTGGGTGCATCCCGTGTCTCGCTCGGGAGCAGAGCAGTGGAACACACACCAAAGGGCACATGTGTGGCAGGCTGGTGGCAGGGTCAGTAAGAGAGAGAGACAGCCTTGCTTTCTCCTGGGATGTTGTGGCTGGCCCCTCCGATGGGTCTTGGTTTATGGAGGTGGATGGGTGTGCAGAGTGTGGTGTTGTACAACTTTGTTCTTTTTTGGTCTTTGACAGCAGAAATAGTCCGCATTATCCTTTTTCTCAGTGAAGGAAACCTTCACTTTCCTTTCAGAAGATATTTTTTCTGTTCACTGCATCAAAGTGATCTTTTTCCCCTTTTCTAGTTGCTCTGTTTCCTTTTTTTTTCTTTTCCTTATTTTTTTCTCTTTTTTTTGTTTTGTTTGTTTTTTAAGAATAAGCAGGTTGGCACATAAATATACAGATGTTTTTTGAAATTCCTAATTTGCTGACTTGACATTACTTAGAGAAGATGAGAAGAGCTATGCTCACTGTGAACCTGCAGAGCTGGTTTGAGCCCTACATAATGTTTGGCACCTCTCTGAGAGGTACAGAAGGAATTGCATTTCCTATCCTATTGTTGCTTCCTCTGTCTCCAGAGGATTCATGGCTTACTTAGAAACCAAAATGTTTGCTTGAGGAAGATGATGAGTGTTTTATCCTGCAGGCTGAATGGTGAGGAAAGGTTATGAATCCACAGGGAAGTGAGTTTAATGAATTCTGTTTTCCTATACTGTCCATACAGATTTGATATTGCTTTGTAATTAAAATTGGATCTGATTCTGCAGAATGCTGTTTTTCTCATTTTGAACTATCTAGCCTTTCCTATGCATTCCTGAAATAGAACAGCTAAATGTATGCACAAAAAAAGGAGAAAAAAAAAGAAAAAGGGAAGGCACTCTGTTGTCCCAGAGGTGTACTGGGATTCCTACAGCAGTATTTCTTTGCAGAAATATCATGAGATGAGTTTCTAGCCAAGAGAGAGAGATTTTTGCCTTACGAACAAGATAATTGTATATTTCTGTTCAAAGTAAACATCATCCTGACACATTTCATGACCGCAAGATATTTTATGCGCTCACTGGAATAAACAACACACAGGGCTGTCTCAGACACTTGGTCAATGGGTAATGCTGTGCCTGCTTTTACGTGTCTTTCTGCTTAATCAGAGATCAAAACTGAACTCCAGCACTTGAGGGCATTCAGGGAGGGTTTTTGACACTCTGGAGGAAAGTGAGTCTGTGAAGCCTTAATGATTGCTTCTTCATCTATGCAGATTTGCTTTAACTGGTGCTAAATCTGATGTAATATTGATAACATTCCTCACCTAATTAATGTCCCGAACATAGTGGAGTGTATGCTGGTAGTGTACTTTAGTTCTCGATGCAGGGAGAACAGAAATGGTAAAGATTGCACATAAAGATGTAAGCTATGACTACAGATTTGACATGCCTTCTGTTAAGTGAATGAAAAGTATTTTAATCTCTAATTTTTGTACGTCGGGTCATTCCATGCATGGCTTAGCTGGCATAAGAAATTTTATTAAACGTATTCTGGAACAGTTCCCTGACAGGGAGGCAATTAATTAAATGTTGCGAGCTATATTGCTGAAGAAGTATGTTGAGTGACTGACTGTCTTTACTGCCAACAGAGTATGTGAATTCATAGAGGTGAAAGTTGCCTTTTGCTTTCCATCCATCCTGGTCTGTGTGGTTTGGAGATTTGGCAAAGAGTCTGGCAGCTCGAACACAAGCAGTATGAATGCCTAGCCAGACAGGACTAGGCAGCCGCAGTGTTTGGGTTTGCTGGTTTATGATATGGACTGAAATTCAACTGAGCTGGGGCTGTGAGGAGCTGTGGTTGTAGTCAGGGTTGCTCCCGGGAAGTGGGTGGCCCACGAAGCCTAGTCCTTCTGAAAAATAAGGGGTGAAGTGAACAGAAAAGCTTCTTTCCATGACATTTTATGGTCTTGGTGAGACAATTCATTCTCAAATGTCTATTTTTAGTGTTCCTATAGGGCACGCTGTAAAGTGCAGATCTAGATTTTAAGGATAAAAGTTGCTGTTGGGGCTGTGGTGGAAGCTGTTAAGTGCACAGCCACCCGTGAAGTGGCTGTAGTGGAAGCCGTTTAATTTGGAGCTCCTTAAAAGCTTTGCAGCAATGACTACAAACTTTCCAAATCTGGGATAGAAACACTCGTGCTCCTCTGTCTGTACTAGATATGTTCACATGGGAGCATCTTCCTTGAGGTTTGCAAGAAGCGTTTAGTTCCTCAGGTGGCTCTGTAGGTGGAGTGTCCTCCTCCCATCTGGAGCTCATCTGCTTCAGGGTGAATGAGAGTGGGCCTTTCAGTGTGTAGCAGTGGTGTGAAGACACAAATTACCCTTCGGTTTTGTTGTCTGCCTTGTGAGCCTCTCCTGGTTTGCACAGAGGAGTGACTGAGCCCGCATTGATCATGCTGTAGCTGTAGCACTCCTTCCTCGTCTGTGGGATCACTGCGTCCCTCTGCAGTGCCCAGGGGAGGAGTAGCCATCCAGGCTGTCTTGACATTGGCACTGCTCCAGGGCTGGAGGGGATTAATTGATGAATGTCTTTCTCTGCTTGGTGGGGTAGATTTCATCGTGTCCCGGAGGGTGGCTCAGCCCGTAGCTTTGCTGTGTCTTGTGATTGTCATGAGCAGAGGTATGGGCTCATCCATGGCACTGCTTACTACCAGGCCTCAGGTACCTCAGGTGGTTTGAATCATTATGTTTGCTGCAGATGAGATAGCTGTTCAGGAGTACAAATAGAAAGCCCAGCACAGGAAATACTCAAAATTTAGCAAAGACAAAGTCTCAACAAATGCTTTTTGGAGGGTTTGTTGAAGGCAGAATCATGTTTCTTTCATAACCCATTGTTTCACAGTGCTAGCATTGTTACAGAGTTTTCGTGGATCCCTTTCTGTTTTCTTGCTAAAGGAACTCATATGTATTTTTCTCCCTGACAGGAATTTGCTTCTCTTTAGCATATTACCATTTTATTTTTGCAGAATTTTCCATCATTAAATAAGTATGTGTCTGACAAGTTTGGGTGACTTTCATTAAGAAAGTCACTCTTATTTCATTTCTGTAATTAAAAAAAAAAAGAAAACTCAGATGCTTCAGTTGTCTCAGTATATCTAACGGATGCAAGGAGCTTAGAGCTAACGCGCAAAGGGCAGCTTGACACAAGGAACTAAACATGCAGAGCGCATTTCCAAGGGTGGTGATATCAGTGTTCACTGTGTTATCACAGTGGTAGCTGGGAGCCTAGGGTGTGGATAAGGACCCCATTTTGCTATGTGAACACAAAGTAAAATACTCTTCCTAGGCATGCCTGAGGTCACAGACACCCGGTGGAATATTGAGTTAAATACATAACAGCTTATTGCCATTTAGATGAGAAGTCTTACTTGAATCTGTATGCGTTCCCAGTTTGTGGCAAGCAGGATTGAAAACATAATAGTATAAATCCTTTTTGCTGGTACATTTTAATATATTACAATTGGACAGTGTTCACTGAGGCAGGCAGTAATCTGTTCAATCTTCAAATGAGACCGAGTTGTTTTCTGTGCCCACATCCTTAATGTAAGATTGTTGCCCAGGTGGGCATGGGCACACAAAGAAAAAGGATTGGAGAGTGTGATGTAATGGTCTCAGCATGTTTTTACTTTTGCAAAAACAGGGGCTTAGAAAATTATAATGGAGCGTGTTTTCGTGTTCCTGCCTTCCTGACTGAAGGGCTTACCTGGAAGGAAACAAAAAGTTACTTGTTTTGGAATCTCAAGAAGGGGACTGGGGTTTCTAAGAAAGGTTGGTGATTGCTATCCTCTCTCACTTGGCCGTAAGAAGAAAAGGAACGAGAGGGTCGTGATAGGTAGGGGTGAATTACAGATGAGAACAGATGGATGAAGAGTGACTGGTAGAAAGGATTAAAACTCTTGGTGGTGTGCATGAGGGACACCCTGAAGCAGTAGATTAGGGACAAGATCTTTGCATCAGCATCTGGAAGGAATATGAGTGGAGTGAAATGTCATTTAGCAAGGTCAGAGGATGTGATACTGGGATAATCTAGTCATAAAACAATGGTAACAAAATAATGTCTTGTTTCATTATACCCTTGTCTACCTAGGGGTTAGGAGGAATAATGATGATTTGTAATAATAATATGGTTTGAGAAACAAAGTAGGTGTGTGTTAGTAGAACATCAGCTTTGTCATACTTTAAAAATTAATAGAGCAAGTAAGAGCTTTTTAAAAGCTTTCTTTGACAGGCCAAGGATGCATGGGCTGTGAAGCTTGTTGTAATATATTATAATTGTGTTTCCACGAAGGTAATAAATCTCTGGATGCTTAGCAGTAGAATCCCATTTTCAATTAAGAAATGATATTTTAATACTTTCCTGTTTTGAATCTGGCATGGAGGATCCATGCTTGGACTTAGTCACTGTCTTCTGTCAGGAGGGTCACTGTCTTCTGGATGACGTCATCTAGATTAAGACATGCCCTCTTTTGGGATTTTTAGTAATGATATCTACAGACTTTAAAGGTGAGTTTCAGCTATGAGCTCTTCAGCTACTATTGTTATATTTTTTTTCAACAAATTATGTGTACTCTGACCATGAATGGTGCAATTTTCAATACAATCAGTAGCTTTTAATGCTTCAAATTATGTTAAATTCTGTAACAATAGAAAAAGGCTGGCACCTCTAACATGAAAGTTCTGGTGTGCAAAACCCAGGAGTTTTTAAGAAAGAGTTAGGGAACTCTGGAACAGGGTAAAAGTGCTGATGAGCTGCTCATTGTCTTCCAATGTGATTTGCTGCTTTGGATAAAAAAGTTGGGGCACAAGGGAAAATGAAAATGAGTTTACAATAATAATGTAAATGTTTCTGTTGATTTGCGTTTGGAATTTGACTAGCTACAGTTGAATTAGACTAGATTACTCTAGTTTAAAATTACGCTAGATGAAAGACTTTAGGAATGAGGCAACCAGCTTAAACATTAGTGCTGAAAGACTGCAATATAAGCAATGTCTGTTAGAAAATTAATAAGCTAAAGCACTTAAATACTTTTTAATGAACATTTCACAGTTGGCTTTTAAAGGATTGTTTAATGTGATTAAGGACTGTGTGGTGAAGAATCCTAACAGACGGAGTGTTCTCAATTCTTGACCAAAATGTGAAGCAAATCATTCCACGTTTACTCCAGTATTCATGAATTATGTAGAGGTATTATGCATAAGGTTTAATCTGGTGTACCTGAATTATGAAACTGGTGTTCGTACTTGCACCAGGTTTCCTCTCAACATTATTGGATAATCAGAGGTGAATGCAAGTATGTATACTGCTCTTCTTACCGCTGACACCAGGAAAGTATGAATGGGATATGCAAATACATGTACCTTTCATTACACAGAGTGAATTTTAGAGTATTTAAGATGTTTTTCTTCATCATGTATAACTGGGCTACGTGACAGGTTATGTTTGTTAATTGCAAAACATACACTGAACCAATGCCTTTGAGTACAATGGGACAGAAGTTCAACTATTTTAAAATGCCTTGACACCAGTTACATTGGTGTGTAACTAAGTGGATGGATCCATGCTCGTTGAACTCCGAGCAGAGTGGATTTGGAGAGAAGTAAAATGTATGTATATTGCTTTACAGCTAATGTATATTGCTGGGTGAATAGGGTTTTAATTTATATCAGCTTTAGGCAAAGCTATACCATGAATAATATGCAAAACATACACAAAAATTGTCTGTTTAGATTAAGGTGTGTACAACTACTATATGTTTGACCAGTTAATGACATCAGTTAAAAACAAATCTTTCATGCAAAACATCCAGCTGGAAACAGAATGGTTTTCAAGTGTAAAATACTTCAAAAGCTCAGTCTGGGAAGCAAAGACAGAAATTCATGTGTAGGGATTTTAGTTGGGGAAAATGAGTAGCTTCTTTTCAAGAAATCCTCCAAAATACGTCGAGGTGAGTGGAACCAACTGAGTGGTCCCAATGCTGTGGAAATCAATATGATTTAAGATACATGGAATGTACATTGTTATATGGGAGTTGCCTCTATCTCCCGAATCTTTCTTGGAATCTAGGACTAGTATGTGGACAAAACATAAGAGTAGTAGCTCTGAAGTGTATGTGCTTTCTTATAATTTTGATATATTTACACTGACCAGAGACATTTTCTTGAAGCAAGGTGTTTTGAATATACTGAAAGTAGTTTTCTAGCTTGCTGTTTTGGAGTTAACAGAAACAAGATTTGGAATATTGTAACCAGGTCTTCTGGTGTAGAGGTACCCATAGGCTTGGAATTTGGGCAAGAACAGCAATTGCTGTTTAATATGTTACAGCTAGTACTTTCAGTACTGGTTTTCCAGGAGATTGAGGATGCACTCCCCAAATCACATGAGCATCACAATCAGCTTTGAAAGTTAATTTCATGTAACAGCTCTGAGATCTTGTCAGACCAAATAAATAATTTGTATGAGGCTGCATAGTTCTCATGAAGATAGTCTTTAGCAAGCACTTGGCACGCTGAAGTTGTTTGCTTTATGTACTATAATAAAGCGTGATGCAAACAGATAATGAACTGGAGTTTCCTGTGGTGGTGATGTTAAGTCTATCCCCGTGTGTGAGTTGCAGGCAAGGGAAAAAGGGAGAGTTATAAACTATCCCACTGTCATAAGAAGTCGCTAAACCATGTTTTGGTTCATTTTCTCTGCACAATATGTTAGCAATTAGATGGTATAATACTGAGTGGAATCTGATCTTTGACATGTCTAATGGTACCAAATTAAAAAAAAAAAAAGTTAAAATGACAGACCTTGTAAAAGCTGACTACCTAGTAATGGTCTTTCTTTATTTACAACAGTAGTTTTTCTTGAACAATCATACAAATTGTTCATCTCAGTGACTTGTACAAACTTCAGAAAGTGACGAGGAAGAATTTTTTTCCTCTTAAGCACTATGAATGAAATGATAATAAGATAGAAGTTCAGAAACATACATGGAAACAGTAACATAAATGGTCTGCATCTCCCACTGTAGATGGTACTTTGGTAAGTTTTTTGCACCTAATGTATTTAAATGACCTGCTGGATTCCATTTCAATCTATAATTTAATTATTAGACATTTATTTTGTTTACTTTTCAGTTGAAGTTTTTGGTGCTCATCCAGTTAGAACGCAAATAGAAATGGAGTATTGATCATCTTCTTACATCCAAGCAAATTCATGCATAGCAATATAATTGCTTAAATAATTATATATGTATACTCAATGCAATGGCGTGGTTAAGTCAGTTAATGTTTCAAGGCTTATCAACTAAAGATGCTTGAATTAAAGAAAAAAGCCACAAATATTAAAATGGAATAGTTTGTGTGTCAGTAGTCTTCTGGTTGCTATTGTAAATCATATTTAAACCACCATTACTTAAGCAGTACATTTCAATACGCATAATGTCTGCAGTGCCAGTTTGGATTCAGGTTTTACTGGCAAAAATAAGCAAGGAAAATCCTAACTTGTTAAGAGCTTAAGGTCCCTCCCTGTTACTGTAAAGTGTGCCTGCAAGGGGTTTTTGTAAATGTTTCCACCTTTGTGGTTTTTATTGTGGGCTAAATCCTGCCTTTAATTTAGAACCTCTGCTTGTGGTCGATTTCACAGTGCAGAGGATGTCAGAGCTGCAAACTGCTGGGCTCATGCACTGGCTGTGCTGCTGTATGCCTTTCTGCTCCTGGTGCAGCCTCTGCTGTTCTGTAAAACAGAGTGAATTATCCATTTAAAGAGAATGTGTAATGCAACGTGTTGTTTTCTTAAAATCATTGTGCTGAGGAGGGGTCAAATGTAAAGGTCTCAAGTATTCACATTTACTTAAATATGCATATTTTTAATGTGTATACATATATATATTATATATATATTTAATGTTACACAGAAGTGTGACAGTCTTAACTTTTATTATTTTCCTTTTATCACAACAAAGTGATCTTTCAAAGCATTTTAAAGGAAAGAGCCAGAATTAGGTTGGAAATTCCTTTCAACAATAAATTATGTTCTGAGAACAGGAAGTCAGTGTTTTTGGAAATGCAAGTCTTAACTCTGCTTACAAACTAGCAGAAAAGAATCAAATCCATTACGCATATGGATTTTTGTAATTATTTTAAGAGCAAAGACCTAGCTTTTGCCATTTTCAGTCACATAAGCCTGATTTATCCTGTATAAAACAAGTAAGTAAAGCATATTATTTAAGTGGGAGACTATAAACACCCATATTTCAACTGAAGAGAGGGAATGCGGGGGCATGCAATCAGTCCTGAAATGTAATTCATAGGAGGGATTATTATGAAGGTTTTTGCAGTTCCTGCTGATTGTGTCACTGAATGCTACATAATAATACTATAGATTGAATTACTGGTCACAGAAGATGTCCTTGTGTCATCAGAGGTTTTTAAGTAAATGAGAAAGAGTGCATTTTATTATTTGGTCATAAAAGCATTTCTTTATTTATCTAAAGAAGGTGTATGTGCCTGAGGGGAGAAAAGCAGACGCAGTATCTGCATTGCTTGCGGAGAATTTTTTATTTTTAATGGAACTCACCTTACTTTGGGACAGAGGTCATTCATCAGGCAGTGTTACGCAACATTGCCCACATCCTAGGTGTATGGCAGTTCTGCACTGAGGTCTGCCGTGGCCATATGTGGGAAAGACCCGTATTTCTTCTTTAATCTTTAAGCTTTTTCTTATTTTCTCATTCTCTCTCTCTCTCTCGCTGTTATGTTATGTTATGTTATATGTTATGTTATTAAGACCATGCTTTTAGTTTTTGTTTTGTTTTGTTTTAAATTTAGGGCTAGTATATTCAGGTACAGATTCACCTGAAGATCCCTGAAGTCAAGAAGCTGCTACTATCATCAGCAGAAAATTTTGGTCTGATTATTTGACTCCAGGACCAGCAGGTAGTTTAAAGAGGAAACTTTCCCTGCTCATTTTCTTTTGATATATGACTAAAGTCTCAATCATGTGACATCTCTGGTCTCAAATCAGTTCTGTCTCTGTTGTTGTTGCACAGTGTTTCGGAGTATATGTTCATCTCTTCATACAACCCTCCTTTTCCATGTACTTTTTATATGGATGTCTTATAGGTGCTGGGAAGGCCTAGTTTGTTTCTCAGGTTCCAAGTGGCAGTGACAGCAGTAATAGCTATAGCTGTAGGGCTTAGGCTTTTTAACCCATATTTGTCCTATTTAGCATTTCAAAGGAACATTTGCTTCTCCTAGCCATGCTACCAAGATAACAAGTCTACATTCTCATTCTCTCACAAATTTAGATTTCACTTTTTTTTTTCTTTTTTTTTTCTTTTTTTTTTTCTGACCTTCCAGCAGTCCTACACTGTTTCTTTCTCTGTTTGGTCTGTGAAATACTTACTTTATTGAGAGTGATTTTTGGCAAAAAGTCCATGAGAGTTGGTGAGCTTTTGGTTACTGTGTTAATCCAGTGAAGGAATGTCTGTAACAACAGCTGTCCTATGGTTCCTGGTCTGCACTTTGAAATTGTGGTGTGCTGGTTCTTTCAGGGATCCACATAGCAGTATCATGTGGACCTTGACCTGAATGCATTTCTCTCACGCGTGCATCCCAGCTCATCTGTACAAGACTGAGGGGAGACCTCATCGCTCCTTACAACTACCTGAAAGAAGATGGCAGTGAGGAGGGTGTTGGCCTTGTTTCTCAGGTGACAAGTGATAGGATGCAAGAAAATGGCCTCAAGTTACAGCAAGGAGGTTTAGATTGGACATTAGGAAGAACTAGGGTGGTCAAACATTGGAATGGGCTGCCCAGGGAAGTGGTGGAGTTGCCATCCCTGTAGGTATTTGAGAGACGTGTGGATGTGGCACCTAGGGACATGGTTTAGTGATGGGCTTGGCAATGAGGTGATGGCTGGACTTGATGATCTTAAGGTCTTTTCCAAACTAAATCATTCTGTGATTCTGTTTTGCCTACTGGGATGGGAGGTAGCATCACTGGGTGACACGGCTTCTGCCCTGGCTGAAGTTTTTAGCAGTGTGGCATTAAGAATAGAAGCACTGGTATTGCTGTAAGCGCTTCACATGTCGTCTCCCTAGCCCACGTTACTTTGTGCCCCAGCGGAGCAGGATATCTCAAAGCTGCTGTTCTAGGAGGTGCTGTTGTTTGCACAGGCAGCAAGTAGGCACCTAGAGGCAACTTGCACAGCACTCTGCTGATGCCAATGAAAAGGAGATGAGTAGTACCATCTTCTGTTGGAGGAGTCTGTGACTGTGCCACCAGGAGTACAGGCCAGCCCTTGGTGGCATCTGCCGTGTCTGTTTCCTTGCCCTGAGGCGAGGGAGGATGCTATATCTGTAGTCTGGGGAAGGATAGGGGTGATTAGAAATGATGCCGAAGGGTTACATGGGGTACAGGTAAGTGGCTGTGCAACTGCATTGCAAAGTGGGCAATGGAGAGAGGTTGGCATGTGTTTGGGGCTCCTGTATTGTGCTGGGTATAGAGCCATTTCAATTACATGGTGTATCTTGGAAAGTTTTCCGCTCTAGTATCAGTACTGTGTCTGAGTGTAAATGGTTCTTTAGAAATGGGACAGGCCCATTGGTTTAAGCCATACTGAATGGTTGAAAATACAGTAACATGACACAGATAAAATACAGCAAGTCTGATTTTGTTCTTTACCTTCTTGCTTTATGGACTATTCTTATGCCACATCTTATCAACTTATGTGAACTCAGTCTTTATTAGTAAGACTAATAATTCTTGGGGTACCCAGCCTGCTGAGCTGGAAGACAGCGGCAGGGAGCAAAACGAAGCCCTTATAATCCAAGGGGAAATGGTTAGTGACCTGCTACACCACTTGCACACACACAATCTATTGGGCCAGATGGGATCCAACTAAGGGTGCTGAAGGAGCTGGCAGAAGTGCTCACCAAACCACTTTCAATAATTTCCCATCAGTCCTGGCTGATTAGGGAGGTCCCAGTTAACTGGAGGTTGATGAATTTGGCTTCAGACTACAAGGAGGGCAGGAGGGAGGATCCAGGAAACTACAGGCCTGTTGGTCTGACTTCAGTCCCAGGGAAGTCATGTGTCCATAACAGAGCAGATCATCTTGAGTGCCATCAAACTGTACATGCAGGAGATTTGCATGATCAGATGCAGCCAGCATGGGTTTATGAAGGGCAGGTCCCACCTGACAAACCTGATCTTCTACGGCAAGATGACCCACTTAGTGGATGAGGTAGAGGCTGTGGTTTTTGTCTACCTAGATTTGAGTAAAGTGTTTAATGCTGTTTGGCACAGTATTCTTGTTGAGAAACTGCTCATGGTTTGGATGTGAGCACAGTTTAATGGGCGAAGAACTGTCTGGATGGCTGGGTTCAGAGAATCATAATAGTTCAATACAGTTGGCTGCCAGTCACCAGTGGGGTTCCCCATGACTCAGTACTGTGGCTAGTTTAGTTTTGCTGGAGTGGCCAAGAAGGCCAATGGCATTCTGGCCTTCATCAAAAACAGTGTGGCCAGCAGGACTAGGGAAGTGATTGTCCCTATGTACTTGGAACTGGGGAGATTGCACCTGGAGTACTGTGTTCAGTTTTGGGCCCTGAACTATAAGAAGGATATTGAGTTGCCTGAGCATGGTCAGAGAAGAGCAATGACGCTGGTGAAATGACTAGAAACTGAGTTATGAGGAGAAACTGGGGGAAATTGGGGTTGTTTAGCCTGGAGAAAAGGAGGCTGAGGGGAGACCTCATTGCTTTATGACTACCTGAAAGGAGGTTGCAGTGAGGAGGGTGTCAGTCTCTTTTCTCAGGTGACAAGGAGGTGAGTAAACAGCCTCGATTCGCACCAGGGGAGCTTTAGAATGGTATCAGGAAGAGTTTCTTCATGGAAAGGGTGGTTAGGCATTGGAATGACTGCTGAAGGAAGTGGTTGACTCACCATTCCTGAAGACATTTAAGAGACATGTGTATGTAACAACTAGGGATGTGGTTTAGTGGTGGACTTGGCAGTGTTAGGGGCTGGTTGGAATTGATGATCATGAGTATCTTTTACAACCTGAATAATTCTATGATATTTAAACTCAGTTCTCCAATTTAGTTATAACTTGCATTATTTAGTAATCCTGAGGAGTTTGCATCCATTTTTGATACTCTTAATTGGTCTTTTTAAAATACTGAATGTATCTTCACAGAAGGCAAAATATTCCCATTCATATGGGATATTGTAAGAACTGTATTTTCCGTTATGTTCCATCTGTGTATAAAGTATCAAACCTTCCAAAATGCTTCCTGGGATGCTTCAGTTTGTGGCTGTTCTGTGATTTAATTTCGGAATGCCAAGTAGACTTCACATACCTTTGTAGCCTTAACATGATGGAGACTGATAGTCTAGCTTCTACATTCACTACTTTCCCTGCAAATAAGCAGGTGAATAAGTAAGTAGTATTCCACAATATGATAAAAGGGACTGAGAAAATCTGTTGTGTTTTCTTTCCTTAATTGATTTTTTACTGTATGCTGTTCTCCTGAAAATATTTTCTTCTGTGATACAGCAATGTCAAAATGTTAAGCTGCAACTGCTGCGTGATAATGATGACCTTTATATATGTTGGTTACTATACTATTAGATTATTATTGTACATATGTACACTGTTGAATGATGATGATGATGATGATGATGATTATTATTTCATGTATTCCAGGACTGGTTCCAGATACATGGACCAGGTTAAGTAGAAATATGAAACTACTGGGTACTAAATTTAATGACTGCCATGCATTTTGCACAGCCTGTGGCGCTTAGGTTAGAATGTCTAATGGTAATTTTCTTTATTATTATTACTATTTTTAATTGTTCATATAATACAAATAATTTGGTTCAGGTTTATGTAATTCTGGTTAAGTATGAAAAATAAATACATTATTACCTAGTATACTAAGAATCCCCTATGGACAGTTCTGTAACCTGAGCTACTTAATTCATCCCTTATCTCTTCTGTTAAATGGTGCCTGCAGTGAGAATTTTCATTTACTCTTGTGCTTCTTGTATTTTGCATTGCCCTTCAGTGCAGCCCTCTCAACAGCACGGGCTTTTCAAGGGAGTTGCATGGGGTGACAAAATATCTGATTCAGCTATGAAAGCTAATGACACATCTGGCTCAGTTTCAGAACCGGTTCTAATCCTACGTGGAGACTCTGCTTTTTGCAGTTCCAAATATGTTTTCTTCTAGTTGCTGTTGCCTCATTCAATGTGTTATTGCTGGCTTTTAAGTGGAATAATGCATTGTATGGTCTGTCACTACTTAAGCTTTTTTAACCTGTCCATAGTTCGGCTGTCTCTCTTCCTCCAAACCATCTCTCCTCTTCCCTGCACACAAACCCATTTGTGAAGTTAAGATGTGCTTCCCTAAAAAAGTGATTATTTATCTTAATGCAAGTTCTCCCAATAGTTGATTTGTAGAGAGATTACATATGTTTCTTTCACAAAGGTTAGATGCAACACCTGAATTGCTTACAAGCACCAACTTTCTAAACAAGCTCCACTCACAGGCTTTTGGTGAAAATTTTGTGTCTTTTTGATATCTGTAATCATGTTATGAATTGTACTGGCTTGGTCATTGAGATGTTTACTCTGTGAATATCATAGCTAACAAAGGATACATAATTAATTTGAGTCTAGTGAAAGTAGACCTTGATTAATTCACTGTCCACGAGGTCAGGCATCAGGGAGTAGTTGCTGTGTGCTGACTCTAGCTCTGCAATGCCAAAAGGCACTACATGTTTTCTAAGCAATTGGGAACTGGAGCAGCACATTGCAGTTACTTTCCAAAGCCCTGGGAGAATGGGAGAAGGATTTCCTGCCAGAGCATAAGAGGCATTGCATATCTGGGCCATTGGTGAAGCCTTGAAAAAGCACAGAGCTGGCTGTGGACTGGAATCTGCCATTTAAAATCATTTTATGCCTAGTTTAGCTTGTTAGAAACCCATAAACAGCAGCAGCTAGTAAGAAAACAGAATTGTTCATCAGCCACTGCTTTCAAAACACTGAAGAACTGGTTTGAAAAAAATATATATGTGCATGTAGCAGGTCTAGAGTTTTTTTGCACTGGCTGGCAAACACTGCTGTCATTTTATAACATGTTTATGGCATTACAGTTAAAAGAAATAAAAACAAGCTACAGTCTACTAGTACTGCTGTTGACCTTTGCTTCTTTTTCTTTCCTGCTGTATCTTTTCTGCTTTCTTTGAAGTGCTATTTTTTTAGTAATTTTTAACGATGCTTACCCATAAATCTTATTTGGAGAAGACTAGAGAAAGAAAAGGGGAAAATGACTGAAATAAAGCATGAAAACTACGAAATAAATGAGAGTGGAAGATATAATACTGTGGCCAGAGACTGAATTTAAAACAACTAACTACTCTTACAGCTTTATAAAAGAATAATAGGTGGTAATTTGCAACTTTTTCTTGTTCTCTTTAATCTCTGTCAAATTATTCAATATATTTTCAAAGGTTCGTAATTAAGCCTGCTGTCTAAAAATGGTTTAGAAAATATGAAAACTATCTATTAAACCAGAGTGAATTTACTATTATTATTATTATTTATTATTATTATTAATTATTATTATTATCAGAAATGGGAGGAGAGTGTATTTCATTCTTGGGCTAAATAGCATCAAAATGCTTTCATGGTTTGATCTCATACTGGGTTTGAGGCTAGGTTAAATTTTTCACTGTCCTAAATTCAAATGAGGTTGTTTCACATTTCCTAAATGTTTGCCCTAAATTTGGACATGTTGACTTATATATTATTACTGTTGCTTTTGTAATCCTTAATTTCTGTCATTTGCACACATGCATGTACATGTATGTATTTATTTATAAAATTAGATACAGAGGGGAGGTGAAATGAGATGTATCCTAGATAAGCAAAGAAGGTGAGAGTTAGGATCATCTTTTCTTGGGAAACAGTCTGATTTGGGTAAGTGTGGTCTTGCCTCTAAGTTTCATGTATTCTCAGTGAATATCCTAGTGTCATGAAATATCTTTGGATTTTCTCTCTGTTTTTGTCATAGAGTTGGTGTCTGTAGCACTTTCCTCAAAGTTTCATATTTGGTTAGCTGACATTGCTACGAAATTTTTTTTTTGTGTATGTGATTAAGAAAGGAATCAACTCGTTGAACTAGAGAAGTTTACATTTAGCCTATCCTACATTTACATTATGTGTTCATAAAAGCACATATAGATACAACAGAAATTATCTTAATGGCTATATATATATATTTTAATTATCTTCAGTCTGGACTGTTAAGGTTTCCCTTCTCCCTGTTGGATATTGGGTGCATTGCATGCTATGAATTTTATTGTATGAGCAGTTATGAGAGGACAGCTTGAGTGGCATTTTCTGCATTTAATGCTTGAGTGTTAGATGATGTGTAAGGAAAATATGTCAGTTTGTTTCTTGTTCTCAGTAAGACAATAATCTACTTTTCTGTCATCATCTCTTACTGCTTCTTTTAATTAAGTATCTATTGGCACTGTTTTTCCCAGTGCCACCTCAAGCCATCCAAGTGTGGGATTTGGAAGGGACAGACCGATGCTCATTTAATACTTTGCAAGAACTGCATTCTCCTTGGGATAGATTTTTCTTGCTTCACTTGTTCAGTTCCAATTAGCTGTTTGTGTAGGTGTCAAAATGTGCAGGCAGCATGGCCAGTTAGCTCTGAAGTATTTTTCTGACATGCTTCAAAGGCTTTGGTGTCTATGCAGGGTTCTTCTAAGAGAATGTATACCTGCATAGGATGATACGCAGCTGTCAAAATGCAATTATCTTGGTGCTTTGGGGGCAGACCTAGAAAGTCTGTTAATTGTTGTTATTTTTTTGAACTGGCCGTGGCCTCACAGACTGCCTGAACAAGGAGGGACTCAAGATTGAGACTACCAGCTCATGCTGATTTGCTTAGTGTATGCAACTTCCAGTGCCTTTTTGATGAGTTCATACAAAGTAGTGTATTAAGGCCTATTGTCTGTAAGAGGTGTCACAGAAGAGTGGAATACAGTTGCTGCAGTTGTTTGCACCATTTTCTTGTATGGTCTCTTGAGTTGAAATGTATGGCATGTGCACTGGGGGAGGTCAATGGTTCTGCAATAATTTCAGCCCTCAATTTTTTTTTGAAGAAGCAGTTCCAATTAGTTTAATTCATACCTGTTCTTCTTGGCGTGATCTGATCTACTACAGTAGTACATGAATAAAAGTTGCAATTGCAAGTGAGGCAGGTTGCAAAAACACCTGGCTGGGATTGAGCTGCTTGCTACCTGCAGGGCAATTTTCAGAAGCCTGTTTTGCTGAAGTCAACTTGACTCCTTTCTCTTACGTGAATAAGCCTTCTCTTTGCCATAGTGGGGAGCACCTTTTGACGGAAAGAGCCATGGGAGGGGTCAGATCGACAGTCATGCAGGTCAAGCCTCTGTGTTAGCTTCCCTTTTTAACAAAAACATGAAATATTGCATATGGGGAGCTAGAGACACAATCAGATGAACTGTGGCCAAATTGCATTTTAGTAAAAGACAACGTATGTTGTGTAATCCTTGTTAAAGGAAAACACTTATCTCATTTATTTTTTCATGACATGGTTTTCTCCTCTTGCTTAGCTCAATAGGAGTGGCTAGTTCTGTTTACTAGGCAAGATACATATTGTATGAGTTGACCGAAGGCCTTGATGTGTTGTTTAATTAAATCTATAGAGAAGGTTAACTTGTAACACAATCATGCGTAAACTCAGTGTTCAAGGCATTTTAAATGAAGCTCCAAAGAAAATGGAATCGATTGAGTGATTTGTTGTAAAAAAGTCGTAATGGGAAGAAAATAATTTGAATATTGATTGTGAGCTAAGCTTGTGTTATAAAGATACATAAATCTGATAAACAAATTGACAAGATGAGGTGTGTTCAACTTTTCCAGTTACAAACTCCACCTTGCAATTAAAATTTGCATACTGCAAAAATGGCAACACAATTAGTTCAATATTTGCTTGTACTGAGATCTACTTAGGCAGATAAGCGGTATAGCGAATTTTAATCCAGGCGTAGAAACTTGGATATGGTCCAAGCACTCCTTTGATTTCTGCCAGAAGAGTCCTGATCAGAGCTTAAGGGGTATTTTTACCTGGCAGTGCATTCTGGTACTTTGATGCATGCCAAATGTTGAGTCTGTTGCTGCTATTGCTAATGCATCATGTGCTTTCCCTTCTCTGCATCTGAGAAAAGGCAAAGCTGCAGCTGCTAACAGGAGATGTTAGCAAAAAAGAAACAAATTTAATTATCTTACTTCCTAGCTACAATAATGTCCCTTTGTACCTCATCTTAAAAGAGAAACAGGAAATGTTTCTGGAAATGGAAGTATCATGGTCTTAAGCGGCCATTGCATATTTTCTGAGAAATGGCATTGCATGTGGGATCTACAGTGTTCCTAAAAGCAGCTGGGAAGATCTGAGACTAAGATTCTGTAACTAAAACATCAGAAAAGCAATTACAATTACACCAGAAAATGCTTTTATTTCGCAATTGTTCAGTATTTCAAAATGTTTTATTTCTGAATTGGGCTGCTATCTTTTTTTTGACATTGTAATTTCAACATGCTTCTAGCTGATGTTATCTCCTTCTAGAGTAGAGATTAACACTGGATATAATTTGAAACTGTGATTACAAGCTTCCAGTTGGAATGCACAGGAAACTACTAATTTTTTTTTGAAATTATAGGTAGTCCGGGTCAGTTTCTGTACTTACAATCCTCAAAATCATGCTGAAGATAAAAATGCTGACATGGAAGAGTCCAGCACTTTTAAGAACCATGCTGGGGAGGAAGGCTTACGTTCTTAATTTGGGTTTTGTTTAGTCATTTTACATGCAAAACTCCCAATAACTTCAGTTAGACCTTTACTTCTAATTATATCCCTAGAAGTGATTACTGCATAGTACTGCTTACCAGTGGTTCAATCAATTGTGCATTTTTTTTTCACGGGTCATGAGAGAGATGTATTGAGAAAAGTGGGGTTGCAAAATATTGTGACACATTAAGTCTTTATGCCAAGGTAAGACCACAGAGAGACCTGCTTTTCCAGCACATCATGCTTGATTCCTGAGAGGGAGAATTGTAGGAGGATGGCTAAGATTTTTGAATGCCCTGTGTCATGGCTTGTTAATCTTGTGGGTCATCTTGAGACAGGTCAATTTTCTGCTTTTCTGTGGAAGAAACACAAGTAAAGATGAATTTGGGTGCCGAATAGGTAGGGTTATTGTCCCCAGTGTCTTTTATAAAGTGATAATTTATTACAAAAAAATTACTGAACCCCCAAATAATGCACTCTAAAATGTTGTTGCTGCTTTGAAATTTTTCCTCTTTGTGACTCTAATGTATTACACTCAACTTTTATATAGTACTGCTAGTCTCATATTTCAAACTCCTTTCCTTTTTCTTTGATTGCTCAGCTATCTTTAGTAACTCCCCAAACAGGGCTAAAGATGAACAAGAGAGAACGTGTGGTCGGGGAGGGGCAGATGCAATTTTAAAGCTGGAAACAACTTCCAGACAGAGCATCTCTATTGACACCAAGGAAAGGTCAGAGCTACTTGAAGAACTCATACTAACAATTGAGCCTCGGTCGAAGGCTTATCCTGTGCTGAAGTCAAATTTTTGCAGTACCAGATGGATCAAATTACTGGTGTGTCTGGTTCCTTTGAGATCTGTTTGTTTCGCTCTAAGAGGAGAAGAAGTTGTCCTAAGGCAAGTGGATGTCAGACCAACCTCACCTGAAGCCATTCAGAGACTCCTGTTCAGGAGCATGCACAGTGTGTGCCGGCAATATTGGTGGTGCAATCAAGGCATGCCTCCAGAGGAGCCACTTCTGCAAGCAGGCACAGTCTCTGTTTCTGGGAGCAGTTGTGATCCCTGCACGGCCAGGTGACAAGCTGACATGCAGAATATGCGCAAGTAGGAAATTTCACATTATCATGTTCTTATAACTGCAGTCAGCCATCCAAGCTTGAGGAGTCCCATGGAAATTATCTACCATGGGGTTTAACTGAGAAGACTTCTGTCTGTTCTTTGCCCCTTAAGGAAAGCATTCTGGGTAGAAGTAGCCTCTCTCTCCCCGACCCTTTCCTCCTCCGCATATCTTTTGTAGGGACAATGCTAGGGTGGGGTGAAAAGGAAAGGAGTAATGACCAAGTCCAGACAAAATCATACCATTTTACTCTTTTACCAACATGTTCCTAGACCTAATTTTGGATATAAAGTGACACTGAAGGTAGATTTCTACTGCAAGTCTAACCAGGATAATCAATTTCAAATAATAACCATAAGCAATTAGGATCAGATTAGTAAAATTTAGAGGTTCACACTGTAGTATGAAATTGTGTTTGCATTTGTTGCACTTGTCCTGCATGAACACAAGTGGGCTTACTGTTGAGTTTCTAACTATCAGCCTCTATACTTGCTAACTGTGGAGAAGCATCTCCTGGAGTCAGTTGTGGAAACATGGATGCATACCTGAATGCACCTTTTGTGACTGTCTCTCACACCTGACTTCTGCAGTTGTGGTCTGTGCATTGCGGAAAGGTCAAACAAGGGCTATGTACGGAACCCTCCAACTTCTCAGCTTCCATCTGGTTGCAGGTTCAGCAAATAAATCCTTAACGAGGCACTTTGGTAAGTTTTGATTTTTTTTCCCTGCAAATTTGAACTCTGCAGTGGAGAATAGACTCAGCTAATAACGATGATTTAATGAAGCGGCTAGGCTTGCTTTAGTACATTTCCTGTCTGTAGTACATACTGTATCCCTCAGAAATGACTTCCGAGGAGACTGTTGTGCTCCTGTGTTAACTGGCTTGGCAAATGGTAAAGGGGATGGGGTAAACAACAGTTCTGGTTTGCTGAATGGGGTCTCTTCAGAAAAGATAGGGATATTTATGGGTTAGTGGAAATTCATGAGTGAAAAGGAAATGTCCTTGCTATCACATAATTAACCGTACCCTCCTCCACTTGCTACCTGGCTCTCTGTAACTCTTTCAGGCAGTTTGTTGAGGACAACATCCTGCGTAATAGTTTCCATAGAGACAATGTAGTGAGCCTCTTCACTATTGGTAAACAAAATAAATCCTCTTTTGTGTTTTTCTGGTCATGCAGTACGAATAACAAATAAGAAATAAAATGTTCACTGAAGAAATTTTTGCAGTGAAGACCCCACTATTAAAAGATTTGAGAAATCTTAAGAAGTACTAAGAACTGATTTTTCTCTGTCTGTGGCATTATTTTATCAAAGCAAGAATCTGTACTTGAACTAGTGATATTTATTTTTCTTAGGTAAATGCTTCTGAGGGTCAAGTAGAAACATATTCCAAAGGCTTTAAATGCACAAATACGAGTGCAACAAAGAAATTGAAGCCGAACTGCACAAGCAATGATATTTCCCCTGTGTTTTAAGCATGTGCTCAGCTGCTTGACCTTGGATGATTCAGACTCCATATATTTTACCATAAGAATCTCAGCTTCCAAGGATGCAATCCCTCTCCATAATGATTTGAGGAAATAGTCACATCTGTTCATACAGATACAATGGTGATTTGTGTGGAGCTAGTGAGATTTTTGTCAGCTTTTTTGTGCTGTCCTGTAACTGTTGTTCTTAGCAAAGTAAATGAAATATTTAACTTTTAGTCATATGTATTTAGAAAGAACTGGGATATGGAGGCAGAAGAAAGTGGTAAAACTAACATAACTGAGGCTGATTGTAGAATGCGCAGTGATATCATCATCGTACTGCTTATCCTAGAAGGTGCGGTAAAGGGCGGATATTTAGGATACTGCATATTCTGTTTTTCTATTATCTCATTAGTGGTATTTAATAATAGTTGCTGGAGATGCTGTATATGGAGTTGTTTTAGTATGTGAGATACCACTCACCCTGTATTCAAAAGTAGCATGTTTTTGGATGCATCTCATGTTTATCAATGACTGTGTCCCAAAATTTAAGATGCTATTCTACATCATGCTAATTTTTTCTGGAAATCACCACTGACAGAAGCATAGTTCTTTCTGTCTTAAATAACTATTCATTCTTCTCTTTTCATGGCTAGACCTCATACCGTCTTTTGAAAACTATTTTTAGCTTTTGTAGCAAAAGTGTGCTACGGTCATTCATTCTCTTGCCTCTGTCAGTTGTTAAATGTGCAAGTCACGGGAACTTGGATGTTACCGTGCTTCTCAGAGGATTTGTTTATGCTTTAGGGTTTGTATACGTGGGCTTCATCACATATTTGCAAGGAATAAATATTTCCTACATCCATACATACAAAAAGATTTTTTTTTTTGCATATAGTGATTTGTGACAGCTCCTGAGAATATAAGTGGGAGGGTGGAGGGAGAAGATATGCCTCTTCAATCTAATTATATATTGAGTTTCTGTTTTGATGTATTTTTAATAGTGTTATTGGTTGATGTAGATTGGTTGTTTTTGATGTGGTGTATTTCTTCAAAGATATTTCACAGGTTAAGTCGGAAGTTGAACAGCTGTTCACAGTGAGTTGCTGTTGGCACACAGGATTAGTTCACACATGTTAAACATCTGAGTTAGAATGATACGTACTGATCAGTTAAGGCAAAGTAAATAACTAAATGCAAAGTACTGTTCTATAAAACACAGTTCTGCCTTAAAAATGCTACTTGAGATTTATTAATTTGTCTAAGAATAATTGAATACCAAATATGGTAGTTTAAGTAGTTTGCAAATGAGCTATAAACTTATTGCTGTAGGGTCTGGAGCAGTTTTTAAGCCAAAAAACTGCTGGAACAATACGGTATAAGTTGGAAATTAAATGGAGGGCAGTCCCTCCAGTCTTCTTCACTCATTCCATAAGTACGATTGTATTGAGATAATGCATTGCCACATCCAGGGCTTTGCAATTCAAGGCTCTCCAGCTTGCTGTGCAGTTGTGACTTGGACCGATGGATTACACAGCAACGGCTGATTTGCACTTGCACTTACTTTCATGTTAGGGGGTAATCTGAGGGCAGTAAGCAGTAGAGTATCTAGAACAAAATCCATAAAATATAAAAGAAATTGAAGCAGTAAGTAATTGAACTAATACAACGAGACATTTCTCTATCTTACATAGCTTTTACCTTGGTGGTAAATGTAGGTGCCATAAATACTTGTGTTGCTGCAGTAGTTGTGTACCTGGTCATCTCTTGATTTACAATAGCTGCTCTTTTGTGTGTGGATTCATTCCATTTCCCATGCTTTGTTTTTAATTAATAGTGAAACATAACTTTATTTTGATCTTTAGAATCTGAAGCTGCCCGATGTTTTATATGGTATTGATTATACACCTGTAATTTATTAAATGATAATAAATTGGATAAACCATGCGCCATTGCATTACTATTCCCTGTATTTTCCTGTGCTTTTCTGTATGTGTTGGTACCTACAGAACATCTGAAATGTGAAACACAATAGATTTAGTGCATATGCATATCATACTCTCAGGTTCTGATTGCTGGGATGGGGAGGTCTGCCCTTCTTACAGACTTAAAGCAACAGTTTGTTGTAAAATTTTACATAAAGGTTCTTACAAATCGTCAGCAATTTACCTAAGACTCTGGATAACATTTGGCACAAACTTTTTTTCCTTTTTTCTTTTTAGTTTGTGTTCTGATTTAAATGCTATTTTTTTTTTTTTTACAAGGCCTTAGAAATTGGAAGCTGCAATGTAGCATAGAGGATGTTACAGCTACAGCAGAGGCCTGGAAGAGCTCAGGTTTTATCTGCCTTTGCTGCTGAATTCTTAGCAAGGAATCATAAAAATGTAAAGCTGGTACTTCACTGCTACTTTGTCCTTTGTGAGCAGTTTACATGGCAAAAATACCATGTAGTGTTTTCAAGGAAGAGAATAGGAATACAACAAGGAAGCAATTCCCTTATTCAAATATTTTACTGTAGTGAGCTTCTGTTTCTATACCAGCTATTTACTAGGTATTTTTGAACTTGAACTTCAAGTCCTATGAAAATCTGCACTTCCTTTCTCTAGAGGGTGTAGACCCTAGTTTAGGAAGAACAAGACGTTTTGTATCTTTTTCATAGGAATTTTCTGATAAAATGCATCACAGGTGTGCGGACTGAGGGAGGTCAGTGTTAACCCTCTATATTTTACTGCCATGTGCATTTCTTTCTTTTCTTTTTCATGTTTGCTGCAAATAGATTTACTTGAATATATATACTAACTTTCGTGTTGGAAGCAGAAAACTAAGTATGAAGAGGCTGACAGAAGTGAATCTGCAGTTAATGAAACTGTCTGAGAGACACTTTTAATAAAACTGCAGTTGCCTGATTTTAAAGAGTACTAGTGCTCAGCTTAGAATTTAGATATCTGTAGGTGAAGTATCTTTGCCGTTCAGTTTTGTACATAAGCATAAATGGTGTGCATTATCCTGTCAGTTGACCAAGAGGAAAATACAGAAGCAGCAGGAGCCAAAGCTCAGACCACTGTATACCCATGTGGTGAGAGGGAAGACTCGAAAAGCCATTAACAACACTGGGGCAGGTTTTGTTAAGGTACACAGGTTTACTTGAAAGTGAAGTGAAAAACAGATAAATGAATTCAGCAGCACTGTCTGTGTATGTACCACTTTTTCTTTAATAGGTAATGTGACTATGTTGATTCTGTCCATGGTGACACAAATTTGTAAGTCATGTCCTGCTGTAGTGTTTGCCTAAAAGATAATTTGGTTGAGTATCAGTGAGTCATTCATTTTTGGGGTCTCTGAAGCTTCTGGAATAGTTAAATTTAGTTTTCAATGTGATTGCTCTATTGAATTTTCAATCTGTAAAATAAAATTATAATGTGCGAAATACATCCCCCCTCCCCCCCCCCCCCCCAAATAGAGGAATTTCTTTTTCTCAAAATGAAGATTCTAGCTTCTGCCAGGTAAAAGGTGAAATGAAGGTGGTTTCCTTGCTTTGCTCCCCTGTGTGCTTCCTCACTGTGGGGCTGCACACCCTGGTTCTACCCCATGCTTCACATTGACTCTCCCTGGAGCACTGGGAGTCACTTTAAAAGGAGTGTGCACACTTGCAAAATGTACAGGCATCCTGCTTTTGAAAGTAATCTTTAAATTCCAGACTAATGTTCTATAAAGGGAGAACTGTTTTTGTAGGGAGAAAGAAACTAAAGTATTTTTACCATCTGTAGACCATTCCCTGAGATCTGATATATTGATATCATAATTATATCACTAAACTCAGCCTCATTAGGCACCGGTATTTGTTTATTACAGGTTTATTTTAAGGTGAATTATTAAGGAATGCAACTAGTTTGCCCTTTTATGTCAACATTTATGAAGAAGTTTTCTGCTAAGGTTTTATACTTACTTGTAACTAGATATAAGCAGTAACATTGGTACATAGTTACCTTTATTTTATATATACAGGTAACAAAAATAAAAACCAAAAAATCATGCAAAACTTGAATAAGTTATGGGGTTTACTTTGATAGGGAAAAAAGTTGTTTATCCCCATGAATTGAATGGCATCACTATAGTGCAGGACTGCAGGGGTTAACTTCTCGTACTTACACATGAAAATTGGTATGCAAGTGGGAAGTTGAATAAGTGGTGGGAGGCTTTTATCCCTTCTTCCCACAAGAGTTTGGCAGAGCTTTTATGAGAACAACAAGACATACTGCTCTGTTGGCCTGTTAAAGAACAGTGGTCTTCTGTATTCTTGTTAAACGCAACCTCTGTGGTATTTTTAACAGGGAGTAGATCCCTTGTTCATGCATGTTTCTGAAGAAAAATGACGTGCAGATGAATAAAGTTGTAGGCTGGTGTTACATCACACAGCTACTAGCTAGGCTGGTTGGAAAACAAGCAGGATTGTCAGCCTGGGACACAAACTGGCACTTCTGCAAAACAATACTCTATTGGGGCCTGCTGTAAATATGCTGAACAGTCTTGGGGCACTGAGCTGATAAGGTCCAAAATTGTTATGGAGAAGGATGAGATTGAGGGGGAGTGGGCAGTAAATATGAATTTACGTTGCCAAGCAGTAGGTATCTGTCCGTGTTGGCAGCCTGCTGGAAGTGTTTGTGCAGGTCATTGGGACCTGGTTTATAGTAGAGACAGAAAAGGAGTAGGAGGGACACATTTATGAGTTAAGATTGGATCTCTGCTAATTCACTTAGTTTCTTGCTTTCCTGTCTGAAATAAGAAGCATGATGCTAATTTCCACCACAAAGATGCCATGAGAACGATGAATCCATTAATTTGAGAAATGTTACATGATAATGATGGGACCTTCTATTACTCATTAAAGTGGAGGACTACAAAACTTTCTGCATACATTTTTTCAATGTTGTGATAAATGGCCAATTTTTTAATGGAATGGAGACCTTGGTTAACTGGGCTTCTGCAGCTTTTACCCATACAGATCCTTCAAAGGGATGCTGTCATACTGGCTGCTTTTACGTAGGAAGTTCACAGATCTCAGTCTGCTGAATCTGAAAGCGCAAGCCTCTTCATTTCTGAGGAAACTAATGTTTAGGAAGTGAATTTTCAATGGTGTGTGTAAGAACTATTTCAGCCCTTAACTTTTCTCATGTTCAATCTTCTAGTACTTGTCCATTCATTTTGTCTATTAAGTAATAATTTTTAAAAAGCCAAATCTGTTTTCCTGCATTTTTTGTCTCTAGCTGTTTTTTACTAGAGACATGTTCCGTCATCAGTAATGACCTCACCTCCCTGTTTGTAAATTTGTGAGCTTCAGGACAGATCAATGGCAATTTAGTGCAAGGTTTATAAGTACAGAGATTTCAAAACCTTTTTAAGATTTTGTTGTTGTTGTAGAAAATATTGAACAATCTCTCTGGACAAAAAAGCAAAAATTGTAGTGAATCTGCAAATAAAGAGGAGGAGGGAACGTATGGAGGGAGGAATACTCCAGTCCAGTGAACCTTTGAGTTTCTCTGATGAACCAGAAGGGTGTTTAATTTTTTTTTTCCCTCTTGTTTATCTTATTTCCTTAAGGGAGCAGGCACTGAGGACTTTTTCCATTTCATTTTGTGTTGCTTTAGGCTTTCAGTTCATTCCCATGGTGACTGAGTTTTTGAAAATTGGCCCAGAGCACACTAATCCGTGATGGCATTTTCATCATATTCTGTGCTGCAGTATTGCCATTGATACACTGCTTATCGCAAGGCTAAAAAGCTTGATGTAGAGACAGACTGACTGGAAAAGAATTACGTGTGCACCCAAGAGACGGTTCTTTTATGGCTAGGTTAGACAAACAAGTCAGTGTGGCAACATGTAGGTCTTCTTCCCTTCTCGTTTTGTGAAGTATTTGCTTACATGCCCATAATGTTGTGCAAGTTTGAGTTTCTAGAAGTCCATAGCCCTTTTTTAAGACCATAAAAGAAACTTACTTTAGAGGAAGTAATGAAAATTTAATTTTCAGCAGAAGTTTTATGGGATTTCTGGATGTTTCAATAGTCTGAATATTTTAAAATGCTTGCTTTTTGTGAACCTGAATTTTGTAGGTATTTTCAGAAGACAATGTTTTACTTTACAAAAAGATTGAAAATAAGTTGAGGAGGTTGGCAAACAGATAGTCTTGTTGTAGCCCTTGTTCCTTAACTAGAAAAAAAGGAAGAGAGCAGTAAGAAGCTTGGTAGTGGATATTGTTGTAGCTCTATGAATAAATCAGAACTAACCAGTGTATGAGTGTGTGTATGTGCATCTGTGCATGTAACAGTTGATGCACGGTGATGGATGTGTTTTGCTTTCAGATAAAGGTGACTTTGCTATCTCTTGAGGCAGAAGCCTGCATTTTTATAACAGGAGACCCCAGGTGGCAATGATCCATGCTATTCTGGCACAATGCTGAATGGCCATGGAGTGCACAGTAGGTGACTGCTTGAAATCCTAGGCAGAAAGTGATTTACTTATTTATTTTATCCATTTATTTTGTACTGCAGAAACACATTTTTGATGGTTGTTCTAGTCAGTTGCCCCTGCCCAGGTCTCAGTACTGCATTTTTGTACTGCTTACCTATCCACCACAGTGTAGGGACAGAGGTGGTGGGTTAGGTTCAGCCTGTGCCTGGGCTAGGCTCTGCTGGTACCTGGGATGAGATCCTGAAACACAGCAGATTGCTGTTGTAGGTCTCCTTTAGGTTGCCCTTTACCACTCTTGTGCTCGTTAAGGCAGAAGTATGGAGTAGGAGGGAGAATGTTTTTTTCTGTCTCCTACTCTCTCTCTGATTTCTTCATCTGGTTGCTTTTCTTGTCAGAACTCACTTTTTATTCAGCTTTGGGCATGCTGGAGATCAGTAAAGAGTGGTATTCTACAGGAATTGGTATTGGGACTGATGCTGTTTAAAATTGTTGTCATGGACATGGACAGTGGGATTGAGTGCACCCTCAGCAAGTTTGCTGATGACACCAAGCTGTGTGGTGTGGTCTACACACTGGAGGGAAGGGATGCCATCCAGAGGGACCTGAACAGGCTTGAGAGGTGGGTCTGTGTGAACCTTGTGAAGTTCATCAAGGCCAAGTGCAAGGTCCTGCATCCAGACCAGGGCAATCCTAAACACAGATACAAGCTGGGCAGAGAATGGACTGAGAGCTGCCCTGAAAAGAGGGACCTGAGGGTGTTGGTTGATGAGAAGCTCAACGTGAGCTGGCAATGTGCTCTTGCAGCCCAGAAAGCCAACTGCATCCTGGGCTGCATCAAAAGCAGCGTGGCCAGCAGGGTGAGGAAGGTGATTGTCCCCCTCTGCTCTGCTCTCGTGAGACCCCTCCTGGAGCACTGCATTCAGCTCTGGGGCCCCCAGCACAAGAAGGGCATGGACCTGTTAGAGCAAGTCCAGAGGAGGGCCACAAAGATGATCAGAGGGCTGGGGCACCTCTCCTGTGCAGACAGGCTGAGAGAGTTGGTGTTGTTCAGCCTGGAAAAGACAAGGCTCCAGGGAGACATTATAGTGGCCTTCCAGTACCTAAAGGGGACCTACAGGAAAGCTGGGGAGGGACTCTTCGTTGGGGGGTAGGGAGTGATAGGACGAGGAGTAATGGCTTTAAACTAAGAGAGGGTTGATTTGGATTAGATATTCATAAAAAAATCTTTACTCAGAGGGTGGTGAGGCACTGGCACAGGCTGCCCAGAGAAGCTGTGGATGCCCCATCCCTGAGGTGTTCAAGGCCAGGCTGGGTGGGGCTTTGGGCGACCTGGTCTGGTGGGAGGTGTCCCTGCCCATGGCACGGGGGTGGAACTGGGTGATCTTTTAGGTCCCTTCCAACCCAAACCATTCTATGATT
Organism: Anser anser; assembly: GCF_964211835.1. Taxonomy (NCBI): domain Eukaryota; kingdom Metazoa; phylum Chordata; class Aves; order Anseriformes; family Anatidae; genus Anser; species Anser anser. The sequence continues at coordinate 44,560,474 of NC_139723.1, forward strand.
CTATGCTCTGATGAAGAGGAAGCATCAGCATTTAAGCCTCACCATGTGAGACAGGAAAGTAGCCAGGTGTAAAAACAAAGGGATTTGTTTAGGTTAAATTTAAAACCAAAATACAGAGAATAGCATGTGACATGAAGAGTGATCACAGTTGTTGAAAGCATTTTTCAGCGCTAATAATCATTTTTTTTTTTGATCCAATCCATTTCTTACTGAAATAATTTCAAAGTGATTACTTTGAGGAATCATTCTAAATATTGTGTGTGCTTCCAGAATATTACATGGAAAAGATATATTTTTTTTTTTTATTTGGAACTGATGATCACTGAAGAGCCTATAATTTGCATGACTCCCAGGCAGATACTGCAGGGATGGATATTTATTCTTTGTAGAGCCCTTCTGAAGCCAGTAGCATCTCAGTTGACTTCAGCCAACTCCCCAAGGCAACTTCAGAACTCCAGGGCCAAGTGGCGTGCACTGAACTGAATACTAGGCTTAATTTAACCCATAAATGGATGCGTGTGGAAAAAGAGATAAAAGTTTAATAAGGAAGGAAGTATATTTTGTTGTTATAAGAAAATTACATCTTTTTCTGAGAAAGAAAATCGACCTTTCTTTGAGAAGGTAAGTAATAGCAGTGCAATGAAAAGGCTGACCACTTTGACAACTGGGTGACTTAGGGGAACAGCCACAGTGAAATTCCTTTATAGTGACCCTGATAGTGCATTTTTTTTTATGTTCACCCTCAATGACAATTCAATATTAGTTAATCATGACTGTTTTGAATTTAAAGATTTTGCATATAGAGTGTAGCATCATATTTTTAGACCTTTTTACATTTCTTTCACTGATAGCTTCTCCTCAGTACTGATGTGATCTATTAAAATGGTCAGAACTGTCAGTATGTATAAAAGAAGCATGAATTTCCCATCAGTTTTTGAAAATATATATTATAGTTATGCTTCCCTGTGTTTTTGCAAGTCTAAGTGCTGTCAAATCACCACTGTTTAGTGCCTGCGTAACAAAGGAGCGTGAAAATGTGGAAAGGGGCCATGCTGGCAGCAGTGCTGTCCATTACAAGTTTTACCTAAAACAGTAGCAGGAAATCCTTACTGTTTTGGTTCAGTGAATGTGAGAAGAATGTGCTTGACATTAGTAGCAGGCTCACTCCTGCCTCTGCATAGTGGTCACTTCTGCTATAAAGCGATCTTTTAAAGTGGATGATGGTCCAAGTCAAATGCTAGTCTCCACTGTGTGCTGGTGCAGTTTTTTGTTTGCTTGGTGTTGTGTTGTATTTTTAATTTTCCTGGCACCTTTTTCATATCAAGAACCATTTTTTTTTCCTTTAAAAGTTATTTACAAGTGCCAAATCCTCAGCAAAAGAAATGGGGATCCGCTTTTGAGGTCAGAGCAAGGTCTAAGTGCTATAAGCTGTAAAGCATATGTTGTTCCACATCAGCTATTTGTGCAATGACACCCAGAGGAGAACTGAAGAAGAAACAGTGATAGGTGGATCACTGAAATGTGTGAAGCCACAGGACAATTCTCATTACTCTACCGTTAGAGGTAATGCATGGAAGGCATGGCTGCAATAATGGCCAGAAAGGTGTTTGAAGTGGGAAAACACTTCATTCCCTCACTTTCTGCATTAATCATACATGCAAAACCCATTTACTTCATCTTTATGTATAAGATGAAAAGACGACCCTAAGTGCTGCTTTTTCTGATTCCATTTTTTTATCTAAATGACTTATTTTTCAGCTGTAGGCAACAATTGTTCAATAAACCTTTAGTGATATATTAAATCTATTAGAGTGCTAACTGCAAAGAGCTTTTTTCACCTTTTTTTTTTTTTAAATAAAATCAATATCATGTTCCTGTAGGCTGAGTTGATTTAGGATGTGCACTTTTTCATTTGAAGCATCTGTGGAAGCATTAGGTATGCTAAAACATAACGGGGAAAGCCTGGCATTTCATGGGAAGAACAATTAAAGACCATAAAGATCATACAAAACAGAGATCAGTTGTGTTACTCAGTTTCTGAGGAAATTTCAGTGAAAATGTCAAGCCCTGCTACTTTTAAAATATTTAAAATTTATGCAACTTATTGGTCATCTTACTTTTGAACTAATGAGCATAAAAGCAGAGCTAATTAATTAGCTTTTTCATCCTCAGAAAGAAAACTTTAAACTTAATCATAATTAAAGAAATTAATACACAGATGTCTTTGCTTTATGTGAAGGGAGAGCAAAGAGCTTAGACCACAACTTTCTGTTTCATTGCATAATTAATTCTTATATAGAAATCCATTTGCCTTGAAGATGCCATTGTTCTGCTAGTGCAAGTTCCTACCTTCCATTGAACAATGCTTTTCATGTAATTTCCCATGACTGTACCAACTGATAATTGGGGACAAATCTAGTCTTCCTGTCTTTCCTTTGGGAACACAGCGACCTTTTCAAAGGCTCCTGTTGCAAGTAGGTTGAAGGAATCCAGCCATCCCAATATTTCATTCTTAGTAGTTCTCCTGTGTATTTCAGGATCCCATGAATGCTGCACCTTGAGTCCTGCAGTGCAACAGTCCCTGTAGCCACTGGTAAAAAGCTGTGTATATTTGCACTCTTTCAAGTTGATGCCTCTGGGCTATTCCTGAGTCTTATGAATGTTGCCAGTGTTTCTGGTTTTCCCTGCTCTGCACTGAGGACATGCAAGTAGACAGGGTAATTTGGAAGAAGTATGCACACATTGCGACTGTATGTTTTCCACTGCAAACCTGTGGCTGGTTCTCCTTATGTTTTTTTCCTGAGAACATGATATGCATTGGAACAGGTTCCCCAGGGAAATGGTCATGGCACCAAGCCTGATGGCTTGTTGAAGAAGCATTTGGATAATGCTGTCAGACATATGGATTGATTTTTGGTGGTCCTGTGTGGAGACAGGAGTTGGACTTGATGTTCCATGTGGTTCCCTTCCAACTCAGGATATTCCATGATTCAGTGATTCTGTATATACATGTGATATTGCCATGGTACATGCACGTATTTCAGACCATCAGAAATTTGCATGATGTGCAGTGCTGCATTTTGCTACGTTAACACACTGAAAACAAAAAGATTTAATTTGAGAGTAAAGAATGTAGGTAGGCATGTCAATGCAAAGGCAAACACAACAAAGGGTGACTCTTGCTCATGTTATATATACCTTGAATTTTATTGAGACCAAGACAAGGGAGCCTAAGCACTGAAATCTTTATTCCACTTTAGGAGTTGAGTGCAAGCTTCAGATCCATAAATTAGCATGAAGAGGTCCTTTTGTGATGTGCATATAACAACTTGCATTGTAGGCTGTGACACTGACCTGAAACTGCAAAATGCTGCATAGTGTGTTTGCTTCTTTTTACTTTTTTTCTTCATCTTAGATGTGAACTTGTTCAGCCTCCATAAAATGTGAAGTTCGGGGGGTCTTTGACCCTTTGCAGATTTAAGCTCTGAACTTTTAAAAATAAAACTAGTCAGATTTGAAGAGTTGGGTCTGTGATGCATAATAAATAACTTAAAAACATTGTCTTTTCCAGGAAGGATCCCCTAAAAACAGCCTTTGAACTAATTTAAAAAATGCAATTCAAAACATATTGAACTGAATTTACTCAATTAGAATAGCCTAACAAGCCTTCTAAAAATCTTCTTATGCGTGTGTTCTTGAAAGCAAGGAAGAATTCGTCATGGTAGCCTGAAAGTCTGGGTTGCTGGCCTAGAACCACTGAAGTTTATTTTATGTTTATTATAAGTTGGTTATGGTACCACTCTTACTGTTAAGTGCTTTAGGTGTGGGACATCCTAAAGTAAGTTAATATTGAATGTTTGAAGGTTGTCCGTGCTTTCCCCTATCTCGGATGGTAAAGCTGGTGTAGAGCTAGCCTCAGCAATGTCTGTCAAGACCAAGTTATGTCCACTGATGTATGCATCCTTAGGTGCCCTTGTAATCTTTCCCTCCTCTGATATCAGATGGCTCTGCTTTGATGTACCCTGTACAACAGCATCCTGGCAGTAGAGTCACCTCCCTGCACTGGGCTGATACCCAAATGACTGGCTGGGGGATTAAAGTGTTGTCCATATTTCCTTTGTGTGATCTTCAGGATATGTTGGACCATGACTAATGGTCAGAATAAGACCTTGAATTTGCTTTGATCTTCTCTGAGAAGCCAGTATATATGTAGGGAAGTTTGCAGTTTGCCTTTTTATTTCCTTTTTGGTGCTTTGGGATGGTGTGGGGAGAAGATCTTAGACTTTTTCTTAGCTTAGGACCCATGCAGCAAGGAGCTGGTGTACTTCCATAGTTAACGTTTCTGAGGGGAGACGTGCTCTAACATTCAGTGCTGCTGCTCTTGACATTTTTTTTTTAATCAGAGTAATACAAATATGCAACTTAGATGTTTTCCATCAGTGCACTAGGCAACCTTGCAATGTTCTTGTCAGTAGAGAAACTTCTTCGCACATCCCTAATACATCTCCTGTCTGGAAGAGTTAGGTTATATATTGTTCTTTATGTGGCCAGGAGACAATCATTCCCATATTACAGTGAAAAGTTAATAAGAATTTATTCCCTGATTCTTTGCACAGGGACTGATTCATTGTTCAGGATAGTCTGGAGCAAGACTATCTTCTTAATGGAAATGCAGGTGTTAGCACACCAGAAGATGAAATGGATTGATGATTAAATTATCAAGTGTCATAATGTCACTAAGCACCCACTATTTTAGTATTTTTGTTGCTGTATTTTAGGGTGTTCAGTGCTAGTAGAACAAAGCAGAGAAGGACATGGAAGTTTGTTGTTCCTTGCTATACTGAAATATGAGGCAGTGGAATACAGATTTTTTTTTTTTTGGTGCACATGAAGATTGATAGGAAAGAAAGTGGGAAGGCAAAAAACTGTCAAAATGTAATTCATTAAATCTATGCAACTTGTTACTAAAATTTTTTATTACTGAGCACTAAAATTTATGAAAAAGAAAAACTACCTGATGTTTATCGCAGATTATAAGAGTAGAGACAATTTATGCACTTGTTGTAGCATTTAGACAGGAGATATTTTTCTGCATTGTCTTGGTTCTGCAGTTGAAAAGCAATGTCAATATTCTTAGCAAATCAGTTTTTCAGGTGTTTGTATTTTATTGTTTGAACACATTAAGCCATCTCAACAAAATTTGGCACTCTCATTCCCAATTCAGATATAATGCTGAAACGTATTTTTCATTTTTTTTTTTAATTTAAAATTTTAAATCTCTGATGCAAACACCCTTTAAATGTTTGCTTTTTCACAGTCTAGATATGAAAGTATTGCATTAGGAAAGAAGAATCTTTGTTCTTGACATGGATTAATATCTCTGTGTGGAGAAAAAAAAGCCCTGAACGGAGTCTAATTTATGTAGTCCTGACAGGATTCTGTTGAAGGCTGATTGTTCACTGATACTGTTTTGGTTGAACTAGTACATTTACTGCAAGTCATGCAACATATTTGCTATTCTTTTCCAGTACTTCCAATAGCAAGTAAATGGAAATCAACCCCAGAATTGCAAGGCTGGCTTATATATAAAAACAAATTTTATTTACACAGTGCAGTTTGCTTCCTTATTTGCTTTCTGGTGTGTTGAGGAGGATGGGTTTTCCTTAGCTTGGGGCTCATGTTTTGCTTTTTACTTTTTTACAGTTTAACCAGAGATTCTTGTCTAATTGTATGGCAGCTGAAGCCTTCAGGAGTGGATCGAGTATCACAACAATTTTAATGCAATAATGGGAGCTGTCAACATCAGTCTGCTAGCATCAACCTTTACAGTAGGTGATGTGCAACAGGAGACAGATGTTGCTGTGGAGAAAGGTAGGATGGTTCCTACCTTGTGCAGTTGAGAGGTTGTGGTTTGCTCCTGTTGTAACCCTTGTTTTGGAGTATCAGTGATTTGTCTATTGGTGATTAGAGAAGGAAACTGAAAACGGTATGTGAGTTGTTAAACTAATGTGTCTTGATGTGTTCTGTGTAGTTATCTGATAATTTCACAAGTGGCAGAAGCTCTGTGTTGTAGCCTTATGTTATTTTTGAAGCTTTCCAAAAGAAACCATAGGTCGGAGTAGCAGGTGAGGGTGGGTGAAGAAAACTGGGAAATGCTCTAATTTAAAACAGCAGAAGTCTAAAACGGCCACATGGAGCACAGTGGGTGGAATTTCCACACACTGTAATCAGAATCTGTTTTCTAAGTTTTTTTCCTTAGCAGAGATTTTATTTTATTTTATTTTATTTTATTTTATTTTATTTTATTTTATTTTATTTTATTTTATTTTTTGAAGGGGGAGAACTTGACAAATATGAAATTCAGCCTGTGTTCTACTCATGGGTCTTAGGATTTCCCTTATTTCTGCTAGCAGAGAGGAGAAACACGTTTTCCCCCTTGATGGGGTAGCATTAGAAAGGCTCTGTGGCACAGTGAGGAGGGGACTACAGACATTGCACAGCCAGGGCTGACATCTGCTCCCCTGTGATTTTGGTGTGGGGGCACGCACCATAATTTCCTCCCAGGCTGCCTGCCTGCCTTCTGTTTCACTAATCTGTCATTAACTTTTTGGAAATGGGAGCTTGAGTGCAATGGCAAGTGTTACTCCTTGAGGTCCATGGCATATGTGCAGTTGACAGAAGCCAGTACAGAGGAGTTTTTGGGGTATGGGAAATTCCTCAAAACGTACACGGAGAAAAACTGCACTGAGCAAGGAGCTGAAAACTAACTGGATTCAGCAGAGCTGTTCTCTTGTCAAATAACAGCTTTGCCCTGCATTTATAAGAAACTTCAAGTCTGTAGCTCTCACCTAAAATTAAATATACAACAAATTAACTGCTTTCAGCATAAATTAGGCAGCTGAACTAATTATCATGTGGGATTCTCCTTGGATGCTTGTTGTTCTGTTCATAATTTTTTGAGAAAGGATATCTAAACTTTATAGCTGTTTAAAATATTAGAAACTGTTGGGATGGTGAAGTTTTGCATCATTTTAAAGGATGATGCTGAAAAACAAGGTAGATGTTGCGTGGTTGGTCTGGAAAAAGTTTCACCCATTATGGTGCTTCAAGTTGGCTGCTCATTTTAGGGATCCAGTAAGATAAGGATGAGACTCTATTCATAACCTCTTAGCAAAAGTTGTGCTTAAAACTTTGGAATGGGTTCAGGTTCATGAGAAACTGGACATTATTAAATATGACAGCATATATTTTTAAAAATAACTGTTTTTGAATGCTGTCAAGTAGATCCTGGTCTGTCATTAAAAAACGTTTGATGAAAGGAGATTGTTCTAGGTAGCTCTTTTATTTTAGTATTTTTATTTAAATAAAAATGTTTGTAGGCAATTATGGTACTCCTTGATGCTGTGCAGTTTAATTGAAGCACGATTTTTCCAAGTTTTTTTTTTTTTTGACTTATAATACAGTAGAATAAACCAGCAACAGAATTTCCATCTCTCTCTTTTTTTTTTTTTTTTTTAAAGCTGTAAATTACAACTGACTGCCTCAGCTGAAAACATACTGTAGAAAAATGTAATTATTGAGCCTGACCAAAGATAAAGCTGGCTAGTATAGGACATAAAATGAATAAAATCGTGTTTACCAAATTTTACAGACAGCCCAACGATCTAATTGCCTTCTCTAATTTTAGAATCCTTTAATCTTTTTCACTGACATCTTTCATATATATTTATATAAAAAGGTGTGTCTGTGCATGCCTGCATAGGTACAGATGCATAAAAAGTATGGTGTATATCTGTGTGAGAGGTGTCAAAGATGCATTATAAGCCAGGCAAGGAAGTGCATTTTATCACCTGAATACCAGATGACGTTCAGCATTTTTGATCTGTGAGGTATTGCTATTCTAGGATCTTAAAATTAATATTTCAAGACTATCATCTGTTGCAGTCCAAGACAACTACAGATGAGTCTGTGTGGCAGTGACTTAGTGGGGTCACTGTATAAACAGGTAGTCAGTCATATGTAGAAATAAATATCGGCAGATAATTACAGTAACACCTTTCAGCCACACAGTGAAGCTGTGCACTTCCCTTCATTTATTTCTGATGGCTGTGCACTGCTAACCTCTTATGCCTGCTTTCATGCCATGCCTGTAGCTCATTGCAGATGCTTGGAGCTTGGTAGATGAAGTTCATTCAGTTTTAGTTTTCCACTTCCTATTGAGAGAAAGTTGAGTGAAGACAAAGCTGCAGAGCACCCTGGCCACTGGGAGTCCTGATGTGCTCTTCTCACCCATGTGGGAAGTGGCTGGACACAGTCTGCTGTGTGCCAAACAGGACAACGGGCAGGACTGGAAAGGTTAGAGAAGATCGGGTGCGGGAGTCAGGGCAGCCTGAGAGAAGCATCTGGGCAATGCTGACAGACATGGTTTAATTTTTTGGTACTCCTATGTAGAGCCCGGGGTTGGACTTGATCCTTGTGGCTCCCTTCCAGTCTGGGATGCTCTGTGAGAGTGGGCGTCGGTGCTCTGCTCAGGCTTGATCTCCTGGTGAAAGGGGACCCTCTGCCTTGTCCAGCATATTTGGTGTCGTCTGGGAGTCCAGGGTCTGGAATACTGTTGTGCTTAACTGTAGTGCTTTCCCAGCTGATTTGGGAATCCAGTCCTTTCTCTTGGGCTGAACATGTGCCTGTGGATGGGTTTGGGTTATTGACAGAAATGCCCGTGGTGCTGGGGTCTTCCCCTGCCTCTCTGCCCACCTGCTGCTCATGCGTGTACGTAGGACCCACAATCAAGTGTTGTTGCTGCATCCCAGAGGAAGCGTGCAAGGTTACTGAAAGGCTTGCTTGCTCTCTTGCCCATTTCTGTGCTGGGCTGTTTCTTGTTTTATTTCCTGAAAGTCCTTTTTTCTTTGCTGTGTCCGGCAGAAAGAGAAATCCAAAATGTTGCCTTGTGCTGTAAGACAAAACTACTTTTCTATCTTTGGTGTCATCTGCTCATTTATGTATCTTCTTCTTCAATTTTGAAAGAGAAAATCATTATAAAATAATTGCATGCTGAGGTTTTACAGTCAGTTTTGGTGCAGCAGGTATGAAGCTGTCAGAGCTCTGCTTGTTATAATCTGCGTATCAGCACTGTGCTGGCTTTTTTTTAGAGTTTTTTTTTTTTTTTTTCCATAAGCCCATATCAGCCATAGATGATCTGGGTGAAGATAAGGGAGAACGTAGCCTTAATTTCCTCCAAATTACAGGATGTTCAGTGCAGATGTTTTAAAACTTTTAGGGGAGAAAAAGAAGCCTTTTGTAACATTGTACCTGGGGATGATATTCAAAACTATTCACTCCTTCACCAAGTTACTCAGTTTTCTTCCTGACTTCTACTGTGGCTCTGCTTTAACTCTGAATGTGACAGAAATGTAAAGAGAGGCCTTTCTAGTGCAACAGGTGTCCTAGGAACAGCTGTACAATACATTTACAGATGTTACTGTTTTTTGCTAGAATTTTTGACTGGCCTTCTCCCTATGCCACTTTTTTTTTTCTTTTTTCTTTTTTCCCAAAAGTCTGCTTTGGTGCTTAAGTACCTCTAAACAAGTTCCCATTTAGGAGTTTTGACTTACCTGAGGAGACTTGCTTGGGAGAATTATGCACTGCTTCATTGCCTACAGAACATAGTTTTCACTGTGTGTCTTCCTTATCCAACAATTAAATGAATACAGGTGTTCCTGTTCAGTAACTTCCTCTGGTCTTTTCTTATTTTAATGAGTTATCTTCTACATGTGTTCAGTTGTAATAGGGAAGAGGGACAATTAAGGGAAACTAGTTAGTGTTTATAAAGATCCTTTGCATATATACCATAACTGAATGTCTTTAAAATGCTTTTGTTAAATGTCATTTGCTGTGGAGTATGTCAAACAACTCTGTGTTAGTTTTGTTTAGATGTATATTCTGAGGTTTGGTGTAGAGCTAAAATGTTGTAAGACAGCAAAATGTATTGTGAATTGCTATCCACGGTGTTTTTGTGAGATCATGGCTTGAATTGGGAAAAGCGTAGCTGTGCTATGAGATGTCATTTGATATGTAATTCAGGGCTTTGCTTTCCTTTTTCTAGGTGTAAGAAATGTTTGCAGTATCATAGGATTTATTTCAGATGAATCAAGAGTAACTACTATGGAGAACCAATCAAGTGTCAAGAGTTCCTGATTCAGACAAAAAATATGCATTTTAATAGTGTATATGTAGTAGGTATCAAAGATGTAGAAAATAGAGCAATTACTGAAACAGCAAAAAGAAAGGTCAGTTTGTGTTTCATCTTTCTATTACTCTGCTGAGTTAATGGAAACAGTGAGTCTGGGCAAAGGACAAAAAATGAAGATGAATCTGACTGAGTAAGGGAGAAGAGTGAAATCTAGTAAGAGGAACAATTCATTTGCTATGGGACCTGTAAAATGTATTGCTTTATCTTCTTTCTGCAGCTGCAGTTAATGGAACAAGCCTGTAGAATCCTTTGCTTGGATTTCTGCCACCTATTATTTAAGATGTTTGTCTCGCGTCTTTTGTAGTGATATTTAAAATAAATTAAGAAGTAAGTTCTGTTTTAAATCTGGTTTATATCTAATCGTTCTTCAAAGAATCACAAAATATTTACCATAACTGTAATATCATGGGGTGATGATTAGAAATGGAAGGGGGATTTGTTCTGACTGTGCTATCAAATAGAGGTATTATTTTAGATAGCGCTAATGAGGCGGTTCATGTGGCTTTCAAGGACTGAATGACCTCCATAAAAAGAGAAAGAAAGAAAAAAATCAATCCAAATCCCCCTACTACAAAAAAACTGCGAGCTGAGAACATTTTTTTTGGCACGGAGACAGAAGCTTATATGGCACAGAGAATGAGTTCCTCCTCTGATGCCAACAGCTGACTTTTATTAAACACATTGGGGTGCATTGGTATAGGCACTTTGTCCAAGGAACGCTTCTGGAATACTTCTATTCTCCATAGTTTTTAATCTAACATAAATTTGCTTTTCTGAAAACTGGATGTCTAACCTTCCAAATTTCATGGTTGTTTTCCTTCTCAACAGGACTTTAACATCTGGCATTTACAAGGATGCAGGGGACAGGAGGGGGAAGTATTGACAAAAAAGTTCATTTTGTATTATTATTTCTGATAGGAAAATAAGTTCATATATGTGTGTGTCTATAAAGCACTAGTTAAGCAGTTTGGAGATACATATATATATATACATATATATATATATATATATATATAACTTTTTTTTTTTGGTGGTAAAAAATTTCTTTCAGTTCACTCCATGCCTAAAGAGTATAACCAGATAAAACACTTTAGCAAGTAGGAAATGACTCAGTGTGCTCCTTAAAGTTATGAAATTTCTGCAGTCAAAACACATGGGAAAAGTGAGAGAGCATAGTGTAATACTGATGAAGACCAAATAGTTTTCTCATAAAAGGAATTATTTGCCATCGACAGGTGAGCCAGATGAGTATTTGAAAGGTAAAGTGTGTTGATGAATACTAAATTACTAAGAGGTGGGAGGGATTTTTGTGTGTCCCCACCCTCTTCTAATCTATAATAATCTTTTTGGATATCCTCTGAAGGTATTGTGATGGGTATCCTCTGAAGCATTATGATATGATTATATGGTATGACTATCAGACAATTCAAGTGCATGGCATGGTGAGGCTTCCTCAGCTACCCGAAAGTTTTCACCTAGGCCTTTATCACATTAGATTAGTGTACGAACTGTACTTTCAGCTGGTTCACTGGGAGCTGTTGAGTTCATCACCGTGGCTGAGGGCCTTGCCTGTCAGGAGACGTTATCTCTGATTTGCAGCACTTGTAGAGATACAGTGTGCTTCTCAGTTGATATTCCCAGACCACTGCCTACACAGCTGAGCTTGTGATTCTGGAGTAATCCACATAATGGTGGGTTGGACTCCCATAATATCTAGTCATATATTCTGCTTTTTTGTAAGTTTTAGCCTCACACATCACTCTGATAGCCTTTCAAATGGGCATTAATCCAGCACTTTTCCTGTCTCTGCCTCCAGGGATTATCTTCCATTTCTTTCTCCTTCCTTTTCACCCTGTGCATGCACAAGCAGTGTTGCGATTCCCCAAGGAGAGGGATGTGGGGGGGTAACCCCAGCTCTGGGGAGATGTGTGGAGGTGCCATTACCAGGGGCTTCAGCTGCCCTGTGGCAACAGCAGCTGCATAGCTCTGTTTATCTGTTTATCCAGCTTGCCCTTCTCTGGTGCGGTCCTGCTTTTCCGTTTAATGTGGAAACAGCAGTGTGGCTGCTCCTGCGTGGCCCTCACCATGGCTTGGGTTCAGCGTGTTCAGCTGAGCTCTGGAAAGCAACAGGGTGCTCTTGTCCCTCACCAGTTTGAATATTTTTCACGCACTGAAAAGATTCAGAACTGCCTGGAGTCCAGAGAAGTGTTTCTGACCATCAACCTGTACCTGGTGACATCAGGAATCTTTTGTCTAAAACCTGATCTGGCTTTTAGGTTGCTCTGTAGATAATGGCTGAGACCTCCTTCTTGGGATCTGTCATTTGGTTTGCTGGATGAGGTGCGATGGTGCCTGCTAGCTGCATCTTCCAAGTTAGTTTTGATTTTCAGGATACAAGAAAGAAGGCAGCGTTAGCTTTGTCAAACAATACTGGGAATTGTGTAAAATGATCGGAAGTTTTGCTGACAGAAGCACTCAGTTCCTTTTAAGAAATCAATAGTGCCTCAGTTGGCATCACGAATCCTGCACTAATGGAAGCTGTTACCAGAAGTGAGCAGCTAATGCTGCAAGCCTTCTGTGAGGCCATCGCTTCAGGGACATAAAACCTAAATGGCCAAGTATTGCCCATGTGCAGAGGGACAGAAAACAATGGTGAGTGCTCTAAATGAGTACCGCATTTGTGGTTTCTTTAGTGCCTGCCTGCCTGACTGGTGGCAACTTTAGAGAACTGCAGTACGTGAACTATAAATATTTCTTTTTATCATTTATAATATAGTCATGGATCAGAGTAATTTACTTGCAGAATAGCAGTAAGGTCGAGAGCTGATTGTGTGAAAGTACATTCTCTCTCTTGTTATCTGTTTTCACTCCTGCCATCCAGATTTTACTGCATAGTAGAATACAATTTCCATTTTACATGTGATTTTTGTACTTATGATAGTTTCCCTTGCATGGACTGGCATAGTGGAATTTTTCTATGGTGTTATTGTTTCTTTTTCTCTTTCATCCTTTATTATTTGACCAGTATCATCCTACAATAACCTCTAATTCAACAGAGGGCAAAAATACACTGTTGTGTGGATGAAGAATACATAACCTCATATAATGTCCTTCATTTCCCAACTGAGATAGCATGCAAGAGGAGCCGTCTTCAACAAATTTGTTTGTGACCTCACTACATGAGATACCTGTGGGTAAATTTTCAGTGCTGCGTGCATTTAGCTATGCTGTTTCATTTAAGATTAATAGAGCTTCCACAGCTGCACTCACACATATAGCCTTGTCATTGCTCTCCACTTTTTCCTTCTCAGCATAGACACTTTTCTCCTTTTTTCCTTGCTTTCTCCCTTATCCTTGAATGGTGTTTGTCTATTTGTTGCCTAAATGAAAGAGTGGGAAGATAGATAGACAGATTTAATTTAGGTCTATTAATTAATTTATAGCACTTGGGGCTAAACTGATAATTAATTAAGAGCTCAGAAATCTGACTTTAAAGACTGCTATCTTTGTAAAAATGATGTTCTTCAAAACTCATTTCAGCTTAGCAAATGAGTTTGAAAATGGAGAAGTACCCTTTATGAGTGAAAAATTGTCATGTCACCTCTGTTAATTTCTGGCATATCTGCTAACATAAATCCACTGGGCATTTTGGCAGGGGGTGGGAAGCTGTAGTGTAGGTGTGGGATTTGTTGTTTTGTGTATGTGCTTCCTCCTACCCCCCCTCCAAATAGCTCCTGAAATTTATCTCTTGAAATACTGCACTTTGGAGTAATCTCACTATGGTTTCTCTTAAGTTCATAGCTTCTGTTATCACTGGGGAGAAATACAACTTCACTACAGAAATCTGGGAAAGGCAAAGCCTGCAGTTCAAATGCTTTTGCAGCTTAATTTTTTTCACTTTTTTTCTTCTTAACTGAAAAAAAAAAAAGTTTCTTTAGAATAACAAATTCTAGTTTGCAGGCTTGTTTGAGACTTATTTCCTGGGTGAACAGCTTATATCACGGAACCAGATGTAGAAGAGAGCAGCTGAAGTCAGAGCCTTAGGCTAAGTGCTTCCTCTGTGCTTATGCAATTTGTAAATAATGCTCAGCTTCTCATATGGGATGGGTGCTCTTTTACAGTGTAACTGTGATAATGGTGGTTTGTCTCTGACTTGAGGTGTTCTTGTGGACAAAGGTTATCGCTGGTGACTGCTGAATTCTGTATGAAATATAACTCTGATGCTTTCACTTGTTTGTTCACATCCCTCCCTTTTCTCCCAAAAAAGCCTTTCCTGCTTCAAAGTGGGGTAAAATGAGATGAAAATTCAACTCTAAAGCTCTACTTCCTGTAGTTTTGAGTGAGTTGGTGCATCAGTGTGCATTTCTACAGCATGTTCTCCTGCAAAGGCCTCTGCTGAAGCCATGCTGTGAAAGCGTGGCAACTAAGGGAAGCATGTATTCTGGTTATGGGTTGTAGTGGGGGGCTTTTTAGGAGTGAAATGCACTTACCTACTCACTTCCTGAAGATGCAAGTATAGACTTCCTGTAGTACGTCTTGATACCATAAGGTACGTTTCTGTTTTGTGCACTAGACATAGTAATGTTTAGTTGTCACTCTCCTCCTTAGAGGAGGATTTTCCAATACATCCCTCAGATCCTCACAAGTCCTGAGCATGTCTTGTCATGCAGCTTCATGTGACTGACATTTGTAATGGGGTGGTATTAGGGCTGGATTTCCAACAATGTAATAGAGTGCCCCTTTTTCTCTTCAGTTAAAGAAAAATAATGGAAGCTTTGCTATTGCGGGCATGTTTTTTGAGTATTTCTCCTGGATTAGATGAGTGATGCAGTTCATTGGAAAGACCTGGGACGTACAGAAGTAAAACCTTTTTACAAAACCTAATTCCATAAATTTTTGTAGTTAAATGAGTAAACTTATGCATAAGTAAATGTGTTTACAGACACAGACTTAAAAAAAATTTTCATCCTCACCTACATTCTAGTGTTAGGAAATGTTTATACAAATTATGGTTGGGTAATTGAATAAACAGAATGAAATATATCATTTGCAAGAGGTAAGTAATACAGGGTAGCGTATGGAAGAGTACTCTTGTAATTAAATAAATGCCAACTGCTTTGTTGCAGTGTTCTTTTTTTTAAAAATCTTTTTATTAGTACTAGCATTCCCCTCCCCCCCGCCCCATTTCAGTTTTGTAGAAATACAATTATTCCCTCATTGTAAAGAAAAGAAAATTCTGTTATGTATCCTTTGCTTCTAAAATGAAATCTGCCAGTTCCAAGTCAGGTTTTGATAAGAAAAGTTCATTTCTCCTCCCCAGCTTTAATTAAAAAATAAATACAGCTGGCCTTTATTACAGTTGACAAAGCTTTCCACTTAAATGTGTATAATAGATTTCCATTGTATTTGCAAGTACTTTAAAATATTGGAGGATACCAATTATTGGAAGGCAGGAGATCCTTTTGAAAGGTTATAGCATTTTACTTCAGGAATGAATCGGGAGTGGTTTTAATCTTTATATTTCAAAGGGATTATGTGATGTCCAGTTCTTGCTAAATGTCTGCAGTGGTGTGTTCCTATCGCTGCCTCAAAAGGTGGAGCAGTAAGGGCAAAGGTTTACCAGTGCTTCTTCCATCTCGTGAGTAGCTGCAGTGACGGGTAGTCCCAGTGACTCCATAAATCAAAGGAGCTGTGAGAAGTTTGCTCAGGTGCTGGGGGCTGTCAGTGTTAGGGTTGGCCGTTGCCATCTTGGAGCTGAGCCTGTTCCTCCTTGCTGCCTTCAGTTGTTGCAGGGTTGGGATTCTTCTCGTGATGCTGCTGTTTGGGCAGGACTTAAAAATTCAGTCTGAGTGCGTTGCAGAATTCAGGCACACCAAGGTACCTGCCTTCTCTGTGCCCTTGTCACTCCCTGTTCAGCTCCCAAGGGTTGATTTTAAACCAGACCTGGTACACTGGTTAGGTAGCATGTGGCCCTGTCCACCAGTGCTGCTGGGTGAGCTTATCACTGTGCCACTGGAGACAAATGCAAGCGTGGTGACAGCTGCCCCAAAACTGAAATTAATGGGGAATTGCACCCAGGTGTCATTTTAAAGCTGCATTTCATTTCTGTGTAGGAGAGTAGCACCTAGTACCGAGTCACAGAATAATTATGAGTGAAACGGCAGGTGTGTGCCTGTTGGGAGTCGAGGTGTTTCTCTTGCAAAAAGCAGAGCAGGATTTTGCTGTGTCCAAACAGGAGTCAGAAATGAGGGAGGTGGCAGGTGAGGAAGCAGCTTAGTTGTGTAAATCTCTGCTGCTTTTTGTCAAGTGTGATGTTGTACTAGTTCAGTTTTCAGTGGGCTCAACTAGTTGCTTTCTGAGTTATGTTTTTACCTTCTGGGAACTTATTTTTCACTCTGTTTTTCTGAGCTGGTTAGGTTTCATTCAGTGGTGGTGTTATGGTTGTTCTTGAATTTAAGTATTTAGGATTTTTAGGTCCATAGAACTTAGAGAGCTTGGAAATACGTCACACACTAAAGAAAACAAGCATCAGAAAATCAAACATTATTCCTGTCTTGCCTGAGAGCCTGAATTTTCCAATATTTAAATCATAGAAATATTGGTTTAATTGTGGCTTTATTTTATTCTTAGGGTAGATTTACATTAGTCTTGCAAACACTTTGTTATATGATCAGCTTTACACAGAGTTAGTTGCTATTTACCCAAGGAAAGACACTTGTAGGATGGGGATTGAACCCCCGTGCACAAATAAATGCTATGCTTAGAACTATGTGCTGCTGCTTAGTGATGTCAGTGGCTTCCTGACTGATATAAGCGCAGCTGGCAGGGTTTCACTGGTTAGGTAACAGAAGTGATTGTTTAATCTGCTCATGACGCTTCCTTGTGACAACATGCAGATAAATAGACCCAGAACTCCACAGTGAAACAAATGCAAACAGAGAAGTCATTCCACTGAATGTAAGATTTCAAACTTCTATAAATGGTTTTCCTCTTACTTTCAGAATCGTGAAACAAGAACAAATGTTTTATGGTTTCATTTTACATCATCAGAGAAGGCTTGAATTGGCAGAACAAGGTACACTGTCCCCTGATTTTTTAACGTGCACAAAGAAACTAGGAATTAAAACAAGGAAACAAACAACAAAACAACAAAACTCGAAAGCAAGCCCAAGTTTGGAATATTACTCTTGTGTTAGATTAAAAGTGCCCAAGAGCCACTGAGACCTTTGGACTATTTTCTGCATAACATAGGAGTTACCAAGGAACTGGGTTACTCAGTCATGTATTTGCAGAGTCGCAGAAATGGAAACAGTAATAATAGTACCTGGCAGTGAATATGAAACATCTCTGCACTGTCTTTCTCAGTTCCTAGAGCTGAGGAGTAAAAAGCAGGCAGGATTGTCTTGTGAGTCCATTCATCGATGGAGGACTCTGTTTTGTTGGAGTGGAGAATGTCCCTTGTTTAAATTTCTGCCAGAGCTGCTAGTTTAATTTAATACATACTTGTTCCCATAGAAAATAAAACTTTGATCTGGCTTAAAAAACAGATTTTAGCAGTTATCTGCAAGTATCTGCAGTCCCTGTTCAGGGATTCTGTCATTTATATTGTATGATATCCCTTGCATGTGTGTAGGGGTTTGTTGTGGCATTTTAGTGGTATTAAGGACAGATACTCAAATGCAGCCTTAGGAAGAACATATGTCTTGCTTGTGCCTACTTATCTAAACAAAAAAGATAGTTATTCTTCAAATTATTTATAGGAATCTCCTAAACCTTATTTTCCTGTGCATGTGTGGAAAGGATACATTATAGGACCTGAAGGCTTTTTGAAAAAACACTTTTCCTAGAGTATGGATCAGAGAAATCTGAAAGAAAGTATATCTCAGTTGAGATGACTAGATATTGTATTTCAATTAACAGACCTAGGGAAAAGTGGCTTAATTAACTTCTTATACTGTTATGGAAAACAATACACTGATTGCAATCCGTAATATTTTGGCTCTCTTGCTTCTACGTTTTGGTGATGGTTGTTTCTGCCTGGGTTGTTTGTCTCTACTTGAGAATATTTGATATTTTCTGGGTGAGATATGGTATAATTATCAGCCTCAAAGCTTTTAGAAGTCTGACTTGATTTTTGTTCTCAGATTCCTGTGGTCTGTTGCTGACATTTTTCAGTGGTATTTCAAATAATGGCTTTTTTATGTCATTTTTGTCTTGTTCTGACAAAGTTCTGAGATGTAGCATAAAAATATTTTTGGAAGCAAACTGCTTTATTGGTATAACACTTAAAAGAAAAAAAAAAAAACACAAAAAACCAGGATCATATAATTGGAAAGTTATATAGCAACTGTGTGAAGTTCCAGGCAATATTTTATATTCATTATTCTGTGACCCAAATCCATTCTTGTGCTCTGTTGTGGATGACTGACAGTTCCTAATTTAATTTATCCATATTCTTTCACAAATTAGGATAAGCTTTGGATTTAATGTATTCTTTTGTACTATACTATGTAATAAGTATATCAAAGAGCACAGGAGACAGCAAAGATTGTAAGATGCTAAAGCTCAGGAGAATTTGTAGCATTGTTAGAGAAATCTAGAAAATGTTTATGGATGCTGTTTGCACTAAACTAAAAGAACAACCATTGCCCACCCGTCTTGACACACAGTTTTGAATTCAGACTTGAGGTGCTCTGTGCCACATTGAGTATTTGTTTTTTGTGTGTGAAATATGATCAGAATTTTTTCAAATACCAGATATTTTGAAAACAAAATAGTGGAGTAGTTAAAACAGTACTTCTAATGAGAGCACATTATGTATGTATCTATTTAACCACTTTTGTCAATTTAGAATCTTTTCTTATACCTCGTAATGAAAGGTGGATCTGGAAGCCTGACTGAATAGTGCTGTTAACTGAAGTGTATATTGACACAGGGTGGACATATTAACTAGTCCCTTTTATTTATCTGTGGAAGGTTTAAGAATTCCTAGAGCATGAATTTAGCTTGGAGGCTTTTGTTTGCTCTTTTTTGTTCGGTTGATTTCTATCATCTACCTTTCAAGCAAGAAAATTAGGGCAGCAATTCATTTAAGAAAGGGAGCTTTGTTATTAGACTGAAACACACAGTATGTGTCCTCTCCTTTTATCAGATTCCTCAAGAACTCAAATGTTGTTTTATGATTATTTATGTGGATGAAGCCAAGGACTTGTTAAATGAATGGATTGGAATGTGAACCTATAGGGCTGAGCAGATTTATTGACTGTTCTTCCAGTAATGCCCTTTACTACTGTCAGATGAAAATCTGATTAGTCCATTTTCCTCATTTACAGTGTTCTAAAAATTGAATTTATTTTATATGCTGTTGTCAATAAAATCTATTTTCATGTTCAACTGTACCCGAGTCACCTAAGAGCTTTTATTCTCCAGTATTATTTAGTTCATTGTATGTTTATCTTAAAAGCATGTGGAACTGAAATTTCATGTGTTCACGTTTTTTCCTACTGCCTATGTATTGAAATGTCACTGTGCAATTCTTGCCTTAATATTTTGATGTTCTTGCTTGTAGCACATTCATATAAGTTTGCAGAGACTTCTAAGATTTTAAGCTAGAAAATACTTCATTGAGATACAGACCTGAAGGAGATTTTTTATTTCTCTCAGACACAGGGAGAGCAGCAATCTTCTTTAAGCACTTTCCAGTCTTTGATAAAGGCTTTGCCTTTTAAGGAGAGTTTTCTCTATGCTGTCACTAGCATGCCCTTACCTGTTACTGCATACAGTATGAAAAGCCAGTGTTTCTGTTAATCATTCTTAACACCAAAGAAGTAAATTTTTTTTTTAAGTGTCTGGAAGCTGGAGAGAAACAATTAGAAAAGGAAATGAGTTGCTGCTATGTTGCAAAGGAGGAAGGTAGTCACGCAGGGTGCAAAGCAAGAGGTTGAATGAGCATGTACAGAAACAGACAAACTGGGTTAACATCTCTTGCCACTGGCTGTTTAAAAATAGGAAAACAAAGTGCAGAAATACCATGGTGCAGACAAGGCAGTGATATCCTCTGGGCAAGGTGTAGCATGTAGAAGAGTAAAGGATGCACAGTGAAAGGTAAATACACAGGAAGTAGAAGGGAGCAGAAGAATGGAGTGGTGCAAGAGGGGAGAAAAGCAGAGGCCCCACACTGAGGGAAAGACATCTGGTGAGAAATGAGTGGTTTTCTTGTGGCTGGAGGTGACCTCAGGAGGACAGAAGGTCCATGGGGCGAGGAGAGCGACAGTGCAGCAGCCACTGGTGCATGGGAAAGGCTGTGTGGCACTCTGGTGGTGGCTTAACTGAGGGTGCTTTCTATTTAGTTTATTTATTCACTGATGGAAGTGGAGGGACAAGCAACTATGTCCATGACAGAGAGTATCTTATTAATTGCAAAAGTAACAAAACAGTTATCAAAATAGTGCAGTGATGTTCTTGTCTGTGTAACATTCCAGACTTGAAGCACATCTTGTTTGTTTTTTTTTCTTTTTTCTTTTTTGTGGGAAGTAGTAAGTCTTACTGGATGGTGGTGGTCACAAGGCCATTTAGATCATTTATAGATCGTTTTAGATCATTATGCTCTTTAGATCATGACCTTGGACAGGTAACAGCACTGTTCTTGCCTCAGCTGCTCCTGTGTAAAGTGCAGATGATAATGATGTCCAGTTCTGTAAGGGACTTTTTTGTTTTTTGTCCAGCCATGCTGTTCACATTTTAAATTGCCCATAACTTCTTAATTGTTGAATAAGCCATAGTATCCAGTTTTCAAGGAATCATTTGGAGGAACAATTAAACATTTTTGAATCTATGGTGATTACATATAGTTTTGATTTTGTAGACATTAAAGAGTTAAGTACAAAGACTCCAGTAGAAAGAGGGACAGAAATGGAGAGACTCTGTGACAGAGGGAAGCACTTCTGCCTGCTAAGAATGGACTACGAACAGATTTGCCCCACTGTTGTTACTCACAGGCATCATTTTTTTGGTAACAATATGAAAAAAAAAACAACCACACATTGCTTGAGTAAGAAGAAATGTGAAGATTTATGTCAGTTCTCTGTACCAGGCAGTAGATTAAGGAGACATGCAATATAGTATTAACATTGAAGAAAAGCAGAAACAAAAAATGAGGTCATTAACTAAACATCATGTGTATGGCAAGTATCCTCATGATTGTTGTTATTCAGTGACAATGCAAAGATGAAAACATCCAGTCATTCATCTGTGCATTTCTTCCTTGTGCTGTAGTGCTAGCTGGGAATTAAGTATCAGGTCTTCCTTGCTGTGGACATTGTGTATGGATCCAGTAAGATACTTGCTCCCAAAAGTGCTTGAGGACTCAAAAAGCCACACACAATTTTGAAATTCTGTATGTAAATAATTGTTATGCCATTAGAGCATCAGGTGGACATATGGCTACATATTAAAATGTTATAAATGTGCTGCTATTAGAGTACCATGAGTTTTCCCGAGGCAGAAGTGGCGATGGCATTTTCTTAAGGAATCAATTTGTTAACATGCAGGGAGTATATTGATCACTAATCCGTTGCGTCTTTTAGAGGAGATGAATTCTCAGACCCTTGTCCTCATGTGAATAACACTAAATGCCATGTGATGTTTTCCTTGACACTTTGATTATATGTAATTAAAGTTTATTATAGCCAGCAAGTTTAGAATATTCAGAATAATATATCACTTCTTTTTCTTTTTACAGAGGGAAACTAAAGGTCAGTTTCTCATAGATCACATCTGCAACTATTACAGCTTGCTGGAAAAAGACTATTTTGGCATTCGATATGTTGACCCTGAGAAGCAGAGGGTATGTATATGAACTCTGACTACATTTGCTTTTAAGTAATGCTAACTTGATTTTTTTTTTTCAACAAAGAGAATAGTTCTAATGCAAAGTTATGTATCTCTGAGGGATTATACTCCATAATCCATAGAGATTCCTGAAGTAGCATTATTAGATTAATTTTTCCCTCAGTTCATGTATTTAGTTTCAGGTAAATTGATGTATTCTGATCTGTGTAATTCTCCCGGGTACTGAACGTGGAAAAGATTTATAGACATGACTCAGGGTAGCTCTAGGCTATGGCAGTGCACTGGAATTTGGGGATTCTCTCTTTCTTTAAAAAAAGAATATGTTTCCTGGGAGATGTAGGCAGGAATCCTGTTGAGCTTAATAGATAAAAACAGTCATTCTAGGTTGTGGGGAGTTCTTCAGGTTAGTTCTGTCTGTGAGCATCCTTATATTTGCAGAGTAAATTCTACAGGCCTCTGCTCACAGTAGTTATGTGGACAGTGAATTGGCTTCTCTCCTAGGAGGAAGGTCATCCTTCAGGTTGTGTTTTATCGGTGCTTTGCTACAGCCACTCCCTTTTTAGTTTCAAATGAATTTTACTGTGTGATAGTGGGAAGGGATGGTCAACACAGGGAGCCAACAGTGAAACTCAGAAGTGCTTCTTCCCTCTGTGATCCTGCTGGTCTCAGGTTTAAGATTTAAATAGGACTTTACATATGGAGGGCATATAATGGCATTTAATTTGTGGATTCACTACTATGATTGAGGAAGAGAAACACATTTTTTTGGGTATCTCTTGCTATACCCAAATTAGTTGTCTCAAAAATCACTGGAATCAGCACTCTCTTCTCAGGCTTACGGAACTAGAATTGCTTTGCAAAGCTGCAATAGGTAATTTCCACTACATTCTCATTTTAAAATTAAAAAAATTGCAGAAAAATTAGCGATTGTTTTGACCAGTGTACTTGATCATTCATGATCAGTAAAATTATAGAGGTTTTAACCTGGTTGGAATTGACTGAAAATGTAGGTGGACTGCTGGATTAAACAATAATTAGGTAGGACTTAATGAGTAGTTATTTCTGTTAGGCCTTTCTCTGACAGTCATTCAAAAATTGCTGTGGTAAAGTTTATTTTACTTAACAGCATAGAGGGGTGATTTTAGTAAAAACATTAACTTCTTTTTGGCAGACTACTACTACAAAAAAAATGGTGCACTGGAGAAAACCAAAAGTTACTCTGATTGATGTGCCTATTATATCATATATTATACAGTTCGCTTTTTTATCAAAGAAATGCTAGAGTACCCTATCCTTGTTGGCTGTACAATTGCCCATTTACATCTTACAGTATAGTTAATTCTGTGTAATGTTAATGAAAGATTATATTTTATACTGAAGCTTAAGTTTGCTCTTGGCTGCTAGTGAAATATAATCTGAGAAAACTCTGAACGTTCTTACCCCCAAAAAATCTTATGTTCTCATTTCACTTTCTATTCAGTGCCTGAGAATACTGTGGCCGTCTTGTGTCATAGTATGTTTTATATCAGCTGGCCCTCTCTTCAGCTGAATGTTGTTAAGCAAAGTTCTCAATCCTACATTTTCTATATATGTGTTTTTAAATGCTGATTTATAATTACTCCAAAGTTTTAAAGCATATTTATAACTTCTCTAATTAGGTATTAGTTCTTGATTTTAAATCCTCTTATGAATTAGGACATGAATGGCATTAAATTATGTGGGACATTGCTTAAAACAGACTTAAATTCCCTGGATGATGAGTTGAAAGCAGCATACACTTTTCTTTTAGGTTTATTACAACTCATGAAAATAAGTTGTTTTCAAATGCACTATCTTCTGTTGTCCCTTCTTTGTGCTGTTCTGTTGCATTTCTAGACATTTATGTACATAATGCTTCCCCTCAGAACAGATGTTTACTTGCAACAAACCCTGTCCTAAGAACTAGAATGAGACAAGCGTTATAGTAAAGAAATACTGGTTTTATGACATCTAGGTCTTTTTGAATCTCTGATCTTGCTGTGGTTTGCTTACCTGAGTTTTATCTCTGTATCAGATACACAAATACCTCCCAGGTGGATGCAGGAAAACTGTGAAACTATTATTGCATTATTTTCTCCCATCAATAGAAGACTATTCTGATCTTTTTCTGATCTTAAAAACACATACTAACCAACAGTCTCCAGTACTATCACAGGCATGGTACATTATGAATAAGTATGCTGGGGCCCAAGCATTGTAGCTAGATGAAGTTGATCAGCAACTGGATCAGTAGAAAACTAGAAGAAATCACAGTTTTGAAATGATGAGGTTAAGTAATGATTCTACCCCTGGTTTTATATTTTGGTAGTTGTGAGTTTAGCTTGCTGAAATCAAAAACAAATCAAAACAAAAAAATACTCTTCTGTAATTGCAAAGTTTGGTTGTTTAAGTATGTGGTTAAAGAGCTAAGCTGCAGCAAGTAAAAGATAGTTCAGTAAAGATCTGTAAGTGCAATTCACTGTGTGTCTTGCTTGAAAACAAAAGATCCATTTGTATTTTGTTTAAAAAGAGCTTCTTTCTAAAGTTAGATTTGGTTATTTGACTGAGAACAATTGCTTTGAAGGGAGATGATAATTCATCCTAAACCCAACTCTGAACTTGTGCGGAATTTGCTGCTGTGTCTGGATGCACTTAAGTCTATCGGGCCTGATAGGATTTATTCCAGGGTACTGAAAAAGCTGGCAGATACCATCATGAGATGTCTCTCATTTGTCAGTGGTCTTGGGAATCTGGGGAGGTCCCAGTCAACTGGAAGCTGGCAACTGTTGTCCAGATACTCAGGAAGATTAAGCAAGAAGACCGGGTAATCACAGGCCTGTCAGTCTCACTTCAGTGATTGCAATGTCTTTCAAGTGTTTGTCACTAACTTCCAGAATAATCTTCTTCATAGTTTTAGCAGTCATTGGTCATAGCCAGCATGGGTTCATGAGGAGAAAGTCCTGCTTAACTTAATTTCCTTTTACAACAAGGTTACCCACCTAGTTGACCAGGGGAAGCTATCTGATGTAATCTTTTTGTATTTTTAGCAAAGCTTTCAGTATCTCACAGTATCTTTCTGGGCAAAATGTCCAGCATACAGCTAGACAAATAAATATGATGGGTGAACAGTTGGCTAATGGGTTGAGCTCAAAGGGTTATAATAAATGGGGTCACATCAGGCTGGCTGCCAGTCACTAGTGGGATTCCCAGGGCTCCATGTGGGGACTAGTTCTCATCAATTTTTTTTATGAATGATCTGGATGCAAGAGGTGAATACGTTTGCAGATGATGCTAAATTGGGAGGAGCTGTTGACTCCCTTGGGGATAAAGAGGCCTTGCAGAGAGATCTTGACAGACCCAGAGGACTGAGTGGTCACTAACTGTGTGAAACTTAACAAGTGCCGGACAGGGCAACCCTGGCTATATGTACAGACTGGGGGTTGAGAAGCTGGAGAGCAGCTCTGTGGAAAGGTATGGGGGGGTTCTGGTTGCTGGCAAGTTGAACGTGAGCCAGCAGTGTGCCCTGGCAGCCAGGAGGGCCAATTGTACCCTGGGGTGCATCAGGCACAGCATTGCCAGTTGGTCAAGGGAAGGAATTGTCCAGCTCTGCTCTGTGCTGGTGTGGCTTCAACCTGAGTGCTGTGTGCAGTTTGGGGCACCATAATAGAAGGTGGACAAAACTATTAAGAGAGTGTCACTTGGTTTGTTCGTCTTAGCGAAGAGTGGACTGAGGGGAGACCTCATGGAGGCCTACAGCTTCCTCATGAGGAGGAGTGGTGCATGAGTCGGACTCAGTCATCCTTGTGGGTCCCTTCCAACTCGGGATATTCTATGATTTGAAGAGTTTAACAATGTGTGTGTGACAATATACACGCCCCAAAGGAAAAGAAGTATAGGACAATGAATAAAATGAGCATTGCCTGGTCTGTTTCTGGCAATATGCCACCAGCATGATGTAGCAATGATAAAAGCAAACACAGTCTGTTCCTTAGAACTGTATTTTCAGGAATGTATTAATGTAATTACATCCTAATGAGGCCTCAGCTATTCTGATCCAGCTTGTCTGCTTTCAAGAATGATTAATTTAAATAAAGCAGGAGGAGTATTTGAATGATCAAGAGAATGGAAAGCTTTTTTTAGACAATATTAGGAAGGGCATAACCTATTTAGTTCACCAAAACAAAGGATAAGAGGATATGGTTCTATGTGCATCAGAATATAAAGCAGAGGAAAATGAAATTTTCAGGAGGAGAGTTTGTTTCTCATTTAAGCCAGCTGTCAGCACATCTGGAAAAACCTAATGGGAGCAATGGGGCAAAAATTTTAACTATTTTTTTGCAGTATTTTAAGATCTCTATCACTTTATTGAAGGTGTTTATATTAAAGATCAACAGGAACAGAAGCTAGGCACTAGATTCTGAAGTGTATTTAAAAGAATTTTTATTAAAAGCTAAAACAAGAAAACAATATTTTTAGGAGAGTTACTAAGAACACTGAAGATAAGGCAAGGAATGGTACAGTGCTGTCTGCCAAGGCTGAGGAGAACATCTACGGTGTTCCAGGGAGTACTGCTGATGTAGGAGCACACCAGAAATGCTTGTATAGCAACATAAAGCAGCATGAGGAATGACTGGTATGAACTGGAAGCGTTGGTCCTTTCCCAGAGCTATGATACCCCTGGTATTGACAAGACTTGGTGGAATGCATCCCATCACTGGAGTGCTGGGATGGAGACCTATCAGGAGCCTTTAGGAGGGATAGGCAGGGCAGGCAAGGTGGAGGTGTTGCACTGTGTGTATGGGAGAGGTTAGATTGTACAGCCTTTGAAGATAGGTGTGATGCAGTAGAGAGCTGCTGGGTGAGGATTAAGGGGATGGATAGCAAGGCTGATGTCATGGTGGGTGTCTACTATTGATTGCCCGCACAGGTGAGTTTATTCTATAGGCTATTAGGAGAAATCTCTGGATCAGTAGCCCTTGTCCTTATGGGGGTTTTCAACTTCCTAGACATAGGGAATATTTTAATGCTGTGATAAGCAAATCTAGGACATTTCTAAAGAATGTTGAAGATAACTTACTGTCACGAGTACTTAGTGAGCAAAGTAGGAAAGATGCCCTCCTGGACCTGTTGTTTGAGAACAGAGAAGGCCTTGGGAGAGATGTGGCGGTAGGTGGCTGTCATGGCAACAGTGATCATGAAATGGTTGAGTTAATATTTTTTTTGATGTAATAATAAGAAAAATCATCAGAAAGGGTTGACATCCTGGATTTTAAGATAGCAAACTTTAAGCTGCTCCCAGAGCTAGTTGGTAGTATCCCTTGGGAATCTGCTTTAGAGAGCTCAGGGGTCCATAAGAGTTGGTCATTTTTAAGAACCACCTTTTAAAAGCATGGGAACAGGCAATCGCATTGTGTTGGAAGTGATGAAGACTGGCTTGGCTGTACAGAGAACTCCTTGTAGAGCTTGACCAGAAAAACAAACAAAAAAAAAAACACACACAAAAACCAACCAAACAAAAAACACACAAACAAAACACCAGATGATCTCTGGAAACAAGATCAGGCTTCACAGGGAGATTATTGTGGTGGTTCTATCCTGCTGGAAAGCTGAACTCCACCACAACCACTCACTCACTCCACCTCCTCAAAGGAAAAGAGTTAGAAAGTACAATGAGAAGGGCTCACAGGTTGAGAAAAAGATAGGGAGATCACTCACTGATTATCGTCATGGGCATAACAGGCTCAGCATAGGGAGATTAAAATAAGTTATTGCCTATTACTAACAGACTAGAGCAGTAAAAAAAAAAAAAAACAAACTAAAAAACACCTTCCTCCCATCCATCCTCTTCTACCTCCTTCACCTGAGCAATGCAGGGGAACAGGGAATGGGGGCTGCAGTCAATCCCTAACGCATTGTCTTCGCCACTCCTTCATGGTCACTCTCTGCCCCTGCTCCACTTGGGGCCCCTCCCACGGGATGCCGTCCTTCCCGAACTGAGCCTGCGGGGGCTGCCCACAGGCAGCAGCTCTTCAGGACCTGCTCCCACATGGCTCCGTACCACGGGGTCCATCCATCCCCCAGGAGCAAACTGCTCCAGCACGGGTCCCCCACGGGTGGGCGGCAGCTCCCCCCAGACCCCCTGCTCCTGCGTGGGCTCCTCTCCACGGGCTGCAGCTCCGGCCCGGGGCCTGCTCCTGCGGGGGCTCTCCATGGGCCGCAGCCTCCTCCAGGCCACATCCACCTGCTCCAGCGGGGGCTCCTCCACGGGGGGGCTGCAGCGTGGAGATCTGCTCCGTGTGGGACCTGTGGGCTGCAGGGGGACAGCCTGCTCCACCAGGGGCCTCTCCACAAGCCACAGGGGAGCTTCTGCTGCATGCCTGGAGCACCTCCTGCCCTCCTGCTGCACTGACCTTGGGGGCTGCAGGGCTGGTTCTCACTCCTTGCTCTCCCAGCTGCTATTGTGAAGCATTTTTTTTTTCCCTTTCTTCAATTTGCTGTCCCAGCGGCCCAACCAGTGCCTCTCTCTGGCTTGGCTCTGGCCAGCAGTGGGTCCCTTTTGGAGCCGTCTGGAGCTGGCTCTGCTGTGACACTGGGCAGCTGCTGGTCTCTGCTCACAGAGGCCACCACTGCAACCCCTCACTATCAAAACCTTGCCATGTAAAACCAATACAATTACAGAACTGCAGTTAACATTTGTAGGGAGAAAACAAGAAAAGCTGAAGTTTAGCTTGAGTTAACATTGGCCAATGTGGTGTCAGACAACAAAAAAGGCTTTTTAAGTATTTCAATGGCAAGAGGAGGTCAAAGGAAATCATTGGATTGATACTTGATAAAG
Source organism: Anser anser (assembly GCF_964211835.1). NCBI lineage: Eukaryota > Metazoa > Chordata > Aves > Anseriformes > Anatidae > Anser > Anser anser. Next base: position 44,589,426 of record NC_139723.1, read on the forward strand.
ATGGTCACCGAACAAATAGGGATAAGGAAAAGTTTGCCTCAGTTTTTAATATTAACGATAGATCTTGGGCTGCCTGGTCATCTGATTTGGAGGACTTGGGGCGCAATGACTTCACAGTTGTGGCCACTGAAATTGTAAGGGACCAGTTTTATCAGTTGAATGTTCATAAGTCCAGGGAACCTGACAGGATTCATTCCAGAGTACTGACGGAATTAGCAGATGTTATCTGCTATCTGGACCCTCTTAACAAGTTACCAGAAGTCTAGGGAAGTTTGGAAGCGGGCCAGTGTCATTCCAACCTACAAAAAGGGCATGAGAGAAGACCCAGGAAACTACAGACTTGTTAGTCTAACCTCAATTCTTGGAAAAGTTATGGAGAAGTTTATCCTGGGTGATGCTGAAAGGCATTTGAATAACAAAGCTATTATCAGGCATAGTCAATGTGTGTTCATGAAGGGAAAGTCCTGCCTTAGTGATTCAACCTCCTTGTGTGATAAGGTCATCCACTTAGTGGATGAAGGGAAGGCAGTAGATGTAATCTTTCTGGACTTTAATAAGGCCTTTGATAATAGTCCTTACAACATCCTTCTGGAGAAATTGTCCAACTTTGAGATGAACAGGTTCATGCTATGCAGGTGGATGAACGGACTGAATGGTAGCACTCAAAGTGTTGTAGTGAATGGGGCTAAAACCTGGCAGATGACCAGTCACTAGTGGTGTTCCCACAGAGCTCAATTCTAGGGCATGTTCTGTTCAGGATTTTTTATCAACGATCTAGATGCTGGAGTGGAAATGTCTCCTTAGCAAGTCTGCTGATGATAGTAAACAAGGAGGTGCTGCTGGCTCCCTGGAGGGACAAAAGGCCTTGCAGAGATATCTAGATAGGTTCAAGCATTGAGCAATCATCAACAGCATGAAGATCAACAAAAGTAAATGTCAGGTGTTGCACCTGGGACAGAGTAATGCTGGATACCGGTACAAACTGGGAAATGATTGGCTTGAGAGCACTCAGCAGAAAGAGATCTGGGGGTGCTGCTTGACAGCAGGCATAACACAAGCCAGCAGTGTGCCCAGGCAGCCAAGAGGGCAAACCGCTTTTTGGGGTGCATTAAACACAGCACAGCCAGCTGGTCAAGAGAGGTGATTCCCCCACTATGTTTAATGTTATTGTGGCCTTACCTTGAGTATTGTGTGCAGTTCTGTGCTCCGCAGTATAAAAAGGATATTAAGATACTTGAAAACATGCAGAGGAGGGCAACAAAACGGGTAAAGGCTCTGGAAGGTATGGCTGATGAAGAGAGGCTCAGGATGCTTGGGTGGTTTAGTTTGAAGAAAAGGGAGCTGAGAGGTGATTTATTGCTCTCTGCAACTTCCTGGGGAGGGGAAGTTGAGAGGGAGCTGCTGGTTTCTTCTCCCTGGTTAACAATGATAGAGTGCATAGGAATGGCACAAAACTGTGCCAAGGGAGGTTCAGACTGCATGCTAGGAGAAATTTCTTTTCTGTGGGGATCGTCAGACACTGGAACAAGCTTCCTAGCGAGGTGGTTGATGCCCCTTTCCTCCAGGAGGCATTTGGGCAGTGCCCTCAATAACATGCTGTAATGTGCGGTTAGCCCTGAAGTGGACAGGCAGTTGGACTTGATTTTTGAAGGTCACTTCCAACTGAACTATTCTTCTTCCCTACTATTGATTCTGATGAATGTTGCATAAAATACCTGTTGCTTTGTTCATTTTTCTTGGAGGTGTAATTGCCTCTGTTGTGGTGTATAGCACTGCACAGTCTCTGTGTTTGCACGCAAAGGACTGTATCTGTGGTTCCAGAAGAAAATGACAAAATTATGCATTTGATTCTAATGATTTGTTCTGGATTGGCTCTTTGCATAACTAAGCTATATGAAATAATAGTATATATACATGTGTATACTGCTGTCTGAATGTGAGCCGGCAGTGTGTTCAGGTGGCCCAAAAGGACAATGGCTTCCTGGCTAGTATCAGAAATAGCGTGGCCAACAGCACTAGGGAATAGATTGTCTACTTGTATGCAGTACTGGTGAGACCACACCTTGAATATTGTGCTTAATTTTGGGCCCCTCACTGTAAAAAGGATATTAAGTTGCTTGAGCCTGTGCAGAGAAGATGGTGAAGGGACTTCAAAAAAAAAAAACACAAAACAACAACAAAAAAACAACCAACCAACCAACCAAAACCAAAAGAACAACTTAAATGGGGAGTGACTGATGAAACTGGGGTCGTTTAGTCTGGAGAAGAGGAGGCTGAGGGGATACCTCATTGCTCTCTACAACTACCTAAAGGGAAGTTGCAGCAAGGACGATATCAGTCTCTCTTCTGAGGTCCCAAGTGATAAGGCGCAAGAAAATTATCTCAGGGAAGGTTTAGCTTGGATGTTAGGAAATATTTCTTCACAGAGAGATTGATCAGGCATTGGAGTGGGCTGCACAAGGAAGTGGGGGAGTAGCCATCCTTCAAGATGTTTCAGAGATGTATGGATGTGGCATTGAGAAACATGGTTTAGTGATGGGACTTGGTAGGCCAAGTTGACAGTTGGACTTGATGATTTTGAAGGTCGTTTCCAACATAAATGATTCTATGATTCTATAAATATTATACAAAATTTTTACCGTTGAAATTTAGTCTACCAGTCATGTCTCCCTCCCTTTTATTTGTTTGTAATATTCTGTGAGAAGGTTGTTGAGTTGCTCCAAAAGCTCATTTGCAGTCGCATTGAAGTAGCTCAAGCAGGGAAAAAATACCAGCTTTTATTCATCCTAGATGTCTTCTTTCAGAATATTGTACCAAAACGTAAATTTTGACTTAGGAGTGTTGAAGCTCTTGACTGAGTTTGAGAATTTAAAAAATAAAATGTTTCAATATTTCTGATTAGAACACTCAGAACTTTTGGCTATTGAGCTAATCATCTTAAATTGAAAGGAAATGTTGACATTTGGGAATGTTTCCACAACTATATTGTGGAAACAGTTTTTGTTTTTATAATTATTTTTCGAGTAAGTTATAAGGTATACTACTTTCCCCCTTCCTTCCCTCCCCATTTAATAATGACTTTTTCTGTATAAGTTAACGTGTGTGAATATTTTAGGTGTATTTGATCTATGTAAAAAGTTTCTGTAGGTTTCTATTCCAAGTGAAAAAGAAACCCTGGAAGACATTCTTGGCTGAATGCAGTGTGGTAGCTTTTTGTAGGTCTTTGGATGTACAAAAAAGGAATGATGCCAGTGACCGCAAGTTGAACTAGTAGTTAAAAGACTGTTGGTTCTACTCCATCTCTGCTGTTTTATCTTCTAGTGTCACATTTGGATGTCCCTTTGGGGAAACTGCACCTTAGAGTATCTTTGGAAAAGCCAGGTTTATACTAAAAGTTTGTGGTAAATTGCAATACACCATTTTATGTCTAATTGCACTATAGTAGGAACTAATGAGTTCTTAGTGTTCGTAAGTCAACTGTTGAATTTTTATTCTGTATTCCTGGGGAAACTAGGTATATGGCATCACCTTGCTTTTCTCCCTGATTCTCTACTGTAGAAACTTTTGAAGCCAGTTTCAGTCAAGTCTGGCTGAGGATATAAGTCTCAAACATTAAGTTCCCATAAGATTTCACAAAGGTGAGCTGCCATATCTGTGAGTAAAACCCTGTTCATCTTCTTACTAAGTGAAACGCTGCAGTACAAACGGGTCCCATAGGGAATCTAAAGAGAGCGGGGAGAGACACTGTGAGAACCCACGGATCTTCATTTGGAACTTGTACGTTTTTTAGACATAAGTGGAGACATACCTGGAAGATGTGTTACTGACTCTGCTGCTCAAGGAACTGTGTATTGATAATTTTTCTTTGTATTACCTATTCTATTGAGGTCAGTTATCACACTCTCACCCTTGAGGATATACAGCATGGCTAATTCTGTGCCAGAGGCCCCAGGTTAACACAGCACCTGTTTTGCATCATTTGGGCTGGTAGGAGGTGGGGCTAAGGTGAAATAATGCATCTACTCTTCAGCAGCTCTGGCTAGAGGGAGGATTCTTGTTGAGGGAGGCCACTGGTTTTCAGAAGAATGGAGGACTGGACCGAAGGAATATGGTAGTGTGATGAAATCTGTTCTTTAAATCTCTTTAGGAGAGCATCTGAGCAGATTTAAAGTTGGAAATGTGCAAAATTAAACTGTTTTTTTTTGTTTATTTTTATATTTTTTGTTGGTGGTAGCTAGGTAAAAGCACCTTGGAGCTGTCTAAGGGGTAGATTGGAAGAGTTAGGTGTTATGAAAAGCCTTTGTGGGACCCTATAGCATCTGTGAAATCTCACCATTTGCTAGGAGTGTTTGAGACTGTAGTCAGCCTGAAGCATTAAGGTACTTTCTCATTTGAACAGGCTGCTGGGTTGAGTGGGAACAGTGTAGTGTGTAGTAGTTCTAGGTCTGCAAGTGTATGCCTGACAGTATGAAAACAGAGCCTTTAACTCAGCAAAATTGTTGTGTCAATACACTCCCACTAACAGAGCAGATCTGAAGCAGTGGCTGTTACTACAGTGGGATTTTCTGACTTCCCCAGAGCCTGGAGCCTGTCTCTGTGTATTGTTAAAAAGACGACATTGTGCACTACTGTCTTGCTGGTACTCCTGTCTGTCGTCCCTTAGAAAACTGTCACAAATCCAATCTTCTTTTTGCTTTCAAGCTTAGAAGCACTGAAAACTGATAAGCACATCTTTACACAGGCAGTTGTCTGACAGATTACATGCTTATTTCACTAGCAAGGCTGCCGGAGAATCCCTTTTGTATTCTAGGGTACATCACATGTAATGGACCTGGACAGAGCATTTGTTTAATCTTACAGCCCAAGTTGTTCAGCATAGTCTCAGTATTTGTATTATCAGTATTACTAATGAAGGAAATTGGAGACTTCTGTCCTTGAATAATAGATTTTTTTTATCATGAAGTTGCAGTTCTGTTTTTAATGGGGCATGTACATGAAGTGTACAGCAATGCCTCATCAGAGACTTTTTGAAAGAGTCAGCAAGTCTTGGGCACAGCTGATCTCTGCTTTAACAGCAGCAACTATTTAATACATGTTTTTCAAGTTGTGCACTTAGTTCCATGTGAGGGTGGTGAAAGTTGACAGAAGGAGAAAACAATCAATTTCCAACCTCAGTTTAACAAAGCTACATCTTTGCACAATGACTTGTAAGACTCCATACACCTACAGAAAGAGAACTGAGACTTCTCCAGTTTCCTTGAAGGGGTAGAGCAGAAGTATTACAGACTGAATGCTAGACTGCCACAGCCATAGGTTAATTAAAAATTTAATGATCCTTTATGTATATGAATACTCTGTACAGAGTTATCACAAAAAATTACGTGCTTTTGCATAAAGTCTTGATGTGGTATTGCTCAGTGTGTACAGTAAGGTCATGCTGTTTCAAAAAATATAGTAGAAGTAGAAAAGGATCAGAGAAGGCCATGAGAATGACATAAAGGCTTTCATGCAAAGAGAGGTGGATTAGACTAGGATAATTTAGCCAGGAAAAGAGGTAAGAGGTTGAGTAGAAGATGCAATATAAAATGGCTTGGAGAGGATGACAAGGGAAACATTGCAAGGTAATTCTTAGGACTAAAGGCACTTAAAGTCATGAATAATTGATGTACCAAAACACTTTTTTAAAATTACTGTATCTAGCCATAAAATTTATTGTTGTAAATGCCAAAAATACCAAAAAAAATGTTGAAAAATAAATGTTCAGATAAATTGGTGAAAGTCTGCAAAGACTAACAAATAAATGGAGGCTAATGTAAAGGATGCTGCTGGACAGCAAGCCCAGTGAATAATACAGCAACTACTCTTGTTCTTTTTCTAAGCGTTTGCTTCAGGCCATTTTCAGGGATAGAGTGATGAATTAAATGGGCACTTGTTTTTAGCAGTAGAGGTGTATTTGTGAACAGTAAACAAAATTTTTTGCACAAGTAGAAAAAACAGTGTGAATATACACACACTTAATCCAGCAGTAATGCTGCTAACTGAAATGTCTTTGATTTGTAACCTTGTAAACCAAAAAATTGTGCAGGCTGGTCTGATAAAAATAAAGATCATTCTTCCATCAGTTGTGAAGCTGATGGCTGCGAGAGCGTGGCGGCTCCATGCATACATCAGTAAGTGCAGATTTTAGGACCAGATGTTCAGCTGATATAGAGGTTATGAATCAGTTGAGCTACTCTAACTTAGAGCATTGAACAGTCTCTGAAAATGCCAGTGTGTTTGGAATAACAGAGTAAGAATTTGGAAATTTGTTTAATAAATTCCAGCCCGGAGTTGTACAAATGTTGCTTCTGTTCCAGTGTGTGGTACTGCTTCTGGACCAGATTCGTTTTTGTGTTGGTGACGTCTGTTGTTTCTTTTTGCTTAGTACACTGCCAACTAGGGTCATTGCCCTAATATGAGAACAGTAGAGAGGAGCAGCTCCTTTACTGCAACAGAACAGTGTTGATATTCTTGTTTTAGATATTCCTGAAGGCGTGAAAAAATGGTGTCAGCCCCAGGGCATGAAGAAAGAGACATGCAGGTGCCATGGGTCATTTGTCTGCTATAGAGCAGGCACCCAATTAATTTCCCCTGTCTGAGCTGCCATTAGCTTTGGATACTGTTACTATTTTTTTGAGTCTAAATTTTGGCAGGCAGTGACCTGGTGCAAGTCACTGCCTTGAGGCTAAAGCAAATTGATTTTGCTTTCCCTTTTTATTAAAGGGGAAGGGTAGGTATTCATTTTAAAGATTAATACAGGGATGAGGTTTAAATAGAATTAATTTTGTTATTTTTTAGCAGTGTTTTCATGCATCTCTCCGTTTTCCTGCTCTCTTCTGTTCCTTAAAATCTTCAGTCAAATCCTTCCTTGGCCAGATTATTATTGTGATATCTGCCAGCTCTTCTAATTCTTTCACTGTATGCACATGTGAGTACCTGACTGGGTATTGCTTGCTGAAGACGATTTAAATATTAATGGCATTTCACCGCTTCTGGTTGTCCCTTCATTACCATTCCTCTTGCAAGCACAGAGACTAGATCAAAAACCTCGTGTTGAGTCACTGAGTTCATTGCCCTTACAGCTGGTCAGGTCCCAGGCGCCTGGCTTGGGAATTGTTTAGGAGCTTAGCTTTGTTTTAGGCCAGGCTTGCAGAGAAGTCTGTAGGAAGTGGAGATGGAGCACACATCTTTGCGTTGCAGAGTGTCTGTCACAGCGTGGAGGAAGAGCAATATGGGGATTATAATGGTACCTGACCCCTTACAAGGACTGTGAGAATAGGTACAGAATATTGTATGCTCTTTTCTTCCCCCTTTTTATTCTAAAAGCCTTGTCCCTGTGCTGTACTGTGACCAAACTCAGTCTTGCCGGAGCTTTGCAGTGGATGACTGCATTTGAAGCAGGTTGCTGGCTGCAGTATCTTTTCCAGAAGCACATCAGTGTTTGCAGAGTTAAATCGACTTACTAGTATGGAGCATTTACCCTTGTGTGGTGTCCTTGCTTATCCTGAGCTTTTGCAGTGGAAGCTGGTAGCACATCAGCTACTCAGCATTCCTGGGTAAGCAGGCACACACCTGGCCACGCTAATGATTACTCAGTGCCACTTAAATGCTGATCAGAAGTGAGGGCTGTATTTACAAAGTAAAAATTGCTCTAGTCTGAAGCACAGCTTGCAGTTGCAATGAACCTTTAGTGAGAGAGCCTGTAGTTACTGAAGGACAGAGCCAGAAGACAATTTTAAGCATATTTTAGGATCTCAAGACCAAAGGTGGTTATCTGTAGTGTTTTGCTTACTCACCACTGGCACTTGAAGCATGAAGAGTCAGTAGCTATCCTTGTGACTGATCTTCAAGACCTCTAAGCAACTTGCTCTCTGCCTTCTGCTTATGTAAGGACGTCTGGCTGACCATCCAGATACCCAGCTCCCACCCAAACTTCTTTCAGCACAAGAGAGTAGAAGTTGTCAGTGTGGAGCATGAATCTCCACACAAGGGCCTTGGTAATAGATGTTAGTTGGATTAGGATCAAAGTGTTTTTCTTCAGTGCTGGTGATGACCAGGTTGATAGTGTTCCCTCTCAGAAACAGGAGGCTCAGCCCCTGAAGGAATGATTTATGATCTTTATTAAGGACTATCCTGTATAAAGCCAAGCTAGTGTGAGGGCATATGCAATTGTCCAATTAAAGCAGCCTGTATGGACCGTGGTGAAATTCACCAGGCAAAAATGAAGCTCTGTAAGATTTTTTTCTTTGTTCCTAGTTTGTGCATTTCATTAGATGGAGAGAAATTAAATTCTTATCTAGGGTTCCAGGCTTAAGTCTGGTTTATGTCATATGTCTGTTTTATTTGTCCTGCTAGGTGTTAGCCTTACAGAAGAGTTTGAAACACTTGTGGTCTGTTCCCACAAGAGAATGTGGCATACTGTAGTAATGAAACTTTTTTATAATTGAAGATCTAAAATACTTTTAAAATTTTGCCTAAAAAGCTAATTCAAAATGAAACATTATATTTTCCTTTCAAGTGTGTTTTTTTCTTTTTCAGTAAAAGTGTGAAAAACAAACCCCACACATTTGAAACATAAAGACATTTTGCAATGACAAATGCTTTTCAAGTGAAAATTGCTGCAGAAAACCTTGTATGAATTCATAGGAACCTTAATCTGGTCCTAGCTATAACAGCTAATTAATCTTGGAATAAATATAGCATGAATATAGTAGAGAGGAGGCACAGTTATTAATTATTAATAGTTAACACTGTAAGGCTGGAAGATAAGTACTCAGGGGAAAATCTTTCCTAAAAATCAAATTGAAATATGCAAACAATATAGGGGTGGCTATTTTCAGAAGTACTAGCAGTGACTAGGTGTTTTTCTTGCCCTGACACTCAGACAGCACTTGGCACCTAATTGCTGTGTCTTTGAAAATCTTCACAAATTATAAAGTAACTGCTTAGTTTTCTGGGAAATTCAGTTGAATCGCCTACATGTTTGCACCAACAGAAGGTCACCACGGAAATCTGAGCTTCTAAAAACTGCCTGTCAGTTCTCTGACCTCCAAGTGAAAGTCTAGGCTGCTTAATTGCTTGTTTCTTTTCTATCCGTTTTTAACCCATGAAAATCAGGTCTTGGTGAAACATCTGTTTGATTCTGGACACATGAGCTAAATCTGCATTCCTGGGAGTTTGGTGCATGAGGCATTTGATCCATGTTTGCACAGCCTATTTTATGTGGTGCTCAGGTTTATTTCTCAGTCCCTGCTCCATTCACTTCTTGCCTTCCTTAATTAAATAAAGAAGATAATTGGATTAATTGTTCTGTTCAGTTTGCCCTTTTTCACTATTCATATGATGAATCATGAGGGTTTCATATTTGCATTTTTTTTTCGCCTTTGCTTTTTGTTAGAATAGGTAATTGACTTTTTCAAATAAAAGCTGACCTCGTCTGTGCTGGTATTTCAGCTTGGCCTTTCAAAGGGAAATATCAAGCAAATTGTGTCCTGCTCGTGCTAGATGAAAATAATGAAATACTTCTTAACTCTCAGCTCTCTGGGAACAGCACAGGACTGCACCTTGTCCAAGTTCCTCTTTTCTGTCTGAGTCTTCAGCTAGAATTGTCTGTATCCTGGTGGAGGTGAGGTGGGCATGTGAATAGGTTAAGGAAAGTAAATTTGCATATCTGTGTGACTTTACTGGTATCCTGTCTGATAATTAATTCTGGATTATATATCTATAAAGTACTGCAGACTGCAGCAGATTTCTTGAATTACTTTACCATTTTCTGAACAAACCTCACTGCCAATCCATTCACCATTCCTTCAGAGCAAGATGAAGAAAAAATGCATCTCTGTGGTTTAGAAAAGATTAAAACAAGGTAGACATTTCTGGTAAGCTGGTGACAGGCATTGTTTTCTTGGTGTTTTTTTCTTCTTCCCTACCCTCCAAAAAGAGATGTACTGGTAGAGGGAAGAGGAAGATTTTTATTTATTTATTTATTTTGTTAGTTGGTTAGGGCTTGGGGTTCTTTTTCTCTTTTGTTTGGTGGATTTTTTTTTTTGAGTACCAGTGTTCTGTATCAGTCTCAAAGTGGCAAGCAAGTTTCAAACAGAAATACATAATAGGGGTTATCTCCAATATTGCTGTTAATTGCTGTGACAATTTCTGAAAAGCCACAGAAGTTTGGAAATCTTCATTCCAAGGTATTTTAATATTACACGTTTTTTACAAATGCTGTTTTCTTTTTGCAGTATATTATAGGGTTTTTGAGATAGAATGAAAAGGGTTAAAATGCAACCCCCTTGGTCCAAGGCCCTCCAGTGTTGATTATGCTTATTAAAACTGAATAGTATGCTTTTTGACCAGCTGCTTCTGCAGCACAAATCTCATTTTAGTGTGGAGATTTTTTTGCTTACGGGAAAAATCCTTGTACAAATGCTTTTGGCTGTGGTCAGAAGTGGTGCTTCAATATCAGCATGTTCTTTTGTCAATCAAAACATCCTCCTGAACGGTTCAGCTAGTGTTAGCAGGAGTTGTGCTAAGGCTCTTAACTGAAATGTGAGCATAGCTTTTTGTCATGGAAGCATCTGAGTTTATTTTCTAGGAGAATAAAAAGTGATTTTTTTTTTCGATTGCAGTCCTTCTCTGCAAACTTAAAAACCACCTGGTGGGCCTGGTGGGCATCCATATCTCCCCATTGTGCATTGACTATCCATAAAGTAAACATTTCATGGAAAAGTATGTTCTTTTCCCTTTCAGATTTTTAATTTTTCCTAGGAAACACAACATTGCTCTTTTCTGAGGGTACTGAGTGAGGGTACAGTATTGATAGATACTTTAGTTATTGGGACTGTAAAAGACAGCAGTAACAAACAGATGTTTACTTTTCTGAGTAGTCTGTCTTGTTCATTATGATCATTCTTCTGGAAAAAATGGTTGAAAGTGTAAGACTGAAATGTCCACTGCAAATTAATCAGTAGAGCATGACCTCTTTAAATTTGTATGTGAAATATTTGTCTTATATTTGTGTCAGCTACACTTTACAAATGTGGTAAGATCAAGTACGTTTGCACACTACAATTGTAGTATTATAACTGCTTGGAGGTGGTTTTTCCAGTTTGTGTGCCTGGTGAAGCAAAAATCCCACTTCCTATTTTTGGTACCACATACATCTTCAAGGATGTTGTTGCCTCTGTGATCTTTATTAACCTCTGATCTTTGCTTTGCCTTTCCAGCACTGGCTTGAGCCCAACAAGTCCATCTTCAAGCAAATGAAATGTAAGTGTTGAGAGCTTGTGTTTTAATCTGCTTTTGAAATGCCCAAAGGTTTTTCTATGCTCCCATGCAGTAATTTAGAATGTACTTTATTTATTTCCTGGTGGAAAGAGGCCTTTCATGTCCTATCTACTAGAAAATCCATGCTACCCTCATTTCACTTCTTTTTTTCCCCCACAACTCTGCACATCAACAGCTTTCCTTTACTGTGCAAGGCAGGAGACAGCTGACATTTGTGGAGCAGCAGATCTGGCAAGGAGAAGACCTGTGTGTTCTGTCTCTCTAAGTCAGCTATAGTCAGTCACTGGAAGATGGAGTGTGACAATCTGCAGTGTTGTTTGTGTTTGCTTGTTTGTTGCTGCTGTTGTTGGTGGTTGGTTGCTTGCTTGCTTTCCACAACCCCTTGCTTCCTGCCAACACAGAACGTTAGTTTTAAGATCATTGCTGCAGCCAAGTAAACTCGGGTGCTATCACCTCATTTGAATTGTCTTTTTGACATGCTCTGATCTGGCTCATCTTTTTCATCAAATGGTCCAACTGTGAGAACTTCATTAAACAGACGTACTTTGATATTCAGAAGATTACATCCAACAGCAGAAGAGAGTGTTTATTTTGCTGTTCCTGAAGACTTGACCTAGGTCACTGGGAGTTGTTTAATAGAAGTTGTCTCTTGACTTAGTTTATGAAATGAAGGAGAATTTTACATACGTACCCCTTTGTGTGCAATTCCATTGTGTTTTAAGCATGAATACAAGGCATCTTTTGTATGGGAGACTGTTTATTTTAAAATGAGATGACGTTAAAGAGATTGTCAGATGTAAAAACAAGCAAACAGAAAACCCCCTAGGTGCTGGCTGGATGACATGGAATACTTCAAAAAATTCTTCCACTAATGCAATAACAACATATACTGCAAGATGGGTATATGTGTACATATAAGTGTGCACACACGTGCCTAGCATATTCAATGTGAACTGTGTCTAGTGTTTAGGTAGCTGGAGTGTTATGCAGTTTGCATAGCAACAAATTCAGGAACTCTGCCAATAGATGCACTGAGTGTGTTTTCATTTATCGAAAACAACTCTATCTGCATATAGATGTTGCCTAGATATGATCGATGGTAGTCAATAAATTCCATAGATGCTGTGATGTGGTGGGCTTATCAGAGGGCTTGTGTGGCTTTTGTTGAAGACTCCTAATCAAAACTCTGAAAATGTGTAGAAAGAAGCAAAATAAAGTGCAGCTAATATGAGGTTATCAACAACAACAGAAAATTAGAATTAGAGGCCAACAAAGGTGTTTTGTTATCATCCTTACATTTAGCACACAAATAAAATTAAATGTGTTGTTGGCTTTTCACGAGCAACTTCAGTTTAATGCTGCATAACTTTATTTTTTGTCACAGATGACGAACTTCAGTTGCTACCATAAAAGGTGCTTTAAGGAAACAAAACAGGGACATATATTTTATATAAATGTGTAGCACCCACTTAGATTATGGCTAAATGTATCTTTCCCTACCACAGGTTTCAAGGACGCTTTTGTAAGCGTTTCGTATCAGGAACCTCTCAATTTATTTTTCTAAAAATATACTATGTAGTAGAATACTAAACAATTTCTAAAGGCACACAAGGTAATTCATATTTTGTCTAAAAATATTCAATTCACTATGAAAATATTTAGATTCAGAAGCTAGTTCATAAATTACCAATATTAATTTAAAACACATCACCGTCTCAGGTGACCTAAGTGAGTACTGAAATTAGCAGCTGGTGGAAAGCGAAAACTGAAGCAGTGAAGTGGCTGGTTAACAGAACATACATTATGTATATCTGACTTCTGGGAGAAGTAGTGGCAGAAAGCTGTTCACAGTGAGCCTATTAGATGGAGGCTTCCTTTTCTTTCCTCGCCATTAAGGAATTCAGATGACAATGAAATGATCTGTTTTGTAAGAACAGATATTCATTTCCTCTGATGCAAGAGTAGTTTGTATTTAATACTAATGATTTAAAATATTCTAAATTCAATTGCATGCTTTGATTTACATATGATTACAAGGCACTTGGATACCTGCAGCAAAAACAGAGAAATGCTGCATGCCTGATCTCAGCTACCATTTGTGGAGGACTTATTTTCCCCTACTCACTAACAAGTTTTGCTGTGTAATTACTCATACAGCCTTGTGTTTTCTGTCTTCACTGAAATGATTTTGTCCTAATGTGATGTGTAAATCCTAGCTTAGTGCCTCAGCCATTTTTGCTACTAATTTTGCATGAGAGGGGGAATTTTAGTCTCTGAGAAGTGTCCCGAATGACAACCCATCTTGTTTGTACTGTCTGAAGTCAGCTGATGGCTGGCTATTAGGAACAGTGAGCACCGTGCTTCCAGAAATGCATTTAAAAGTTCCCTATAAGGTTACCTAAGGTACTTGCATCTTTGTAGATAAAGGTCTTTTTAAACCAGTTTGTGTTCTTTGCATACTGCTTTTTTTTTTTTTTTTTTTTTGTACTGTTATTCTCCCCCTGATGTTGGCAATAAAGCACCTCTCTATTTGGCTATCTTCTAATGCTTTTGTATTTTTTTTTAGTGTCTGGAAACGTCTTGGTGTAAGTCCTACTTGTCACTTCAGCAGTAATGTTTAAAAAGGACAATTTTTCCATCCTCTCTCTCTCATCCTTCCCTGCCTCTCCCCCCAGCCCCCAATTCATTTTTAAGGTTAATTTGTATAATAAGAATGAAACTCTCCTGTGACATGGGTTGTGGGAAATATCCAAGTATATGGGTTTTGTTTCTGATGACAGTGGAACAGGATCAGTTTTGTTTCTCTGAATTCAAAACGTACATTTTTCTTACTGTCTTACATCTCAGATTATCTGAGAAAGGAGTGCAAGAAGGATATTTGTCTGTGTCAGGCCACTGGAATTTGCTAAGAAATGTAAATTTCCTTCATCTCTAATGCTGTTGTCAAATCAGTGAATAGCTGGAATGAACCAAGGAAAACGAGAATGAAGGCGTAGAGATGGTCTGTGCAAAACTTTCAAACCGATTCTTAAACAAACTCATAATTAGTTTTTCATGCCTCAGTACAAATCTAAAAAATAATTTAACCAAATATGTTGTTTGTAAATTCGTGCATAGTGAAGACAGGAAGTTTCATGTGATTATTTGGGCACTAACCTGAGTGCCCTGTATTCTTTATCTTTGACCCCATGCATATTTAATAACACGATTTGAAGCATTTTCATAACTGGTTGGTGAAAATCCACCTTGCCCTGTGTTGCACTATAACTAATTAAGTACAATGAGGAAGATACCACAGTTAGAGGTTTGTGATTGATCAGGTATCTCTTAAATATAAAATAAAAGCATGGGGTAGTGTTTTGTCTTAGACGTGCTCAGCCAGTGGTCTGGATAAACATCTGATTCACGTGTTAAGGGAGGAGGTATGTAGAATTATCAACACACGTCTTAGGGTTCCCCAGAGGTCCTTCTGCAGCGTCAGTGAACATGAAGACAGTTTGAGTGTAAAAGATTATTATTATTTTTGTTAATGAGCAGTAGCTTTTGGTAGGATAACGTAGTTCAGAGACTCTGTAACATCAAAGAGCGATACAGGAAGTTTTCTGCCATAAAACAAACAGCACTGCCAGTACAGATCTTTGCAGAAGCTAGTGTTTATGCTGGGTGAAAAGCAGGTTGTTAAAAACAAATCCTTCCCAGAAGTGGCAGCTGAGAATTTTCCATCCTTTTTCCTCTGTTTCACACTTCTAGAACTTCAATCAAGGTGTTCACTATCTTTTAAACATATATATTTTCTCTTAAATATTTTTTCCTCTGTTGTTTCAGGTTGCCTGTCAGCGAAGGAAATGATAGTATGAATGTGTAGTTTTTCTTAGGCTTATCATTCCCTGTAAGTGTTTCACATACATAAAAGACTTAAATGATTTAGGAGCAATTGCTTAAAAATAGATGCACCTGAAACTGAGTTCCTTGCACACTGGTGTCTATGCCAAGGGGTATCACTCCCACATCCCTCTTTGTTTTGTTTTTCAATTAAGAGCTTGTTACTGGCTAGTACATTGGATAGTTTGTTTTAGTCAAAGGCAACTGAAATATTAAAAACATACAATCAGTTGCCACAAAAAAATCTTCCACACTGTGTGTACTGTTCCTTCATGAGAAGCTAGGTCATGCTGTCAAAGGTTTCAGCATTTGACGTAACTTGAGTAGTTTTATTCATTCTTTGCCTTCATCTCCTGTGTGCTATTAACACACAAACTGGCAAACTAACAGCCCTATTGTGACAGAGTTTGCAGTCAGTACCATTCTCTGCACTAAAATCCTTTGAAATGACTGTAATTGTGAATCTTTTTTAGTGAGAAAGCAAAGCTTGTGATGGTAGGATATCCTTATAAAGCCTTGGGCATTTCACTGCAACAGCTGCTCCTTATCTGACAGATAAAGGACCACTCTGAGAGAAAAGGCTTATAGGTATTATAACCCTAATTGTATTCAGACTGGTTCGGTGTTGAAGAAACATTCTTCTAAAAATTGAGTTCTGTTTTGGGAAGGTTTGTTTTTGTTAGTGTATCCACTTTAATGTGTGAGTAAGAGGTAGAAAGTAATTTTAATTTTGAGGAATTGAGGAATTGTCTGATTTGACAATCTTATTTCTTGAT
Source organism: Anser anser (assembly GCF_964211835.1). NCBI lineage: Eukaryota > Metazoa > Chordata > Aves > Anseriformes > Anatidae > Anser > Anser anser. The sequence goes on from NC_139723.1 coordinate 44,605,406, forward strand.
CTGATGCAATATGTTGCCTGTCTTGCTTTCCACTACAAGAATACAGAGAATGAAAGAATGTCAGGTTCTTTTGTGTGTTTCTCCAGTGCTGTAAAATCCATAACATAAAGGCCTTAATAAACACTTACATATAGTCATCAGAGGTTTTGGAGGAACATTAGGTTTATGATCCATTTTTAAATTAAGATGGGGAGGAAAGTGGATAGTTGCATGCATTCTCACTTTCATGTTTCAAATGTTCATTGTTTGTGGCTTGTTGTGTATTTGGGGAAAGCGGACCAGACAAAGAGAATCCGCTGTTTCTTTCTGTAATTGAAGGGTACCACATTGTAACACATCTGGAGATGAATTGGATGGCTGGGGTCACGTTCTTTTCAATATTTCACATTGCAGGTCAGGATTGTGCTGTTCGTGTGGGTGTTGCTGAGAAAGGAAATCTATTTAGCAAGCTGCAGCAGCCTTGTTTTGCTTTCCTTGCTGCTCTCCTGAGGAGGAATATTGTTACAGAAGCCTGAGTCTAGGAAAACGCTTGCAAAGCCTTCAAACTGTCTTGCCCAATCTCCTGCATATCTGTGTATTTAAGTATAATTCTGTCATATACTATCCTCCTGCTACAAGTACAACATTTCTATTATAAACGTAGCTGGTGACTGATTGTGGGCTGTTGGTACAGTGTATGCTGTCCTTTTCTCCCTATGATACTCTTTGCATGGGGACAGCTGTTGCTTTTCTGCAGCTACCATATACCAGCAGAGTTTGGCTCTTACACCATTTTCCCTTTTTTTATTTTATTATTTTTTTTAATTTTTACCACAGCCAAAGTTTGTCATTTCACTGACATCCAAAAATTTGGGTAAAGTTCAGCACATTTTTATTGTCTTGTGGTAGGCTTGTACTGGGTAGGGCCTTGCAGAGCTATGCACTAGCTGTTATTATTTCTGCATCCCTGTTTCAAGCACAAACTAGTTTTAAATCTGTCAGGAGATTTAATAGTCTCCTTTTCTTTTTTTTTTTCTTTTCTTTTTCCTGAGGAGTATCTCCTATTCGTTTAATACAAGTTAACTTTTCTATCAAGTTTTGTAAATGGATCCATATTCTGAAAGGACAAGTTTTTCTCCCTTACTTAGTTGTAATAAGGCTATTAAGAAAAGACAGAATCATTTAAAATTACATACATTATCTTTCACTTTTTCTGTGCAATATGATTTCTTCGTACATTGTTCGGTGACTGTCTTCCTTCCTGGGACATTGAATTCAGTTTACCTTCTAGTTTGCCACTACAGGGCAGGAAGGAGGTAGCAATGTTGTCTGTTTCACAGCCAATTTCCAGTCACTTTAAGTCAATGCTGCAGTCACATCTAAGCCAAAGCCCACAGAAAGCATTCTTAGTGCTTCTCTTGCCTTCAGTGGCCTTGTCCAGATTTGATTACCTTGAATGTTCAGACCATGCCTAGAGAACACTTAAGGCTTTTTTCTCTTTCTCCATTACCTTTTGTTGCTGCTTCCTTGCTTTCTTTTTTATCTGCCCTTTTCATCTCTCACTCCCCATCTCTTCTGATATTCCTCCCCGTGTCTCAAATAAGTTATTTAAACAAGAAAAAAAAGAAGTGAAATCAACTTTTTTTTTTTTAATTGAGGCTCACTGACCATATTAAGAAAAAATGTATTATGAAGCCTTTCAAGGCTTCATAATATTTTATCTTCAAAAGCAGTTGAACCCTCCAAAGGATAAGAACCATAACAGAAAATGTAATACATTTTTATTTTCTGTTGCTTTTATATATACCATGGAATGATGTGATACCCACAGATGTGTTTCTGGAAATTTGCAGCATGCAGGTAAATACTGCAGCCAAAGTAGCATCAGTAATATCAGGATTGTTGAACCAATTACTACTTGTAGTTTTGCACAAGCCAATGAGCTAGTAAACTTGAGAAGGTGCTAGAGTAAAATTTTCTAGTAGCTTAGTAATTACTGATAGATTACAATAAGTAAAACATAATTCTGTTTCAACAGTTTTCTTCTTCCGTTATCGCTATTTTTGGTCTGTACTTTTGTTCCACCTTTTCTTCTTTTCCTTCTGTAAAACCACCATCTCTTCCAAGATTCAGGAAGGTTAGACTGCCTCTGTGCCTTGAATATACATTAGGACTAAAGGACTTTTAAAACTAACTAGAATATTTTGTATCTATACTTCACTATGATATAAAGTTGCATAAATACTTTCCTTAAAAATAAAATAATTTAAAAAAGAATGAAAACTTGTTAAGAGTCTATACATATTGAGAACTACTGTAACTGTGTGTAGAAACTTTTGTATGTTAAATATTTTAATAAAAGGTTTATAATGCTACACTTGTGTCTCTAGGACACTTTCCCAAATGAGTGCAATGATTACATATTTCCATTTTATTTGAAGCCTCAGTTCTTCCTCTTTTTCTGGCTGTCTAAAAATGACGGTGTTGGTCAACGTTTTGGTAGAGTCTGCTTGTGCTGCTGGCAGAGCCGAGGCCCTTGCTGCTGGGACAGCAGTTCTGCCTTTGTGCTTGATCTATCCTCATGCTCTCTAATGAGTTTACCTGCAGGCTTGAGAGTTACCATGGCTTGTATAATAGAGCTGTGGCTTTTCTCCCCACACCATTTACTTTTTGAAGATGCAATATTTTTCTTCTCATTTCTCACTGAAATCTAGAACATGAGTGTTGTCAGGCTACAGATTGCTCTGAGGGCTTTTCCTACCTCTGTATCGTGCCTGATTTGATATTTTTAAGATCTCTATTTTCACACTTCTTTTATCCTATTACGATTGTGGCAAGATTCCTCTTTATTAGAATAATGGTCTTTTGTTTGCTTTCAACCCCATCTGTAATCACCAAAAGATAACTGGCTTAGGGTTAGATAATATCTTGAATACAATCAAAGATGCAACAGTAGGATGTAAAGCTGTGTAAAGTGAAATCTTCTGTTACTGTGATAGTCTTTCTCTTTTTGCTTTATTTTTTCTCTTTCTCTCTTTCCCTCTGTCTCCCCTCTCCTCTTCCCCTTCTCTTTCCCTTCCCTTCTCCTACCTTCTCCCCTCTCCCCTTCTCCTTCTCCCTCCCTCCCTTCCTTCCTCCCTTCCTTCCTTCCTAGAAATGAAAGTATATTTAAGGCCTAATACTGATAAGTTAGCTGAGGAGTAGGTAATGTAGTATTATTAAATACCGGTATCAGAAACAGTCCTGTCTCTAGCTTACTTAGCCAAAATTAATTAATGGGTTCTTCCATTTTGTTGTCTGGGCATTATCATTACCAGGAATAACAGTTATTCATAACACCTTCATACCTCATTGTGATCAGACACAAATGTTTCCTATTTATCATTTGCCAAAAGAAAAGGAGGAAGGAAAAAACAAACAACAAAAATACACTCAAAATAGCAGTCCAAATGGTTTTTTTTTCATACTGCTTGGATCAAGCAATAAGCCCTGTGAGGTGCAAAACCATGTATAAATTGCTTTGCACAGGCTGTCAGTATTTTGCATGTGCTTTAGCCTTTGTCATTTATTCAGTTCTTTTCATACACATAATATGTATTGGTTTTGTTTGATTCCCTGCCTAATTCTTCAAAGCTGACCTTCACACGGACTTTGTGAGAGGCAGTTCCTTCAGAGTGTCTGAGACAGTGTTGTTTGCTACAGTTCTCATGCTTTTTTTTTTTTTATAATCTTTCAGCTCATCCACCATATACCATGTGCTTTAGAGTGAAATTCTACCCACATGAACCCTTGAAGATTAAAGAAGAGCTCACCAGGTATTTTTTTTTTTGTCTGTACATTTTTAACAAGTCTGTTTTTAACAAGTTAACATTTTAACATTTTTTAATAAGACTGCTTGTTGCGTAGGCTAGGGTTCTCATCATTTATGATAAAATGTTATAGCAGACAGACATTTGCACTACTGATAACCTTTTTTATTTATTATGATAACTATGAAGATTTAAAAGCAGCTTAAGGGGACTTTTCCTAACATACAGAGAAATAGTGAGACTGTTGCAGAACTTCCAGGAAGTGGCAATGATCAAATTGCTGGGCAAGTATTATGCTGAGCCTCGCACTTAGAAGGATTGTGGACTTTATTAAGTTTCTTTTGTTTCTGAGATTTTCTTTTATTGTGTGTGTGAAATAAACTGTGAAGTTTAATTCAGTAGCGGCTCTATCTTTTTTAACAGGAACACGATTTTTTTTCAAATTGAATTTTTGAATTGAAGTGTCTGTCATTAGGACCAGGAACAATATAGTATTTCTAAAGCATGGATGGAATTTAGAAAACTGATGTAGAAGTGAAACGTTTGTATATTTTTAAAGTATAGCTACTGTAGAGGTTAAGAAGACTTGTTGCTTACATTGGAATTCTCCAGTGTTTTGAAAACACACCTGTGCGATAGACCAGATGTACTTAATAAATGGGATTTTTGTCCTTCCTGCTAACCATTTTGAATATTCTGTTGCTCCAGATATTTTTCAAGAAGAGCACTGGGCAAAAATGTAGGGAAGTAACGGCTATTTTTACCTCTGCACCAGCTGTGCAGAGCTGTATGTCTGTCATACCACATTGTTAGTCAGCAGGACACACTGCTAACTAATAAGTGTGTGTTGCAGAAGTACAGAGCAGTGGAGCACTTGTTGCTTTGAGCTCTTCATTGATGCTTTCCCCAAGCCCTGCAAATTCTTATGCTCACAAGTCACTTTGTGAATGGGAGCATTCCCACTATCCCTGGTCTCATAGTGAAAGTTTCAGGAACAGCTTGCATTCTGCTGAATGGTAAGTTTACAGTTTGTATAGAGCAGCTGGAACATGCTGTTCATATTATGGCTGTTTATCTTGGGTGAAGTACTGAAACTGTTTAGCTGAGGGAACAGGTTATAACCCAGGAAGTTTAGGGATTTTCATTATTTGTATTTGTCCTTGAATGAATGTTTTACTTTTTATGAGCTGTAGTTTAAATCTTCTTGGAAGGTATAGACTTTTCTCATTCAAGAGCCTTAATTGATTGATTTTTTTTTTTTCTTCTGACTGCTTGGATACCCTCCCAGCAGAAGTTTAATGAAAATGCAAAGCACCTTGTGTTAGCTCACTGAAATGTATTGTGCTATCGGTACATTTTAGTATCTCCTGGAACACTTCAAATTGATTTTTAAAGTCAAGCTACTGTTTAAAAATATTTTATGGACTTTTATTAGAGGTAATACTATTAAGGTACTAGACAACCTTAAAAAGGAGAAATAACTCTCTTTTCATATGTTCACCTAGTGCACATGACTTGTTTTTGCATTTGATCAGCTTTATAGTTTCCTAATGTTGCTATTTGTAAAGCTTTGCTTGACGTCCAAATTTCCAAGGTCTCTTACGCAATAATAAGGTATGGGAAATACTCCTGAAATTGCTAAAGCAGAAGGTCAGATTCAAGATGATGCTCTAAATTGGCTGGAGTTTTTTTTTTTTTTTTTTTTTTTTTCCCCTGAGTTGAAACAATTGGTGAAACTCAAGGAGAAGAAGGTCAATTAGTATTTGACAGAGGGCAGTCATGAAACCTTGACAACTGGTTGACTGTTTGGTATTTTTTTTTTTCTTTGGTGGTAGGGTTTGGGGCTTTTTGTTTCCTTTTTTTTTTTTTTTTAGGACCTCTGTTCTATTCATATGTTCCTTTCAATGTATCCTTAAGATGGTTGGAAAATAAATTAATAATATTGTCACCCATTGACTTAAAAGCCATCTGTACTTTATAGCTGTATGTATGGTCAGGTGAGTCACAGTAAAAGTGCTTTACATTTCTCGTAGTGTGCATGCCTAAATGTATCACAGAGCTGATCTCTTCCTTCTTCAGCTGTGTAGAATCTGTTGGTCTGTAGTCCCCATTTAGATGGTGAAATTAAGAGACGGTAAGACTCTTCCTGCCACATAGTCATACTGTTTTGTTCAGAATATTAATTAACTCTGTCTGAATTCCACATGTGGATTACTGTTGGTGCAGTCTTTGTAAAAGCTTTATAGGAATAAATCTTTAATAAAGCATCTTAGAGACATCAGGGAGATGTGTAGATATTTTAAAAAGCTGATTTTCTTGCTATTCAATGGCAATATTTAATATAAGAAAAACATATTCAGTATGTGAAGCTGTGTATATGGGGTTAATTGTGTAATTTCTGTGAAAATATTATAAAATAGAGAAATAGTACTATGGATTCGGACACCCCTAGCCGGAAGAAAACTGAGCATTCATCTTCTCAGACTACTACTGCTGCTTCATTTCTATTCTACCTTGGGTAGGCTAGACTGTAATCCTTGAGGTAGTGTATTGTTTTCCATTGGGAGTGTTTTCAGGAAATTACAGTGGAAAAAGACCTATCTGAAGTCATCCCTCTGTCTGCAATATTATAGAAAAGAAACCATGAGAATCTGAAAAAGTGTGTACATAGTGGCCAGGAATGCCTTGGGCAAAGCATCAAGCCATGTGCTTGCCTGTCACTGCGTTTAGTTCCACTGTTCAGGATGTGTGAGAATATTGTCAGTCACATTATACCATTCCAGCTGCTTACTTTCATCTTCTTTCATTTTAATTAATGATCACTTCTATAGCTATGCTTTTGAAATAAAATCAATGCTTGCCCCTGGATATTAAAGCACTTGGAGATACAGCGTTGCTGAATCAGAAGTTCTGTGAACTCAGACACTAAGGATAACTAAAGAATTCAGGACAAATTTTCAGCATTTTGCTGGAGACGTAGGCTCTGTGTGGTCCTTGATCAGTGTGTTCTCTAGAGTTGGCTAATGTTAGGATTTCAATCCAAAAGTTAACTTCATTAGCCACGGGGATTGTTGCCTTGAGCTGTCTTGTTTCTGTAATAACAAACTATGTGAAACCTGACCTGTCGACAAACCAGACAACCTGTCTTAATGCACTTGAACGTTTAACTTTCTTAACTTATCCCTTTAATTTGTGTTAACATGGATTTAAATGGTCGGTCCTTGATTTTGGAAATACTGCTTCCTCAAAGGGGCAGTGAGGCCACATCTGTTTGAAACCACTTTGAGGAAGACTAAAACCACACTTTTTCTGTAAGAATCAAACTATTCAGGTAGTTTTCCCAAAGTCTTTTAAAAAATGTGATGAGAAAGTGGCAAAGATTTAACATATTTTGCTCAAATGGGCAGGCCTCTGAATTTAATTCAGGAGCACTGGAGGGTCAGCAGGTTACAACACAAACAGTGAATATAGATTTTTGAATGGTTTGTGTAATATTTTAAACCGAGAAGCACTCAGTCTTACTGAGAAGAGTGGAGGTCTTGTGTACTGCGGACATCTCTGAGGGGTTGACTTCTGCCTTGTGTAGAATCTGGAGAATGTCGGTCTTTTCTGAGTGGTGCATTTGTGGCTTTCTGTCTCACATTATATAATAGTATTATTGGTGATATGAAGTCAGAGCAAAGTTCTTCAGCTTGGGAAAACAGCATTTAACTGTTTTCACTGAACATCCTTAATGAAAGGAATAACTACTAGTTTTAAGTAGGCAACAGCACCATAACAAGCACGTTGGCACATCTCTCTTGTTCTCTGCCATACTTACACGTAAAACATAACTTCAGTCTCTTTTCTCATTAAATCAGCATCTGGTCACAGCCTGTTTTCTAGATGACACTCCACAGGGCTGGGGTAGAGACCTTGAATACATATGCATATACTTTCTTTATTGCTGCTAATTTTGCTCTTCTCCTTACTTCCTTTTACTTCATCTTTTACTGCAGTCAGAACATTGTAGTTGTTTTTTTGCACAGAAGATGATAAGCCTGGGTCAGGAGAGCACTGTTTTCTTTAGCCATGTGTACAGAATCACATACAGAAATACTAACATGATATTCCAGGGTTCATTGTAATGGTTAATATTATTCTGGCTCAACAGGCAAAGACGTAAAGTTGCCATGAAAGGAACTACAGAGGCCATTCAAATCCACTGTATGCACAGCATCCCAACACCCTCTGCAAGGCACAGATGTTTTTGCTCTGTGCCTCTCTTCACTGTTCTTTGATCAGAGGTCAGAGCCCTGGGAGGGTCCACAGCTGTGAAAGCATGAAATGCTGCACGTGAACAGAATAGGAACAGCTGAGGGAGTATGAGCAGATGGATCCATTGACCCATCACACTCGGGCACAGATTTTTACTGCTTACTTCTTTTCAGTGTTCTTGTTTAGGTAATAAATAAACCGGTGTTTGTTCTTTTTTATGTAATAAAGCAGCCCAAGGCCTCGTGCCTTCTTGTCTCTAAATCCCTACATTATACCGTGTATGTATAATTAAAATGAGAAAATATGAAGTCATTTGAGGGCCCAAAGGAGTGATGCTACAGATAATACTGTATCAACAGTAATCCATGATTATTGTAGAAAAAAATGAGAACTAGAAGGGGGAATGGGTGAGTAGCTGGTGGAATTAACCAAAGATGGATTATTTCATCTAGCTGTCATCATGCATTTTTTTCCTAATCCATGTTTCATAATCCAAGAAGTAGTTCTTCAATCACTAGACTGTCATAAAACAGTGTAATAGGTACTTTGGTACAAGAAAAGCAGATGAAAAGTGCTTAACTGGAAATCATACAAAATGACAAAGACGGGGCATATAAACATGGCAAATTAAAGAGCCCTGAGTGAGCTAGCCTGGTCAAGCAAGAACAAACTGTACAGCTGCATGCATGCAGGGATTGACTACCCTGTCACAAACAGCTGTATTCAATGCTGCTTCACACTGGAAGAACTTGTGCTTTCTCCTCCAGATTGAGGAGCTAGTTGGGGCCAGTAGTCTTCCTTTAGATTGCTAATGCTTCAGTATCGAGCCATTTAGTATTGCAGTAAGTTCATCCTTCCAAAGATGAGCTGATATTGGGTAGAGCTGTGCTGCTGAACCCCATTCCAGATATAATTTAGGAATACCTCTACCTCCTTGGGTGCCCTTGTCAGCTCTTCTGAAGACATGTGGTGGTAGATATTCTGATGCTGCTGCAAGCCCACTTCTCTGTTTTGGCTTTACAGAGGTAATTAGCAGTTGTCAAGTGAGTTTTTAGTTTTAATAGTATTGGATTCACAATCAGATAAAATACCATAGGACTTAAAGATCAGTGAGCGTTGTTAATAAGAGTACTTAGTACTCGCAGGCTTGCATTTAGCATTCAAGGTGGCAAAAATAAATTAAAAAAAAAAAAAAAAAGGAGGATTTTTTGGTGAAGCTTGTGCCTGTGCATGAAGGAGAGCTGAGAGGTTCGTAGTTCCTCTTGTGTCTCAGTGGAGAAGGCAGGAGAGCTGAGAAGATGCAGTTCTGTTTTGGAAGCCTGCAGAGAACAAACTATTCCTGTGCTGTGTTGAGGCTTTTATGTACCTACTTTTCAAAACAACGCTGCCGCCTGTCCCTTACTATTTCTTTGTCTTCTTTATTCATTATTTAATTAATTATCGTGTAGCAGTAACGTTTTTCCCATATAGCCAATGCTTTTAAGCAGCTGACTGGTACAGCAGTGTTTCACACTTTTTCCAATTCCCAAGGAAAGACCATGCATAGTAATGCAGACGCTGACCAGCTCTGCAGCCAGGACAAGCCCATGTATTGCTAGATCCAGGTAGCAGTTGTCATTTTGACCACAGAAATGAAAAGTTAGAGATTACTGCAAAGCTGTCATTCAAGTCATGTTCCCATGATGTTCCCATGCCCACCCCAGGCAGAAAATGGACTATTTCTTTCTGAGGGAATAACTTTATTTATTTTTTAATAAGTAATACTGCTGGTTCAGACTTTTCTGATGATTTTTACCGTCCAGGAATTGCACAGGTTCAGTATGGGGTTATGGGATGCTGCTACACTTTTTTTTTTTTAATTTAGTTCTTAACATTAAAACAACTTTCCACAAAGCATACAGAAAGGTGTTTGTCCTTTCTACAGATGCTTGTTAGTACAAAAGACATGCAGTTACCCAAATATGGTAACAAAGTATATCCTACTAGTTTTGTTTTTTTGATATTTGTGGGTGGATCATACATTTGACCTTTTCTTAGTAAGAGAAATATATTGTTTTTTCTCATGTTTGAAAAAAGTTCATGTTTTGAAGTCATGATGGCTATGTCCCTAGCTTCTAATTCTTCTTATTTGGCTTATGACTGATCAGGTGAATTGTAGGGCTGACTGCTGTACTAACATCACTGTGGCATACTTATTAATGTGTGTGTTGTACAAAAGTTTTGAGGGGTTTAAGCCACTGCAGTGTGAATAAAACTTTCATATTTTTTCAGAAAAACAAGAAAGTAGATAGATGATCTTCCCCCCATCTGCATTCACTAAAGTCAAGCTTCTAGAATTGTTCTATTAGGAATTTTAACAATTTAATTCCTACCTATTCATTTTAGTAAATTTCTTTTTCTGGATCCGTTACTCATGAATTTGTTTAATCCTTCCTTTTTTTGGACTTAGTAGTACTGTTTTGAATTGACAGCCTCCTGTGGCACTTAGAAAGTACCTTACATAGCAGGTAGTGGACTTTCACTGCCTTAAGCAATCCCTTGATTGCACTGACTTTCCCCAGCTCTGGTGTTGCAGGACTTGGCAAGTAGCAGTTCTTAATTCACCTTTCCCACTGCCTTTGTGATTTTGTAAGACTCAGTCTTACTTCACCTCGGTCACTGTCTCTCCTTGCAACGAAAGTCTCTCCTTGCAAGGAAAGCTCTATCCTCTTGCTCATTTTAGTTGTTCTCTTTATCAAGCTCATCTGTATCCCCTGTAGGATGCAGGGGCTAGAGTCTAGGTATAGCATTTAAAATGTGATTACATCAAGGCTTTAAATAGCAACAAAACACCCTTCTGTCTCGTTCTGAGTGTTTTCCCTAATGAAGTTCAACATTTTATGTTTTTTTTTTTTTTTTTTGGTCTGCAGTTGCACACTAAGTTGGTGATTTCAGAGACCTGTTTGTGGTAACTCCCAGAGCTATCTGTCAACTCTGCATTTTGTCAATAGCACGTAGAGTGATGACTTTCTTTAATATATAAGATAACAAAAAATTCACAAATATTTGTAAGTAGACAAGTAAATTTTTTTCTTTTTTAAAGAATATATTTTTTCTATTAGTCTTGCTATATAGATGGCAGTATAAAGCAAAGAACAGATGTTCTCTTAGTTGTAGTATTAGTTACTGGCATGTAGTAATTAGTGCTTAGGTTAGATTCATAGACCTTGGCAGGAAACTAGAGCTCCTGCAGTGTAACTGATTCTGTCAACTGTAGAATCTGTAACTGTAAAATTAGTGTCCAGAAGAATGTTCATAAAGGGCTCATAAATTCTTCTGGGAGACGAGGCCACCCGATCCAGGAATACTGTAAATATGGGCATTTGCACTCTGCTACTCTGCACCTGAGTATGCACTGTAGCATGGGAAAGAGCAGTACAGTCAAAGCCAGACACCATGCTGAGATAACAATTTTTTGAAACATTGCTGGATCTCTTAAGACAACTGTGTCTGTTGGCTGGAAAGATTGTGGGAACACTGGGAGAAATGCCTGCAACTGGAATAAAATGAGTGTAGTGACTTGAGCACAAGAAAAAAAACCAACACTGTGTGGACAAACCACAGATTTTGATTATGGGAAAGATTTCTTTCCTCATTGAACAATTTAAAATAGGTAAAAACAGGCAGTTAAACAATTAGAAACATGGTTTCTGTGGGTCAAAAATACTGCCTGAAAACAGGCAGTTAAACAATTAGAAACATGGTTTCTGTGGGTCAAAAATACTGCCTGAAAACAAGAACTGATATTGCTGACCCTCCACCTGTAGAAAGGACTTGGCTAACTTAGAGTTGAGTCATCTGTATTGTAAACAGATGATAGATGGAAATGAGGTTATTCAGTGTTAGACAACTGTGAACATAAATGCTAGAAGCATATGTTTGCTGCCTTGTTGGTAAGCCTGAGTATTTAGATAAGGCTGTAAATCAGGCTATAAAGTTGTGCTAGGGCTTAGAAGAAACACAGCAGTGGTGGAAGGGCATGAAAAGCAGTAAAACAGATCTGAATCTGTTGGTTATTTCTGTTAAGTGTAGGCAATTTTAAGTACGTACATAAACCTTATTGAAGTCAGCAGTCAGGTGCACATTCGTAGGTCTTTGATGATCTAGGACATAAATTACTTTAGGAGGATTATAGGAAGTGTCTGAGGCGGAGACAACCTATTGCAAAGCTTACAACTTCAGTGTTCAGTCCCAAGCACATACATCTCTCTCATTTGAGAGAACTCCATAATGTCTAGGATTTGTTCCAAGCTGCCCTTGTTGCTTTGCCTGAAGAAGATGAACCGTGTCACATGCAGCTTGCTGTGTGGGTGATCTCTGAAAAAAAGGCATTTAAACTCCAGTTCTGGTTTGCATGGGTATTCTTCTGCCCTCCTTGTAAGTTCAAGTGTTTCCCTTGTGTCCCAGCCAACAATTTCTCCAGGCTCCACTGGGAACCGTGCTCTGTGCCTCTTTTCCCCTCTTAACTGATGCCTTCTGTCTTAGAAATGGCTTTTTTTCTAGAATTGAAGTAATTCTCTGAAAGTAGAATTTAGAACTGTTTGAACAAGTATTTTAAAGACATCAGAAAGGCCAAACCTAGTTTTCTCTACCTGGATTTCAATGGTCAAATTCAGTCAGCAACTCAGTAGCACAGAAACTTAGTGGCAGAAAAAAAAATAAATTTTAGTACTCTTATTTCAAGAATTATGAATGTAATAAGAAGGTACGTGAACAATTCAACAGATCCCACCCCCAAAACAACTTTGCAAAAACTTTGCAAAACCAACCCCATTTTATTTATGGGAAGAAAATAAATAGAGCTTCTTTCTCAGACTAGCTAGCATTATGAATTATACATTTTAAAGAAAAATGAATCACATCTGTGGCCCACTTCTGTGACAGAAGCTGGCCTACATGATGGCTTGAGTTCACCTGAATTATTTCAGGGCTATCATTTGGAAGAAATCAGCTCTGAGGCAGATGTTATTTTCTGTAAAGTTAGGTCTTATGTCCTGGTTTGGTTGTATGTTCTCTGCTTACTCTTATGTATTTGCTGTTGACATACACCTCAGCAAAAGTTGAATATATACTTCTGTTTTGACAGTTTTTACAGATAGGAAATATTCCCTAGTTTGTCAGTGAGACAAAACAAGACAAGGAGAATGGTGTTATATTAAACTTACAGAGAAAAAAAAAAGTCATAATGGAAAGTTTCAGCAACTTTTTAATTCTGATTTTTTTGTAGTTGTTGTTCTGAACAGCTTACAAAACCAGTGATTTATTTGGGAGTGATGGATAATAATACCTTTTTGTTAGTTCCATGTAACTGGCAACAATGCATATGTTGAGAATTTAGATCGAAATAGTAAGGATTACTTTTTATAGAAATGAAGCTCACTTCCAGGGAGTAAATTTTAGTACTTCAATATTGTGGACAGGCCTAAGCAAGAAAACAGTATAATAACTGTATTTATTCCTATTTGATTTATATGGGGAGAAAAAAGAAGCATTTTTTGTTTAAGATTAGCTCAGATTAGTGAGATTATTCTGGATGTAGAACAAGGATATTGAGGATCTTTGATCCTGGCCAGCAACAAACTATTTTCTTAGAAATGTCACAAGTATGCACACTCCCACCCAAACACCCATGTTCATCTATATAGAATTTTAGTGGAATGCACAGAAATGTTGTTTTTGGTGTCATTCTGTGGAGTTTCTGTTGGTGCTGCTATTGTTTTTGATTCTAAGTGCCAGTAATATCATAGTGATCCATCACAAACTCTTGTATTTAGTGCTGTCCCTCTGTATTAAAGAAACAGGTTTTGAATTCTGTAAAATTCATGTATGTGTGTTTTGGGACTTGTCATAAAATAACCCTCTATTTGAGGGAGAGGGAATCCCTACCATCTCAGTTCAGGAACCTAACTTATGATTTATTGCTTTGCATTAAAGGGAGGGGTGGGGAGGGAGAGAGAGAGAGAGAGAGAGAGAGAGAGTGAGTCTGATTCTTGAATAGGTGCTTTGAGTCAGTTCCCAAAGGTTTTCCATTCTCCCTGGGCTGTGAAGATAATGGCCTGTAATAAATGGCTCAGATTTGGCAGTATTGGTGAATAGCCCTATTGCACAGGATTGAATTTATTTTAAAGCTTATTTTTTGTTCTTATAAATAGCCATATACGCGTAGAATGGTAACAGTTCATAGTGCTTGCTCCCATCCATACAGCCACAGCCTCTCATCTCAGACAGATATCTGTACATCAGGTTGGAAGCAGTGGGCTACTATGTTTCTCCACAGTCCTGTTTACTTTCAAATATCCTTATAGTAGTTTTCAAACTCAGAAACAATCAATGTGCAGCATCTTTGGAGAACTGTTGACCTTACAACTTGGCTAACAAGACGTGCTGTGAAACCTTGTGATGCCCCTTTCATAGGTGGCTTTTTCATCATTTTTTAAAAGGCGAAATGTCCTCAACCTAATGGTCATTCTTCAGAGAACTGCAACCTGATCTTTCACCCTGGCAAAACTTGGCAGAGGTTTTAGGACTGGGGAGTGTTCATTTGTCTGAGTTTTGTGTGGTATCTGTATGAATATACTTTTTCAGTAGAGTAGAATCATTCAGGTTGGAAAAGACCTCTAAGACTGTTTAGTCCAGCCTTTAACCTAGTACTAATGTCCACCACTAAACCATGCTATGAAGTTCTAAATCTACACTTTTCTTGAAGACCTCCAGGGATGGTGACTCAACCACTTCCCTGGGCAGCCCATTCCAATGCCTAACAACTCTTTAAGGAAATAAATTTCTTTTATTATCCAACCTAAACCTCCTCTAGTGCAATTTGAGGCCATTTCCCCTTGTCTTATCACTTGGTGCTCTGGAGAAGAGCACCTTGATACAACCTCTTTTAAGGTGATTGTAAAGTACAAGAAGGTCTCCCTGAGCTTTCTTTGCCTCAAGCTACACAAACCCAGCTCCCTCAGCCACTGCTCATAAGACTTTTTCTCTAGACCCTTCACCAGTTTTGTTGCCCTTCTTTGGTATGGTGTCATTGCAGATAAGGAATTTTTACTGCCTCCCACTGCGGCCTTTAGTTCATCCCAGTGCAAGTAAATTCTCTTCTGGGAACTACACACACAGTAGCAGTACTAAATTATGGGAGTGAAATAAAGATCTGTTACTGGGTGCTGATTTCAAGAAAAAAACACAGGTATTGCCAAAAAAAAAAAAAAAAAAAGGCCTTGAAGAACAAGATTCTTGTAAGAGTTTGTAATACTGCAGCTCAGTGAAGGGATGCTTTCACACTAAGAACAAGTTGCTTTTCTTTGTGGTACAAACTAGTTTTTCTGTGTCATTTAGTAACAGTCTAAAGAAAGGAGGCAAACTTCACTTGTCCTTCAGATAATACTTCCAGTCTTGCTCAAATCTGCAACTCACTTTATACTTCAGATAAGCTACCTGGTACAGGAATTTATGGTACACACAGAACAAAGCAACTTGGGCAAAATATGTCTGACACCAGCGTTATTGGTAAAGTACATTTTTATTGGCTGTAGCTCAAGGTTGGACAGGACTCCCGGCATCAGGGAACATGTTGCAAGATTTACTGAAGCTGCTGAATCTGCTAAAACCCTCATGTTAGTTGACTTTATCAGGCTAAAGCAATGCTCAAATGATGTCTCTTCCCAGATGGGCAAGGCTGCTGCGTGGCCCAGCTGTATGCAGCGAGGTGGCTGGGAAAGGAGCTGTGGGTGCCTGACTGGGCCTCGCACCAGGCCGTGTCTGCTGACCAGGCCTGCGGCACTGCTCTACAGGATGGAAAGCAGAGGAGAAAGTGATGGCCTCCTGGCTGTTCCTCTCCCCTTGCTATTGTGGCAGGAGGCAGAGGGCAGCAGGAATGAGCCGTTTCTTGTCTCCTTATCAGTTGTGCTCTGTGAGGAAAAGCTCAGAGAGGAAGGGAGCTGGCAGCTCCCTCAGGCAGGTCTCTGATGCCCCACAGTGCCGCTGGGCCCAGGGAGTCTCTGCTGCCTCAAAATTTCATCTAGGATTAAAGAAAGGCAGAGAAATAAATTGTTCCCACAGTGGTCACTATGCTATTTTGTCTGCAGTGATAGAGAAAGGTTACTTCTTGTGTAAAACTGTTTTTAACGAGAGAGGGTATGCTCAAGAAAAATAGAATTACTATAATTTATTTCACATTATTAATGAGCATTGTAATAGCAGTATGTTTCTAATCAAATACTCTCCATACTATCTCATAGTGGGTTTTTGTTACTTCTGCTGCCATTGCTTCATTTTTCATGAGAAAAATCTCGTCTAAGATTTTTTTTTTTCCTATGATTACACATTATCTTTTTCCTGCCATTTAAGGTGGCAAAAGAAAGATTCAAAATAGGTGTACAAATGGTTTCAGTTAAGTCTGTTAAGGAAAGATGCCACAATTTCCTTTCTTATTTTTATTTTAATAATATTTCAGATACCTCTTATACCTACAAATAAAAAGGGACATATTCCATGGCCGTTTGCTGTGTTCTTTTTCTGATGCTGCCTACCTGGGTGCCTGTATTGTCCAAGGTAAGTAAAAGGAGGAGGTTTGCGAGAAATAATTCGTAACTCTTAGAAGTGATCAGAGTAAAGAGAAATGCAAAGCTGGTGTGGGGATATAACTAACAATAATTTTTTGTTTTTAGTAGTACTATTTCCCTACATTGATAGGCACTCTAAGATTTTTAAATAATTTGGCTATTTAGCCAGCTTAAAACAAACTGGAACTTAAAACAAACAAGCCTCCCAAAAAACCAAACAAATAAACCCTCCACAACTGGTTGTCTTAGCATTTAAGTGAAAAAATGTGGCATAAGTGTTAGATTCCAGTTAAAAAGAAAACAAAATTCTATTCTTTCACTGTCCTGAATGTAAATATAAGTTCCAATTGAACTAAGCAGTAAAAAGTTCTGTTCAGTGACATTTCTTGTGGTAAAGATAACCTCTGTGATGGTGAAATCCCTCACAAAAGTGGTAGACACAATTTGAGGATATAGACCTTTTTTCTCTTCTTCTTTCTCCATCATTTCCTGAAGGCAAAATTGAGATAAGTATCTTGGATTGCATTCAGGAAAATAGCTAGATGTCCTATTAGGCACTTCATATGTGTGCAAGTCCTTTTTATCCTGCCTTCACATGAATGAAGCTCTTAATGCATTATAAGGTTTGCTTATCCAAAACAAAATCAAGTCTAGACCGTATTAAAAGAGGCTTATCTAAAAAAAAAAAAAAAAAAAAAGACACCAAATGCCTCATTTGAGTATCTAAAGGATCATCTTGTAGAAGAGGAATAAGATACTCTGGGACATCTTTAAATAATGGTACAGACTGTGTTTCTTTGCTGGAACTGAATTAAACCAGTCTGTGTCAGCGGGGATAAATTGCTGTAGAAAAGAGGATAGTCTGGAGTACATAATTTTAGTTTTGCCTGGTACCAGAATGATGAGTAGTGAAAGGGGGAAGGTTTCCTATGTTTGCTTTATAGACTGTGTTTTTGCCAAAGCAGATATTTTAAGATTGCTAGTTACTTCTGCAGTTAATAAAACATGAAATTTGCTTGAAACTCAGAGATTGAAGTTTCAGTTAACTACCAGTTCTTCAAAGTAGATTTCTTCAGAGCTGCTGCATTCTTACTGACCCCGAATTACACTTTTTACTATTTTTTTTTCTTATTAACTAACATTGCAATTGATTTTTTCCATTCTGTTTTGTATTTTGGATCTATTTAGCTGAGCTTGGTGATTACGATCCTGATGAACACCCAGAGAATTACATCAGTGACTTCAAGATTTTTCCCAAGCAGTCACAAAAGCTTGAGAAGAAAATAGCTGAAATACATAAAAATGAATGCAGGTAAATAAGAATGCTGCTTAGTAAAGTCCGCTAGGGGTTACTTTTATCTGTTTCTACATAGTGTGTATTAACTTAGGAGGGTTTGTTCCTTTGATTATAACTGGTGCTCTAGCAATGTGTTGTCTAAGATGCTGTATTTGAAAATTCAGTTTCAGCTTAGTGTTTTTTCTTTTCCTGTTAACCTTCATCAATCACAGCTGATTCCTACATGTGTGCTGGTAAATTAGACTGTATTTGTTTGAAATGTAGATCTGGTTAGTGTGAATATCTCATGAGTGCTGCTGAAGTTGATTAATGGAGCGACATCTTTCAGTTAGGGATCACAGTTATGTAGAATACTTTTGCTGTGAAATTTCTGTATGTAATGCAATTACAGAATTCTTGATAGATACTGAAACTGTAATTAAGTCATATCACAGTTTGTTAAGAGTGGTGAATTGTACAGAAATGTGTTTAGATAAATCCTTTGGGAGACAAGAGAGATGAAAATCAAAACTATACACGTTCTTTTTCTGAACCTAAGCTTACAATCAAGTTACAAAGAGGAATGGGTAGAGATAGATTAATCGCTCTTCAGCTTTCAAAGTTGAATGTGTCCCTGAATATCATGTTTCAGAAGAGAAGTACCAGTGCTTTGTGCAACTGTACCACCTTCAGGATTGTCAACGAATAGCATGCACAGTAGTAGAGACAGAATTTTGATACCCCAGTCATTTTGCTTAGTAGAGGATGGTCCTCGGAGAACCAGGAGAGGAATAGGATGTGAAGAAAATAAAATAAAAGCAGCAAGTTATTATATAAAGTAGAAGGGGTTTTTTTGTTTTGTTTTTAATTCAAAGATTATGAGGCTCTTTGCACTTTCTTAAAACACCTATGTATTATTTTCATATTGCTAAATATGCAAATGCTTTGCTTACTTATGTGAATACTACTTATACAAAAATAGGCTTGTGAGTCACCAAAATCTCTGAGAAAAACAAATGGAAAATTCCTTTTCAGAGGAGCTAAAGTACAAAGCATGGCTTTTCAGAAGTCTATTATATATGTTGTTCGAGCATAAATGCAACTATATAGACAGCAACTGTGTTAGTGTTAATGTCCCCCTTTTTTCTTCCCCAAATTTCTGTGTTTTGCTTATATTTCTTTCAGTAAAACAATGTTTTAAGTGGTAAAACTGTGGATAATATTTTTAGTGAGGTCCAGGCTGAACTTTTTTACAGATCCAGAGAAACACTGTTTAAAAAAAAAAAAAAAACACAAAAAAAACCCCAAAAACCAACTCTTACTTTAAGTACTGTTCCATACAGTGGCTGCAGCTTTCCAAAGGCTAAATTCAACCTTTAGAAAGCAAGATCTTTCATCAATTAAGCTATGGTGAAATTGAAAAGATTTTGATCAATTCAGTTTTGCAAGAACAGACTAGTCCTTTATTTAAAGTTAGGAGAGGGTAAGGAAGGCTTGTTAGAGGAAGCTGTTTTTTTTTTGTTGTTTGTTTTGTTTTGTTTTTAATAACCCTGGGAGTAGAGGTATTTTTCCAGTTGTATTTGTCCCTTGTGCATAATTTTGCCAATCCATTGTGAATTTAACCAGCTAGCTTCTCTATTTTGAACAACCAGGTGTATTTTTAAGCTCATTTTTTAATCAACTTGCCTGATTAGTGTAGTATCCCTAATCCTGTGACAGTGCATTTTATAAGCCTTTGCACAGCCCCCTCTGGGATTCTGCTGATGTCCATTCCTGGCCCTCCATTCCTCTCGCCACTGCCTGATCACCAGGTGAGGATGTCCTCTGAACTTTTTTTAGTATTCTTGGTGATGGAATTTTCAAGCAGATTGTATCAGGCCCCTTTTCTTTGCCTGCAAATCTGCTGATTCCTTCAGAGCCCCAGGAGGTGTCTGAGGCAGAGCTCTAATTTATAGCAGCTCTCTCCTCCTATATCACATTTCCATGTCTGTGTTGCTAATTCTCTGTTCTAGGTTTTCAACCAATTTGTGCACTATTAATGTTAGACTTTGTGGTTCATATCTCTTTTGAGTCCCCGTGAAGTGTTTTCTTCCCTCTCCCTTCTTCCCCCCTCCTTTAATTTTTTTTTCCTTACATCAGCACACAGTGTTCCTTAAATATTTGTCTGTCTACAAAGACAGTTTGAGAGCTGTCTGCATAACTACTTTCTGGTCCTGGCAGTTTGCTGCTTTAGCCCTGTCTTCCCATAATTGATCACCCTATTACTTTTTTTACATCAAACATTCAGTTGTCACATAAAAGTTTTACCTTTTTCCGGGTATTTAATTCCTTGGATATCCGTTCTAGGAGTACAAATGAATAGAACATACCTGTCATATAATGAACCATATACAGAAAAGTCCGGTGCTAAATGATCAGATTCCAGTATCTAAATGGAAAAGATGATTAGAAAAACCACTGAACTTGCAAGCTTCTATTTCTTATTGATCAGCACATGTGTTTCACTGCATTCAGCAAGTAGAATTTTTCTGATAAGTATTAATATTTTTGCTGCTCAATGAGTATTGTTAAAATGCTGAAGAAGGTTCCCAGGCCTTTTTTAAAAAAAGACATTTGAGTCACATGTTAGCTAATATGAGAGCAGAAGAGACTGAGAGCCATTTTAGTCTAACTGTCCTTTGGCTAACTTCAGAAGAGTTACTTCTGAGTATCAGTACTGCAGGTGAATCTGTTTCTTCATTTTCTTCACATATGTAAATAGGCAAAGATCACAGCATCTGTTCCTTGCAGCAGGTTCCTGTGTAATCAAAGCCATATGGCTTGGAAGAGGACAGTTCTTGACTGAATCCTATCTCAGCATTGTCATCCTCAAAGACTATTTACTGGGGACATCTTCAGTTCTACAGCATAATGGAAGAATTTGCCTTCTGAAAGACACATGAGAATAGTGAGGGGAATGTCTGGGAAGCAGCGATTGGGTATTCTTGACAGACTTAGTGACTCACTTTGTGTCATTCAGAAGTCTTGTTCTTACTAGTTGAAACAGATGTATGACATGGTGCTCCTATTTCTCATTCTGCTTGCCTGCGAAAACATCACTGGATTTTAGCAAAATGCAGCCTTTCCTATGACCTTCCTTTGCACCTGGTTGCAAAAATTATAAATGTGACAGACAGACAAACGTATGACAGCTTCATTGTGCTGTGATTAATTGTCTTGTGGATTTTGATCAGTTATTCTTCCCTCATTGTGAAAGGAAGAGGTGCAGGAATAACCTAATTGAACATTACCAGTGGTTGGGCAACACACCTGCTGTGATTTCATATTCTCATTTTTCTGTCATTCCAATAAAGACCTCTTTTGAAACGTGGCATACTGCTGAGAGAAGGAGAAATAATGGTCCTTCAACTTAACACCTTAGATTGTGTGAGGATGCATTAGGAATTGACATGACTTGAGGCTTGTTCTTAAATGAATTCAAAGTTGATTTGAATGTTATGTGTTTGGGTATGAATATAATAGAGCAGAGCTACTGAACTCATAGCTACTTGCATTTCTGTTTACCCGTCACTCCTAACAGATTGGAAGAGATTTGGGCCATAAAAATCTAGATATTCTGTGAGTATATTCTGGTATACTTTCTTCTTCAAGTGAAATGAATGATAACATACCTCCCTGGGTTGTTAATTTTCATGTCCCTTATCCCTTTCATTTAGACAAGTGCAAGTATTCATAAGGCCGCATTGTAAATAACATCAGTGAAAACAATCCCAGTTAAAAATTACTTTTAGTTTTTGCTTAACTTCTGAGGAAAAGTATATGGAATCACATGTGCAGTTCTCAAACATTTTGGCAGTATCAAAGATATTTAATGCACTCTACTGTACTCATTGTATATAGATGTAGCTTATTTTTATTTCTAGTCACCAGTTTAACAAAAGTATATTGAAGAATACTGTATAGATTTGGGGGAGTGGGGGAAGGAACAAAACCACAAAAAATAATCTGTCAAGTGAGGTTAGGTAGAATCATGAAATCTTGATAGAGGAGAGGGAAGATAAGTGAAAGGTTATTTCATCAAGTGTAAGGAGAGGGATGACTAAGATTACTGTTTTTTTTTTTTCATTTTTTTTTGGTATAAGATCACTCAGGTGATCTTTTTTTTTTTTTCCCCCACCCTCTTTTTATTTGGAAGATATGCAATGAAAGTACTCAGTGGTTGAAACTAAAGATTTTTTTTTGTATCCTACCTGAAGATTCATTTTTTCCTACTTCTGATATGAAATATAAACCATGTAGTTTATATGAGTGTATTATGTAAACAGTCATTAATTTATCCGAAAGCCCTAAGTAAACATTAACTTTGCCCATTAAATTATGGAATTACATGACCAATTCAAATGGGTGTTTCTCAGGCTGATTTCATAGGTAAATTAAAGTTATTTATTGTTGCTCTGGGTAGCTGGTATGGATACAGGCTCAAGGGAATTGAGTTCTGCTGAGTGGCTGTTCTCTCTGTTGTGTATATCAAATACTCCAGATTTTGCAAAAGTTGAATGTGGGAGAAAGTCTTTCGGGAGAAGGGGAAGTTTCCTCTGAGGGTGTGAAATCACTGCCATGATCTGTTATTAATTATCTGAACAGAAAATTAAACTTTTAAGCTAAAGTGTAGCATTTTCTTGAAAACCAGAGTAGTTTGTCTTCGATCCAAGTTAAAAGAGAAGTGTTGTTTAAATCTGATTTGAAAGGCATATAATATCTACACTGTAGCTATGCAATGGTGACTTGAGCCTTTTTAACTTGACCCCACCACTCTGACTCCTTATACCCTTTACCGTACCATCAGATACCATGGATGCTCACATTCTGGTGTCAGCAGGAGTACAGGATTTCCCAGTGAAAAATCCACCCATCTGTGGTGATGTGGCTTTCCAGCTCTTCTGGGAGCTGTCAGTGGAGCCACTGGCAAGCACAACTACAAATGTTACTGTCAGAGTATATTCTGAAAGCCTATCTTGGAAGGCTTGGCAAGGGTTTCTAGAAAGTGTTTCCCTTTGGGGTTGTTAATATCATTTGATCCAAGATTAAAGCAGCTTGTTGCATGCGATTCAATTCATGAAAAAATGGTAAAACTGAATTCCCATTTAGTAAGTCTGGAATAAGCTGGATCTTGTATACCATTTAAGAGTTTCTTACAATTAAAAGTACATATTATCTGCTTTTATGCACTTAGAGCTAGCACCACACTCATCTACACTTTACTTTTAGCTTCTTGTACCACCCTAATCACATTGGTATCCAATGGCCTCATACACTGGAAGGGAATCCAATCAGAATGACATACATTATGCTCCAAAACTTGCAAGTCATGCCATAGGAGGCAGAAGCCAGTTGGCTGGGGACCTAGCATCTGTTGCCATTTACATGGAGAGGGAGGAGTTTGCAAAAGAGCAGCATTTGGGCTACAGCACCAACAGATGACTTCCAGGCTTAAGGAGCCAAAGTCTTTGTAGTTCTCATCTATGCAAAGTATACCAAGGACTTTGCAGAGGTGAGGAGGAGGAGGATGTGTTGGGGGAGTTCACACCTACATTACAACCCTGGGCTATGCTGAATGTCCTCTTCATTTCAGAATTGATAGTCTGTGCTGGCTTATTTTTTGTTTCCTGGAGTAGGCATTTTTAATTATCCATCAGGCTGTATGTTGGCACATACCACTGCAACTTCAGAATTGTCTAATTCTTTCTAACTTAACAATCTGGTATTAACATGCTGTTGTATTTGCTTTAATGGGTGGAAAAAGTTGTTTCTGTTCTGCTATATTTTCCTGTTGTATTCTTCCATTCCGTAATCCTTCTTAGCAACAGTAATTTGACTGAATTAGAGAGATGGCTATAGTGTGTATCAATTAGAAGTTGTGTATAACAGGTTTCCCTCACCACCTGGTCCTTTCCCTGAAGAATGTTGTGTGTGCTGCATTCCTCAAAGCTTTGCTCTTCAGAAACAATTTGTTTTTTCTTACCACAGTGTGCTTAAAAACAATTAAAATTAACCAAGCAGTACCTGTAATTCTGGATGCACTTAGTGGAAAATGATAGGGGTGAGGTGCTACTTTTTGGGGTGGCTCTTTTGAGTGGCATAGAGAGCATTTCTAGCAGCTTTATGTCATGCAGCAACTTTACCTGAGCAAGATTTTTATGTAAGATGCAGTTACAGAAGTAATACACAGGAATGTAACTTCACAGACTAAACAGATGGCTTTTCCTTCCCTCCTCTCCTGTTTGCTACAATGAAAAACTAAAAGGATAGATCAATACATGTGATTTTTCTTTTAATGAGAGTTCCAAGAAGAATTCAGTAGAAGGGATAATTTACTTTAATTGAGTTTTTTATTATTATTGTTATTGTAACATTGATGTTTTTTTTTTTGTGTGTGTGTATGTATTTGAGTGTGTATTTTTTTTTTTTTTCCCCCCCCTGGAATTAGCAGTCATAATTGCGATCAACAAATATAGTTATTTTCTTTACCAAGCTAGTTCTTGTCGGTTTCATGGTGAGGTTTTGTTTCAGGTCCTGTGTATTTAGGATACTGCTGAATTCACATCTATATGAATTTTCGTAATGTAGGGATTTCTTCATCAGCTGAAATCCCCCTTAATGTAGAGACTTCTTCATCAGCGTCTGCCTTTCTCTTCCCTCCCCACCACTTATTTATCTGGGAGAAAGCTCTAGGGGTTAGGTATATCTGAAACTAGCAGGATGCATCTACAGTGCTATTAGCAGCATATCTCAGTAGATGTCCCTGTATCATGGGAATAGATTTTAATTTAATTATAAATAAATAAAGATTGTATCTGCTCTATAAATTGGTGATGTTGAATAGGCTTAAAGGTTTTTGTGTCACTGAATCAGTTGTTGAAGTTGAAATAAAAATACCTAAACACAAACTTTGGAGATACTCAGTCTGATGTTTGAAGCCACACAAGTAATTAGAAATGTTGTGGCAGAAAGCCTTAAATAAGGGGCACATGTTATTACAGTGTTCAAGGTGTACAATTAAACAATAAGCATTTAATTGTCTCAGTAAAAGATGCTGATTATTGCTTTAATGCAATTATTTATTTTTTTCTCTTCTTCTCTATCTAGAACTCTATATGGAAGTATATTTTTGTAATACAAGTTCAAATTGGTATTTGGGTGTTCCATAATTTTCTAGTTGTTAGGTTTTATAAGTTCTAGCACCATCTGAGCAATTCAGCTAATTGATAATCTCTCTTTTCATATGCAGACCTGCTTTAAGTATTTTTCTCTCTCCAGATGCCTGTAGACAGGGCAGTTCTAAGTGCAATGCCATCATGTGGGGAATGTGCAAAGCCTTGTCTTGCTGTTCTGACAAGTTAAACCTGAGCCTAAAAAGCAATTTCATTTGTCAGTCTTCATTTAGTACTTTTCTCTGAAATTATCATCACAATTGTGCTATTATGTCCAACACAGCTGAAACTCTGATCATTGTATTAGACTAAGGACTAATAGACAACGTATTACTTAGTCCTCCTTAGCACCATTATTATGACTAAAAATATTACCTGACTATTTAAAGCATCTCTAAAGTCTGCTAGAATCTCCTGCTAGAATTTCCTTAAAGGAAAACTATGCAAGATTTTTAGCCCTATAATTGTGTGTTTATTGGAGTCTCAACTACCTTTAAAAAGATTTGAAGAAACACCAACAAAACCTTAGCCATGTGGTAGGTAGTTCTGAGATCAGTATATGATGTAAGTACACTTCCTAATGCTTTTAAGTAAAATTCTTTAAAGCTTTAAAAGAAATCCAGATAACCCTGTTCTGCTGAAGGATACCTTGTACAAGATCGGGGATATAAAGGATAGTGCTTCCTAGATGTGTATCCCCCTTTAAATAGTCATTGTTGCCTCTCCTGAGGCCGCAGGGAATATTGCAGGGCCGGAAAAGTGCATCTGATGGAGATTGAGCCTATGTTATATAAAGCTTTATGACTTGCGCTTTTCCCTGGTTTGAATGGAGGTGAATATTTTTAGAGGCCAGATTGTTATGTAATTTCTTATGTTCTTTGAATTACTTTTAAATACCCTACAGATCGTAAATATCCAGAAATGATTCCTACATGGGGCATGCTGAAGTCTTGTGCTGCTATTGTATTCTGCAGCTGGTAACTTTGATCAACACAGAGATGAAGCAAAAGGGTGGAGAATAGTTATGCTTTTTATTAATATCAGTAGTAGTATATTAATAGTAGTGTCTCAAAGCACTTCATAAATCAGTGAGAGAAATCACATAACATGAATGAAATGATTTGACTGATGTCATTCCAAACTAAGTTACAGAGAACGGCATTGAAAGTGCTTTTTGCTTTGCTGTTACTGCTATATAGGCTTCTGTTTATTGAAAGGAATTAATGCACGCTCTTGTGGTATTGGGTAACAGATACCTCAAAGGAAAGGTATGAAGGAGAGAAAATCCTAGAATCAGTGTGGGCAGCCAGCAAAGCAAGCAGATCATTGCTATGGCACACCCTGAAAGTATTCGCTGTTGGGCTTCCTGGCCTTTGAAATGCTTCAGGTTGGAGGCCCTCTGGGGAATAAACAAAGCTTGTACATCCTCTAGTGTGGACTCCTCGTATGTCTCAAAGAAAAAGTAAAGCCTGTGCAGACTTCTCATTCTTATTAAAGTTTATGTTTGAAACTTCTATTAGGAACTTAGATTTACTGATTCCTAGCATGAATCATTAATTCATAGCTAATAGCTGTGGAGATCTAATTTCAGAAATTCCTATTTTATTATTGCTTTGGTATACAGAAACATTTCTTTGTAATGTGTTACTGGTCCTGCTCAAAATATTTGTCACTCTAGAGCTGGGTACTAGAATGGTTGCAACATACGCAAAGGGGATACGTCTCTGTTTTAATGCTGGATACACATCGAGTAAGTTGAGCCAATCACATAAGGTCAAAAGGAGTGACTGCACTTGGAGACTTTCCTGGGAGAGCTAACTACAAAATGTGGTGTTTTCACCCTGTTGGCTAGCTGAACTCCACCACACTCCTGTCTCACTCCCCCTGCTCAGCAATATGGGGAGAAAATACAATAGAAGAGGGCCCAGGGTTTGAGATAAGAACAGGGAGATCATTTGTTTGCCCATGATTAACTGTCATGGGCAAAATGGACTCATTGTAGGGAGATTGATGTAATTTATGGCCTATGACTAGTAGACTAGAACAGTGAGAAACTAAAAACACTTTCCCCCATCAACCTTCTTCTACCTCTTCCTCCTGAGTGGCACAGGGGAAAGGGGAGTGGGGGCTGTGGTCAGTCTATAGCACTTTGTCTCCACTGCTCCTCTCTGCCCCTGCTCCACGTGGGGTCCCTCCCACGGGATGCCGTCCTTCCCGAACTGAGCCTGCGGGGGCTGCCCACAGGCAGCAGCTCTTCAAGAACTGCTCGCACATGGGTCTGTACCATGGGCCATCCCCCAGGAGCAAACTGCCCCAGCACGGGTCCCCCACGGGTGGGCGGCAGCTCCCCCCAGACCCCTGCTCCTGCGTGGGCTCCTCTCCACGGGCTGCAGCTCCGGCCCGGGGCCTGCTCCTGCGGGGGCTCTCCATGGGCCGCAGCCTCCTCCAGGCCACCTCCACCTGCTCCAGCGGGGGCTCCTCCACGGGCTGCAGCGTGGAGATCTGCTCCGTGTGGGACCCATGGGCTGCAGGGGGACAGCCTGCTCCACCAGGGGACTCTCCACAGGCCGCAGGGGAGCTTCTGCTGCATGCCTGGAGCACCTCCTGCCCTCCTTCTGCACTGACCTTGGATCTGTAGGGCTGTTTCTAAGTCCTCTCTAAGAAAGAGGCACAGCACATTTTTTTGCACAGCATTTTTTTTTTTTCCCTTTCTTAGATCTGCTTTCCCAGAGGTGCAAACAACATAATTTATTAGCTTTGTTCTGGCCAGCAGCAGGTCCCTTTGGAGCCGGCTGGAGCTGGCTCTGCGCTGACATGGAGCAGCTGCTGGTCTCTGCTCACAGGGGCCACCCTTGCAGCCTGCTTGCTACCAAACCCTTGCCACATAAATGCAATGCAAAAGTGCGTTATCAGGCAGTGTTCTGCTTTGTGCTGTTCTCTTAAGGCTTTCCCTGGTAGCCATTTGATTTGCCTGTAATCTTGTGGCATCAAACTCGTCCATGTCATCTGCATTGTTTTCCACAGCTCTACAGCTCTTTCCACTTGACATGACAACATATAAAGACAGCATAGTTTCGGAGGTTATAGGGGAGCAGAGCATGTTAATTCTTTTTAATGCATCTCATTGTTTTAATAATTATTGTAATTTAATAGCGTTTTTCCCTTTTTTGGAAAACAACCAAAATGCCAAAACAACCAAATCCCCAAATCACAGTATTCCAAATTATATGTCACTTCTCAGTGACACACAATTTGAAACTACAAGACTCATCACTTGACTTTATGCCAGCAAAGAGAGGTGATAAAAATATTATTTTGTAAGATCTCATCTAATAAGCAATGAAATCATCTTGTATTTGTTTGACTTTTCACTATGCAACATAAGCAATCTAAGTAATTTAGGTTGATTTAGTTAATTTTGTCCATTTTGTGCAGTTTGTAGGTACATGGAACAAACTTGTTCTATCAGAACATAGATATTTATTAGTATTGAAAAGTGACAAACAGTCTAGAAGATACATCAAAAAGTTGATTGGACAAAACAAACATGTTTGGTTTTGTTTGTTGCTTTCATGCTCTCTTCTCCTTAAATATTTAGCTGTGTAAATGCATATTTATAATTTTTGTTCCACTTGGATACACATACTTTTCCTTTGGAAAGTGCTGAGAAAAAGACCCAAAAATGAAGGAGAAAGAAAGGCATTTCTTCTCTAATCTTTTTTTTTTTTTCATTTAAAAGCTAAGCACTATCAACAACACATGATCTTAATTGAAATGCAAGTAGTATAGTAGCAAGAAGGACCAAAAGCCATGAGGAAAAAGCCAAAGAATTATCATGGAATTGACTGGGAGATGAAGGGCAGTGGAGTACAAATGACCATGAGTTAAAACCTTGTAACAGAAAATGTTATTGACACTGATATTGCCACAGGGCATCAACATGGTAGGTTCAAAATAGGATTTGACATCCACAGACATGCTGGACATCATATTCAGAGTACATCTGAACTTTGGGCAGGGTACTGAAACTTTGTTTTCTAGCTATTGGCAGAAATACAGGGAAAGTATTCCACATCATTGCACAGAGCATTATTTTAATGCCTACTCCTGGCTGACACTGGTCACAGAGTGAGACAGGATGCCAAAATGGAGGTGTATAATAAAAGTATGACCATTACTATGTTCCTTGAAGATTTGTCTATGCCTCTTTTTTTGGATAATGTGCATGTGAAGCACTTACGAGGTCTGGCTTTCTGAAAGTCCTAAGCAGTGCTTGTGACAAAACCATGTATCTATCAAAATCATGTTCTCTAGTCATGCAAATATCTAAACAAAGTAATACTCAGTTCACTGACAAGCAGGCATTGCAAGTCTATGTTAGGACTTACGGTAACACGAGTTAGAGGAGCTAAAATGAAATAATAAAACTTACTCCAAGGCTTGCATGCCATGTTTCAGGCTTTAGTGTATATTCATGGTTGATTATAGATACCCTAAAAATAGGGGCATATAATGGAAATGCTGACAGATTCTAAACTATCATGATGGTAACAGGCACAGCTATAATTAGGCATGCATCTGAGTAGACTGTAATATGATTGCTGTGTTTATGCCCTGTGCTGGAAGGAATGTTTGTTAATCTGGACAATCCTTTTAAATGAGTTTTGGAGTAAGAGTTTGTGGAAAAAAAGATGCTGAGGTTTATTTCATATTCAGGGTGTTGTGCTTATGTATCAAAAGACAACAAATACTTGCAGGATAGTAGATAACTCTGGTTAACTGCATAGCATGCCAGTATCCCAGAAGTAAGGAAGAAAAAAGTCAGAATTTACCTGAAAAGATAAGGCATTGTGCAGGTAGTTGCAAAAATCATGTTAAAAGTCTCCTGTCTTTATCTTATAAACAGAATGTGGTCTTTTTGTTGTCAAACTACTGTTTCTTTTGTAATTTTAGAGGTCAAAGCCCAGCTGTTGCCGAATTTAACTTGCTCTTGAAAGCACATTCGTTAGAAACTTACGGTGTTGATCCTCATCCTTGCAAGGTAACAGTTCTTTTTATTAGCATTTAATAATGATAATAAAAAAATAAAATGATTGAGTTTTTTTTTTTTTTTTCAATACAGTCAGTTAGAAAAGAACTTGCCCTGGTACTACTCATTACATTTAAGCCATAGAAGAATAGAAGAACATTGAGATCTGTGCACCAAAGAAAAGATCTCTTCAGAGGAGCCAGACTATCACAGGACAATATAGTATACTGTCGTGCTAGAAGCTTTGATATTTATACTAGATTTACTTGATAGTTTCTTTCCATTTACTGCAAAGATTTCATAAAATGCACTAGGTATTAAATACTTTGTATTTGCCAAGATGTTCAGGATTCAGTGTTATTCTTAGAAGAAGACGCAACAAATTGTTAGACCTTGGCAGATTAATATTTCAAACACCATCAAAATACTCAAATTTTAGGAATAATAGCAAACTAAGTGTACAAAGAGGAGAACCAGATATATGTTTGCATATTCCTCTACTTGACTGTTTTGTGGTTCTCTAAAAGAAAGTGATTTTAGTTAGCAGTTCAGTTTATCCCTTACTTCTGTATTTTTAGTTGCTTGGTTTTATCTGCATACTCTGCAGTCTGTTAGTTTTTAATGTTAATTTTTAATTTTACTCCAGCTTGTATGCCGTCTAATTTGGTGGAACAGCAGAAGTGTGCAGTGCTGTCCAGTTAGCTGCTCTGGTGATGAGAACCTTTAAACAGTCACCTCTTAGGACAAATCAAAATTTGTTCAGCATCTTCTCTTTACCTGTGAGGGGATATGCAGGGGTCCATAGCCCATGACAGAGGAAAATTTTTTCAGACTTCCAGAAGTGGACTACAAAGCACAATGTTTCCCTGGCTCCTCACAAGGTGGTCCTTCCAGTCCTTCTGCTGTTTCTCAAGAAAAATCACATTTTTTTTTTTCATTCTTGTTTTCTTGATGGCACAATAAAGCAGATTAACAAGGTGAGGGTCTGGAACTTGGGAGAGACAAGAAATTCAGTTAATAACAAACTCACCTGATTCTTTGCTCAAAGAAATTGAGCCAGAACTTTCATTGTGGAACTAAAAGTTAAATAAAAAATAATAATAATAATTAAAAAAATATATTTCCTAATTTAAAGGCAAATATCACCAGATGTTCTGGTTCATACTTAAGAGTTACTTGCTTATTGTAGTAAATGCTGTCTGTTAAAAGTACTTTCACATTAGAAATCTCACAAAGGAACCATCTTAAAAATATCAGTGTTGAAGCTGATGTGAATCCCTGGTTTGTAGTTAGTCAGCACAGTAAGAACAGGGCATAAAAAGAAATATGGTTTCAACAAAATTAGTAAGTATACCTAGGGATTCTTTGTTGCCATGAGCTACAAGTAGATGAAGACAAAGAGTAAGATTCTGTTGATCAGTGAAATGCCTAGAAATAAATGAGGCTTGTAGTACTTTTGTTTTTTAAAAATCTTTGTTCTTTAGAAGTATACAGTTTGGAAGAAAATTCATTTTGAAAAGGAAAAAGAAAATACAGATAGCCTATAATACAATTACAACTTATGCTGTCAGTAAGGAATACCAATACCTCACTGGATAAGGGGAAAATTATGTTTCTTTTTTCTCGTTCAAGGACTCAACGGGGATGACTACGTTTCTAGGATTTACAGCTGCAGGATTTGTAGTTTTTCAGGGGAATAAACGAATTCATTTGTTAAAATGGTAAGCATGTAAAGTAAAACTAGATTAACATGCAAGAGTCTTTTCTCCTATAGCTTTCCTTCTTCATAGTATCTTCACCAGTATTTGGTTTCTTTAAGGTGAAGCATGTGAATATTCTTTCTTTTGCCCCATCATGTTTCTGTTTTAAAGCACCTTAGATAACAAGTATAATAATAATAATTTGATTTTGTTCTTCCTACAATGAAAATTATTCCACATGGTGCATTAGTCAACATAATGTACAAATGCTAAAATGAATAAGATGATTTTTCAACTCTGCTTTAAATCATCAGTGAAACTTACTGACAGAGATGTCTGGAAAAGTTTACAGGAGTCCACCTGCATTTTTGTTTGACTCTTGGAAATATTACCATTTCCTCATTCAATTAACTTCCTCCAATTCAAAAACAATGTATTCTATAAGCAGAGGATGTGGTGATAACACCTTTTGAATTTTTATTTTTCAGCCTATTTTTAAAGGAGTGGACACTTAGGTAATTCCTCTTTGTCTATCTGTCTTTTCTCTTTCTTTTATTTTTCTTTTTCTCTTATTCTCTCTTTCTTTCTTTTATTTCCTCTTTCTTTCTTCTCTTTCCCCATTTCTCCCTTTTCCTTTAAAACATTTGACTTAGTTGACCAGCCTCAGCCATGTATAAGGAAGAGGTAAAATTGAGCTCCCACAGGTGGTGCGACAGGAGATGTCCATGCTATCAACAATGTGGTGCAGAATGCTCACAGCCATGCTCAGACATCAATAAGTCTCACTTCAGTCCTGCTGCTAAACAGGTCTCAACAGCAGCTACATACAAGTACTCCTTGCCCTTCTTGTGGGAAGGAGGTGAGCAGGAAGTGAAGAAATGGTGAGGCAGTTATTATGTAGCCATGCAGTCTTTTCTGGCTATAGAAACCTTCCTAAGAGCTGACTAACCAGAAATCGGGTACAAAGGTATGAAGTCAGTGTAGTCCTGCCTATACTGTTTGCTTCCCTGTGGAGCTCTGGGTATGTTTGTCAAGTACCATGCATTTGTGATCCTGTATTCATATTGTGGTTTCCCAAGGGGTAATATCAGGTTGCCCTAGTAACAGTGCTTAGGTGGTTTGTGCTCTTGGTGTAACATCCACGCAACTCTAATGTCATTCTATGGTGGAGGAAGGACAGGATATCTCTTGCCAAGCATGTGTCCACCATAGGAGCCGAGTTTCACAGTGCTTTGTTTTTTTGATGTTTCTTTCCACACAAGGATAATGTGACCTTTTGGAGATCTCTATGTATTCATGTAGACCGTTGGCACATAAACAAGACGCAAAATGAAATAGTGATACATGAAAAGTCATTAAGCTGTCTCAGTGTTAACGCTAGCTACTGAAAGGTCAATCTGAGATTTATCTGGATGTAGTGTAGTACTCCTTTCATTTCTAAGACCTAGATCTGAGTAGCTTTCACTGGTATTAGATGAAATTTGCAACACTCAATAAAAATCCAAATTCATATTTGAGATTTTCTTGTCTTCAGGTTTTACTGATCCTTCCCCACAGAATCTCAACAGATTTTAAGGACCATTGAGTTATATATTCATTAAGAAAGGCATTAATTATGAAGACATTTTCTTTAACCAGCACAATAAAAAAAGCAGCAAAAATTTATATACATTTTAGTTTGGGTTGCATTTAAAAAAAAAAAAAAAGATTGGTTCTGTAAATTATTATCAGTATAATGTATTGATAATGCATTGTTTTTGTGCATTGGCTCAACCAAACAAAGTGGTTTTGGATTCTTGGTTTACTTTAAAGATTTATTGTCTTATTGTTGTTTCCAAAAATTCTTTTATTTTCTGAATAATTTTTTGATTCAGAATTCGAGTGATCTCTGTAGAAGGCTCTTGCATCTTTGTAACCTGTCTCCCAAACCCATTTTTGAATAATATAACTTTCTTCACACTTCATTATATACCAGAACATAAACTTATTTCAAATTGGTTTATCTTGAAAAGCAATCAGCCAATCAGTATTTTTTCCTCCTTACTTTAAAAAGCTTGTCTTTTTTTCATCTTTCTATCCTTCTACTGGAATGAGACATTTTTGTTGCTAATGTTAAACGTTAGAAAGTTTATGGAATATCATCCTCCTTACCTCAAGAATCTTTCCCATTTCAACAATCTGTCATCCAGAGTCTTCAGAGAAATTTATGAGAAACTATGGTGTCTCCATTTCAGCTGTAGTAATGACAAAATTTCCATTACAGTTTAAGCAGGGATACTGTATTGTCTTAATATGGAGTAGCATTATTCCATATATAGATTTTACTATGGAGCTGGGTTAAATTCTGACATAGGTGTGAAACTCACGAGACCTAGTAATAAGTGCTGTCAAACCTTTTCCTTTTCTTCCTGTCGTGTTCTGGCTGTAAGAATCAGTTTCCAAGATGTGCAATACGAACTCACACAGAAATAAGGATATAGATGACATTGGTGATAAAATGTTCCTGCATCTGGAAAGTTGTATGCATTTTATGCAGCATATGCATGCTAACAGTATTACCTTTATCTCAGTTTTAATTACTTAACGTGTTCCAAAATTTTAAGAAGTAAAAGGAATTACAGAAAGTATAGTAAATAAAGTATAAACATAGCCTTCTGTCTACTTTTAACTTCCTCTTCTTTTTTCAGCAGCTAAAATGATTTTTATTTTTTGAAAAGGGATGTAAAACAAATGCTCTGGGCTTATTTTCTCTGCTGTAAAGGAAATTAGAATATTACATGTTTTTATGTTAAAGGTTGTAAGACTTCTGTTGATGCTTTTTGTCATTTGAGAGCCTGCTTGATGTCTGTGAATCAGTGAAATCTGCATGCAAGTTACTTATCTGTAGTTCTGTCTCTTGTTCCCATACTTAAATTATTTTTCTCTTTTTAGGTGTGATGTCTATAAACTGAAGTTTGAAGGGAAGACTTTTTATGTGTTTGGAGCTCAGAAAGAGGTCAGGTTTATTATTTTTACAGAAATTCTGTACTTGATTTAGAATCAGCTTAAACATAACACCATTTTTAAGCCAAATGTAAAATTCTAAATGGGTGATAACTACACTTCATATTGTAATTAAAATACAGAGTACAAGGAAATGGGAATATTGCCTTTGTCTAAAGAATGTTGAATTTGCAAGGTGTTGAGATATTTCTCACTTAACCTGCATGCAGTGCAGTGTTGATTGCTCATGGTTTTGATATCTGTGTCATCAGGTTTTAATGGATTTTAAAAAAAGCTGTACCTACCCACTCTACACCAGGTATGATCAGCATCTCTGTATGAATTAAAACTCTGGTGGGCATTGATTCCTGGATAAGAGTGAGATATTTTTGTTTAATTATGATCACTTCCTCAAATCTTGCTCACCTAAATAGCCTGCAGTCAGTCCTAGGCAGTTAGGAGTGTTGTCATCGGACCGTTGTCATTAAAATTCTAGAGATTTTGCCTACAAGATGCTAGCAGTACATCCCCTAGGGCAGAGTGAAATAACCCAAGACTATTGTTTTGGATTGCAGTCTAGGTGAGGAATGGAAAAAGGAGGAAGAAAGTAGTGTCTGAGGTAGCAGGGTCTGTTTGTGTGAGTGCAAGGAAGATGTGATGGTAGAACACAGTGAATGGGGGAAATGGATGGTAAGCAATGCAGCAACATGAAATACTGAAAACAGAGACCTTTGCTCCTTTGA
Source organism: Anser anser (assembly GCF_964211835.1). Classification (NCBI taxonomy): domain Eukaryota; kingdom Metazoa; phylum Chordata; class Aves; order Anseriformes; family Anatidae; genus Anser; species Anser anser. The sequence continues at coordinate 44,640,995 of NC_139723.1, forward strand.
TTTCGGCTTGAAGGCACTTGGTACAGATTTATCCTTGAAGACACTTGTATATATGCTCTTCTCTACCCCCCCTGAAAGCATCCCATTTTATTTATGAAACTGTTGCCCAAGGAGTTTGATTAACAGCTATATAGGGTTTTCATTTCTGTGGGTGAAATATAGATGGAGGCTACACAGGAAAACTTGACCTTCAGCGTATCTGGTTATTAATGATTGCCAGCAGGTATGGCTACTTTGATCTTTCAGAATTCAACACTTCTGTTACTTTTATTTGCCTTCTTTTCCTCACACTTAGAAAAAGGCTGTGCTGACATTCCATACCTCAACACCAGCAGCCTGCAAGCATCTTTGGAAGTGTGGGGTGGAGAACCAGGCTTTTTACAAGTATGTAATCCGAAAGTCATTATGTATACTAGAAGTAAAGGAATGTGCATATTGGTAGAAGATTGTTCAATGTGAATGTTCCATTTCATTTGCAGAATTCAAAATGTGAACAGAAAATATGCAAGTTAATAGGCAATATTATTTCATTTCAAGAATAAAATGTTTAATAACAGAAAGATGCACAGGGGTTATGGGAGTGAATAAGCATGTTTTCCCACTGTTTCTGTGACTCTGTAGTGTGATGTTAGATGAACATGGTACTGGACTTGTATTTGGGAACATACTTGTTACTGTTAGCCTTGCTGCTGAATGCTTTGAGAAAGGAGGAAGTAATCTGATATATTTGATTCCCTGAGCTTTTCTGCCAGGTGGTGGTATTCTGCCACTGAAATCCAAAGCTTAGTAAGAGTTGATAAAATAAAAATTAACTGCAGTGAGTTTTAAAAATATTCTTAGGGTTTTAAAGATGTCGGCTGTGATCTATTTTTTTCTAATATATAAAAAAATTGCTTGTAAATTAATGAGATTCTATTCTTTCAAAAAGATCCTGACTATAGTTCCTCATTAAAAAGCCTTTATGCATTCTTTCTGCCCTCAGCTGACCTTGTTAGATATTTCTCCTTGTTTATTAACACTTCCCATTGGGCATGTAACTTTTCTTGCTACTCAGTCTGTCCTTACAGCATCTTGCATATTTCATAAAAAAAATATAAAATTGTTTCTCTGTAGGTGCATAGCATCCCAAGGGGGCTGGTGTAAAGGTAAATCGTAACTGAGCAGGATGAATGTGTCTTCTAACATGGATGTTAGTGACAAGCTTTATTTTGAAGAAGATTCCTTCTTTCATTTGAATGGATACATTACTGTATTATTATAATCTATTCAATTAATATGTTCACTGAAAAAAAAATGAAATATGAGGTGCTACAGTACAGCTGCTAATTCTTCTTTATGTTAGCATCTACTATGTTTGAGACTGAATTAATAACAAAAAATTATCAGAGAATGTTTTGCCTTGAAGGTACATGTAAGTAGGAAAGTAATGTACGGTGTTTGGTAAATTTTATTTTATATTACTACAACTAAGTGTGGGGAATAAAAAAACAATTCCCATTTAGAAGAAAGGAATTTGTGCTCAAAGTAAATGTTTGAGGGGGACTCATAGGAATACCATCTCTCTGCTCTTACTGTTAAATTGTTGTAATATTAACTGTTTGTGTTTTGGTTACAAATATATGATTGTATTGGGTTTGACCTTTACTGGCTTCCAGATGTCCACCCAGCCTGTCCCTCACTCTCTATACACAGGATGGCAGGAAAAAATAAGACGAAAAAGCTCATGGACTGGGATAAAAACAGAGAGATTGCTTACCGATTACTGTCATGAGCAAAACACACAACTTTGGGAAGATTACATTAATTTATTGCCATTAAAAATAGAGTAGGGTGGTAAGACACAAAGAGAAAACTAAAATCACCTTTGCCCCCTTCCCAAGCTCAACTTCACTCCTTCATTCCTGACTCTTCTACCTCCTTTCTGTGCTGAGCCATGCAGTGGGGACAGGGATTGGGGATTATGATCAGGTAGACAGTTCCTCACTGTTGCTCCTTCTTGTCACGTCTTTCCCCTGCTGCAGTGTGGGGTCCCTCCCATGGGGGTACCGTCCTCTAGCCACTGCTCCAACATGGGTGACTCCCCATGGGCTGCAGTTAGTCAATAACCACTCCAGCATGGATCCTCTGTGTGGGGTACAATCCTTCAGGAACAGACTTCTCCAGTATGAGCCCGCTATGGTTCGTGGCTCCTTCCAGAAAACCTGTTCCATTTTGGGCTCTTCTCCACAGACTGTTCTCCACAGGAGAGCACCAAGCTCCTGCCAGGAGTATGCTCATGCATGGGCTCTACATGGCCTGCAGCCTCCTTCACCATGAAGGATCATCTGCCCCAGCAGGAGGGGTCCTCCCTGTGTGGCAGTCTGGATGTCTGCCCCACCACAGTTCTCTCCATGAGCTGTGGTGGAATCTGCTCTAGCACCTGGAGCATCTCCTCCCCCTCCTTCTTCACTGACCTTGGTGACTCGAGGGTTGTTTCTCTTGCATTTTTTTCCTCACTTCTCTCTTTCGTGACTGGTGCACAGTGTTTTTTTAACCCTTACAGTAGCACAGAAGCAGCAGTGGGTCTGTTTTGGAGCCAGCTGAGACTGACTCTCTCCAGCGTGGTGGCAGCCCCTGGTCTGTTCTCACAGTGGCCATCCCCTGCAGCATCTTGGGATACCAAAACCTTGACACATAAACCCAGTAGAATATCTCACTCTTCTGTTTCCCAAATGTCTCCAGGACACTATCATGGAATTATTTCTTCAGTATGGTTACTTAAAATTACGCTTGCATGTTTGATTTTTGGTGGGTCTTAGAAGCGGACTAATTCAGTAAAGACTGGTGTTGATATTCAGTGGACAGGCTGATTGGGAAACGATTAATGATTAATAGTTAATGCAAAGTGCAGAAAAATAATGCCAACCCTCCAAGCATGGAACAGAAACCAAAGAAAATTTGAAGATGGACTTAAGATAGTAGTTTTCAAACAGAAAAAGTGTTTATATGGTTTATACAGAGAAACTGAACTGTATATTGCGATTGTTAGTTACTTAACAACATTACTTATTTTAGGGTCTGTATTAGAGCCCCATTGTCTCTTTATGTTCTGTATAATACCAACGACATATTCTGATTAGAACAAATATAGCCAAGTCCTGCAAGTAATTCATGATAATAACACTCTGCCTTAATTAGATTTGGGCCTCTCCTCTACTTAGAACAGCTTGAGACTTGAAATTTAAGATAAGATCATGATCTGTTGGTGAAAAATGAGTCTTTATTCATTTGGAAAATGGAACTTTAATCCTGATTCAATCCAGGCTCCAGGTTAACTGTTTTGATTATTTTCAACCAGTTATAAATCACAGAATATTGTCTACTAGGGTCTGAGATTGAGAGACTACATATAAAATCAGTTTGCCATTTTGAAGCCACAGTCTGTCAAGGAAATGACAAGTCTCTTCCATGATCTGTGTAGGTCAAACTCTGATTGTTGTGGTAAAAGGTTGCTGTATACTCTGTGGTTAGGGAGGAGTGGTATGTCATGATTCGGGCTACTGAGAAGTTGACTGCATAGTTAACCAGAAATGCAAGTGCTGTTGGAGACAAATATTACTGCTTCTGTATTCTTCATATGTTTTACTAGTGGGAAAGTGGGAATAGCCATTATGTCCTCCTCTAGTCTAAACATGTCCTCAGGGCTGTTGGCTTACTAGTCTTTCCTTCATCCTAAGAATGAAAGTCCCTGGAGATGTAGCAAGTATCTGCATTTCATTGTTGTGCTTTCCTGTCAAGGTGATCACTTGTTTTATGTTCAGACATTCTGCACCGTCTGAATTGTTTTAGGTGTCAGATTATATTCAAATTTGTAGGTAGGCCTAAAAACAGTTGGAAAGCCAAATTATTGCGTATTGCTTTGTGATATATAACAAACACAGCTTGTATGTTGCCTTGTTCATTTTTGCATATCCTGTTTCTACTGTGCTGAAAATGTGAGAGCCTTTTTTCTTTTTCATCAAGGTATGCAAAATCCAGTCAGATCAAGACCATGTCCAGCAGCAAAATATTTTTTAAGGGCAGTAGATTTCGTTATAGGTGAGTACTTCCTCTTTCTTTTTCATGGTAAACCTTTTCAAAAAGCAAGAGAAAATTTCAGTTAATACTTGTGGCAAATCGAATGCTTTTTCTTCCTGAGGACCTGTTCAAACCTGGTCCAGGTCAAGATTCAAAATATTTTTTCTTGTCTCTTTAGTGTCTTTTTATAAAATAAAGTTAATGCAGACTTCTGTCAAAGGCAGTTCCACCATAACAGGGTCCCTCTTCTGGTGTAGTTTCTATAAAATAAGTATGCTTCGTTTATGTAGAGATTGACTTTCCCTGTCACTAGGCAGCTCTGGAAAAGGGATGCAGTAGTGGGATGGTCTTAGTAACACCTTCCATTCTGCTGTAATAGGCTGCTTTTTCTTCAGTAGCTTTACAATTAATTGGTCAGCAGAATTTTTATTCTGTGACATTATATATCAACTATACAGGAAATTTTTTGTGCTTCCCCCCAGCCCCTTTTTAAAAAAAAAATAAATTAATTGCTGATGTATGTATAGTGCTTGGCATGTAATGAGCTCATCTTACTATTTATTTGCTTGAATATGTGATTTATGTTTTAATGCAGTGGAAAAGTAGCCAAAGAGGTTGTTGAGGCAAGCTCTAAAATCCAGAGGGAACCTCCTGAAGTTCACAGGTATGTCATTACATTCAATATTAAAATTTAAGGACAAAAGAGGATTATTGTGCTCCACAGAGAAATTCTCTTTCCTCTTCTTTGAGATATGATGACTGTCATCCTGAACCTCCACACTGAGGCATGCGAGCCTAGGGAAATGTATTTTGTCAGTGTTACAAAATTTTGACAATAGTGTATTGTCTCATAGGAAAGAGAAGTTAATCCCTGACCCTTCGAGCCTAGTTTTAATTAATCAATCAGTCAGATAAGTAGCTTATATTATGACATCGAATGTTGTCACATGATCGTGACAGAGGAGTAAATTTTCATTTCCTTCCTAGTTCTTGCCCAGTTTTGAAGGATTCTATTTTGTTTATGAAGATGGGTATATTTAGAGGTATACTTGATAGCTTTTCCATAACCCAGTCAGATGAAAATGCAAGAAGTTCCTTCAGTATTTAAGAAAAAAAAAAAAAGATTTGACTTGTCAGAAATAATCACACAGAATCACAGAATAGTTTGGGCTGGAAAGGATCTTAAAAATCATGTAATTCCAACCTCTCTGCCATGGACAGGGACACCTGCCACTAGACCAGGTTGCTTAAAGCCCTCTCCAACCTGGCCTTGAAAATAAGCATCTGGACTTTCTAAGCAAACTAATACTTTCTAGATTTTATCACTCATCCTGAAAATGAAAATTGGTCAAAGCCTAATTAAAGCTAGTAGAGTCATTCAGAAGAGGAGAAAGAGGCCAGCAAGAAAAGCAGAATCATAGAATTATCTAGCTTGGAAAAAACCTTCAAGGTCACAAAGTCCAACCATCAGCCTGACCTACTGGCTCCCATCCCATGTACATATTTCTTAAATACCTCTAGGGAAGGGAACTCGACCACTTCCCTAGGCAGCCCCTTTCAATGCTTAACCACACCCTCTGTGAAGAAATTCTTCCTAATGTCCAATATAAATCTCCCCTGGTGCAACTTGAGACCATTTCCTTGTGTCCTGTTGCTTGTCACCTGAGAAAAGAGACTATAAAGCTATATAAAATCTTCTTAATAGTTACTTAATTTTCTGAATATTCTGCAGCTATATCCCTAGATTTATTTATTTATTTATTTATTTTGTTTTTGTTTTGGTTTTGGTCAGGGAGTAGGGAGACTTTTTGTTTTATTTTTAATTGGGTATGCTTACTCCACCTACACTTGAGAGAAAAGTCTTTACTAAAGTGTAGGAATATATTTGCAAAAAATATAAATACATTGTCCAGCCCTACTATGGAATTAATAGTAAATACATGCAGAAATAGTTTTGTACATGTTTTTGCAAATTACATTTAAAAATGGTGAAAGCAATGGTCTTAGGAAGTGCTAACTGGGAACACAGAAGGCAGAATATAGGTCCATCACTGAGACAGGGTAGAATGCTTGGACGTACAAATGCATTTTAAATGAAATTAGTTACACAGAAAAGAAGTATCTTATCACTTACTTTCCATAAGGATTCTCTTTTTTATAGGATAAAAAGAGATTTTTAAGGAAAAATATTTTGAACATATATTTACGTTTGCTTTCAATATTTAAAGAGCACATTATTTAAACTCCCACTGCATATAAAGAAACATATCAGAGCTGGAGTAAGTTTATAGAACAATGACACATAGATTTAACACTCATAAATAGGAAAGCTTATTTTTTATGATTAACCTTCTTAAAAATGCTTGCATTTACAATATTATGGTAACTCCAAATTCAGATTTTTTTAAACTGACCACAAAAAAGTCTCCTGATGTCAAGTGTTTTTATAATGCAGATTTTGAAATGGGAGACAGTGGGATATAGCCTGTCATAATAGATATGCAAAAGGCATAGAACTAAGTAAAAGATATAGCAGAGTTTCAGCTCAAATATATGTATTATACAATCAGACTTTAGAAACAAGTTAGACTCTGAAAGAGGATCTGGAGCCTGAAAACAGTAGCTTTTTCAGGTGCAAAATATTTAGAGGAAATGGTATTGTTGAAAGTATAAATTAAATATATTCAGTCTCCTCACAATCCCTCCCCAAAAAGTCAGTTCAGTTGTACCATGGCTGTGTTGAGAGAGAAATAGCTCTGAGGTGGTTCCTGCACAATGTTGTTGTGTTCAGATATTACACTTAAATAACTATAGACTGAAAACCTACTTGAGTGTGTACTCATACAACATTAATGCAGCGGGAAGTTATTCTGAAAAATATATACTGAGTGATTTAATTTATTTTGCTTCCAAAGCATGCCTGAAGGAGGGATCCCTGTAAATGAGCAGGAGCCTTATGGCGTTAGCAGGCACAACTCCCATTTTGGGAATTGCTGGATAGCTTGTTTCAACAAGTACAAAGATCAGGGGCCGCACAATAAGCCTGCAGTAATTACAGTCATGTCAGTGGAAAACTTCACTGGACAGTGAAAAATTAAACTAAATAATTGTTAGTGACTGCTCACATAATGCAAATGAGGACATATATTGCTTTGGGTATATGTTAATAAGCAATCATGGCAATTGAGCAAGAAAGCTTGTTTATCTCCAGAGTATTTACTGACATGTAAAGGGACTTAGAGCAGGACATCTGTGTCCTGAGTTTACCTAAACCCTCAGCAACACTCAGTCCCTTCTTCTGACTTGGAAAAGGTGTTTTACTCAGCGTGTTTATCAGGGTGTGTTATTGTAAGTTGTCTTTGTGCAAACTTGGAATGTATTCTGTGAAACTTCAGCATTGTTCCTGGGTCTGCTGCCTTTTCTTTCACCGGTGATTTTAAGACAGAGACTATTTGGGGAAAACTGAAGATGGATGAAGAGAACACAACATGAGCAGTATTCCCACACTACAGTGAATTCAAAGCTATATACTATTTGAAGTCAAGAAGAATCCTCTTTCCTTTTGTTTTTGTCAGAAATAAGTATTTTTAAATGTGATGGTTCAGATTTACTGTAGGATTCTTGCTTCACGCTTGAGTCATGTAAGCCCTAGATAAGCAATTTATTCTAAACAGCCATTTTACTTTCTCAGTAATATGATTTTAGGCTAGTTAGTCATGTGACTGAAGCAATTCAACAACATTCCTTAGGACGCTTTCCTGAGAAAGTTCAACACCTGCTACCAGGAAAGCCTGTCAGAGGCAAGAAAGACAAGAAAGAAAATGAGCTTGAGCACCTGGAGGCATGGTGCAGAGACAAAGTGTGGGGCGCATGAGAATGAAAGCTCTTTATCTGTTAACTACAGGGATAGAGTTGTTTCAGCTTTATTCTTTAGTCTGCGGTGCTCAAGCTGTAACAAATCCTTCAACCAGCCCCAGAGGCAATGGAATAACATCAGCAAAATGATTTGTATCCTCCCTCCCCTCCCTCTCCTTGAGGCCAAGTACTCATGTCTGCTGTGTGGTGTGGACAGGAGCAAAACACTGTAATGCTGCATGAGATGAGGAGCCAGGCTTCATAAAAGGAGGTCCATCAGCACAAAGCCTTCTCTTATGCTTCAGATATTGAAAAGTTTTTTATCGGCCAAGGGTGCAACATAACATTGCTGAAAGCAGGGTGCAGAGCTCAAGGCCTATCACAATTGTAAAATGATTCCGAGGTGAGATGTGTTTATATGACTGTAGTTGTTTCCATGTGAATAAATTGATCCTGTTTTCCCTATTCTTTCAGAGCCAGCATTACCCAGAGTCGCAGCTCTCCCTCTCTGAACAAGCAACTCATAATTAATATGGAACCTCTGCAGCCTCTCCTTCCTTCTCCATGTGAGGAGGAAGAGGTTCCTTTAGATGAAGGTGAGTCACTTACCTGATTCCTGGCAAATGCTAACAGTATGTATTAGAAAATATATGGGAAAAATATAAAGGTGTGTTACTGACTCAGGGATATGGAAAAAAAATAATCATTTCCACTAGGAGTACACAATTAAGGCTCTGTACATCACACTGAGAAATGACCTCCAGCTCAAAGAACTGTGGACCAGCCTCATGCAAAGTACACTGTGAGGAAAACTAATGCTATTCAGTTTCTGTTTCTAAAATCCTTTTTGTGGTTGTGAAGTGAAAGGAACTTAATAGAAAATAAATAATCTCAATATAGGACCATTTTATTAACCAATAACTGCAGTTTATTGCTAGATATCATGTTCATTTTGGTTCCCTTATATATTTATTAATTGCTGTTCTAATGCTTGGAAAAAGATTCTACTACTTCAATTCTGTGGATAAAAAGGGATGTTATCTGATGATCAGTTCAAATGCATTTTGTATAACAAGGATTTCCAAGTGTTAATTCCATGATATTGTAAAAATCATGTTGAATGCCTGTCTCCAAAATGCACTCATTACAAACAATGGTATGAACATCTCAGCCAGTTTAAGTGAGGATAATTGCATTGTTCATAATAAAAAGGAAGCCAACTAACTAAACAAAATCTACCAGTGGTTCTTACTTGAGATATAATCATTGAATCATTTCAGACCTTGGGAAATACAACCTTTACTGCTACTTTATTATGGTCAGTTCTTGGGAAACAGAACAGCTGAGTGTTTTGCAAGTGAATTTATTTCCATGGGCGTATGTTCTGAGTTTCATTTCACAGTAGTCATATGTGAAATCCTGTTTTGTTCATTCTTTGGAGTTTCATCACAAAATGTTGTAAGAATAGGATGAATTAATTGTCTGTGTACTTGGATTATGATTATTATTAGTAAGAGCTGATGACAGGTAGTTAATTTTAACGGTTACTTATTTACCTCTGCTCTGACATACCTGTATCTTGTGAGAATTCACTTTCTGGCAGCCAAGTATCAAGCTACTGTGTTCCTGCTAGGCATTTCCCACCACTGAAGAGTAATAACAGCTTGCTGCTTGTGCTATACTTACAACCCTAAACAATGAAATCCATTTCTGGAAACTGCTGACTAATCATTGCTGTATGCTCACCAGGGAGTGCGGCTATGCTTCAAATACATAGATTACATAAGTTGGAAAGTCATGTTTCCTTTTAGGTGAGCAGATTGTTCTTACTTCTACAATTCAGTACAAATACTTGTTGGATTTTCTGTAGAAGATGTTATGTATGTACAGTTAAATACCACCAGCTGCTATGTAACAGTGCTTAGCTCTTGTACGGTATTACCCTGCAGTGAGCTTGACTATATTGTTCAGATTGCAGTTTAAGCTGATCTTGCAGCTCGGACACTGATGCTGGTCCTTCTCCAACCTCCCCACATGCACTCATACATCCTTCTGCTGTAGTTTCCCATCTTCTCCCTTGCACCAGCACTAATCACCTCAGAGTGAGCTGACACAACGACTTAAAATATTAATAATAATAAAAAGACAACCCCTAACTGTACAGTGTCCCAGTTCTTGCTGGCTCAACCTTTAAGAGGCTCATCAAGAGGGCCAGTCAAAGTGCTTTTTCAGCACAAGGGCAGGAGCAAAAGTTTGTCAGCAGGGAGAGGGAAGGCATCCGGTCCTGGGACTGACTGAACCACACTGGCAGACTTTATTAGTGTGCTACACATGTAAAAGAGCCTTGGCATCTCTCTAGATGTTTGGGGCCTGAGGTTGGGGCAGACAGTCTGGGGGGCTTTCCAAAGTGCCTGTAAATGCTGCTGAGCACAGTGCAGCCATGCCAGAGGTGGCTGCAGGGCAGGTCAGCTGTCTCTGGGCTGTGTGGGTTGGCTCATGCAGCTTCCAGCACCCATGCACATACTTCTGCAAGGTGTGGCTGTATGCGTGTGATGTTCCAGCTGCTGATGGCAGAGACCTTGACACGGCGTTGCACTGTGCTGCATAGGAAGGGCCAGGCAGCTCATCGGCAAGGCTGACAACAGCACTGTCACCAGAGCATGCCTTGGGCAGACTCAGGGCAGTGCACAGTTTTCTCTTTTAACTGAGCAAAACTTACTTGTTCTTAATTTTATATCAGCTTCACATATTATGAGCAAATCACATGGCCAAAAATACAATGATTGTGGTGTTACCCTTTTTAATTGCTGTCTTGAATAAGCATCTCTGCTCCTTAAGCAGCTGGAGAGATTAATTCTGAGTTGGCTGTGTCTGAAGGTATGAAACTGAATGAACAGTAACTGCTGGGTAAGAGAGAAGATTTTGTGTCAATTACTCTGATGTTGCTAGGGAACAAGTCAATCAGAAATGATGCTAACAGAGTTTGTAGGGGATTTTGAGCAACCTGCCTTGTTATCCTTAGGATAATCCTTTCAGATGGGGAAAAAACAACAACAACAACAACAAAACACAAAAACAACCCACAGTGCAACCAAATATTAAAAAGCAACTACAGCCTAGCCATCCTTCCTTATGAGATGTCAACTTTACAAATCCGCTCCGTCTGTCATGCTGAAGGGAAACTGTCTTCCAAAAATCCCAAATTGTCCAGTGGATTTGCTGACATATAAGAAAGTGTATGCTCACTAAAGAATGGTCATAAACAACTGATCTCTGTGGGAAGAAGGATACTAGATGTCCGCAACACCATTATAGTAGTTATTTTAGCAGATAGCACTTATGTAAGAGGTTTTGAAAACAGGCATTTGTTAAACTGGCAGCAAAAATATCTTGAGTTTGTCTGCCGATGGCTCATTGCTCAAGATGCAATTCTTCATTCTGCCCTTAGAGGCTGTACACAGGTGTCCAGTTACAAACTTAAACAGATTTGAATCGGAATTCTTACTTAAGCATAATTGTTTCCTTTTTAAAATCATAATTATGTAGCTGAATTAGCTAAGAGGCTGGACACCAGACAGTATCTCTTTTACCAAATTAGACAGTAAGTGTGCCAATGGAAAACTGGTGAAAGCTCAGAATATCTGTATTTTAGATGTCAGCTGTATATAGTATTTGGCTTCTGTGTAAGACACTGACACCCAAATGTCAGTGGATTTCAGAACTGGGATTCAGGATCAAGGAGCTGATGCCCCACATGATGGTGCAGTCACTTTCAGATGCCAAGCCCAATGTGTAGTATCCAACTTTGTCTTAGCAAATGGGGTTAAGAAGAGCTACAAGACTGATGATGATGTATTTCATAGAATTACTAAGGTTGAAAAAGACCTTCAAGTTCATCTGGCCCAACCATCACCTTACTATTCCTTGTTAAGTTTTTAACTGCTTTGTGACAGCATCAAGAACTAGCCGGAAATTCTTAATTTGTTGATCAATTAAATTGTTTGATTTTTATGAAAGCCCTGAAGAAGAACAGAGATTTGTTTAAAAAATGTGTTGTCAGCATTTTGCAGTAGACTTGCTGCTGAAGTAAACTATAGCTAATGCATTTTTTTAAATTATTTAAAGACGTGATTTTCTCAGGATTTCTCAGGTTTTACAGGGAAAAAAAAAAGAAATCAGTATGCCTCTGGATTAATGTTTTTATAGATTTCTTTCTGGTAATGACTACACATTTTATATCATTTTAATCACATTCTGTCGTCTTTAACTTAGTTCCACCTGGTTCTAACATATTTATTGAGGTTTTCTAAGGAAATGAACTATTTCCAGAAATAATGGTAATATTTCCCTTTTTTGTCCTTGGACATCCTGAACATTTTACTTTTGTTCTTTTGTCCACTGATTTTTTGTTCTTCTCTGTGGCCTGATCTGTGGCTTCATACTCTGTCTGATGTCTGTATTTCATTTACAAAAATTGAATGAAACTCCAGACTTTTTTTTAATAGCTGTTTTGTGCGTTAGCATCACAGCTTCTGACTTCTGATTCTCTCCCTCTAATGTTGCTCTGGTTTTGTATGGTTCTTGTACCTGAGCTTCTCAAATCTCTAACAAGTTCTTGCAGTATGTGCTTCCCTTCTCCACTTTGATATGTCTGTCTTTGGAAAACTAATCTGAAGTCCTAATGCCTTAGGTTTTGCAAGTCAGTTTTCAGATCTTCGTGCATATTGCTTAAAATTCTTCATGTTTTCCTTGTTATTGACTCTTGATTTCTTTCTTAGGAACAGAAAAGAGGTATGGTAGTGTACAGATAAAGCTTAAAATGACTGACCTGCATAAAAGTTATCACATGGAACTGAATCTAACATGTATGAGAGGTCATTTTTACCTTTTGAAATGTAAAGACGTTCTTTTAAAGGCACTCTACTACACAAGTTTCACCTGTATCGAGGAGTGTGTTTGCAAAATTTATCTTTGTCACAGATGGCCAAATTAGGTCCTTTTGAATGAACATTCAAAAATGTTCATTTTTGAAATGAAAGAAAATGAATGAAAGAAAAAAATGAAAAAATGAATGAAAGAAGTGAAAGAATGACAGAAATGAAAGAATGAAATGAATGAAAGAAAAAAAATGTGCATTTTTGAGATGTTTATTTTTGAAAGAACCATTAGGTTCTTTGCATGTTCCCTAGTCTGTAGAATATGTTTCACCATAGTGCAACTGAACACGTTAGATTTCTTTTGGTGTTGCTGTAGTAATTGTGTGGGGTGCCTTCTTTCACTGATTTGGTAATGTAGATTAGTTCTTGTCTTGATTACCTGGCAATTATTTTGAATTTGGTGAGTATTGTCTTTGGATTTTTCAGCACCAGCTGCAAGCAAGGCTTCACCTGAGTAGTTCACTTCCTCAAATCAAAAACTATATCTCTCTAATACACATTAATATATATTATGTTAATAGTATCTCTAAGACTCAGAGGTGTGGTTTTGCTATGTGATGAAAACTGCTTCTAAGTAATTCCATATACGTGTGTTCAGGTTTCAAGCAGAAATTATTTTCTTGGTGACATTAATTTTGGCCTTTGGAGCAATCAAAGTGGAAGTAGCGTGCTTCAGTGATTGGTTGGTCTACCTCAAACTGTAGTTTAGAAGAAAAGAGATAGTCGATTGTACAGACTCATTCTAAATTCCTTCTGGTTAAAACTCATGCTCCTTAATTTTTTCTTCCCCAGAGAGTTCCATGCTTTTTAGATGTCCTCATTGAGCTGGATGACATTTTTAAGGTTTTGGTTTTTTTTTTCCCCTTATGAAGATGTATGTCTATGTATCTGAGTTGTGTATGAGGAGCTCTTACCCTTTATTCAGTACTAGTAGCTGTCTGTCAATAAAGGATGTGTGCTTGACAGATATTCATTGCTACATAAAAATTTGCAGCGACTGTGTATTTTACTAAATCTACTTTTTTATATCACAGAAGTATAAAGTACAACGTTAATGGCAATTACCTGGCATTAACAATATCTTTCCTTTAAAATATGGAGTCTTTGTTGCATCCAACAAATATAAGGGAATGAGCACACACCAGCTATTGTGTATGTCTGGTTGTGTGTGTGAATTCTGTAAGCTTCATTTCTACAGCAGAGGCATCTGGAACTTCTGTGGTTACAGCTTAGGCATTAATGTGAAATATTGGTCCCTTACTTATTATAGTCCCATAAATATCAAAAATATGCTAGTAAAATACAAAATAATGTTAAGTATATGTTCACGTTATATCTATAAGCAAGAACACTGTAGCAGATAGCATAGTCCACTTTTCTCCTGCGCACAAATTAGTGTTGTTGCACTGCATTTTTATTAGAAAAAGGTTTTAGTGATAACTCTTTATGTACAGTGGAACTAATACACAACCTTTTGACATTCTTATTTTTAAAATAAGAATAAAATAATATTAAATATTAAAATAATAAAAATAATGTTTTAAAAATCATACCTGTTGGATAAAAAAGACACAATTTATCTTGGCATGTCAGATGAGAGAATCATGAAATGTCTTGTGTCATAAAGTTGAAACAGTTTTTCCCCTTGAAATTGGCAGAATCACTACTCCTGTCAGCTGATGGTATCTGGTATGTGCATGCATATATAATAAAAAATTGTAAATTTAAGTATGTTGGAGGTCAGCAGATTTCTTAGTTGAGTTTCTAAATAAAATAAGTTCTATTTTTAGATTTCTGTGGTCTGCAAGATAATTACATTTTCCTAATTTTTCATTAAACTTAGTTGAGGCCAAAATGAGCATCCTTAGCTCAGGCCACATATATAACAATTTTGTACTAATTGTTTGGTAGATTTTAATGATGAGATGATTCTTTCATTTATGGAATAAAGTCTGCTCCTTGTAAGTTCCTCTACTGTGCACTTTGACTTAAAATTTCTGGGAGTTTCCGAAAGTGCGTTGTGCTATCAGGAGATCTTAAGATCCCTGTATGTGTTGTTATGTCTATGTTCAACAAATTAACTTGGATTTACAGTCTCTAACCACATAGTTTAGCCCTACGAGGTCTGAAAACAGCTTTTTTTACAAGCAAACCAAGATAATACCTAGTGTAAATGGCAATGAGCTCTGCCATCTTTCCTTTATCATATTTATAAATTCTCAGATTTCCAGGTGTTTACCATACTCTTGTGTGGGCTCCTCTCCACGGGCTGCAGCTCCAGCCTGGGGCCTGCTCCTTCGGGGGCTCTCCATGGGCCGCAGCCTCCTCCAGGCCACCTCCACCTGCTCCAGCGGGGGCTCCTCCACAGGCTGCAGCGTGGAGATCTGCTCCGTGTGGGACCCGTGGGCTGCAGGGGGACAGCCTGCTCCACCAGGGGCCTCTCCACAGGCCGCAGGGGAACTGCTGCTGCCTGCCTGGAGCACCTCCTGCCCTCCTTCTGCACTGACCTTGGGATCTGCAGGGCTGGTTCTCTCACACTTTCTCACTCCTCTCCCAGCTGCTGTTGCAGCATTTTTTTCCCTTTCTTCAGTCTGCTCTCCCAGCGGCCCAACCACAGTCGTGCACAGGTTCAGCTATGGCCAGCAGCAGGTCCCTTTTGGAGCTGGCTGGAGCTAGCTCTGACCTGACATGGGGCAGCTGCTGGGCTCTGCTCACAGAGGCCACCCCCGCAGCCCCCCCGCTACCAAAACACAGCCACTTAAACCCAATACACCATGCTGGAGCAGTTTGCTCCCGATGGATGGCCCATGGTACAGACCCATGTGGGAGCAGTTCTTGAAGAGCTGCTGCCTGTGGGCAGCCCCCGCAGGCTCAGTTCGGGAAGGACGGCATCCCGTGGGAGGGACCCCACGGGGAGCAGGGGCAGGGAGTGACCGTGAAGGAGCAGCAGAGACGAAGCCTCAGGGACTGACCGCAGCCCCCATTCCCTGTTCCCCTGCACTGCTCAGGGGGAGGAGAAGGAAGAGGATGGATAAAGGGAAGGTGTTTTTAGTTTGCATTTAGTTTCTCACTGCTCTAGTCTGCTAGTGATAGGCAATAAATTATATTAATCTCCCTATTCTGAGTCTGCTTTCTCCTTAATAGTAGTTTATGAGTGATCTGCCTGTTCTTAACCCCTGAGACCTCTTCCATTGTGTTTTCTTCCCCTGTCCTGATGAGGAAGGGGATGGAGCGAGGCAGGGTGCTGGAGTTTAGCTAGCCATCAGGGTGAAACCATCACACCTGTTCACTGTTTTCATTGGTGGGAAGTGTATCAGCTTTGAAGAGTGTTTTATTTGTCATAGTTTTTTTTTCTTTTGGGAGGGGATTTTTTTTTTTTTTTTTGCCTTTTTGAAACACTGTTTTGATTTTAAGAGAAGTTACAGAACCATCTGCTGTTTTCAACCTACCCTGAAACTCTACTTAAATGGTAAGGGTCTCTCTAACACAGTTTCTGCCAGTGATTAGCATTTCAGCTGTATCAGTCTAGAACAGCATCTTAGGAAGGAGGAGAGTGGACAGAGCTGCAAAACCAAATAGTTACTAACACTGATGTTACCAAATAGTTACTAACACTGGTGTTATTGCCTTCCTGTCTGTCTGCTGGAGACAAAAAAAAAAAAAAAAAGAGTCCCAGGCAGCCCTGCAGGAGAAAAACAGGCTCCTCTTCTGAAAAATCTTTGCTGAAAAGTGTCTTCCTTGCTGAGAGAGTAAAGACAAAGAGTTGCTGACTCAGCTACAATATTTCAGCATAAATCGCCCTTAGTTTTGTATACATGATCTTGACGGGAAATGTCTTGAAATCTCAGTCATTTCTTTTTTATAAGAACATGGTTATGTAAAACATAAATGATATACATGTATTTACGCACATGAATGTGTTTCTGTTGGAAGTCATTTACAGCCTTTTCCAGGTGATCCTTGTGTCCTCAGTTAGGCTTTTCCTTGTGTTTGAGCATTTGTCCTGCAGGAGGAAGGACTGAAAATGAGCACTGCTGCATATTCATATTATGGGCCTGGGAGGCAGAGGAATGGAGCCACCACAAAGACACTTTCCAAAAAGTTCCATTGAAGTAGACATCTTTCATGAGAGAACACACATTTGCAGGACTGTGTTCCCCTTCCTCCCTTATTTCCCATGTATTTGCATGTGTGTCATTGATTTTACGGTGCAGAGAGAACAGGGATGTCAGATAATAGACTTAAGCAGTACAAAAATTAAAGGTAAGTATTTGGGGAAGTGAGAGACTATGTCCCCCATACACCCCTTCTCTCTGTGGCTTCAGTGAACCTGGTAAGAGCTCCTTTCCCACTGGAACAGCATGACACTGTGCACGTGGTTGCATTCCAGCTTCCAGCTGGAGCAAGTTATCAGCAGTCAGTATCTATGTGTCATGCCTTTTTTAGGATCCTGCATATCCCTTCTGCAGAAGAGCAGAGAAATGGCCAGCCTTCTAAAGCAACACTTCTCTCTGGTGAATGTGAAGGCATTCAACAGTTAACCACAACTGAGAACTGGAGCCCATATGCAGAGAGACATTTTTCCCAAACTTAGGATTTTTCTCTTCTTGTTTATTCACAAGCAGGTTAGCTTTGATGCTAGGCTTGACATGAAAGCATTTTCATCTCATTGGTTTCCCCTCTGACTAAGGCTTTTAAGCATAGCATGGGGTTTTTCCTTTTGTAACTCTACATTTTCCCCAAGTATTTTCCGGGTAGCACTGTGGAAATTGACATCAGTTATCAAATTAAAGCTCTTTAGAAAAATAATGGCTGCAGTGTCATTTTGTTCTGTGAAAAACAGCCCCTAAATGCTGGCCTTTTGTTTCATTGCACTGTGTTTTGATGCCTTGGATATTTTTATGCTTGTGTGTGTGTGATTCAGCTGTTATGCTAGCAACTGCTAACTGAGTTGGATGCTGTGGAAGTTCGTATTGTACGTTATGAGGCATGTGGAAATGTTTAAAAATAACCTCTCGTTCTGTTCCCTGCTGGGATATTTTTGTTGTCCATGTTAGAAGCTTGTCATTTGATTCATTGAGAGGGACTTGAGTTAGTCTTTTAAAACTCAGTGGAAATGCAATAAAAGGTCAGAGACAGTATGGGTAGAGACTTTACAAGACTTTGAGAACACGGATTCATAGCCAAAATGGTGAAATGCCTTGTAAAAATCCAAAC
Source organism: Anser anser (assembly GCF_964211835.1). Taxonomy (NCBI): domain Eukaryota; kingdom Metazoa; phylum Chordata; class Aves; order Anseriformes; family Anatidae; genus Anser; species Anser anser. The sequence continues at coordinate 44,659,060 of NC_139723.1, forward strand.
CAAGAGAAGCATTCATTTACGGATGGTTAACCACTGTAGCAAGGAAGTGTGTATTCGATTACTGCGGCATGGCTCCAAGATCACAGCCAGAAGGGCTGGTAAATTTAAATTTATTTTATTCATATATATATATATGTATTTTTTTTTTTTTGTCTTTTTTCCATAGTTTGTTGTGCTAGTACTAGTCACTTGGAAAGAAACTGTATTGAAAATGACGAAATACTACATTGGGTACAGCAGAGAATAAGGATAAGTTACTGACCAGGAGGGTTGGAGAATGAATGACAAAAAACCTAAATGAGATTTGTTGTAATATATTGCTGAAACAGTAGACTAATTCATTAATTGCTAATGAATGAATGACTGGAATTTTACCCTTGCAGTTTTTTTCAACTTAGGGGGAGAAAAACTTTAAAAAATAGTAATTTCTAACAAACCAAACAGTTCTTAAATTAGCAGGTAGGTTGATAGAATATTTTGAATATTGACTGAATACAGTAGTTGATACAGTTTAGTTTTACTGTGATTGAGTGGCTTGTGTTGCCAGACAATAACTTTGTTGCTGTTATTTTTCTGGTACTGAGTGATAATAATATACTGAATAATAATACTGAAAAGAAAAAGGAGCTTGATTTTTTTTCCTTATACATAAAAGGAATGGAACCCAAGGAACAAAATGTATTCAGTGTTGCTCTGGATAGCAACCACAACTAAGATTTTTATTTGCTTTTATATCACAATAATTCCAAAAACAGGTTGGTCCACCCATCAATCCATATATCTCTGCTTCCTTAACGAAGTGTGGCATTTCAAAATTTGTTTCTCCATGCTTTCTGTGATAGTGTTTACTTTTCATATTTTTGCGTATATGGGTAGACAGATTTCAATTACTCACACACTTGTATACGATCATGCCTTGATATTGAATCTTCATTTCAGAAATGGGTATTTACAAAAGAATTAACTGACGATATTCTGGCAAAGACCAGAGTATTGTCATATTTGTAACATTTAAATTCAGAAAGCAGCAAGCATCTCAGGTACGGGAGAACCTGTTTCTTGCAGTGACTTGTCTCTGAGTGGCAACAGCTCCTGGCTGGCTCTGCTTCATAACATTACCACTCAAGGAAAGCTCTAGTAACTGTGGGAATGCACTGAACTCCCTCGTTTCAAAAAGTAGTAGCAAAATGGAAAAAGCATTACTGTTTACGTGTATTTTGCATTCATGCTCCTCAGTTAAATGCTGTCTACTAATACATACATGCAAGCTGTCTTGTATTAGATGCCAGTCTAATAATGGACTTGTGCACTGGGGCTATGATGATTCTTATAAACCTTGATGTTGCGCTACTGTTTACAGGATGTTAGCCTTGTTGGTGTATACGGGTATAAAATCTGTATATCAGTATATAAAGTCAAGGACTGTGGTTCGTTTGCGTAGAAGGGGAAGGCATAACTCCTTGGGACAGCACCGTTCTGCATGCAACCATTTCAGAACAACGCTGACTTGTACCAGAAGTGCTCTTCTAACTCAGTGGAGTTGCTGAAATGTCCCACTTGTCCTTTTCTCAGGTGCTAAGCTTTCACATTGGTGCCAGTTCTTTGCAGCCTCGCTCTCGTTGGCCTTTTGCTAGAGAGCCAGTGGTTGCAGTCTCTTCACCAGCTCCTCCCCTTTCTATAATCTGCTGACAGACAAATCTTCCTCTTTCATTCCTGTTTCCACGATGGACATTTCTCCTTCCCTGCTACTCACCTTAACCTTTTCACTGCTAAATCCTATTTCTGGATGGGGCCAGCAGTGCTGGGGTGAGCTCCTTCCAGGGCAGAGGGTTGCTAGAGACAGTATCCCTCAGAAAACCTGCTGTACTGCGTGCTCTGCATTGCTTTTATTTCTGCACTTTGGGTGTGCATTGCAGGGTGTAGAGAGCAGAGCAGAAGCCTCTGGGGGCCACACAAACTGTGGCGTTAGCTGAACACTGTGACTCAGTGCAGTTGTGGGGCCAGTTATGATGCCTTAGAGTTACGGTGTCTGCACCTGATGTGAGCAGTCGTGACAGAACTTTACTGCCTTCTACAAGTTGCAGCAAGAATAAAACTAACTGGAACTGCCATCAAGATTGCCAGGTCACTGCCTGAAATGGAGTTACTAAAATTTGTCATTGATTTACTCTCCTTGCAAAGCCAGATTAGGTGTTTTATCTGAGCACAGGATGTGGGTAGGGTATGGCCTCCTACTTCTGAGGGCTGGGCATCGGGCTGTGATGCAGATCTTGCTTTGATGTAGATGCAGGGAAATATTTGAGTGCAATTCTAGATTCTGTTTTCCTTTCCTATGTTTTCTTTGTGATCTCCATGCATTCTGTTCATGTGAAAAAGTCACCCCCTCCTTTAAGTCACTGGATGAATAGTACATATGAATTATGCCTGCAATGAAATTAAGTAAGGCTTATGCAATATTTGTAGAGGAAGTGGTGAAAGGCATAGGAAGGAAATGTTCCAATTGCAGCCAGACGGACGTAGTTCTTTACACACTCATATAAAGTATTTCCAGCAGACAGTCCATTTGCTCTCCTTTTTCTGGACTGTATCTGTTTTTTCACTTCTCTGTTTAAAAGAAGGAAATCTTTATACTTGTTCCTTCTCCCTGTAAAAGTCCTAGTCCTTTTACAGATACGTAATTGCGTTCGCATGTCTGGTAAGTAAAGCTGTGTGCAGTATATCCAGCCACAAGACAAGGGACAAATTGAATTTTTTTTAATAAGAGTACACATTGTTCTGGAATGCTGTATTCCCAGCAACTGCAGCTTCTTAAGAACAGGGAAGCTAGGGCTGCCCTTCAGCCTGTGAATCCTCAGCTGCTGTTTTTGGCTCCTTTAGAGACGCTAGCTGCTGGCAACATTTATGTCAGACCTCTTACATATTCGTGTTCACAGCATATGACCACTGTAAATTTGTGTTTTATTCAGCTGTTCATGTTCCTATCTGCAGTAGCAAGTTAGAGGTTTGGAGGAATCCCAGTATTTGGTGAAAGGGAAGTACTGAGTTTTGGCTCATATAATGAGATCTCTCTGGCTCTGTAAAATTTGTCCAGTTGCCAGAAAAGTATAGCAAGTCTTTCCTGTAGATATGTAAGAAGTAACATTGGGCTTATTTATCATACAGAATCACACAATGATTTGGGTGGGAAGGGACCTTAAATCTAATTCCAACTCCCTGCCATGGGCAGGCACACCTCCCAGGTTGCCCAAAGCCCCATCCAGCCTGGCCTTGAACACCTCCAGGGATGGGGCATCCACAGCTTCTCTGGCCAACCTGTTCCAGTGCCTCACTACCCTCTGAGTAAAGAATTTCCTCCTTATATCTAATCTACACCTGCCCTCTTTTAGTTTAAAGCCATTCTCCCTAGTCCTATCACTCCACTCCCTGACAAAGAGTCCCTCCCCAGATTTTCTGCTGGCCCTCTTTAAATACTGGAAGATCTTTATAATGTCTCCCTGGAGCGCTCTCCAGGCTGAACAACCACAGCCCTATCAGCCTGTCTTTGTAGGAGAGGCACTTCAGCCTTCTGATCATCCTCACGGCCATCCTCTGGACTCATTCTAATACATCCATGTCCTTCTTATGTTGGGGGCCCCAGAGCTGAATGCAGTGCTCCAGGTGGGTTCTCATGAGAGCAGAACAGAGGGGGCAGAATTACTTCCCTTAGCCTGCTGGCCATGCTTCTTTTGGTGATTTACCTAATATGTCAGTAATAGGTATTAAATCTTTGAGCTATGGACTGTAAATTGCAGGTAAAATTAAAAAATGAAGAAAGGAAAGAAGTGATCTCAAATATAATTTAATACTCAAGTCAGATTCCTTTAAATCTGAATGTTATATAAATATTAACTGTTATTAAAGAAACAGTAAACTTTTCAAAATTCATCTCCAAATTGTCGCCTTACAAGATCAACAGCAAAGTAATTGTTATGTGTGAATAAGACCAAAGCATTTGTAGCAGACTTGTATAGTTAGTTAAAGGATATTGGCTTCAGGCTTACTTTATGTTTTATGTTCTCTCTTTACATTGGGAGATTGAGGAATTTTTGTTTTAAACCTGGATTCGTTACTTTGGATAACAGCTTGTCATAAAGGATATACTAAAAGCAAATTATCTGAAAACCTTTTTCCTTCCTTAAACTTGTGTCAGTGGAATATTTCTTGTTGTCTAGAACAATTTTGAATTTTGGTGCTTTATTGTGATATTCTCATGCCGGCACAAGACATCTCAGCATTGAAAGCGATAATATGCCATTGCACTTGTGTCATTTGAAATCATCAAAGTCTGAGTGGCCCAACATATACGTGTACTGTAACATGACTGGAACTTTGCTGTGGGCTTACTTTCACCCTGATTAATAGCTAATTGTTTCCTCAGGCCTTGACTTGAGAAATGTTGCAGTGTCATAACAAACATGAAAGAATAACAGCTTTATATATATTTTAAAATATCAAATGAGTTTACAACAGCATCAGCTAATGCTCACTCTAAATTTTCATATATTTATATTAAAACATTTATTTACACTTTTATCAAGCTGATATATAATGTTGTTGTTTTGATTTAATGTGGTTTAACAACAGGTAAAATAGTTGAAAATACATTTTTTTTTCTCTTGCTTTGAGTCTATGGATTAGGATGTGATTTATTTATTTATTTTTTTAGCACTGTATTAGGGAAAGAGTATGGGTAGGAATGATGGGCAGTAGTAATTGTTTTAGTTTCGTGTGTGCCTTCCTCTGATTGTGTCGCTTATATGTTAAGTTATCAGCTCAAGCTAAGTAATGGACTACAAAGTTGATATACACTTTGGAATTGTGCCACATTGCAATTTTAATACAGTCCCCTCAGAAAACACTGGTCTGAAAAGGTTACTCTGCTGCCTTCTATCTACAGGTTGATCACAGTGAAAGAACATTTGCCAGCTATAGGAGAAAAAAGCAATGTTCATAGAAGTTAATATGATCTTTCTTGTTTATGTTCACTATGCATGTTATTCACGCTGGAATTTACTCTGGGGAAGGAGAGAAGGCTCAGAACCATAAACTGGGGTGACCTTTCTTTGGAGTAGGTGCAGCTGTCCTCTGTATGATGAGAAACATGATAAACAGATATAATATTGACCTTGCATCTAAGCAGGTATGGAGAGCCTTACAGCCAGGATTCTCGAATTTGGGAGGTTAAAATTAGGTCTTTTAATCTATACTGAGGTGTCTCAATTTACCTTTTACTCCTATTAAGAGAAAGTGAAAAGCACCTTGGAAAAGAAAATTGTTGTACTTCTGTATCTAAATATATATGTAGATGCTTAGTGTTGGGCTACAGTGTTTAAAAAATTTGGCTTTCATATTCAATGCATGCACTCTGAAATAGATCCAGAGTGTGGTTTGATGATCCAGTGGTACGTGCTGTTACAATATGCTTAGAAGAAAGATCATCCCAAATCTTTTCTTACCTCTTGATGGTCATATATTGTTGGGTTTAGTGTCAGTCAGTTTGTATGCTCTCAATGGCTGTAGCAAGTATACTTGTTAATGCAAAGACTCCAGCACAATGCTTGCTTCATTTCGAAAAGTGATGAATTTCTGAAGTGGCTATCATAGGAGAGGACAGAATAGTTGAGGCCAGAAACTAATAGCTAGACAGTCAAATTAGGCTAACGAGGAGACATCTGCATTTTCTTTATTGAGGGCGAGGCTTCATTTCAGCTGTGCATGGTCTGCAGCTGGTCTTGCATGGTCTTGCAGCTGGTGAAAGGAGCACTCCTCCTCTCTCTCCATTACTGTTAACATGCTGTGCTCCTGGGAACACCTGACAAGCCAATTCAGGAATAAAAACCATCAGAGAATTAACCTAGGAAAAAACAAAAATAGCTGTTTTCTTAGGTTAGCTTTACATATGGGCTCACTCAGGGATCAAACAAAAGGGAGCAGAAATGGTCTTTTTGGTTGCAGCTAACCTTTAGCCAGGTTGTGAAACCTCACCTGGAGGCATGGCCAGCTTATCTCCTAGAGAGTAGGAAAAGATAATAAATTACAGGGGCAGAGATCTGCCTGGGCCATTTTGAAGAGTTAAAAGGGAAAATGAATGTAACATCTATCATGCTCTGCTGAAGGGGTGTTGCTTCCCAAGGATTGTGCTGTATAATGAAGAGGTTTTCTCTGATGAATATAACATGAGGCACAAAGCTTTGCGTTAAGAAGGGGATCCAGAAAGCTGTCCTTTCAGGTAAGGAGCAAGCCGGCTTGTTCAAGGAGTGCTTTAATGTAAGTAGGTTTTAAGTGTAGTTTTACTGTCACTGCTTATGTATTTTTCAACATATTTGTAATATATATTTTATATGTTGCATTTATTGGCATTTCACCCCACCTAATATTGAGTTCAGTATAATTTTAAAGTTAAAAGATATTAACATGACATCACTCACCCAGTTTTTGGCAAGTCTATAAGCTGTGGTAACTACACACCTTACTTATCTATTTGATAGGCTGGAGAATGTGTTAATGGACCTGCGCAGGTTACATGGAAGATTTTGGGGCAACTCTCAGGCACTCTGATATACAGCATCATGCTGTGGCAGATATTTTCATGAGTATACATTTTAACAAGCTTTAAAATTCCCAGTGCCACAACTCCATCTCGCAATGTATTGATCTGTTTATTTAATTTAATCTACAAAGTTTGATGTGTTAGCTTTGTATTGACAGGTTTTCTGCAATTATTTTTTTCCAATGAGTGGGACAGAACATGAATAAAAAAAGAAAGCTGCAAACCCTGAGTATTTAGGGCTCTAGTGGAAGTGTGATTGTGCGCCTATGTCTGGCCCAGAACAGGTCTATGTTTGTGTGACCTGGTAGTGCACATATCTAGCATCATTTGTTATAAAACTGAGATTGTCATGGATATGTCCTGTCTTGAGAGTATGGTAGCTGTTAAAAAAATAAATTTAAGACCTTGTCATTCAAGAAATGCAAAATGTGTTAACAGTGAGAAAGTCTAGGCTATAGCGAATATCACCTACTCTACTGAAATACAGTTATGGCTTGCTCTCAGTTTAATGATCAAGAGACCAGTGACATATGAATATTCTTGTGCTATCTAGTCAAATAGAGGGCAAGTAGGTTTCAGAAACAAAGCTCATCATTTCAATATAGTGCATCTAAAATTCTTAGGACTAATAATGGTTTTTTTTTTTTTAATTTAAAAAAAATCTCTGACATTTTCAAGAAAAATCTGAAAAGGCTTCTGCTTTCAAAGTGGGATTCTCAGCAGCATTTTAGTCAATTATAGTTGAGTTACTATTTATAATTCTAGCTTAGAATTGTGATCCAAAATGCATGTAAGCTTTATATCTTCTTATACTGTAGATGTCTTTATGACCAGGATTTTTGCTTTGATTTTTGTTCTGTATCATTTTTACAGAGTAGTGCTGCATTCCTTTATTATAGCATGGTTCAGGTCATGCTTCTTTTACTTCATCTCAAAGTTATCATCATGTTTTATTTTTTTTATACTTTTTTCCAGTGTTTGTTGCTCTTAAATAGAAAACTATAATAGAGCTTGCAGAGACTTTCTTACTTCACACTGAAAATCATGATGCGTCTATTGTAATTAACAGTGGGAGATGTATTACTTTTCTTAGTACTTGTTTTTCTGTAGTAATACATAGTGTTTTATACCACATTATTTTAAAGTCTCAGAACCTTAATTTTTACTGCATTAAAACTGGAATTAATCCTTAGTGATGTCAGTACTCCATCTTCTGCAGACCTCTGTTGCTAAAATCAAAGCACTGGGCTAATTTGAATTATAAATGCTAGGTTGCTGTGATTTTCCTGGGTTACTTGTTGGATAAGTCATATAATCTTGTTGTGTTGGTTTTACCTGATATATCCTTATCTCTGTGTTGCATCTGGATAAGTCATTTATAAAGAATGGAGAGATGGAAATCACAAAATGAGATGTACTAAGTGCTATTATATATTGCTGGTGCGCATAGCGCTGTGTATGGTCTGTTCCTTTTGCACACAGATGGCATCTGATGATGTTAATGAGTGTCAGACATGGTATAAATTTTAAAGTGTTCTCCCATCACTTTGTTCCATCCCTGGGCCTACTTTCCCCCCCTACAACTGACTCCCCTCCAGTTGACAACTAAGAAGAATCACTGCCTTGTTCACGTAGCTGCAGAACAGCTAGACACCTTTGCAGATCTACTGCTGCTAGTGCTAGTCTGGAAAAGGGGTATTAAGTCCTGAGAGGACGCAGTTTGAGCAGAGAGTTGGCTAATAAGAAATAATCATACAAGTAGGGCTAAGAAAGACTTCTTTGTGAGGGGGGGAGAGAAATTTGAAGGAGAGAGAGAAAAGGGACTGAGTATGAGGATTGGAAAGATGAGTGGAAGAAAAATGAGATATGAGGGGTAGCTCATTAAAGAGGTGAGGCATTTTCACTCGGTTTCAATCATATCAAAGCGTCATATGGTGTGCCAGCCCCCCTCTCCTTTTATCCTGCCTACTTCTAATATGAATTTATCATGACAATCTATTGTCTCTTTTTAATGTCATTCTCTATTGAAAAGTCCCAATCTCAGCCATTATCACTTTATTTCTTTGAGACGAGTGAAGAGAAAGTTGTGCTTTATTATTATTGTGAAAACAAATAGCACCAATGCACATCTGCAGTAGGTATTCATTTATATCAGAAACCTGACTGTCCATGGAAGATGAACTGTTCTGTTTTCTGTTTGCGTTACACTGTTATTGGTGGTAGCTGCATCAGAAAACTTTAGTCAGGTCTGGTGTACTGCAGTGTTGTAAAAGATGTTGTCCTCTGGCAGAGATGAAATTTTGAAAAGGTGTTTCCAGTGTTTGTTAATTGTGTGTGGTCAGGTTTCAATATGCAAAATGATTGCAGAATCTTCTTTCCAATCTACATTAAATGCGATTGGAAGGCTGAGTTTTGCCACCAGGGAAACAGAAATTTAGGATCACTGTTTTCATCCCTTTTTCAGGTATCCAACTGCCAAAGGAAGATGATGTTTCAGTCCCTGCGATTTCCAGCTCCCCAGTTAAAGACACTGGGGAGAATGTTGATCTTGCTATTGATCATGAAGAGAAAATGAAAGAGGAACCTTTAACCATCTCAGAACTGGTATACAATCCCAGTGCCAGCTTGCTGCCCACACCAGTTGATGATGAGATTGACATGCTTTTTGATACCTGTCCAAGAGCAGAGAATGAGAAAGATGATACAGATTCATTTGAGGAACTGGATGCAGATGAAAATGCCTTTATGATTGCAGAAGAAGAAGAACTGAAAGAAGCTCGAAGAGCGCTTAGGTGGAGCTATGATTTTCTAATGGGCAACATAGAGGTGAATGCCTTTGTGAAGAGTTTCTCCAGACTTCTGCTTGTAGGCCTTGGACTGTTACTGTTTGTGTTCCCTCTTCTCCTTGTTCTCCTGGAGTCGGACCTTCAGATCTCTTTTCTCCATGAAATCCGTCAGACGCCAGAGTTTCAGCAGTTTCATATTGAGTATTACTGCCCGCTTAGGCAGTGGGTAGCTTGCAAAATAAACTTAATTCGTGACATGCTGGGCAGCTTTTAAATTTTAAAGAAATATGACACAACTAAGGGCTATATTCAAAATTTCAGTTAGTGCAGCTTTTCATTATGCCCCTGGGGCCATCAGTCTGTCTTCATATTTAGTTCATTACAGACTCCTCAGGCTCTTATGTTTCCTTTACACACTTAAATTGCTCCTTTAGTTTCAGGCTTATACTGTCACCTTTCAGTAACCAAAAAGAAGCTTTATTTTAATTGCATTTCAGATTTTCTGCTCATCTGTTGCATCATACAAGATGGGATAACAATAAAGTTCATCGTCTTTAACCTTAGAATCCATGACACTAATGAAACTGAAAGAAAACCTTTTTTGAATATACTCCTTAGTGCAGCAATCTCTTCTAACCAATGCCTATACAAGCAATGTTTATGCTGGGTTTTTGTTTTTGGTTTGTTTTTCTGTTTGTTTGTTTTTTACATTTTTATGTGTTTAAAATATTTTGGTAAATTTTTAGCAAAAGATAACTTCTGATGTTATTTAATTGTACAGATTGGTAAGAATAGTGCAGAAGGGCACGTAAGATACTTTTAGTGTTTTAGCAATTATTTGTTTTTAACCTACTGGCTGGAGAATGAATGAATTCAATATAGCTCTATAAGAGAGAGAGTGGTTTGGGAAGTACATAGAAAGTTCACTCAAGTTCAGTAGGGTCTACCTGGGGGAGGTGAAATGACACCGAGTACTCAGAAGAATTTCTGAAAGGCATAGTTGTAAAGCTTAGGGAAGTGAGCAGAACTGAAAGTAATGATCCTTCCTCTTATGTTAGTTTGTCTTACACTTTATCAGTGCTATAGAAAGTCTTTATAAGATAGTCCAAGTATGTTTTGGAAGAGAGTGAGTCTTCAGTCTAAATGTAGATTATTGTACATAATATGGAAGAAGATAATAGTAAGTAGGGGGAAAAAAAAGAAAAAAAAAGCTAAAACCCTACCTAAATCAGTAGGTGAGTGAGTGACCTACTTTTAAAAATGTTAGAGAAGAAAAATGTATTCCTTTTTAAAGCAAAACTTTAGACTGTACAGTTGACATGAAAACGTTCTGACTCACAGTTAAAGGATTAAACACTTTAGCAGATGCATCTTCATCCTTGATGCCCTATATTACTAATCTCCAAGACAACACACTTTCTGTGCGTGCTGATATGCTTCCTTTTACATATAGCAGCATACTTACCCTCTTGCCCTATTAGTATGAGCCCAGTTACAGGACCTAATGCTGTTTCATGTAACATGGTTTTGTATATCTAGTTATTCCAGTATTGCATAGAGAATATACTCAAAAAAAAAAAAAAAAACTTGTCAATAGCTGAGAGCATTAGAAGGCCCTCAGATGCACCACAGAGCTTCTATCTAAAAAGAGAGGTTTTATTTTTTATTTTTTTTTTTTGGTCCCCTGATCTTAGTGCAGATGTATCTTGTATTTAAACTAGGGAACTCTGATTTCAGCCTCAGAGTTGTTCTCCTGCTTAGAGAATTATGAACTGGAGGCATATATGAGGCTGTTTTATTAGAAGTACATTTAACGTATTGTAACCACATCTCTTAATTCCTACTGAGTAAACTCCTTTACTTCTGGTATCAGAGAATTGGTTTTGCTTGTGTTTTTCTCATGTAAGCCTTTGCAAATATCTAGTTTGACGATTTCCTTACAGGATTTCTCCTTCCCTTTCGAATCTTCTCCAGTTTTTAAAGGATGAAACAGTTACAGGGCTTAAAAATTCCTTTTCTCAGTTGAAAACTCTTCAATTGCTATTCATTTCCCAAGCAACAAAGCCTAAATTGAACAATTGTCTTTCTCTTCACTTTTGTTTTTTCTTGACATTCTGTTCCACAGAAGAATCGTTATTGATTAGATACTTGATGAGGATTTTATGTTGTGCTACTTGCTGTTAAATGATTCTTTCCAAATATCATTCAGCTTAATAGAAATGGAGAGTAAACTAAAGCAGACATTGGGCCTTAACAGGAAGTTATTCACTGATACTGTTTTTAAGCAAAGGTGTCAGAAAAGGTGTGAGTGATGAAGGCTGTGAGAGCTGGTGTCCTGCTGGACTACAGAGACAAGATTCCATGCAGGCTCCTATTAAGTCTGGAAATTATATTAAAAAAAAGTTAAAAAAAAAAAAAGTTAGATCCTGTGCTCTAAAATATAATCTTGTCCCTGTAAATTATAGCACACCAGAAGTAGGAATATTGTTTTGCTTGATTTAACTCTATTGGAAAATGGTTGAGTTGCATGAGAAAATAATCTCAGAGAATGTGCAGTGTAGTGAGGTCTTATGTAGGGTTAAATGCAAGAATATGTGTGCACATGTCCTTGCCTTTACTACCTATATGCATACACTCAGGCCTGGCCTTTTAAAATTCTTCCCTTTCTTCCTAATCTTCCTAGTATTCTCTTGCATATCAAAGTAATTTAACTGAAAGTCATGATAGTCCTCTAACATAAAGGCCAGGACCACCTAATGCACACAGAAGCGTATGGTTGGGCATATTCAGACAGTCTAGCATCTTGTTGGTGAGAATTACAGAGCTGGATTATGGAGCATCTATAGGTACAGTATTGTGTATTTCTGTCTGTGCTTGGATTATATTGTAAAATGTTATGTACTTGAAATCTATTTTGTGGTTTGTCTAACATTTATAAACACAACTCTGGGAAGAATTAAATATGGTTTTATTTCAATGGAGACTGGGGGGATAATATATCTGTAACTCGAGCCTTATCTTTGTACAGTGAATTTCACATTTCTATGTCAACATCCTGATTGTTTTGTATGTTGATATGATGGCAGGAATCCCTAATAAAAATACACTGGAGAAAAGCTTTCTGCAGTTACGACAGTTCTTATGATGAAAGATTTTTTTTCACCAGAACACTTTTTGTTGCAAATTAGTTGGTGCAAGGAATGGTAGATTTCTTAGCTCTCTTACAAATTCCTTTCCTACATACATTTTTTCCCATTCACTAGCTAGAGAGACACTAAGAAAGCGGTGGCCTTAAAGATGTTAATAACATGGCTTCAGATGTGTAGTGCCAAGGGCCTAATGGTTTGCCCAGTTACCATGTAAGAAGTAGTTGCCGTTTTGAGTTTGCCCCTAAATAAAATTACTATGCTCAGAGTACAAATTGAGCAGTCTTGTTTTAAAGACAGGCCCTGGCTATAGACATATGGCTGAAACTTTTTGGTGGGCAGATCTAACTAGAGTGTCAAGCAAACAAAGCTGTGCAGCTTTTGGATGGAGCATGCTTACATTAAGCTGGTTTGGAACTCAGACAGTGAAAAAGCATCTGGTAAAAAAAACATATGCTCTGCAAAGAGCCAATTCCTAAGAGACTTCAGTAACAGGAACAGTATTTGGAGGAGCTAAATCAGAACCTGAGGCAACTTGAGCACATAAAACGTTTAGATGCAGGCATGTCTGTGCTCTATCTAAAAGACAAAAATTTAAGTGGAATCTCAGGCAATTTGAAATGTAATTTTCAAGGACTACAGACACATCTCCATTTATTCAGTTAGAAAGATGTATGTTATAAAGCTACCTTCAAGAGAGGTTGCTTTCCTGTTTTAACATATGAAATATACAGCATATCTGCCTTGACACTATTTGAATTCTAAAGTACTCAGCATAATTTATGAAAATAGTATGTGTAGTTTGGGTAGAAATTCAGCAGTTGTCATAAATTCTTTCCAAATGATGAGAAATAATTTTAGACTTTCCATTAAATTACAAGCCACTGAAATGTCATGCCAAATGCATGTTGGTAGAAATCTAGCTACATTTATTGGAGCTAATGGTTACTATAGATAACCCTTAGCATTTGATAATATATGTTATATGTTGATTTGCTGTATGTTTTCTTACAGCTGTTTTATATTATAAAGGGTCTCTGAGAAACCTCGTGAACACCTCTACCATTATAGCAGTTAAATGCTGTGATTGTCTGATCTTATGTCTTTAACTATGCCCCTCTATGAAGGTGAGTCCTTCATCAGCCTCCTCATCAGAAATTTGTAGGAGCTGCTCATTTTGAAGCTGATTTGCTTCTAGTTGCTTTCTTATAAGGCAGATTATTGCTGTTCATCTCAGCCAGATGAACCCACTGCAACAGCTCCACTTTACACTATTACAAAGGATATTACAAAGGATCACTGTGGTGGCTTAATACTGATGGGCAGCTAAGTTCCATGATGCCATTACCTCGCTCCCCTTCAACGGAACAGGGGGAGAAAATACGATGGAAAAAAAAAAAAAGCCCATGGGTTTAGGTAAGTTCAGGGAGTTTATTGGAGCTCACCAATTACCATCACCAGCAAAACAGACTCAGAATAGGGAGATTAATGTAATTTATTGCCTATTGCTAGCAGACTAGATCAGTGAGAAATTAAAAGCACCTTCCCCCCATCCACCCTCTTTACATTTCCCCCCCCTGGGGGAGGCAGGGGAACGGGGAATGGAGGCTGCGGTCAGCCTACAGCGCTTCGTCTCCACTGCTCCTTCACGGTCCCTCCCTGCCCCTGCTCCCCGTGGGGTCCCTCCCACGGGATGCCGTCCTTCCCGAACTGAGCCTGCGGGGGCTGCCCACAGGCAGCAGCTCTTCAAGAACTGCTCCCACACGGCTCCGTACCACGGGGTCCATCCATCAGGAGCAAACTGCTCCAGCACGGGTCCCCCACGGGTGGGCGGCAGCTCCCCCCAGACCCCCTGCTCCTGCGTGGGCTCCTCTCCACGGGCTGCAGCTCCGGCCCGGGGCCTGCTCCTGCGGGGGCTCTCCATGGGCCGCAGCCTCCTCCAGGCCACCTCCACCTGCTCCTCCGGGGGCTCCTCCACGGGCTGCAGTGTGGAGATCTGCTCCGTGTGGGACCCATGGGCTGCAGGGGGACAGCCTGCTCCACCAGGCCGCGGGGGAACTTCTGACCTCGGTGTCTGCTTGGCTGTTTTTCTCGCATTTTCTCACTCCTCTCTCCCAGTTGTTCTTGGGCAGCACTTTCTCCCTTTCTCACAATGACGCATCCAGCGCCGTTCACTGGCTTGGCTCTGGCCAGCAGCGGGTCCTTTTTCGAGCTGGCTGGAACTGGCTCCGATCTGATGTGGCAGCTGCTGGGCTCTGCTCATGGCGTACACCCCTGCAGCCCCCTAGAAACCTTGCCACATAAACCCAACGTAAGAGCTCACAAACTTTGCCAGACATACAATGATTTCTTCATATTTGACTGGTTAAAAAAAAAAAAAAAAGTAAGGCGCATGTCAAATATCATCATGCAGAATCGTAGTATTTCTTTCCCACTAAAAATGTGCAGCAAAATAAATTATTTTCTTCAAATATAGTCATAATGTTTCAGCAAGTTTAAATTTGTTAGTATTCCAGGTTGGCTGACAACTCCAGAATGCTCCCAACTCTAGAAGAGATCAATTTTGACATCCTATGAAAATGTGGCCCATAAAGGTGGTGTCAGAGTATACTTAGAGCTATCTTGCTGGATCTGTGTTGGGTGAACGCTTCATTTCATTCTGTGACGCAGTTTAGATTCTCTAAATTTTCACCTATCCAAACTGCAAGTTGAATTGTTGTCTTTTCCGACTAATAGAATCTGTTACGTACTTTTGAACCTACTAATGTGTTCCTATGCAGAACAGTGGTTGATTAAGCTTTTGTTGAAAAAAAGCAACTCAAAAGTAGTAACCAAAATTATTGTTTGATTTTATTTTGCTGAAAGGACTTAGACAACAATCTCTCTTGAATTGGAGAGAATTTTATTTTTTTTAAATAAGATTGTATTTCAGAATTCTTCATCCTTCCTTTCTTCACATAAACTTACTGACATCAATTTCAAAAATATTGTTCTCGTAACTATTTGACGATTTCCCATTGTGTGGGTTATCTTTTTGTTCTTGTTTTTATTTGTTTTAAGGAGCTTTGAATTTACACAGCTGATGCAGTTCTCACATTCCTTTCAGGCTTATTGCCATCATACTTCTCTCTGTTCAATATTATCAACACCGGCCCACTTATCACAATCCCATTTGAATCAAAGGCAACTTGCTTCTTGTTGGTGGAAGCTTTGAAGCTTCCCCCTTGGGAACATGGGTCTTCCTCGCTGGGCAGCCCCAGAGACCCCTGTGATGTCGCCAAGCAGCGACTGTGACTGCCCGTGACCTCAGTGCTTTTCAGCAGCTGTAGGCTCTGTCCCCGTGCCTTTTGTCCAGGAGCTCCTGCGGGTGCACACGCGAGGCGTGACAGCTCCTGCAGGACCGTGGCTTGTGCTTCGAGCTGTGGCTTTTGGAGAGCAGCGGCTCTGGGCGCAGAGCAAAGGCAGCCTCTTGCAGCGCTCCTCTCCACGCTGACAGCTGCAGGGTGCTGCGTGTGGGTCCCACACGGCGGCTGTCCCAGGAGGGGGCCAAGGTCTTTGGCAGCGCTGAAGATTCCTGGAGAGTTTCTCCACCGTCCCTGAGCGCCTTCGTCAGGTACCTCAGTTCACCCCAGTCATACAGGGCCTCAGGGAGAGAGCACGTGGAGATCAGGGGTCGTGGACACCCCGGCTCTTCCCCAGAGCCCCAGAGCTGACGGGGGAAGGCAGGGCTGGAGGCTGGCTGTCCCACAGGACTGCTGCTGCTTCTCAAGCCACAGGGAGCCCCTTTGGGAGGCCCTTTCCTACCCTCTCCCTCAGCTGAGGCTCCCTTTCTTTTTCCCCTCCTAGCACCAGACAAGGTCGACACGTGGCAAAGATGTCGGGGCAGGACATGGCAGCGGGTGCCCAGAAAGCTATGGAGGAGTGCGCCTTAGATGTGACTGCCGGCGCCAGCCAGCAGCAGCAGGCCAGGCCGTTGGAGGCAGCAGAAGACCTCCTGTGTCCCGTCTGTATGAATGACATCGAGAACGCAGCCTACGTGGCCTTCTGCTTGCACCGCTTCTGCTTGGAGTGCATCCAGCAGTGGGCCGAGAGGAAAGCCACGTGCCCCATCTGCAGGCGGCCCTTCCACCGGCTCCTGCACTCGGTGCGAGCGGACGATGACTACCAGGAATACGTCGTCGTCTCTTCCACCCGTCGCCGCAGGGACGTGGCCAGAGAGAGGGACCGGAGCAGGTCCCCGCACCGGCAGTCCAGCCCACACAACTCAGCCGCTGACCACAGCCCTTCAGCACCCGGAAGGAGGCCTGTGGGACGTGACCCAGCATCCGGAGAAGATGCCATTCGGGGGCCCTCCAACACCACCTCCCAGCAGGCTCCCACATCCGGCACTTCTGGGGAGCCAACCCGGCTGAGTACAGGGCAGCACCCGGCCGGCCCTACGGCCGCACCTCGCGCCAGCTTCAGAACAGTGCTGCGGCGAGCTCTGCGGCTTGACTTCTGTTACCTCCAATAAACATCTGGGTGACATTCAGGGGAGTGTTTTTTAAACTAACAGAACAACCCACACTAGGGAATGGTTTCCGCCACTGACTCAGCAGGGGAGGAAATTTCCGGGTCTGAGTGCTGACTTGGTGTAGCATAAATGCCACAACAGAGCACGTCTCCATGCTGCTCTCCCAGACTCCTCCTTCCCAGCACCGGCCCAGTGGTGCACAAGCCCTCTGACCCCACAGGTTGGTGGCAGGTCCTCAAGACCTGCACAGAGCTCAGCTGCCATAAACACGGCCATGCTGACAGCCCCATCCCTGGGGATGGCTCTTCTCTTTAGGGGAATCACTGTCTGTTTTGGAAAAGCCATTGCAGGGGAGTGAGGCCCTTTGTTGACCTACACGCCTCTGCTCGGTCTCTGTGGGCAGAGGAAAGCTCTGGACCCCCAGCCTTCTGGGAGTCCTGCAGCAATCCAGCAGCAGACTGCCCTTCAAGCAAAACACAGTTTTTCCACAAGTGGAAGCAGCAGGTGAATCTGTGGGTTGCTCCTGCACAGCCTGCTCCAGGTGACCCTGCTTGAGTAGTAAGGAGGTGGCTCTTCTGCCCACCCTCAGTGGAAAGGTGCCAGCGTAAGGGCCCAGAGCGGCCCCTGTGGCTGAGCTATGACCTCCACGTTGACAAGGCGGAACCAGGCTCTTCACAGCAGTGCACTGCGATCTGAAAAGTGTGTGCCCACCTACACTGAAAGAAGCCAAGTTCACACTGGAGAGAAAGGGAAACCTTTCTGTTCGTGGGGAATCTCCAGAAGGGAGCAGGTTGCCCTGAGAGGCTGCGCCACCTGCATCCTTTCAGCTTCTCAAGACCCGGCTGCAGGAATCGCCAGGGCCATGTGGTCTGACGTCCTTGCTGGGGCTGCTTTCAGCAGCAGGCTTTCCTGGGGACCTCCAGGGCTCCTTTCCAACCTCAGCTTTCCAAAATGTTCATTCCCATATGTTATAGCCTCTATTACTCTGGAGGATTTTGTGTCTTCAAAGACTTTGTGGGTTCTCCTCACAGTGTCTGAAGGCCTTAACTCTCAAGGAGTTCTTCTCTCAGTCTGTGCTCATGTCCGGGATTGCCCCAGCCCAGGGGCAACACCCTGCACTTGGACTTGTTGAACCTCATTAGGTTCATGAGGGCCCACTTCTCCAGCCTGTCCGGGTCCCTTTGAAAGACATCCCTTCCTTCTTTGGTATCAACTGCACCACTCAGCTCGGTGTCATCTGCACACCTGCTGAGGGTGCTCTCAATCCCATCGTCTACATCTTTGATGAAGATACCGAAAAGCACCGGTCCCAAGACAGACCCCTGAGGTACACCGCTCGTCACCGGTCTCCACCTGGGCATAGGGCCATTGACCACCATAAAAGGCCGCCATATTGGTCAGGCATGATTTGCCCCTGTTGAGGCCATGCTGGGTGTTCTGGATCACCTCCTTGATAGGACAAGGTTAGATAGATTAGCGGGCAGTGAGCTGGTAAGGGTTGTGCAAAATAACAATTTTCCCCAGGGGACAGTACTGCTCAACATGTCATTAATGACCCGGACCATGTGCATCCTCAGCACATTGGCAGATGATACAAAAATGGGAGGAGTGGCTGGCAGACCAGAAGGCCATGCTCTCGTCCAGAGAAACCTTGACAGGCTGGAGCAACAGGCTAACAAGAGATTTATGGTGGTCAATGGCCCTATGCCCAGGTGGAGACCAGTGACGAGCGGTGTACCTCAGGGGTCTGTCTTGGGACCGGTGCTTTTCGATATCTTCATCAACAATATAGATGATGGGATTGAGTGCACCCTCAGCAGGTGTGCAGATGACACCGAGCTGAGTGGTGCAGTTGATACCAAAGAAGGAAGAGATGCCTTTCAAAGGGACCTGGACAGGCTGGAGAATTGGGCCCACATGAACCTAATGAAGTTCAACAAGTCCAAGTGCAGGGTGCTGCACCTGGGCTGGGGCAATCCCGGACATGAGCACAGACTGAGAGAAGAACTCATTGAGAGCAGCCCTGCAGAGAAGGACTTGGGGATTCTGGTGGACAAAAGGCTTGACATAAGCCAGCAGTGGGAGCTCGCAGCCCAGCAGGCCAACCGCGTCCTGGGCTGCATCAACAGAGGGGTGGGCAGCAGGGGAGGGAGGTGATTGTCCCCCTCTGCTCCGCCCTTATGAGGCCCCACCTGGAGTACTGCGTCTAGGTTTGGTGCTCCCAGCACCACCAGAAGGAAGTGGACCTATAAGCATGAGTCCAGAGGAGGGCCACAAAGATGCTCAGAGGGCTGGAGCACATCTCCTATGAAGAAAGACTGAGAGAGCTGGGGCTGTTCAGCCTCAGAAGAGAAGGCTCCAGGGAGACCTCATTGTGACCTTTCGATACTTAAAGAGGTTTTCCGAAAAGGATGGAGTAGGTCTCTTTACTCAGGTAGATAATGATAGGACAAGGGGAATGGTCTTAAACTAAAAGGGGGTAGATTTAGACTAGACATCAGGAGGAAATTTTTTCTGTAAGGGCAGTGAGGCACTGGAACAGGTTGCCAAGAGAAGTTGTGGATGCCCCATCCCTGGAGGTGTTCAAGGCCAGGCTGGATGCAGCCTTGGCCAGCCTGGTCTAGTGGGTGCCATCCCTGGCTCTGGCAGAGGGATTGAAGTTAGCTGGTCTCTGAGGTCCCTTCCAACCCAAGCCATTCTATGATTAGTCAGTTTGTTTATGAGGATGTTAAGAGACGCAGTGTCAAATACCTTACTAAAGTCAGGCTAAGCAGAATGAACTGCTCTTACACCATCCACCAAGCTGATCACCCCACAGAATCATAGAATCACAGAATATCCTGAGTTGGAAGGGACCCACAAGGATTATCGAGTCCAACTCCTGGCTCCATGCAGAATGACCCCAAAATCAAACCCTATCTATGTCTGAGCGCGTTGTCCAAACGCTTCTTGAATTCTGTCAAGTTTGGTGCTGTGACCACTTCCCTCGAGAGCCTGTTCCAGTGCCTGCCCACCCTCTTAGTAAAGAGCCTTTTCCAGATATCCCTCTTTCTTGCTGATGAACCGTTACCTAGCAAAAGGGGTTACTGAAATTACTTTCACCCAGAGTCCCACTGCTAGGAAGGAACTCCGCCTTGGACAGAAGATCTGAGGCAGGAAACGACCTCCTGAGATCACCTGGTCCAGGCTTCTGCTCAAACAAGGTCAGCTAGTGCAAGTTGCCCTGGACCATGTCCACTCAGGGTTTGGTTGTCTCTAACCAAAGACAGAGGCTCCTCATCCTCTCTGAGCAACCTTTGCTGATTTTTGGCCGCCCCACAGGAGAAAAGTGTTTCCTTGTGTTCAGATGGAATTTCATGGTTTTTAATTTTTGCCACTTCCTCTTTACCTGTCAGTGGGCACCACTAAGAGTCTGGCTCCCTCTTTCTCATTCTTTCCCATCAGGTATTTACACACGCCCTGAGCCTTCTCTTCTCCAGGCTGAACAGTCCCAATTCTTTCAGCCTTTCATCACAGGAGAGATGCTTCATTGCCTTCATCATTTTTGTGGCCTTCTGCTGGACTCATTCCAGTATATCCTAATCTCTCCTGTACTGGGGAGCCCAGTACTAGACACAGAACTGCAGATGTGTTGTGGTGGTTTTACACAGCTGGGCATCTGAGCTCCACCACAACTGCTTGCTCCCTCCCGCTCCTCAAAGGGAAAGGGGGAGAAAATACAATGAAAAGGGCTCAGTGGTTGACATAAGGACAGGGAGATCCCTCAACAATTATTGTCACAGGCAAAACATAGGCCTGTCACAGGCAAAACAGCATAGGGATATTAATACAATTGATTGCCTATTACTAACAAGCTAGAGAAGTGAGAAACAAAGGAAAGAAGCCAAAAAAACCTTCCCCCCATCCGTCCTCTTCCACCTTCTCCTCCTAAACAGTGCAGGGGGATGGGGAACGGGGGCTGCGGTCAGTCCCTAACACTTCATCTCCGCCGCTCCTTCACGGTCACTCCCTGCCCCTGCTCCCCGTGGGGTCCCTCCCACGGGATGCCGTCCTTCCCGAACTGAGCCTGCGGGGGCTGCCCACAGGCAGCAGCTCTTCAAGCACTGCTCCCACACGGCTCCGTACCACGGGGCCCATCCCCCAGGAGCAAACTGCTCCAGCACGGGTCCCCCACGGGTGGGCGGCAGCTCCCCCCAGACCCCCTGCTCCTGCGTGGGCTCCTCTCCACGGGCTGCAGCTCCGGCCCGGGGCCTGCTCCTGCGGGGGCTCTCCATGGGCCGCAGCCTCCTCCAGGCCACCTCCACCTGCTCCAGCGGGGGCTCCTCCAGGGGCTGCAGCGTGGAGATCTGCTCCGTGTGGGACCCATGGGCTGCAGGGGGACAGCCTGCTCCACCAGGCCGCAGGGGAACTTCTGACCTTGGTGTCTGCTTGGCTGTTTTTCTCGCATTTTCTCACTCCTCTCTCCCAGTTGTTCTTGGGCAGCACTTTCTCCCTTTCTCACAATGACGCATCCAGCGCCGTTCACTGGCTTGGCTCTGGCCAGCAGCGGGTCCTTTTTCGAGCTGGCTGGAACTGGCTCCGATCTGATGTGGCAGCTGCTGGGCTCTGCTCATGGCGTACACCCCTGCAGCCCCCTACAAACCTTGCCACATAAACCCAACGTAAGAGCTCACAAACTTTGCCAGACATACAATGATTTCTTCATATTTGACTGGTTAAAAAAAAAAAAAAAAGTAAGGCGCATGTCAAATATCATCATGCAGAATCGTAGTATTTCTTTCCCACTAAAAATGTGCAGCAAAATAAATTATTTTCTTCAAATATAGTCATAATGTTTCAGCAAGTTTAAATTTGTTAGTATTCCAGGTTGGCTGACAACTCCAGAATGCTCCCAACTCTAGAAGAGATCAATTTTGACATCCTATGAAAATGTGGCCCATAAAGGTGGTGTCAGAGTATACTTAGAGCTATCTTGCTGGATCTGTGTGGTGGGTGAATGCTTCGTTTCATTCTGTGACGCAGTTTAGATTCTCTAAATTTTCACCTATCCAAACTGCAAGTTGAATTGTTGTCTTTTCCGACTAATAGAATCTGTTACGTACTGTTGAACCTACTAATGTGTTCCTATGCAGAACAGTGGTTGATTAAGCTTTTGTTGAAAAAAAAGCAACTCAAAAGTAGTAACCAAAATTATTGTTTGATTTTATTTTGCTGAAAGGACTTAGACAACAATCTCTCTTGAATTGGAGAGAATTTTATTTTTTTTAAATAAGATTGTATTTCAGAATTCTTCATCCTTCCTTTCTTCACATAAACTTACTGACATCAATTTCAAAAATATTGTTCTCGTAACTATTTGACGATTTCCCATTGTGTGGGTTATCTTTTTGTTGTTGTTGTTGTTTGTTTTAAGGAGCTTTGAATTTACACAGCTGATGCAGTTCTCACATTCCTTTCAGGCTTATTGCCATCACACCTCTCTCTGTTCAATATTATCAACACCGGCCCACTTATCACAATCCCATTTGAATCAAAGGCAACTTGCTTCTTGTTGGTGAAAGCTTTGACGCTTCCCCCTTGGGAACATGGGTCTTCCTCGCTGGGCAGCCCCAGAGACCCCTGTGATGTCGCCAAGCAGCGACTGTGACTGCCCGTGACCTCAGTGCTTTTCAGCAGCTGTAGGCTCTGTCCCCGTGCCTTTTGTCCAGGAGCTCCTGCGGGTGCACACACGAGGCGTGACAGCTCCTGCAGGACCGTGGCTTGTGCTTCGAGCTGTGGCTTTTGGAGAGCAGCGGCTCTGGGCGCAGAGCAAAGGCAGCCTCTTGCAGCGCTCCTCTCCACGCTGACAGCTGCAGGGTGCTGCGTGTGGGTCCCACACGGCGGCTGTCCCAGGAGGGGGCCAAGGTCTTTGGCAGCGCTGAAGATTCCTGGAGAGTTTCTCCACCGTCCCTGAGCGCCTTCGTCAGGTACCTCAGTTCACCCCAGTCATACAGGGCCTCAGGGAGAGAGCACGTGGAGATCAGGGGTCGTGGACACCCCGGCTCTTCCCCAGAGCCCCAGAGCTGACGGGGGAAGGCAGGGCTGGAGGCTGGCTGTCCCACAGGACTGCTGCTGCTTCTCAAGCCACAGGGAGCCCCTTTGGGAGGCCCTTTCCTACCCTCTCCCTCAGCTGAGGCTCCCTTTCTTTTTCCCCTCCTAGCACCAGACAAGGTCGACACGTGGCAAAGATGTCGGGGCAGGACATGGCAGCGGGTGCCCAGAAAGCTATGGAGGAGTGCGCCTTAGATGTGACTGCCGGCGCCAGCCAGCAGCAGCAGGCCAGGCCGTTGGAGGCAGCAGAAGACCTCCTGTGTCCCGTCTGTATGAATGACATCGAGAACGCAGCCTACGTGGCCTTCTGCTTGCACCGCTTCTGCTTGGAGTGCATCCAGCAGTGGGCCGAGAGGAAAGCCACGTGCCCCATCTGCAGGCGGCCCTTCCACCGGCTCCTGCACTCGGTGCGAGCGGACGATGACTACCAGGAATACGTCGTCGTCTCTTCCACCCGTCGCCGCAGGGACGTGGCCAGAGAGAGGGACCGGAGCAGGTCCCCGCACCGGCAGTCCAGCCCACACAACTCAGCCGCTGACCACAGCCCTTCAGCACCCGGAAGGAGGCCTGTGGGACGTGACCCAGCATCCGGAGAAGATGCCATTCGGGGGCCCTCCAACACCACCTCCCAGCAGGCTCCCACATCCGGCACTTCTGGGGAGCCAACCCGGCTGAGTACAGGGCAGCACCCGGCCGGCCCTACGGCCGCACCTCGCGCCAGCTTCAGAACAGTGCTGCGGCGAGCTCTGCGGCTTGACTTCTGTTACCTCCAATAAACATCTGGGTGACATTCAGGGGAGTGTTTTTTAAACTAACAGAACAACCCACACTAGGGAATGGTTTCCGCCACTGACTCAGCAGGGGAGGAAATTTCCGGGTCTGAGTGCTGACTTGGTGTAGCATAAATGCCACAACAGAGCACGTCTCCATGCTGCTCTCCCAGACTCCTCCTTCCCAGCACCGGCCCAGTGGTGCACAAGCCCTCTGACCCCACAGGTTGGTGGCAGGTCCTCAAGACCTGCACAGAGCTCAGCTGCCATAAACACGGCCATGCTGACAGCCCCATCCCTGGGGATGGCTCTTCTCTTTAGGGGAATCACTGTCTGTTTTGGAAAAGCCATTGCAGGGGAGTGAGGCCCTTTGTTGACCTACACGCCTCTGCTCGGTCTCTGTGGGCAGAGGAAAGCTCTGGACCCCCAGCCTTCTGGGAGTCCTGCAGCAATCCAGCAGCAGACTGCCCTTCAAGCAAAACACAGTTTTTCCACAAGTGGAAGCAGCAGGTGAATCTGTGGGTTGCTCCTGCACAGCCTGCTCCAGGTGACCCTGCTTGAGTAGTAAGGAGGTGGCTCTTCTGCCCACCCTCAGTGGAAAGGTGCCAGCGTAAGGGCCCAGAGCGGCCCCTGTGGCTGAGCTATGACCTCCACGTTGACAAGGCGGAACCAGGCTCTTCACAGCAGTGCACTGCGATCTGAAAAGTGTGTGCCCACCTACACTGAAAGAAGCCAAGTTCACACTGGAGAGAAAGGGAAACCTTTCTGTTCGTGGGGAATCTCCAGAAGGGAGCAGGTTGCCCTGAGAGGCTGCGCCACCTGCATCCTTTCAGCTTCTCAAGACCCGGCTGCAGGAATCGCCAGGGCCATGTGGTCTGACGTCCTTGCTGGGGCTGCTTTCAGCAGCAGGCTTTCCTGGGGACCTCCAGGGCTCCTTTCCAACCTCAGCTTTCCAAAATGTTCATTCCCATATGTTATAGCCTCTATTACTCTGGAGGATTTTGTGTCTTCAAAGACTTTGTGGGTTCTCCTCACAGTGTCTGAAGGCCTTAACTCTCAAGGAGTTCTTCTCTCAGTCTGTGCTCATGTCCGGGATTGCCCCAGCCCAGGGGCAACACCCTGCACTTGGACTTGTTGAACCTCATTAGGTTCATGAGGGCCCACTTCTCCAGCCTGTCCGGGTCCCTTTGA
The DNA here is from genome assembly GCF_964211835.1 of Anser anser. Taxonomy (NCBI): domain Eukaryota; kingdom Metazoa; phylum Chordata; class Aves; order Anseriformes; family Anatidae; genus Anser; species Anser anser. Next base: position 44,684,145 of record NC_139723.1, read on the forward strand.
AAGACATCCCTTCCTTCTTTGGTATCAACTGCACCACTCAGCTCGGTGTCATCTGCACACCTGCTGAGGGTGCTCTCAATCCCATCGTCTACATCTTTGATGAAGATACCGAAAAGCACCGGTCCCAAGACAGACCCCTGAGGTACACCGCTCGTCACCGGTCTCCACCTGGGCATAGGGCCATTGACCACCATAAAAGGCCGCCATATTGGTCAGGCATGATTTGCCCCTGTTGAGGCCATGCTGGGTGTTCTGGATCACCTCCTTGATAGGACAAGGTTAGATAGATTAGCGGGCAGTGAGCTGGTAAGGGTTGTGCAAAATAACAATTTTCCCCAGGGGACAGTACTGCTCAACATGTCATTAATGACCCGGACCATGTGCATCCTCAGCACATTGGCAGATGATACAAAAATGGGAGGAGTGGCTGGCAGACCAGAAGGCCATGCTCTCGTCCAGAGAAACCTTGACAGGCTGGAGCAACAGGCTAACAAGAGATTTATGGTGGTCAATGGCCCTATGCCCAGGTGGAGACCAGTGACGAGCGGTGTACCTCAGGGGTCTGTCTTGGGACCGGTGCTTTTCGATATCTTCATCAACAATATAGATGATGGGATTGAGTGCACCCTCAGCAGGTGTGCAGATGACACCGAGCTGAGTGGTGCAGTTGATACCAAAGAAGGAAGAGATGCCTTTCAAAGGGACCTGGACAGGCTGGAGAATTGGGCCCACATGAACCTAATGAAGTTCAACAAGTCCAAGTGCAGGGTGCTGCACCTGGGCTGGGGCAATCCCGGACATGAGCACAGACTGAGAGAAGAACTCATTGAGAGCAGCCCTGCAGAGAAGGACTTGGGGATTCTGGTGGACAAAAGGCTTGACATAAGCCAGCAGTGGGAGCTCGCAGCCCAGCAGGCCAACCGCGTCCTGGGCTGCATCAACAGAGGGGTGGGCAGCAGGGGAGGGAGGTGATTGTCCCCCTCTGCTCCGCCCTTATGAGGCCCCACCTGGAGTACTGCGTCTAGGTTTGGTGCTCCCAGCACCACCAGAAGGAAGTGGACCTATAAGCATGAGTCCAGAGGAGGGCCACAAAGATGCTCAGAGGGCTGGAGCACATCTCCTATGAAGAAAGACTGAGAGAGCTGGGGCTGTTCAGCCTCAGAAGAGAAGGCTCCAGGGAGACCTCATTGTGACCTTTCGATACTTAAAGAGGTTTTCCGAAAAGGATGGAGTAGGTCTCTTTACTCAGGTAGATAATGATAGGACAAGGGGAATGGTCTTAAACTAAAAGGGGGTAGATTTAGACTAGACATCAGGAGGAAAATTTTTCTGTAAGGGCAGTGAGGCACTGGAACAGGTTGCCAAGAGAAGTTGTGGATGCCCCATCCCTGGAGGTGTTCAAGGCCAGGCTGGATGCAGCCTTGGCCAGCCTGGTCTAGTGGGTGCCATCCCTGGCTCTGGCAGAGGGATTGAAGTTAGCTGGTCTCTGAGGTCCCTTCCAACCCAAGCCATTCTATGATTAGTCAGTTTGTTTATGAGGATGTTAAGAGACGCAGTGTCAAATACCTTACTAAAGTCAGGCTAAGCAGAATGAACTGCTCTTACACCATCCACCAAGCTGATCACCCCACAGAATCATAGAATCACAGAATATCCTGAGTTGGAAGGGACCCACAAGGATTATCGAGTCCAACTCCTGGCTCCATGCAGAATGACCCCAAAATCAAACCCTATCTATGTCTGAGCGCGTTGTCCAAACGCTTCTTGAATTCTGTCAAGTTTGGTGCTGTGACCACTTCCCTCGAGAGCCTGTTCCAGTGCCTGCCCACCCTCTTAGTAAAGAGCCTTTTCCAGATATCCCTCTTTCTTGCTGATGAACCGTTACCTAGCAAAAGGGGTTACTGAAATTACTTTCACCCAGAGTCCCACTGCTAGGAAGGAACTCCGCCTTGGACAGAAGATCTGAGGCAGGAAACGACCTCCTGAGATCACCTGGTCCAGGCTTCTGCTCAAACAAGGTCAGCTAGTGCAAGTTGCCCTGGACCATGTCCACTCAGGGTTTGGTTGTCTCTAACCAAAGACAGAGGCTCCTCATCCTCTCTGAGCAACCTTTGCTGATTTTTGGCCGCCCCACAGGAGAAAAGTGTTTCCTTGTGTTCAGATGGAATTTCATGGTTTTTAATTTTTGCCACTTCCTCTTTACCTGTCAGTGGGCACCACTAAGAGTCTGGCTCCCTCTTTCTCATTCTTTCCCATCAGGTATTTACACACGCCCTGAGCCTTCTCTTCTCCAGGCTGAACAGTCCCAATTCTTTCAGCCTTTCATCACAGGAGAGATGCTTCATTGCCTTCATCATTTTTGTGGCCTTCTGCTGGACTCATTCCAGTATATCCTAATCTCTCCTGTACTGGGGAGCCCAGTACTAGACACAGAACTGCAGATGTGTTGTGGTGGTTTTACACAGCTGGGCATCTGAGCTCCACCACAACTGCTTGCTCCCTCCCGCTCCTCAAAGGGAAAGGGGGAGAAAATACAATGAAAAGGGCTCAGTGGTTGACATAAGGACAGGGAGATCCCTCAACAATTATTGTCACAGGCAAAACAGACTCAGCATAGGGATATTAATACAATTGATTGCCTATTACTAACAAGCTAGAGAAGTGAGAAACAAAGGAAAGAAGCCAAAAAAACCTTCCCCCCATCCGTCCTCTTCCACCTTCTCCTCCTAAACAGTGCAGGGGAATGGGGAACGGGGGCTGCGGTCAGTCCCTAACACTTCATCTCCGCCGCTCCTTCACGGTCACTCCCTGCCCCTGCTCCCCGTGGGGTCCCTCCCACGGGATGCCGTCCTTCCCGAACTGAGCCTGCGGGGGCTGCCCACAGGCAGCAGCTCTTCAAGCACTGCTCCCACACGGCTCCGTACCACGGGGCCCATCCCCCAGGAGCAAACTGCTCCAGCACGGGTCCCCCACGGGTGGGCGGCAGCTCCCCCCAGACCCCCTGCTCCTGCGTGGGCTCCTCTCCACGGGCTGCAGCTCCGGCCCGGGGCCTGCTCCTGCGGGGGCTCTCCATGGGCCGCAGCCTCCTCCAGGCCACCTCCACCTGCTCCAGCGGGGGCTCCTCCAGGGGCTGCAGCGTGGAGATCTGCTCCGTGTGGGACCCATGGGCTGCAGGGGGACAGCCTGCTCCACCAGGCCGCAGGGGAACTTCTGACCTTGGTGTCTGCTTGGCTGTTTTTCTCGCATTTTCTCACTCCTCTCTCCCAGTTGTTCTTGGGCAGCACTTTCTCCCTTTCTCACAATGACGCATCCAGCGCCGTTCACTGGCTTGGCTCTGGCCAGCAGCGGGTCCTTTTTCGAGCTGGCTGGAACTGGCTCCGATCTGATGTGGCAGCTGCTGGGCTCTGCTCATGGCGTACACCCCTGCAGCCCCCTACAAACCTTGCCACATAAACCCAACGTAAGAGCTCACAAACTTTGCCAGACATACAATGATTTCTTCATATTTGACTGGTTAAAAAAAAAAAAAAAAGTAAGGCGCATGTCAAATATCATCATGCAGAATCGTAGTATTTCTTTCCCACTAAAAATGTGCAGCAAAATAAATTATTTTCTTCAAATATAGTCATAATGTTTCAGCAAGTTTAAATTTGTTAGTATTCCAGGTTGGCTGACAACTCCAGAATGCTCCCAACTCTAGAAGAGATCAATTTTGACATCCTATGAAAATGTGGCCCATAAAGGTGGTGTCAGAGTATACTTAGAGCTATCTTGCTGGATCTGTGTGGTGGGTGAATGCTTCGTTTCATTCTGTGACGCAGTTTAGATTCTCTAAATTTTCACCTATCCAAACTGCAAGTTGAATTGTTGTCTTTTCCGACTAATAGAATCTGTTACGTACTGTTGAACCTACTAATGTGTTCCTATGCAGAACAGTGGTTGATTAAGCTTTTGTTGAAAAAAAAGCAACTCAAAAGTAGTAACCAAAATTATTGTTTGATTTTATTTTGCTGAAAGGACTTAGACAACAATCTCTCTTGAATTGGAGAGAATTTTATTTTTTTTAAATAAGATTGTATTTCAGAATTCTTCATCCTTCCTTTCTTCACATAAACTTACTGACATCAATTTCAAAAATATTGTTCTCGTAACTATTTGACGATTTCCCATTGTGTGGGTTATCTTTTTGTTGTTGTTGTTGTTTGTTTTAAGGAGCTTTGAATTTACACAGCTGATGCAGTTCTCACATTCCTTTCAGGCTTATTGCCATCACACCTCTCTCTGTTCAATATTATCAACACCGGCCCACTTATCACAATCCCATTTGAATCAAAGGCAACTTGCTTCTTGTTGGTGAAAGCTTTGACGCTTCCCCCTTGGGAACATGGGTCTTCCTCGCTGGGCAGCCCCAGAGACCCCTGTGATGTCGCCAAGCAGCGACTGTGACTGCCCGTGACCTCAGTGCTTTTCAGCAGCTGTAGGCTCTGTCCCCGTGCCTTTTGTCCAGGAGCTCCTGCGGGTGCACACACGAGGCGTGACAGCTCCTGCAGGACCGTGGCTTGTGCTTCGAGCTGTGGCTTTTGGAGAGCAGCGGCTCTGGGCGCAGAGCAAAGGCAGCCTCTTGCAGCGCTCCTCTCCACGCTGACAGCTGCAGGGTGCTGCGTGTGGGTCCCACACGGCGGCTGTCCCAGGAGGGGGCCAAGGTCTTTGGCAGCGCTGAAGATTCCTGGAGAGTTTCTCCACCGTCCCTGAGCGCCTTCGTCAGGTACCTCAGTTCACCCCAGTCATACAGGGCCTCAGGGAGAGAGCACGTGGAGATCAGGGGTCGTGGACACCCCGGCTCTTCCCCAGAGCCCCAGAGCTGACGGGGGAAGGCAGGGCTGGAGGCTGGCTGTCCCACAGGACTGCTGCTGCTTCTCAAGCCACAGGGAGCCCCTTTGGGAGGCCCTTTCCTACCCTCTCCCTCAGCTGAGGCTCCCTTTCTTTTTCCCCTCCTAGCACCAGACAAGGTCGACACGTGGCAAAGATGTCGGGGCAGGACATGGCAGCGGGTGCCCAGAAAGCTATGGAGGAGTGCGCCTTAGATGTGACTGCCGGCGCCAGCCAGCAGCAGCAGGCCAGGCCGTTGGAGGCAGCAGAAGACCTCCTGTGTCCCGTCTGTATGAATGACATCGAGAACGCAGCCTACGTGGCCTTCTGCTTGCACCGCTTCTGCTTGGAGTGCATCCAGCAGTGGGCCGAGAGGAAAGCCACGTGCCCCATCTGCAGGCGGCCCTTCCACCGGCTCCTGCACTCGGTGCGAGCGGACGATGACTACCAGGAATACGTCGTCGTCTCTTCCACCCGTCGCCGCAGGGACGTGGCCAGAGAGAGGGACCGGAGCAGGTCCCCGCACCGGCAGTCCAGCCCACACAACTCAGCCGCTGACCACAGCCCTTCAGCACCCGGAAGGAGGCCTGTGGGACGTGACCCAGCATCCGGAGAAGATGCCATTCGGGGGCCCTCCAACACCACCTCCCAGCAGGCTCCCACATCCGGCACTTCTGGGGAGCCAACCCGGCTGAGTACAGGGCAGCACCCGGCCGGCCCTACGGCCGCACCTCGCGCCAGCTTCAGAACAGTGCTGCGGCGAGCTCTGCGGCTTGACTTCTGTTACCTCCAATAAACATCTGGGTGACATTCAGGGGAGTGTTTTTTAAACTAACAGAACAACCCACACTAGGGAATGGTTTCCGCCACTGACTCAGCAGGGGAGGAAATTTCCGGGTCTGAGTGCTGACTTGGTGTAGCATAAATGCCACAACAGAGCACGTCTCCATGCTGCTCTCCCAGACTCCTCCTTCCCAGCACCGGCCCAGTGGTGCACAAGCCCTCTGACCCCACAGGTTGGTGGCAGGTCCTCAAGACCTGCACAGAGCTCAGCTGCCATAAACACGGCCATGCTGACAGCCCCATCCCTGGGGATGGCTCTTCTCTTTAGGGGAATCACTGTCTGTTTTGGAAAAGCCATTGCAGGGGAGTGAGGCCCTTTGTTGACCTACACGCCTCTGCTCGGTCTCTGTGGGCAGAGGAAAGCTCTGGACCCCCAGCCTTCTGGGAGTCCTGCAGCAATCCAGCAGCAGACTGCCCTTCAAGCAAAACACAGTTTTTCCACAAGTGGAAGCAGCAGGTGAATCTGTGGGTTGCTCCTGCACAGCCTGCTCCAGGTGACCCTGCTTGAGTAGTAAGGAGGTGGCTCTTCTGCCCACCCTCAGTGGAAAGGTGCCAGCGTAAGGGCCCAGAGCGGCCCCTGTGGCTGAGCTATGACCTCCACGTTGACAAGGCGGAACCAGGCTCTTCACAGCAGTGCACTGCGATCTGAAAAGTGTGTGCCCACCTACACTGAAAGAAGCCAAGTTCACACTGGAGAGAAAGGGAAACCTTTCTGTTCGTGGGGAATCTCCAGAAGGGAGCAGGTTGCCCTGAGAGGCTGCGCCACCTGCATCCTTTCAGCTTCTCAAGACCCGGCTGCAGGAATCGCCAGGGCCATGTGGTCTGACGTCCTTGCTGGGGCTGCTTTCAGCAGCAGGCTTTCCTGGGGACCTCCAGGGCTCCTTTCCAACCTCAGCTTTCCAAAATGTTCATTCCCATATGTTATAGCCTCTATTACTCTGGAGGATTTTGTGTCTTCAAAGACTTTGTGGGTTCTCCTCACAGTGTCTGAAGGCCTTAACTCTCAAGGAGTTCTTCTCTCAGTCTGTGCTCATGTCCGGGATTGCCCCAGCCCAGGGGCAACACCCTGCACTTGGACTTGTTGAACCTCATTAGGTTCATGAGGGCCCACTTCTCCAGCCTGTCCGGGTCCCTTTGAAAGACATCCCTTCCTTCTTTGGTATCAACTGCACCACTCAGCTCGGTGTCATCTGCACACCTGCTGAGGGTGCTCTCAATCCCATCGTCTACATCTTTGATGAAGATACCGAAAAGCACCGGTCCCAAGACAGACCCCTGAGGTACACCGCTCGTCACCGGTCTCCACCTGGGCATAGGGCCATTGACCACCATAAAAGGCCGCCATATTGGTCAGGCATGATTTGCCCCTGTTGAGGCCATGCTGGGTGTTCTGGATCACCTCCTTGATAGGACAAGGTTAGATAGATTAGCGGGCAGTGAGCTGGTAAGGGTTGTGCAAAATAACAATTTTCCCCAGGGGACAGTACTGCTCAACATGTCATTAATGACCCGGACCATGTGCATCCTCAGCACATTGGCAGATGATACAAAAATGGGAGGAGTGGCTGGCAGACCAGAAGGCCATGCTCTCGTCCAGAGAAACCTTGACAGGCTGGAGCAACAGGCTAACAAGAGATTTATGGTGGTCAATGGCCCTATGCCCAGGTGGAGACCAGTGACGAGCGGTGTACCTCAGGGGTCTGTCTTGGGACCGGTGCTTTTCGATATCTTCATCAACAATATAGATGATGGGATTGAGTGCACCCTCAGCAGGTGTGCAGATGACACCGAGCTGAGTGGTGCAGTTGATACCAAAGAAGGAAGAGATGCCTTTCAAAGGGACCTGGACAGGCTGGAGAATTGGGCCCACATGAACCTAATGAAGTTCAACAAGTCCAAGTGCAGGGTGCTGCACCTGGGCTGGGGCAATCCCGGACATGAGCACAGACTGAGAGAAGAACTCATTGAGAGCAGCCCTGCAGAGAAGGACTTGGGGATTCTGGTGGACAAAAGGCTTGACATAAGCCAGCAGTGGGAGCTCGCAGCCCAGCAGGCCAACCGCGTCCTGGGCTGCATCAACAGAGGGGTGGGCAGCAGGGGAGGGAGGTGATTGTCCCCCTCTGCTCCGCCCTTATGAGGCCCCACCTGGAGTACTGCGTCTAGGTTTGGTGCTCCCAGCACCACCAGAAGGAAGTGGACCTATAAGCATGAGTCCAGAGGAGGGCCACAAAGATGCTCAGAGGGCTGGAGCACATCTCCTATGAAGAAAGACTGAGAGAGCTGGGGCTGTTCAGCCTCAGAAGAGAAGGCTCCAGGGAGACCTCATTGTGACCTTTCGATACTTAAAGAGGTTTTCCGAAAAGGATGGAGTAGGTCTCTTTACTCAGGTAGATAATGATAGGACAAGGGGAATGGTCTTAAACTAAAAGGGGGTAGATTTAGACTAGACATCAGGAGGAAATTTTTTCTGTAAGGGCAGTGAGGCACTGGAACAGGTTGCCAAGAGAAGTTGTGGATGCCCCATCCCTGGAGGTGTTCAAGGCCAGGCTGGATGCAGCCTTGGCCAGCCTGGTCTAGTGGGTGCCATCCCTGGCTCTGGCAGAGGGATTGAAGTTAGCTGGTCTCTGAGGTCCCTTCCAACCCAAGCCATTCTATGATTAGTCAGTTTGTTTATGAGGATGTTAAGAGACGCAGTGTCAAATACCTTACTAAAGTCAGGCTAAGCAGAATGAACTGCTCTTACACCATCCACCAAGCTGATCACCCCACAGAATCATAGAATCACAGAATATCCTGAGTTGGAAGGGACCCACAAGGATTATCGAGTCCAACTCCTGGCTCCATGCAGAATGACCCCAAAATCAAACCCTATCTATGTCTGAGCGCGTTGTCCAAACGCTTCTTGAATTCTGTCAAGTTTGGTGCTGTGACCACTTCCCTCGAGAGCCTGTTCCAGTGCCTGCCCACCCTCTTAGTAAAGAGCCTTTTCCAGATATCCCTCTTTCTTGCTGATGAACCGTTACCTAGCAAAAGGGGTTACTGAAATTACTTTCACCCAGAGTCCCACTGCTAGGAAGGAACTCCGCCTTGGACAGAAGATCTGAGGCAGGAAACGACCTCCTGAGATCACCTGGTCCAGGCTTCTGCTCAAACAAGGTCAGCTAGTGCAAGTTGCCCTGGACCATGTCCACTCAGGGTTTGGTTGTCTCTAACCAAAGACAGAGGCTCCTCATCCTCTCTGAGCAACCTTTGCTGATTTTTGGCCGCCCCACAGGAGAAAAGTGTTTCCTTGTGTTCAGATGGAATTTCATGGTTTTTAATTTTTGCCACTTCCTCTTTACCTGTCAGTGGGCACCACTAAGAGTCTGGCTCCCTCTTTCTCATTCTTTCCCATCAGGTATTTACACACGCCCTGAGCCTTCTCTTCTCCAGGCTGAACAGTCCCAATTCTTTCAGCCTTTCATCACAGGAGAGATGCTTCATTGCCTTCATCATTTTTGTGGCCTTCTGCTGGACTCATTCCAGTATATCCTAATCTCTCCTGTACTGGGGAGCCCAGTACTAGACACAGAACTGCAGATGTGTTGTGGTGGTTTTACACAGCTGGGCATCTGAGCTCCACCACAACTGCTTGCTCCCTCCCGCTCCTCAAAGGGAAAGGGGGAGAAAATACAATGAAAAGGGCTCAGTGGTTGACATAAGGACAGGGAGATCCCTCAACAATTATTGTCACAGGCAAAACAGACTCAGCATAGGGATATTAATACAATTGATTGCCTATTACTAACAAGCTAGAGAAGTGAGAAACAAAGGAAAGAAGCCAAAAAAACCTTCCCCCCAACCGTCCTCTTCCACCTTCTCCTCCTAAACAGTGCAGGGGAATGGGGAACGGGGGCTGCGGTCAGTCCCTAACACTTCATCTCCGCCGCTCCTTCACGGTCACTCCCTGCCCCTGCTCCCCGTGGGGTCCCTCCCACGGGATGCCGTCCTTCCCGAACTGAGCCTGCGGGGGCTGCCCACAGGCAGCAGCTCTTCAAGCACTGCTCCCACACGGCTCCGTACCACGGGGCCCATCCCCCAGGAGCAAACTGCTCCAGCACGGGTCCCCCACGGGTGGGCGGCAGCTCCCCCCAGACCCCCTGCTCCTGCGTGGGCTCCTCTCCACGGGCTGCAGCTCCGGCCCGGGGCCTGCTCCTGCGGGGGCTCTCCATGGGCCGCAGCCTCCTCCAGGCCACCTCCACCTGCTCCAGCGGGGGCTCCTCCAGGGGCTGCAGCGTGGAGATCTGCTCCGTGTGGGACCCATGGGCTGCAGGGGGACAGCCTGCTCCACCAGGCCGCAGGGGAACTTCTGACCTTGGTGTCTGCTTGGCTGTTTTTCTCGCATTTTCTCACTCCTCTCTCCCAGTTGTTCTTGGGCAGCACTTTCTCCCTTTCTCACAATGACGCATCCAGCGCCGTTCACTGGCTTGGCTCTGGCCAGCAGCGGGTCCTTTTTCGAGCTGGCTGGAACTGGCTCCGATCTGATGTGGCAGCTGCTGGGCTCTGCTCATGGCGTACACCCCTGCAGCCCCCTACAAACCTTGCCACATAAACCCAACGTAAGAGCTCACAAACTTTGCCAGACATACAATGATTTCTTCATATTTGACTGGTTAAAAAAAAAAAAAAAAGTAAGGCGCATGTCAAATATCATCATGCAGAATCGTAGTATTTCTTTCCCACTAAAAATGTGCAGCAAAATAAATTATTTTCTTCAAATATAGTCATAATGTTTCAGCAAGTTTAAATTTGTTAGTATTCCAGGTTGGCTGACAACTCCAGAATGCTCCCAACTCTAGAAGAGATCAATTTTGACATCCTATGAAAATGTGGCCCATAAAGGTGGTGTCAGAGTATACTTAGAGCTATCTTGCTGGATCTGTGTGGTGGGTGAATGCTTCGTTTCATTCTGTGACGCAGTTTAGATTCTCTAAATTTTCACCTATCCAAACTGCAAGTTGAATTGTTGTCTTTTCCGACTAATAGAATCTGTTACGTACTGTTGAACCTACTAATGTGTTCCTATGCAGAACAGTGGTTGATTAAGCTTTTGTTGAAAAAAAAGCAACTCAAAAGTAGTAACCAAAATTATTGTTTGATTTTATTTTGCTGAAAGGACTTAGACAACAATCTCTCTTGAATTGGAGAGAATTTTATTTTTTTTAAATAAGATTGTATTTCAGAATTCTTCATCCTTCCTTTCTTCACATAAACTTACTGACATCAATTTCAAAAATATTGTTCTCGTAACTATTTGACGATTTCCCATTGTGTGGGTTATCTTTTTGTTGTTGTTGTTGTTTGTTTTAAGGAGCTTTGAATTTACACAGCTGATGCAGTTCTCACATTCCTTTCAGGCTTATTGCCATCACACCTCTCTCTGTTCAATATTATCAACACCGGCCCACTTATCACAATCCCATTTGAATCAAAGGCAACTTGCTTCTTGTTGGTGAAAGCTTTGACGCTTCCCCCTTGGGAACATGGGTCTTCCTCGCTGGGCAGCCCCAGAGACCCCTGTGATGTCGCCAAGCAGCGACTGTGACTGCCCGTGACCTCAGTGCTTTTCAGCAGCTGTAGGCTCTGTCCCCGTGCCTTTTGTCCAGGAGCTCCTGCGGGTGCACACACGAGGCGTGACAGCTCCTGCAGGACCGTGGCTTGTGCTTCGAGCTGTGGCTTTTGGAGAGCAGCGGCTCTGGGCGCAGAGCAAAGGCAGCCTCTTGCAGCGCTCCTCTCCACGCTGACAGCTGCAGGGTGCTGCGTGTGGGTCCCACACGGCGGCTGTCCCAGGAGGGGGCCAAGGTCTTTGGCAGCGCTGAAGATTCCTGGAGAGTTTCTCCACCGTCCCTGAGCGCCTTCGTCAGGTACCTCAGTTCACCCCAGTCATACAGGGCCTCAGGGAGAGAGCACGTGGAGATCAGGGGTCGTGGACACCCCGGCTCTTCCCCAGAGCCCCAGAGCTGACGGGGGAAGGCAGGGCTGGAGGCTGGCTGTCCCACAGGACTGCTGCTGCTTCTCAAGCCACAGGGAGCCCCTTTGGGAGGCCCTTTCCTACCCTCTCCCTCAGCTGAGGCTCCCTTTCTTTTTCCCCTCCTAGCACCAGACAAGGTCGACACGTGGCAAAGATGTCGGGGCAGGACATGGCAGCGGGTGCCCAGAAAGCTATGGAGGAGTGCGCCTTAGATGTGACTGCCGGCGCCAGCCAGCAGCAGCAGGCCAGGCCGTTGGAGGCAGCAGAAGACCTCCTGTGTCCCGTCTGTATGAATGACATCGAGAACGCAGCCTACGTGGCCTTCTGCTTGCACCGCTTCTGCTTGGAGTGCATCCAGCAGTGGGCCGAGAGGAAAGCCACGTGCCCCATCTGCAGGCGGCCCTTCCACCGGCTCCTGCACTCGGTGCGAGCGGACGATGACTACCAGGAATACGTCGTCGTCTCTTCCACCCGTCGCCGCAGGGACGTGGCCAGAGAGAGGGACCGGAGCAGGTCCCCGCACCGGCAGTCCAGCCCACACAACTCAGCCGCTGACCACAGCCCTTCAGCACCCGGAAGGAGGCCTGTGGGACGTGACCCAGCATCCGGAGAAGATGCCATTCGGGGGCCCTCCAACACCACCTCCCAGCAGGCTCCCACATCCGGCACTTCTGGGGAGCCAACCCGGCTGAGTACAGGGCAGCACCCGGCCGGCCCTACGGCCGCACCTCGCGCCAGCTTCAGAACAGTGCTGCGGCGAGCTCTGCGGCTTGACTTCTGTTACCTCCAATAAACATCTGGGTGACATTCAGGGGAGTGTTTTTTAAACTAACAGAACAACCCACACTAGGGAATGGTTTCCGCCACTGACTCAGCAGGGGAGGAAATTTCCGGGTCTGAGTGCTGACTTGGTGTAGCATAAATGCCACAACAGAGCACGTCTCCATGCTGCTCTCCCAGACTCCTCCTTCCCAGCACCGGCCCAGTGGTGCACAAGCCCTCTGACCCCACAGGTTGGTGGCAGGTCCTCAAGACCTGCACAGAGCTCAGCTGCCATAAACACGGCCATGCTGACAGCCCCATCCCTGGGGATGGCTCTTCTCTTTAGGGGAATCACTGTCTGTTTTGGAAAAGCCATTGCAGGGGAGTGAGGCCCTTTGTTGACCTACACGCCTCTGCTCGGTCTCTGTGGGCAGAGGAAAGCTCTGGACCCCCAGCCTTCTGGGAGTCCTGCAGCAATCCAGCAGCAGCCTGCCCTTCAAGCAAAACACAGTTTTTCCACAAGTGGAAGCAGCAGGTGAATCTGTGGGTTGCTCCTGCACAGCCTGCTCCAGGTGACCCTGCTTGAGTAGTAAGGAGGTGGCTCTTCTGCCCACCCTCAGTGGAAAGGTGCCAGCGTAAGGGCCCAGAGCGGCCCCTGTGGCTGAGCTATGACCTCCACGTTGACAAGGCGGAACCAGGCTCTTCACAGCAGTGCACTGCGATCTGAAAAGTGTGTGCCCACCTACACTGAAAGAAGCCAAGTTCACACTGGAGAGAAAGGGAAACCTTTCTGTTCGTGGGGAATCTCCAGAAGGGAGCAGGTTGCCCTGAGAGGCTGCGCCACCTGCATCCTTTCAGCTTCTCAAGACCCGGCTGCAGGAATCGCCAGGGCCATGTGGTCTGACGTCCTTGCTGGGGCTGCTTTCAGCAGCAGGCTTTCCTGGGGACCTCCAGGGCTCCTTTCCAACCTCAGCTTTCCAAAATGTTCATTCCCATATGTTATAGCCTCTATTACTCTGGAGGATTTTGTGTCTTCAAAGACTTTGTGGGTTCTCCTCACAGTGTCTGAAGGCCTTAACTCTCAAGGAGTTCTTCTCTCAGTCTGTGCTCATGTCCGGGATTGCCCCAGCCCAGGGGCAACACCCTGCACTTGGACTTGTTGAACCTCATTAGGTTCATGAGGGCCCACTTCTCCAGCCTGTCCGGGTCCCTTTGAAAGACATCCCTTCCTTCTTTGGTATCAACTGCACCACTCAGCTCGGTGTCATCTGCACACCTGCTGAGGGTGCTCTCAATCCCATCGTCTACATCTTTGATGAAGATACCGAAAAGCACCGGTCCCAAGACAGACCCCTGAGGTACACCGCTCGTCACCGGTCTCCACCTGGGCATAGGGCCATTGACCACCATAAAAGGCCGCCATATTGGTCAGGCATGATTTGCCCCTGTTGAGGCCATGCTGGGTGTTCTGGATCACCTCCTTGATAGGACAAGGTTAGATAGATTAGCGGGCAGTGAGCTGGTAAGGGTTGTGCAAAATAACAATTTTCCCCAGGGGACAGTACTGCTCAACATGTCATTAATGACCCGGACCATGTGCATCCTCAGCACATTGGCAGATGATACAAAAATGGGAGGAGTGGCTGGCAGACCAGAAGGCCATGCTCTCGTCCAGAGAAACCTTGACAGGCTGGAGCAACAGGCTAACAAGAGATTTATGGTGGTCAATGGCCCTATGCCCAGGTGGAGACCAGTGACGAGCGGTGTACCTCAGGGGTCTGTCTTGGGACCGGTGCTTTTCGATATCTTCATCAACAATATAGATGATGGGATTGAGTGCACCCTCAGCAGGTGTGCAGATGACACCGAGCTGAGTGGTGCAGTTGATACCAAAGAAGGAAGAGATGCCTTTCAAAGGGACCTGGACAGGCTGGAGAATTGGGCCCACATGAACCTAATGAAGTTCAACAAGTCCAAGTGCAGGGTGCTGCACCTGGGCTGGGGCAATCCCGGACATGAGCACAGACTGAGAGAAGAACTCATTGAGAGCAGCCCTGCAGAGAAGGACTTGGGGATTCTGGTGGACAAAAGGCTTGACATAAGCCAGCAGTGGGAGCTCGCAGCCCAGCAGGCCAACCGCGTCCTGGGCTGCATCAACAGAGGGGTGGGCAGCAGGGGAGGGAGGTGATTGTCCCCCTCTGCTCCGCCCTTATGAGGCCCCACCTGGAGTACTGCGTCTAGGTTTGGTGCTCCCAGCACCACCAGAAGGAAGTGGACCTATAAGCATGAGTCCAGAGGAGGGCCACAAAGATGCTCAGAGGGCTGGAGCACATCTCCTATGAAGAAAGACTGAGAGAGCTGGGGCTGTTCAGCCTCAGAAGAGAAGGCTCCAGGGAGACCTCATTGTGACCTTTCGATACTTAAAGAGGTTTTCCGAAAAGGATGGAGTAGGTCTCTTTACTCAGGTAGATAATGATAGGACAAGGGGAATGGTCTTAAACTAAAAGGGGGTAGATTTAGACTAGACATCAGGAGGAAATTTTTTCTGTAAGGGCAGTGAGGCACTGGAACAGGTTGCCAAGAGAAGTTGTGGATGCCCCATCCCTGGAGGTGTTCAAGGCCAGGCTGGATGCAGCCTTGGCCAGCCTGGTCTAGTGGGTGCCATCCCTGGCTCTGGCAGAGGGATTGAAGTTAGCTGGTCTCTGAGGTCCCTTCCAACCCAAGCCATTCTATGATTAGTCAGTTTGTTTATGAGGATGTTAAGAGACGCAGTGTCAAATACCTTACTAAAGTCAGGCTAAGCAGAATGAACTGCTCTTACACCATCCACCAAGCTGATCACCCCACAGAATCATAGAATCACAGAATATCCTGAGTTGGAAGGGACCCACAAGGATTATCGAGTCCAACTCCTGGCTCCATGCAGAATGACCCCAAAATCAAACCCTATCTATGTCTGAGCGCGTTGTCCAAACGCTTCTTGAATTCTGTCAAGTTTGGTGCTGTGACCACTTCCCTCGAGAGCCTGTTCCAGTGCCTGCCCACCCTCTTAGTAAAGAGCCTTTTCCAGATATCCCTCTTTCTTGCTGATGAACCGTTACCTAGCAAAAGGGGTTACTGAAATTACTTTCACCCAGAGTCCCACTGCTAGGAAGGAACTCCGCCTTGGACAGAAGATCTGAGGCAGGAAACGACCTCCTGAGATCACCTGGTCCAGGCTTCTGCTCAAACAAGGTCAGCTAGTGCAAGTTGCCCTGGACCATGTCCACTCAGGGTTTGGTTGTCTCTAACCAAAGACAGAGGCTCCTCATCCTCTCTGAGCAACCTTTGCTGATTTTTGGCCGCCCCACAGGAGAAAAGTGTTTCCTTGTGTTCAGATGGAATTTCATGGTTTTTAATTTTTGCCACTTCCTCTTTACCTGTCAGTGGGCACCACTAAGAGTCTGGCTCCCTCTTTCTCATTCTTTCCCATCAGGTATTTACACACGCCCTGAGCCTTCTCTTCTCCAGGCTGAACAGTCCCAATTCTTTCAGCCTTTCATCACAGGAGAGATGCTTCATTGCCTTCATCATTTTTGTGGCCTTCTGCTGGACTCATTCCAGTATATCCTAATCTCTCCTGTACTGGGGAGCCCAGTACTAGACACAGAACTGCAGATGTGTTGTGGTGGTTTTACACAGCTGGGCATCTGAGCTCCACCACAACTGCTTGCTCCCTCCCGCTCCTCAAAGGGAAAGGGGGAGAAAATACAATGAAAAGGGCTCAGTGGTTGACATAAGGACAGGGAGATCCTCAACAATTATTGTCACAGGCAAAACAGACTCAGCATAGGGATATTAATACAATTGATTGCCTATTACTAACAAGCTAGAGAAGTGAGAAACAAAGG